>NW_028255812.1:0-600000 GCF_964263255.1 Lissotriton vulgaris | reverse complement strand
CAACTGCTGCCCCCATGTTGCTCTCTCCAATGTACTTTTCAGGAGTTGGAGATCAACTCTCTAAGTCCTATAAAGTCTGCCACAACAGAATATAAGACTATGCAAATTTAGCTTTGGATTTGCAGACCTGATGTGGCAAATGGTAGAAAAAGCAACCTTTTCCAATAAGCTTTTAATATGTTTTAAATTGTGGGTCCACAGAATGTCAGTAAATTGGCTGAAAGGCAAAAATTAAAAAGGCTCATATGTAAAGTGCACATAAAATTGACTAAATAACACATGCCATTTAGATAACTATATTAATACATTTACTTCCACACTTTTATTGTTACAGTGGAAAGGTAGAATGCCATCTTATTACACCATTGCAGCAAAACTGACCTGAGCATAACACTGTATACTGTTCACTCCCTCACAGGTAGCACATTAAAATGACTTTATACAGGGAAGCAAATCTCCTGATAACCATAGGGCCTCTTCAATGTGATTTAATCTTGCAGCAGAAATTTAACCCTGAACAACTGTAGTATTTATCTCATGACTATGCCATTGCTAGTATTAAACAAATTGATTCCCATGCCTAATTGCTTAGATTAATTATAAAGTTTACAAACAGTCAGGTAGCGTACAATCATATGCTTATCAATGGAGCAAATTGTCAATGGTTTATAGTCAATTTTTTCTCAAAGAAATACACAATGGAACATAAGGTAGGCAAATTAAAATTGAAATTAAAATGACACAAGCAAATAGGAAAATTAATTTGTATGAGGCGTGACAAAAAGAAGTGACGTGGCTGTGCATGAGAATACAGTACATACAAAACATATAAAGCAAGAGAGATTTGTTGACTATTCAAAACGATACATTTACAACTCTAAAACAATTATATAACTTGAATGGTTTGATCTTCATTCATCTAATGATTCAGTTCATCACAAGGAAAACAATATTGACAATGACACCTACAAACATGAAAACATATACAAAATACAATAAAGATACAGACATTATTTGAACTTTCCAGTGCACATCAAATCAAGCAAATATTGTCATTGGCTGCTCTACCTTCACCACAGACAGTAATAAAAAAAAATAGAAATGTTCATTATACTGATGTAATCTGGCATAATTTCCAGCGTTACACATATGGAAAATGTCAGAAATTATGAACCTGATTCAAATGTTGGCAGAGAGGGAACTCCATTGCAACTGCAATGGAGATCCATCTCTGCCAGCATTATGGACCACCTGCCCGATTTTGATTCAGGCAGACAATAGCTTGACCACAGCAGAGACTACTCTGTGTTTGCAGCGTTCAAGCTTCTCTGATGGCCCTTACTCCTTTGGTTATATGTCTGCCCACCAAATTTAGATGGGTACAATACTCGTAACTGCCAGGAAAAATCTGGTGTTAATGGGAACCGAAAAATGTTCACTGTCCTCCTTGCCATGGGAGAATCCTCCCATGGCAAAGGGGGCATTGTTTTGTTTGTTTTTTTCAAAAAGAAAATCCCACTTTTCGAACATATCTTTTTTCTACTTTGCTGTATGGCTCTATCATGTCTGACAGAGCCATCCGGGAAAGTTACAATGCATTGACAGGAGCCGCCTTGACGGTGGAACTGGTTAATGCTTAAAATGTCTGTCGAAGCCAATGGACAACTCAAAATCAGGGGGTTGGCATCACCGCCAGGGCATTTAAGTCATTTACTCTGTCACACTGCTGAAGGACAAGCCGACCACCAAAACTTAAATCTGGCTCAATGGTGTCCCTCAGGTTGCATCATTAGGCTAGTGTTCAGGGAACAGTTCTAACACAGGAGTGTTGTAACAATTTAAACAACATGGAAGCCGCTGCTGATCTCATTATGTGTAATTTCCCAACATGATTTTAGTGTAAAAGGTGTCCCATTGTTCAAGGCTCATTTCGATCTAAAATAAAGCACCAAATGGAGGATTTTGTATCTCATACACTTATTTGTAATGTATCTGACATTTTTCATAATTATTATGCAAAAGGAAATTATGCAGATGTTGCACATTCCTAAATTGAAAAACAGACAATTTGAGGGAAATGCATCAAAATGTGAGGAGGAAAAACAGGTATTGAATGAACTTTGGAAACATTACTGAATGAATTCTGGGAACCCCCTCAAGAAGCAGACCACATAAAAAAAATGAGCCAAAAAGAATTAATCGACTAGAATGAGAGATTTACCAAAACGTTATACAAAGGAAACAAGCTTACCTTGGTTAAGTGTGACTTGTAGTAATGTTTCATGTAAGGAAGAAGCATAGACCAAAAAACGGAAGTCAAACAAATCTTAAAAGAGTAAAATATGGCAATCATAGTCAACCACATAAGAAATATTAATGCACCTATAGAGACATACACGTACAGAAGAACTTGAAGGGAATTTGGGGACCCTCAGCAGTAATCAAGCTACAAGACATCAGAACCGACACAGCAGAAATAAATGAAAATGTCGGCAAAATGTATAGCTGGACTTAGGACTGAATTTTCTTAACCCCAATGAAGAAACTAATCTATAGACATGTAATGGAGTGGCAAGTAAAGAAAGAGAATCATTCTAGAATGGATGTATGACAATATAATGCATGCCTTCCCCAAGCTTGCCTTTTCCACACAGATGCCTTTACTACACATGGTAAGTATTATAAGGTATATATATATGTGTATATATATATATATATATATATTACCTACTGGCGGTCGCCAGTAGGTAGTTATACTTAGGATTATTTTCTATAGGAAAACCGCAACATTCTATTGGGAATAACTTTTGCTCGATTGAGAGATCTGCCTGTAATTTTCCTGAAATTTGGGGGGGATTCGTCAAGCGGGGGCTGAGATAAAAGGGGGGTCCCAAAACGTGTTTTCCCCATGTTAATTTCCATAGGGCGGTTGGACGCACTTTTAGCCCGAACGGCTGAATGGATTTCCACCAAACTTGGCAAAATTGTAGGGACTGGTAGCCCGATGTGCCGTTGCTATGTCTCAAGATATGTGCTCCAGTGGATTTTGAGTAATTTAGGTAAAAAAAAATATATATCTATAGGCGCGCCCCGGTACGCGCACCGGTGCGCGTACCAACGTGCTACGCGAGTTCGCGTGCAGAAAGCTGATTGGCTCTCGGGTGTCTGTCAACATTCCAAACAGTCCGGAGCGGCCGCCATCTTGTGTCTCGGTAGGATTGAGACACAAGAGGTGGCAAAAACAAAGGGGGAAATGACCAAAAGGGGGCGGAGTAGACCCCCCCCCGACCCCCTAGGGTTGATGTGGGGGCCATAAAAGGGCCACGCGGGGCAAAAAAAAGATTTATTTTTTTCGATTTGCGCGGGGTGAGCGCCCGGTACGGGCACCGGGGAGCGTTGGAAATAAGGAAAAAATCATTCTAGGGAAAAAAGAATGACAGAGTTTTTAAAAAATGTAGCCTTTTTTTTATAAATTGGAGGTAGTTCTAGAAAGAACAGTTTTTTTCTTCTTTTTGTTGTTTTATATTTTTTTTATTATTTTTTTGAACATTTTGTACTTTTTTTGGCTTTTATGAACAATTTTATATTTATTTTGTTATTTTTATGGGGAGAAACAAAAAACAGGGAATTGTAAACGGCTCAACTGGAGCGGAAAAAAAATCAGGAAAAAATTAAGGTTTTTTGGGGCATTTGTGGTTGTAACCAGCACGGTTGATGAGCTTTATGCTTTGCTCACCATAGGTAATTGTTTTACCACAAAATATACAACTGATTTTGTATTCTCCAAACTGGGGTTGTATGTTTGGGTCCATCTCCCTTGTCTCTGGACCCGATGGAGTGGGTTGCTTTCATTTGGAGGTGCTGGGTGAAGATTGGGGAGGGTTTCTGGCCAGTTCTCTGACCTCTGCTGCAGCATAGTTGTTAGGGTGCCGGCGTTGCATGTGGTGAATCATGGTGTTATTGCCTAAACAGTATTTTTTGTTAGGGTTCCCCCTTGAAAGTTCAGTGCCACAGATTAGGCAAGCAACCCTTGGCGCATTTACTTTCTTCTGGTCCTTTGGGATTGAAAAAAACTCCCAGATAATGTGCTGCTTTGGCCTATATGGGGTATTATCTTCTGGCAGGAACCTCCTCCTCTCCTCCTCCTCCTCCCCCTCCTCCTCTTCTTCATCTCCACCACTGTGGTGTTGTGGTGGTCCTCTTGGTGATGGTGGTGGTGGTGGTGGCTGAGATGCTCCTGCTGCTGCTGCTACTGAAGCCATTTCTGATTACAAATTAGTAATAGCTCTGGAAACAGGTCTTCCTCACTCAAAGTACAAAGTGAGAATGAGGAAAAAAGGTGGGGGCTTTCATCATTAGGACAAAAACTGTCCTGAACCAATGAAAAGGGTTATTTTCAGGTCACATGACCAGGGCTTTCAGCATTTGGAAACCAAAACTGTCCTGAACCAATAAAAAGTGTTATTTTTAGGTCACATGACCCGACGCGCTTACGCAACGCGCCCGGGGCGCGTCGCGTAAGCGCGTTGGATGGTTACGTAGCGCGATCGTATGCACTCGAGTGCTTCCGGGTGCGCTTACGCATTACATATCACGCGGACGCGGCAACGAGATACGTCACGATTCTGTTTTCGTTTGCGGCAATAGTGCTAACGGGACGCTCACAGGTACGCGCCCCGGGACTCGCGCCCAAAGACTGAGCTTACCGGTGCGCTCACCGGAACGCCCACCGGGAGCGCTCCAGGGCAAAAAAAAAGAAAACAAAAAAAACATGAACAATATACATTAAAAAAATAGTATTACATAAATATACGATATAGGATTCATTATAGAAAATATTACATTTCATACCTATAGAAATTTGCTATTAAAAAACCTTTGAAATTCACTGAAAACACATAGGTTTGAGGCCCTATATATAGTTAGGAATTAGCATTTAAAAAACCTATGAAATTCACTGAAAAAAACATACGTTTCATCAGTTATAGTTAGGAATTAGCATTTAAAAAACCTACACTGAAAGGAGGTCAGTCACTCTGTCACAATGATGGTGTCATCAGTGATGTCATGAGTGATGTCACTGACCATGTCATGAGTGATGTAATATGTGACGTCATCAGCAGTGCATTGCAGGCGCGCAAGTTATAGTCAGTCCAACTAACTATAACGTGGGAATTTCAATGGTTTTATGTCAGTAAAATTTCCAGCTAACTATAACTGGCCTGAAACCTATGGTTTTTTCAGTGAATTTAATAGGTTTTTTAAATGCTAATTCCTAACTTTAACTGGTGTGAAACCTATAGTTTTTTCAGTGAATATATATATATTACCTACTGGCGTCTCGCCAGTAGGTATATATAGTTAGGATGTATTCCCTATGGGATTTTTGAAAATTCTATGTCTAATAACTTTGGCGTTTGTGGACGGAATCAGCTGAAATTTTCAGGAAAATGGCACATTTTGTTTCTGAGCAGCCCTTGAAAATTTGGGGGGGTTTTGTCGAGGGGGGGCCGAGAAAAAAGGGGGGTCCCAAAACGCGTTTTTCCCATGTTAATTTCCATAGGGCGGTTGGGCTCACTTTTAGCTCAAACGGCTGAATGGATTTGCACGAAACTTGGCAAAATTGTAGGGACTGTTAGCCCGATGTGCCTTTGCTAGGTCTCAAGATATGTGCTCCGGTAGTTTTTGAGAAATTAACGTTCAAAACAAGATATATATCTGTAACAGCGCTCCGGGCTGCGGTCCGGTTCGCTTACTTTTCGCGAAACGGAACTTTGCGCGCAGAAAACTGATTGGCTCTCCGGTGTCTGTCAACATTCTAAACAGTCCGGAGCGGCCGCCATCTTATCTCTCGGTAGGATCGAGAGAGAAGAAGAGGTGAAAAACGAAGGGGGAATTTATTGAAAGGGGGCAAGGTATACCCCTCTTGACCCCCTAGGAATGTTGTTGGGGTTATTAAAGGGTCCCGTGGGGAAAATAAAAAAAAAATGATTTTTCACGGTAGAAGCGCTTCACGGGCCGCGAACTGGGCCGCAAACTGGTAGCGAAACGGGAATTCGCCATTTTGTGCTTCGTTTTAATTGTTTAGAGACAAAAATTATCGCCGCACATCGGCCACAATGCATGAATATCGCTGAAAAGTCAGCGATATTCATGCATTATCCAGCAAATGCTCTTAGCCATGTTATCCACCTTCCATTGGATAACATGGCTAAAAACTGCTCTGTGCGTGAGCTTTTTTTTTTTTTTTTTGCTGCGTGACGTCTGTTAACGTTCGATTCGATGGAAATCAGGAAGTGTTGACCACCATTTTGTCACTGCGAGTGAATATTTTGTTATAAATGAATCCTTATTGATAAACATTGTCTGCGCCATCTTGCGTTTTTGTCCAATGCCACAATTTTGTCGTGCACGGCAGCCATTTTAGATGCCTTGACCAGGCCCACTCTCTGCACGCCGCCGATCCTCAGCATGGCTCCCCACCCTCGCAAGCATCTCCCCCACGCACTGGTCACCCCCGCTCTCTCTCTCATGCATGAACCATATACTTCCCCCATCTGCGCTGCTCTTCTCTGAGAATCACACCCTGTGGCCGCCAGACACCTCCCTTTCACCCTATTCACTAACGCACCCTCTGACACTCCTCTTCCTCTGTGTCCGATTGTCCAGGCCGGACCTAGGCTATCACCTAGCCCTGCGGATGTAGTTTATGGCCCCAGCTGTAGAGTATCCAGACATGCCAACCCTCCCGATTCAGGCGTGAGACTACTGATTTCAGTGCTAGTCTTTCGCCTCCCGATTTCTGCAAGCAAAAACCCGGGGGCATATTACCAACAACTAGCGATAATTTTTGTCTCTAACTTGTTTAGAGACAAAAATTATCGCCGCACATCGGCGAATTTTATCGCACATAAACCTTGCTATTAGCAAGGTTTATCGCAAATGCGATAAAAAACGGCCGCAATGCATGAATATCGTTGAAAAGTCAGCGATATTCATGCATTATCCAGCAAATGCTCTTAGCCATGTTATCCACTTCCCATTGGATAACATGGCTAAAAACTGCTCAGGGCAGGTGTTAGGTTTTGGAGATATTCGCGCTTAGCGCGAATATCTCCAAAAGTTGGTAATAGGAGATAGCGATGGTTAGGGACTGTTTCCAGTCGCTAAAATCTTGGCACGCCCACTTTGCATGTCATTAGTGATAAATATCACTAATATGCAAAGCGGGGCCCAAGATGGTCGCTATCTCCTTTTAGCTGTCACTAACTGGTGTTAGCGACAGCTTGGTAATAGGGAGATAATTTTATCTCTTTTTTTTTGGCTTTTAAAGCCAAAAAAGCGGAAATAAACCCCCTTGATAATATGCCCCATGATTTCTCGGGGGTTTCAGCTGACAGGGCTTGGTATTGTGTTACGTGCTAATTCTTCCAGGAAACGTCAGAGGGTCGATGCAGGGGTTCTAGAAGGGGTGATAAACCATTTAAGCCTCATGAACAAGCGCATGGTCTTTTAAAGATTTGTGAAGTACTCGGGGCGGCGGTGTGTGTGTGCCCTCTTTCAGGAGCGGGCTGGGGGGCACTGTCAGCAACTTGCCAGGCCAGGCAGTGTTCAACACGTGCATCACCCTTTCTCTGCCTGCTATTGCGCTCCATGCTTCGGAAAGGTAAGAAAAAGAACGTGAATTTGAGTTTGAAATGTCCGATCTTGTAGCAGTACACTTGCAAAGCCCACACATGACAATAACCCGATTCAAGGCCCCATTCACCCGATTTTTTAAACATATATAGCACTCCAACAAAGTTAGATTTTAAAACTTTATTAACTTTTAAATATAACGAACGCAACAAAAACTGTAAATATATTTAACTATTTTTTGAAATTAACCAGAACTATAACGATAACAACAACAACAACAATAATATAACTTTTATGCCTAAATTACGCAAACATTTAGCTAATCTGCTAAAGGGGGGAGTCGCCATTTCTTTACAATAATCAATAATGAAAAATCCACATCAATAGGGTTGTCCGTTTTCTCGATGCAGCACTATAGTGCAACATACACAGCACCTGGGGTGTCAAGAGTGAACAGGTCTTTCTTTGTTCCTTAAGATGTTATCTGTGTCAACCTCTTCCGAGAATGCTGATGCGTTAGGATTTCCTTGTGTTTCTTAATAGCATTGGTGTCTGCACTGTAAATATATTTAACTATTTTTTTAAATTAACCAGAACTATAACGATAACAACAACAACAACAATAATATAACTTTTATGCCTAAATTACGCAAACATTTAGCTAATCTGCTAAAGGGGGGAGTCGCCATTTCTTTACAATAATCAATAATGAAAAATCCACATCAATAGGGTTGTCCGTTTTCTCGATGCAGCACTATAGTGCAACATACACAGCACCTGGGGTGTCAAGAGTGAACAGGTCTTTCTTTGTTCCTTAAGATGTTATCTGTGTCAACCTCTTCCGAGAATGCTGATGCGTTAGGATTTCCATGTGTTTCTTAATAGCATTGGTGTCTGCACACTTCTTTGTCAATTCTGTGAAGATGATAACTGCTTCATAAACAGACGATATCTTTGTTTAGTCATTAGTGTTAAGTGTGTCTGAAACTACAGTGCCCTTCTGTTTTTTTTTCTTCAGGCTCTACAGAGTTTTGTGTGTTGTTCTTTTGAGCGACAATTATTCCAGAGGTTTCAGGTTTACTTGTTTTGTCCTGCAGTGAGTTAACAGCTTTAGAGACTTCATGTTTATTTGCTATGTCCTGCTGTTCGTCAACTGCTTCAGAGACATCAGCCTCATATGTTATGTTTGACTAGATCCTGGACCTGCCCGGCCGCGCCCAAAATGGTGCCGGTGTAAATGGGACTCGTAACTGCTTGTTGTGTACTGGTTGCCGAACCTTGATATCACGAGATACATATGCAGTTTTGAAGCACATGGCGGAGGCTTGTCTGCTGTAGTGGGGCGCCCCTTTATCGTTTCAGTCGCCATTCCGCCCGCTTTTGCTACACTGTGCCTTTTCCACCATTCAGCTGTTTAGCGCCCGCTCTTACGGCTACAGCGTCTCGCTCACCATGTAGTTGAGTTGCTCCCACTCTTGCGGTGCAGCGATAGGCGGCTTCCACAGGACTCTTAAAATGGCGGCCGGCTCTTCGGATTTGGGCCTGGTCCAGTAAGATGACTCTGGGACACCTTGGAACTCGGACGCTTGTCTGCCAGGGCTTGGGTTCCATTCTCGAAAGCGTCCCCTCAGCCTTGAAGATTGTACAAAAGTCTTGGGGGCCGTCGACTCCCGCAGGCTTCCGGTGGGGAGCGGCTGCCATGATTGCTTGCGGAATGGCCACGACGGAGCTACGAGATGGTGGTGCTCTCATGGTGACGCCAGCTTCAGTCTGAAACATCCAGAAACAAGGTGGGGCTTTCATCGTTTGGGAAAAAAAATGTTTTAATCCAATGAAAAGTGTTATTTTTAGGTCACATGACCTAGTCTTACATCATTAGGAAAACAAAAGTAAAATGAACCAATGAAAATTTTTATTAACAAGTCACATGCCTGTTATGCTTACGTTACGCGCTGCGCGGCGCGCTCTGGATCGTTTCCGGGAAGCTGCGCCTTGCGCACCGGAGCACTTCCGGGTGCGCTAACGCGTCGCGTCATATGACGCATTACGCGACAATGCAGGTCCAGAATATAGTCAAAATGTCTCCACCAACCAGCGGTCGGAATACAACCGCTTTCAGCAGTCCAAAAAGTTCGGTTAAATCTTAAGAGCGGGAGCAACTCAACTACATGGTGAGCAAGATGTTGTAGTTGCAAGAGCGGGCGGTAAACAGCTGAATGGCGGAAGAGGCACAGAGTACCAAAATCGGGCGGAATGGCAACTAAAACGGTAAAGGGGCGCCCCACGACAACGTGTCTTCAGGTCAAACGGATTGTGGGACAAGGTCTAGAATGGAAGAGTCAACAAAAGGGAAAAAATTCCGCTGGACCCCGGGAGCCGGCCGCCTATGCCGGGGGCGATCTCAGGCCACACCAGAGCAACACGACTTGGGGAGGGGGCAGGAGCCAAGCGCCCCCTCTCAGTCCGCGCCATCTCACCGCCCCTCGGGGGCCTCCGTCAAGCGGTTTAGGGAGGCACCATATCACATTGTTTTCCAATGCAGTCAGGTCCACAAATGGACCCCACTTACTTTGAATAGTGAAGCTGCAGCAGGTGCAAATAAGGTTTAAACAGTGTTACAAGAGCTGCTTAGAACTCTGAAGTATGGCACTCAACAACCAGGATTTATGCCATTTGTGTAAGGCAGTGACATGGAAGCAACTCAGGGACAAAAAGCATGAACGAACATTCACGTATGAAAATCTTATTTGGGGAAGGGGTAGAATCCAAACGCCCCCTGCCAGTTCGCGCCACTACACCGTATGTGGAAAATCTGAAGCCATCGTTCTACAAACTCTCAACGCTTGCTATCAGTGCATGAGTTTCATGCTCGATCGATTGAGCTAGCCGGATCGGGCAATAAAAAGTATAAAATAGTTATGTAAATTGTTATTTAATAAAATGTTTTACCCTGTTTCTTTGCTGGTGTGTTGTGTATATTTATAATATTTGCGTAGGGTTTGTCGTTATTTTGGGCGGGGTGGGTGGCGGAGTCGAGCTGTCTTGCAGCCCTCATGGTGTGGAGCTCAGTTCATTTCACTATTTTCGTATTTCTCATGAAGGGTTGTTCCTAATGTTTGTATTTTACCGAGGTCAAAAAGAGATCGAATTAGTGGTCTACTGATTTTGCTCGATTACTTTTATTTTTTTACACGATTTTTCACTATCTGCAAAGACTAAACAGAGTATTGCGACTTTGTGCTTGTTTGTAAATAGAGAATGATCCAAAGAGAACCAATTCTAAAACAGTAAATGCTTGGATAATAATCAATCAAATGGAAAGACAAGCAGGTACGACGGATTACAACAGGGGTAAAGGCCTGCGTTAACTACCGTTCACTATCTGCAAAGAGAGAGTACTACTAAGAGAAAAGAGGGGAGTGGGGGGGGGGGCAGCGTTCAAAGCACATCAGCGTGCATAAACACGAAAACGTTTTTACCTATCACGTACTTGACATTTGACAGCTTTTGATATTTGCTATTAAAAAACCATTGAAATTCACAGAAAAAACCATAGGTTATAGTCGATATATAGTTAGGAATTTGCATTTACAAAACCTTGAAAATTCAATGAAAAAACCATTGGTTTTAGGCCATATATAGTTAGGGATTTGCATTTACAAAACCTTATTTTACTCGCATAAAACCATTGAAATTCCATATATAGTTAGATGCGCTAACTATATATCGCGCACCCGCAATCCACTGCTGATGATGTCACATATTACATCATTCATGACATGGTTAGTGACATCACTGATGACATCACTGATGACATCTCAAATGACATCACTGATGACATCACTGATAACATCTCATTTGACATGACTGATCACATCACTGATGATATCATTCATGTGATAATACCATGAACCTCTTCAGACTCTAATATAACCTTAGATACAATCAGTGTAAACAGACAGTCACAGACTGTCACTCATCCATGGAGTTACTCACACACCTAGTCAGTTATGCCAAAAATCAATCACACCTCCATTTTCTCAACTATACAGTTATACACACCTTACTTATTCAAACATATACTAACACATATTTACTTTACTCTCTTATACAATCTCTGATACATGTTCACAATGATCCATACAGCCACTCACACATTCACTGGCTCTTATGCACAGTTATTTATAGATGTCAACTCTCACATGTACTGTGTTTTACATATGTACTTACTTTGACATGTAGCACTGAGAAATCCAATTACTCACCAATGCACTCATGCAGATAGTCAACCGCCCATACAGCTGTTTCCACATGCACTTTTGAACCCATACATCTACTGAATCAACTGCTCACACATCTATGCACAGAGTCACACACCTCCCAGCCACCCCCACACACACACTCACTCTCCCATACAAATATTTGGGCAACCAATCAATAACCCATATAGTTACTCATATAGCTACTGATCGACACATGCAACAGTTTACAGAACTACAGTAATAATGATGCACAAATTAAGACAGTTTAGTCACTAACCCATGCACTCAGTGAGACACATTTAATCATTCTCTCATACAGTCAGTCATGCACCTAGTAAATCCTTCATCCAGACACTTATATATCCACTCATTCTTCAATATGTAAAACATATTTTAACTTTACAGAAACATACAGTCACTGGATGTTGTAATCAGTGATGTCATCAGTGATGTCATTTGAGATGTCATCAGTGATGTCATCAGTGATGTCACTAACCATGTCATGAATGATGTAATATGTGACATCATCAGCAGTGGATTGCGGGTGCGCGATATATAGTTAGCGCATCTAACTATATATGGGGGGGCGGAGCTAGCCGGCGTCGATGGCGGACGTGTGAGCTTTCGGCTCCTCGCTGAAGCCCCTTAAAAATCCTTCAAACTATCCTGTTTAATGCCGAATTGACTGGGTTCGGTGCCTGGTGACCCCCGGAGGCCCCCTGACCCGGCGGTGTGGCCCGGAGTGCCGGTGGCAGTGGGTGAAGACCCGCGCAAGATTGGCAACGGAGAGAGGTGCGGACCAGGCCTGAAGCCGCGGCCTGCCCTGTGGCGCGGCCCGCACGACGTCACCTGACGTGCGGCCCTGACACCCGGAGGAGCCGGAGAACGCAGCCTGCAGATACTGGGACGGGGCGCGACCCGCAAACCCACCGAGGCCCATCTGGAAGTACAGGCGTAGGGAGGATACGTCTGCAGGGACCCTGCCATTTGTACGCCATCGGGGCCAGACATTGCACTGGGTGGCTGACGCACCCTGACACGAGGGGCACTCCTGAGGCCGCTCCCGCGACGCGGCCGCCATTTTTAGGCTCGCTAGCGGGGACTGTGGAGTGTGCACTACTATACGCCCGCGGCCACCGCTGAACATTTCCAGGGTGAGATCTGCTCTGGCACTGGACCGCCAACATGGGGAAAAATGATGCGACACAAGCGAAACTCTCGTTCGACCGTCGGAAAACGAGGGGGCCGGAGTCACAGGCGGCGGATGCCTCCCCGAAAGGTGCCGCGGCGTCTTCGACCCCTGCGGACCTAAGAGAGTTGCTAGCGGCGATGGAGAAAGGCATTCAGAACAGCATAGAGGCGGTGGGCTCCAAGATCGATGATTTGTCGTACCGCATGGACCGCATGGCGGAACGTGTGGACAAACACGCCGAACGCCTAGACATGGCAGAGCGGAGGCTCACGGAAGCGGAGGAGGCACAGACCGAGTGGGACAAAGACCGTCGGCAATTCGGCAGGCTGCTCCAAGTGATCCGTGATAAGGCCGAGGACCTGGAAGCGCGCTCCCGTAGATCGAACATTCGCATAACGGGTGTGGCGGAATCGACGCAGACAGGCAAGATGGAGCTCTACGTGGAACGCCTGCTGAAAACACTGCTTGGAGAGGAGGCCTTCTCCCCAATGTTCATAGTGGAGAGAGCACACCGCACTCTGGGCCCTCAACCCCAACCCGGACTGCCACCCCGGCCCATAATTGCCAAGCTCCTAAACTACAGGGACAGGGACACGGCCCTGCGACTGGCCAGGGAGAAAGGACAACTACAGATGGACGGCATGAAGATATCGTTGTACCCTGACTTCACGGCCAAGGTACAGGAGGAACGCCGCCAGTTCATACCGCATAAGAAGCAGTTGCGCGAGCTGGGCCTAGACTATGCGATGCTGTACCCGGCCAAATTGAGAATTAACACCGGCGGGAAATCGTACTTCTTTACGGACCCGAAGGAACTGCAGAAATCACTGAAAACTTGGGCCAAGGAACGCAAGGAGCACCGACAGCGACACGAGGAGGACTCGGAGGAAGTGTCGAATATGGAGGAACAGGACTGAGGCGCCAGGTCGACTGTATTCCCAGTAAGAGTGTAATTGCTGTGTGATGTACTATGAATGCACGCGGAGTCTCCCGGTTGTGGGCTGCGGCCTGGACTAGAGACAGTGGCCGAGAGATGGCAAGCGACGCGCCGCAATGACTCCTGCTGCATGGTTGTTTATGGTCCCATTCACGTATGCTGGTGAGGTGATCACTGGGATATGATTGAAACGGGTGGGGGGGCGGAGGGGGAACCAGGTGAATCCAGTCTGAGGTATTACACCACGTGGGGCAATGCGGGGGGACGGAACTGGAGATAAGTGAACTTTTGCACCACTGGTGGTGACTACGCAGTCTCGGCACGCTTTGCCCCTGTGCTTTTGGCTGAGGAACTCAACAGGGAGTTGGGACTAGTGTTGCCCGCTACTTTGGGGCACTTGTGTTGATGGGGAAATGTGGGGGGTGCTGTCTGGCCGGGTTGGGGGTGGTCAGCTGTGGGTGGGGCGGGGTCAGGGGGGAGGGTGGAGGGGCGAAAGTTGAGGGGTTTGCTGTTGGGGAACTGGAGGGCCCGTGGTGTGCTGTTGATAACTGGCGAGTGATGTGTGAGAAGGTGCTGGGTGGAAGTCTGCCTGACTTGAGTGATGATGTACTGCTTGGTTGTCCGACATCTCCCGATGGAGTCAATACGATGTGCCGTGATTTAGGATGTCTGCTGCTGTAGAGTCTGGGGACCCGCAACCGAGGCGCGCGCTGTCCCTCCTAACTTGGAACGTGAGAGGGCTGAATGATCATCGGAAGCTGAGGAAGGTGATGAGCTTCCTAAATAGGCATCGAGTGGATGTGGCCATGCTACAAGAGACACACCTGCCTGTACACAGTAGGATGCTAAAGGTCAGAGGGTTGGTAGGAAATATAGCAGTAGCGGGTTTCACTTCCCACGCCCGCGGGGTAATCACCTGGGTTAACCCTGCTTCGAGACTGAAACTTACCCCACTAACTGTGGACACTGAGGGCAGATACGTAGTGGCTAGGTGCACGGGGAGGGGGCAAGACCTGCTCCTGGTAAATGTTTATGGCCCCAACCATGACAGCCCGGAGTTTTATACAGCTCTGTCAGCCGCATGTAGGTCACACACACACACTAAAATGTTATGGGGGGGTGATTTCAACTTTGTGTTTGACCCAGACAGGGACCGCTCGGCGGGCCCCGTAAGGCGGCCAGTTGCGTCAGCTATCTACATGAAAGCGGAAATGACGAAGCTGGACCTGGTGGATGTTTGGCGGGAAAAGCACCCCACGCAGGGCGGTTACACGCACTACTCCGCATACCACAACATACATACTAGGATAGACTACTGGCTCGCCTCCTCCTCAATGCTGGGTGGCATCAGCTCCTGTGCGGTTCCCCCACGAACGCTATCGGACCACTCCCCGATATTGCTCAGTCTCTCAACTGTTAGGAAGGTGATACCGCCATATACCTGGCGCTTCCCGCCCTACGCGCTTCTTGATGACGCCTTCCGCGGGGAACTAGCGGAAGACATTGGAAGGTTTTTCGCCACCAATACTAACTCAGTAGACAGTTTCTTTACCGTGTGGGAGGCCTTTAAGGTCTATATTAGGGGAATAGCCATGTCCAAGCACTCCAGTGTCCTGCGCTCCATTAGAAGAGATCTCTCTGCGCTGGAGGGCAAGATAGCTGCCCTGGAGAGGGAACGGCTGATGGACCCGGGGGGAGAGGCGGGACAAGACCTAGCGCCCGCGCTAGTGGAATATAACGCGCTTGCGGATAGGGAAGTTCTCTATATGGGGAAGTATGCCACGGCCCGGACTTTTGGAGAGGGGGAGAGACCGGGGGCTCTGCTGGCGCGTATGGCCAAGGGGTCCCGTAAACCATTGGTGATAGATGAACTGCGGACTCCGGGGGGCACCCGAGTAGTCGAGGAGGACCAAATATTAGAGACGTTCCGCCGATACTATGCGGAACTGTACCGAGCTAGGGCGGGAGGTGCGGAAGCCGAGATAGACGATTACTTGGATTATATCTCGATGCCGTTCCTTAAGAATTCCGACAGGGAATTTCTGATGGCCCCTTTTCATGAGGACGAGATTCTGGATGCACTGAGTGGCATGCGCTCGGGGAGCGCCCCGGGCTCGGACGGCCTAACGGCAGGCTTTTACAAAGCCTTCAAGGACCTCTTGCTCCCACACTTGCTTGCCCTCTTTGACGCGATCTGCGAAGAGGGCGAAATGCCGACCTCGATGTGGGAAGCGTTGCTGGTCACGATCCTGAAACCGGGGAAGCCCCCGGACCAATGTGGGTCGTACCGTCCGCTCAGCTTGCTGAACGTGGATGCGAAGCTCTACGCGAAGGTCCTCTCCAACAGACTCGCGCTGCTGGTCCCGACCTTAGTGGCGCCGGAACAATCGGGCTTTGTACCCAGCAGGAACCTAACCTATAACATCCGCACGGTGCTGGGGACGATGCAGCATGTGAAACAGGAGAACCCCGCCTTGGCAATATTCTTAGACATGGAAAAGGCATTCGACTCCGTCGAATGGCCGTTCATGACTAGGGTCCTGCGCAAACTGGGGCTGGGAGAACCGTTTCTTCAGAGAATTGGGGCTCTTTATCACCACCCTACGGCCCGCCTGCGTATCGGCGACAGAGTTTCGGCACCGATACTCATTGGTAGAGGCACCCGGCAGGGATGCCCCTTGTCCCCCCTGTTGTATGCATTGGTTGCTGAGCCATTAGCGTGCGCCATGCGGGAATATCATAGCCTGGAGGGTGTCAGCTTCCCCACATATAAGATTGGCATCTCTACTTATGCGGATGACACCTTACTTTACGTCCGAGACCCGGTCAATAACCTAGCTCCAATTCTCAGGGAAGTGGTACGCTTTGGGGCGCTATCGGGACTCAAAGTGAACTGGGATAAGTCCATTGCTTTCCCCCTGACCCCAGTCACGCAGCCGTTCGAGATGGAATATCCTCTACAGTGGACGGATGACTCAGTGAGATACCTGGGCATCCGTCTCCACACGGATCCAGAGATCCTGATCCGCGATAACTATGGGGTCGCATTTACCAAACTTGAGGAGGATGTGGATACCTGGATCAAGCTCCCTCTCTCATTGATGGGCAGGATCGCCCTTATGAAGATGGTGGTACTCCCCCGGTTTCTCTTCCTCTTTGTTAATATTCCGGTGGTCTTGTCGAAAGCGTTCTTTAGACGCCTGAACCAGGTACTGATTAAGCTTGCCTGGGGCGGGAAGCAACCTCGTGTTAAATGGGAGACACTGATGCTCCCGTGTGAAAAAGGGGGCCTGGGGGCGCCGGACCTGGAGCGCTATTACCGGGTGGCGCAAGCAACCCATTTACACTCCTGGGTCCATGGGGATGCCCGCACTCCGCATCTCATCCTGGAGAAGCTATTTGCTGATCCTCTTCCCTTACCCGCCACGATCTGTCTCACTACGGACCGAGCAATCGGGCGCATGGACTCGCTTAAAGCAACGAACCATGCGTGGCGAGCTCTGCAGAGGGAAAGGGGGTGCCCCTTGCTGTACTCCCCGCGGATGTCGGTATCCTGGGCCCTGTGGTTAGATCCGCTCAATGAGAGGGGGGTGGTAGAGGCATTGAAGGCCCTGGGAGTGCACACCATGGAGGACCTATTCTTGGATGGAACGCTGAAAACCTGGGAACAGCTCCCTCCCGTCGCCCCGGCCCCATCGCTGCTGCAGAAGTTTCAGTACCACAGGATACGGTCGGCCTGCAGAGTAATGCTGGGCCCCGCACTACAGGAGCCTGAAGAGGTCCCAGAACTGACGTACGTCATCAGAACGAACACACCGGCCAAATTGATTTCAGCGGTTCACAGGCTTGGGCCTACATATCAGACATTCCCTACTTCGACCCCTAGAGCGGCGTGGGAGGCGGATCTGCAATCCCCTATAGACGACGCCATGTGGCAATACTGCTGCGCCAACACTCGCAGGGTCTCGCTCAATGGCAGACACCGCTTGGTGCGCTTCAAATATCTGCAGAGAGTGTACTATACTCCAGAGCGGTTACACCGCTATGGCCTACGTGGCTCCCCGGAGTGTGAGCGTTGCGGGACTGGGTCCGCTGATTTTCTACACTTGGCATGGCTATGCCCGGGAGTGAGTGCGTACTGGGAGGAGGTTTTCGCGGAATTGGGACAAATAATAGGGGAACCTCTGTTGAGATCCCCGGCGCTCGCGCTACTGGGCTTCTCCAAGCCATTGGCTCCTGCGCTGCGCAGATTAGTGGACGTGGCGTTACTACTGGCCAGGAGGGTGGTGGCTGCGTGCTGGATGCGCGGTCCTCTCCCCACAAAGGCGAGATGGCTCAGGGATCTCCAATACTGTTGCACACAGACAGAAGTGTACAGCGAGCTGTTGCCGCCCAGGAGTAGACCGAAGTCATTTTGGGAACTCTACAAGGAGTACCAACAAAGGGGGGAGGTGGACGGCAGTGACATATCGGAGGAGGCGGACCCACAGGATGAGGGGTTAGATACTGCTCTGGAGCGCAATCACTCGCCACAGGAGGGGCTATAAGGTTCTTCTGGGGGGAGGTGGGCACAGGGAAGGTGTAGGTATGGGACGGAGACGGGGGGAGGGATGTGACAGGGATTAGGGGACAGGGCTAGCGGGGGGCGGGGGCAGAATATACACGGTACACACACGACATTACGTAGGCAGGAAGAGACACTAGGACTCCTTTACGGTACTCAATAGCACACGGGGTGGGCCTGGGGGGGGGTTTGAGGGTAGATTAGGTTAGTTTTTTCCCTTTCCTTACTTCTGGTTACTTGTCCTTCCCTGGTTCGTGAAAGATCGCACTATTATGCCTCCATTTATTGCCTATCGACTGTCTTGCTAACACGCTGGGGACCAACAGTGCAAGACCGCTTTGCTTTTGATTGAGTTGTGACACTGAGTGACGCCGCTGGGCCTCCGGGATGCCAGCACACCGGCTGTGTATTAGGCGTTGCGAATCTGTCTTTGTAACTTGTGTACACGTTGATGCACTGTATGGTCGGACTGTAATGACATTTGATTTCAGACAGTTGGCAACTTTTGCAATAAAAGTCTTTTTCAAAAAAAAAAAAAAAAAACTATATATGGAATTTCAATGGTTTTATGCGAGTAAAATAAGGTTTTGTAAATGCAAATCCCTAACTATATATGGCCTAAAACCAATGGTTTTTTCATTGAATTTTCAAGGTTTTGTAAATGCAAATTCCTAACTATATATCGACTATAACCTATGGTTTTTTCTGTGAATATATATATATATATTACCTACTGGCAGTCGCCAGTAGGTATATATAGTTAGGATTTTTTCTCTATGGGATTTTTGAAAATTCTATGTCTAATAACTTTGGCGTTTGTGGACGGAATTAGCTGAAATGTTCAGGAAAATGGAACATTTTGTTTCTGAGCAGCCCCTGAAAATTTGCGGGGGTTTCATCAAGGGGGGGCCGAGAAAAAAGGGGGGTCCCAAAACGCGTTTTTCCCATGTTAATTTCCATAGGGCGGTTGGCCTCACTTTTAGCTCGAACGGCTGAATGGATTTGCACGAAACTTGGCAAAATTGTAGGGACTGTTAGCCCGATGTGCCTTTGATAGGTCTCAATATATGTGCTCCAGTGGATTTTGAGTAATTTAGGTTCAAAAAAATATATATATCTGGGCGGAGCCTAACCACACATCTGATCTGATTGGCTGTCAGCACTTCATCCAAGAAGTGTTGGCAGCCATCTTGGGACCAATATACATGATAGCACCTCATTAAAAAGCATTGTAGTTAATAGAGGGTTTTAGGACTTTAGTTACATTATAAATCATTTGTTGATGGTACCATACTCGTTTTAGGAATTGTGGTGTGTTCTAAGGTGATTTTACCATGTGAAAAAGCCTTCTGCTGTGATATCATGAATATTGTTTGAAAGAAAACTAATATCTCATGATTTTCCCACAGTGGTTTGGAAGGGGATCTATAAGCTAAACTGAAAGCATATTTTCTGTAAATTCACATTATCTTTCTCAGTCATGTGAAAATGAAGTCTGACATTCTCAGTAAAACATGTACATCCAACAAGGACAGAGACTGTCAGTTGATTCCTTTGTGCTCTACTGCAGCCTCCTAAAGTGTTCTAAAGAACAACTAGAGCGCTAACAGTCCTACGTATTACAAAGGTATAGCACACCTGGAGCCATCGTGATGGGAATAAAGTGGTAACTCTTAAAACATTTAATTTAAAAAGGAACAAAATGAGGGGGTATATTATGCAATAGAAGGTATTATTAGTGCTGCAGAAAGAAAAATTAGGGCACATTTTGAGTGACTTCTCAAATCCTCTTCTATTTCATTAAAAAATTCTGACATGCAGTCTCCCAAGATGGCCACCAGAGACAAAAGAGCCCAAATGTAGCCCAAATATCACCCAGATGTAGCCCAAGTATAGCCCAATGACAGAATGTCCCAGAGTGTTCTAAAGAACAACTAGAGCGCTAACAGTCCTACTTATTACAAAGGTATGGCACACCTGAAGCCATCTTGATTGGAAGAAAGTGGTAACTCTTAAAACATTTAATTTAAAAAGGAACAAAATGAGGGGATATATTTTGCCATATGAATTATGATTAGTGCTGCAGAAAGAAAAATTAGGGCACATTTTGAGTGACTTCTCAAACCCTCTTCAATTTCATTAAAAATTTCTGACATACAGTCTCCCAAGATGGCCACCAGAGACAAAAGAGCCTAAATGTAGCCCAAATATCACCCAGATGTACCCCAAGTATACCCCAATGACAGAATGTCCCAGAGTGTTCTAAAGAACAACTAGAGCGCTAACAGTCTTACTTATGACAAAAGTATGGCACACCAGAAGCCATCTTGATTGGAATGAAGTGGTAAGTCTGAAAACACTCAATTTAAAAAGGAACAACATGAGGGGGTTAATGTTGCCATAGAAAGTATGATTAGTGCTTCAGAAAGAAAAATTAGGGATCATTTTGAGTGACTTCTCAAATCCTCTTCTATTTCATTAAAAAAATTCTGACATGCAGACTGAAACATGCACTTTGAATACCAGCAGCAGACGTCCCTGGTGAGCAGTAGCTTTACTACAGTGATCTAATGTGCAACTAGAGTGCTAACATTCAGAATTTATGGCAAATGTGTGACACATCTGAATGCCTTCTTGATGGAACCAAAGTAAACAAGCATTGAAAATGCAATAGATCTCGCCCTCGTTTAAGTTAAAGCCATTCTGTTTGTAATGAGGTGGCTTTTTAGCTTTGCTTTTATTAGTGTTTTTTCAACTTTCATGTAAATAACATGCATCTGTATGCATATATGTATATGTATGCATGCATTTATGTTTGTATTTATATAGATATACAGATGATATATGTTTATATATGTATGTATATATATATATATTCACTGAAAAAAACCATAGGTTATAGACCATATATAGTTAGGAATTAGCATTTACAAAACCTTGAAAATTCACTGAAAAAACCATAGGTTATAGACCATATATAGTTAGGAATTAGCATTTACAAAACCTTGAAAATTCACTGAAAAAACCATAGGTTATAGACCATATATAGTTAGGAATTCGCATTTACAAAACCTTATTTTACTCACACAAAACCATTGAAATTCCATATATAGTTAGTTGCACTAACTATATATCGCGCACCCGCAATCCACTGCTGATGATGTCACATATTACATCATTCATGACATGGTCAGTGACATCACTGAACTCAAACAGCTACAATATATCTCTAACTTTTAACATCAGCAACAAAAGTGTCGAATTCCTTGATACCACTATAGAAGTTATTAATGGTCAGCTTACTTCTAAACTTCACAGAAAAGACACTTCAGGGAACAGCCTTCTTCACGCCCTCAGCGCCCACCCTGACCCTTTGAAATGGAGCATACCTTATGGTGAGCTCTTAAGAGCTAGG
Source organism: Lissotriton vulgaris (assembly GCF_964263255.1). Taxonomy (NCBI): domain Eukaryota; kingdom Metazoa; phylum Chordata; class Amphibia; order Caudata; family Salamandridae; genus Lissotriton; species Lissotriton vulgaris. Next base: position 577,992 of record NW_028255812.1, on the reverse strand, counting down.
AGAAATTGCAGCAATCAGGAAGGTTTCATTGAAGAACAAGAAACCATGCTGATTAGATTCAGAGAACGAGGTTATCCTGAATGGGTCCTTAACAAAGCCGTTAAAAAAGTGAATGAAATCGAGAGATCCAGTACATTGATACCTAAAGTTAAAAATGAGCCTGCAACCTCTGATACTAGGCTCATCACCACCTTCCATGACCAGTCCAACAAGGTTAAAAAAATCATTAACGATAACTGGAAAATATTACAAGCAGACAACATCATAGGCCCACAAATTACTGAGAGACCACAAATAACATATAGAAGAGGCAGGAATCTCAGGGATATTTTGGTAAAGAGTGACATCACTGAGACCAAGAAACAACATATCCAAGGGCTTAAAGGTTTCTACCCCTGTGGACACTGTCGGGCATGTGCGGCCAGTGTCATGGTCAAAGAAATAGAAGTCCCGGGCACCCAAATACGTAGAAAGATTAAGCAGTTTCTTACATGCAACACCAACTTTGTTGTGTACATCCTGGAATGTCCCTGCAACATCAAATATGTGGGTAGCACCACATGTATGGCCAAAAAACGCGTCCAAGAACATCTCAGAGCCATTACTAATAAGGATGCTAAATACCCCATAGCTAGACATTTTCAAGAGGTTCATAATTCCAACAATTCCTTGTTAAGATACTATGCTATAGAACAAGTGAATATAGGCAGAAGGGGTGGCAACAGAGAACTGGCTCTTAGAAAGAGAGAGTCACGTTGGATCATGGAGCTCGAGACCAGGTCCCCAGGAGGCCACAACATGGATGAGGAATTAGCAACTCATCTCCACAATGAATAGACGGGTTGCCATGTTATTATGCTTAATCTGGTGTTTTTCTGTAGTCTAACTGATACTCCATTATACAGAGTTGTTGTCTGTGCATCTTGCATGGTTATCGTATTGTTGTAGTAACATGTATATCATGCATATGTTTTAAACCATTTTAATCTTAACATTGTTAATTTTCTTTCAGGAGATTAGAAAGGGGAACTGCACTTTGTCTGACCACTTCACCACGGCCCCACTCATCTCCAAGCTTGAATGGAAGAAATCACTTCACTCGTTTTAAAGATAAGACTTTCACTTGGGCACTTTTTCCTCCTTTTTGTGAAACATAATCATTACTTGTCCCTCCTCTACATGTATGTCAGGCATTAGTTTTGGGCCATCACCCCCCAATTGACGCTTTTTGCACTAGACTTCTGGTATTGCAGGCGATCGTGTAGTCCAATTTTTTCTACACGAACCAGTATATAAGGGGGGCACTAGACCGCCAGCATATACATTCATATTATTTGTAATATGTTTATTTTGACTATTTCTGAGGCTTAGACAATGCACGGGGCTCGTGTAATTATGGCACTAGACCGCCAGCATAGGTTTCTGACCTCGAAGCTCCCATCTTAGCCAGGACAACTCTGTCACTTCACTGGAAGTCACGTTGTTTTCTGTTAAACATGGTTCAAATGTCGATTAGTTCATTGGTCTAATCAATTTATTTTTAATTGCTATGCATATATGAATATTGTTAACATTGCTCTGAACCCTGGATGATCTAGAGAATGCGTAAATTCTAACTGGGGTTTTCAGATACCATTACATAGCTTTTCTCACGAGTGACTCCACTCTAATATGGCCGACTATGTATTGACTTGTAAAGTTGGAGGGTGGATGACCTTTTCTATGTTCATGAAATGTTTTCACATTGTGTATTTAACATGTTGAATTGGGATGTTGGTTATCGTGTGATCAAGACACCTTGGTGTGTCGAAACGCGTAGCGATATCCGGTGATTAAAACTTCACAACTGAAATCCTTGAGTGCGCGACTTCTTGCTGCATTGCAAAACTTTGGAATTGTTGATTGAAACTTTCGGCGGAGGGTTTGCCGAATTCTCGCGCCACCTGACTACGGGAGGAGGTCCCACTGAACCCTGTGTGCTTCGGAATATATATATATATATATATATATATATATATATATATATATATATATATATATATATATTACTGTCTGAGTATGGATTTAACCAGTGATTTATTTTTGCTGTATGTTACCGTCAGATGTATTTATATATACTGTGGTAGTATGTTTTCACTATTCATCAAGTCACATGACTCACTACGTCACTGTGAAGGGGTGGTCACTTTTTGAAACTGCATTTAAAAAAGCATTGAGTCTTATGTACATGTTGCAGCGTGAACAAGGGCATACCTTGCCAGAAACGCGTAGCTGCTTTCTGTGTACCAAATAAAATAACGATATGCTGATGTTACGTGGTCCATCTCCCTTCTGTTTGCTGGTGTGCTGAGCAGGCACTGGAAACACCGAGAAATCCAGAGGAGTCATGTTAAACGGAGGTGGATTTGTCTCCGTAACGGACCCCTTCCTCACTTTGTGGAAGCCGCCTTCAAATCGCTTTGTTTTGATACGTCCTGTTGGGAATCCCGGCGGCTGCCCCCTGGTCGGCAAGCTACAACGAAATACTGAGGCGCGTTGGCGGTTGAACTGCGGTGTGGTTCGTGTCGGAGGGCGCGGCATACCGAGCAGATCCTGCCTCTGCTAATCGGTGAGTAATTGCGGAGCCTGTACCAGGTGGGGAAGATTCACAGCATAACTCTTTGTGTGTGCACGCTACGGAAACCGGGTGGCTATCCGGTGAAAGACTAAACGTGCTACACTAATTCGGATAACATAAAACACAGAAAGGAAAACAATATGTCAGACGAGCTTGACAAACAGCGAGAGGAAGCTGCTGTTAACATGTTTAACGATGTAACTAACGAGAGTGGCAATACCAGAGTGTCTAACAGAACCACTCAATCTGAACAAACAAGAAATTTTAAAACAATATTTAAAGAGCTAGAAAAGTTGAAGAAACTCGAGTGCACGAAGTGGTGGGAGCATAAATCTCTAAGCAAGTATGAGGAGGTTGGATGTGTCCCCCGTGGGCTACGTATCCTTTTGGCCCCAAGCTTTGAGAAACCAGATCCCGCCATGTTGCAGGAATGGGGGGAAAGCAACTTGGCGGCCTCTATGAATTTGGTCTGCATTCTAATTAAGTATGCTGCTAAAGACCGAATCAGGTTACTTGAGGAGATCAGAGCTTTGGAAACCGAATTATCCACATATGCGGAGGGAGAAGAAATGAAAAAATTATCGGATACTATGAACGAGAGGTTGAAAAAGCACGAGGAAAAAATAAAAATTCGAAAGGCAACTAAGTTCACCCGTGACGCTAATGATTACCGTGATGGGAAAATATTTACATTTTCACGGAAGTATGATTCAGTCAAAAGACAAGCCTTCAGCAAAAAGAAAAAATCCATTGATGGATCTACTACGGTAAGAGCGGATGCTGCCATGAAAGCCAGTACAAATGCTGGCTCATATAGTGGCAATGTACAATCTACCAGCATGGGCCAAAATGCACAAAATGATGAAACTGTGGAGAGCAGTAGCTTGGACTCCGATGCGAGCTCATTGATAAGCAACTCCAGTGAAAATTTAACCTCCTCTTCCTCTATAAGTTCGGATTTAAACTTGGAAGGACTAACCAAACTCAGCTTGCAACAGGAAATGGATTTTATAGTGGAGGAAAGATTACAGACTTTGAGGCCAGGGCCAAGGCAAAAGTTATCGCTAACAGACAAAGAAGGAACAAGCGAAGAAAAGAAAGGCGTAAGCGGCAACAACGGCGCCCAAACACAAACCAGAAAGAAGAAACCATGGGTGAAACGCCGCTAAATGATAATACGATAATAAACCTTTCAAATGTTACACTAACCAAAGCAGAGAAACAACTTCTATCGTTAGGCTTGAATTTTTGCCCTGTTCAGAGTTTTAATTACACAATGACCAGAGTCAATCTGTTCTTTTTCATAAGAAAATTAAAACTAAAGAAACATTTTGCGCTCAAAACCATCAAAGACTCATCTAATGATAATGATACATCTGAGGAATCAATCATTGACAACTTGAATATGTTATCAGCTTCGGATGTACATACTTTCTTGGATGCTAATGACCTAAATACCTCCACCAATGACACTGAGGCAGATTTAGATGCTTCCACACAGGCAAGACTCAGCAGGATATCTGTCTTGCAAAAGGGAGCGGGCCTCAGTCCATTTAAAAGCAAATCCAAATTTGTTCCCGTAACACCTAAAGACGCTACCGACGTCTTCCATGACTGTGTAATAAGTGACATCAAGAAATTATACAAGCAAACCAATTCCAAATCGAAAAGGAAAGTCACATTTATGAGAAGAGAATATGGCAAACTAATAAAGAAACTTGGAGAAAATCATGAAATAGTAATGAAAAAATCTGACAAGGGTGGTAACCTAGTGATTTGGCCCAAGCAAGATTACATTTCAGAGGCCAAACGACAACTTTCAGATCCCTTGTGTTACAAAGTCTCTAGCCAGAAAGAATACCTCTATGCCAAGAGTGAACTACAACGGTTGCTATCCCAATGGAAGAGAGAAGGACTGATTTCCACCGAGGAATACAAATTTATGAACACAGAATTTCCAATAATGCCATCTTTGTATTTGATTCCGAAGGTGCATAAAGGAGTTACACCAGTACCTGGGAGGCCAATTGTTTCTGCCATTAAAAGCATGGGCGAAAACGTTGGCCAATATATTGACTTCTTTCTCCAAGATATAGTTAAAAATCTTGATAGCTATGTTCGTGCCACCAGTGATTTCTTGGACAAGATTGCCTGTATTGATTGGGAAGACAACATGTGGCTGATCTCGTTGGACGTTGAATCGTTATACACGAGTATCAACCACGAACAAGGCATGAATGCAATCAAATATTTCTTGGACAAGAAACCCATGGCTTTCTATGAGCATAATATGGTCATATTGGGACTAATTCATTGGTGTCTACATAATAATTTCTTCACATTTGGCAAAGACATTTATAGACAAATGAGAGGTGTGGCGATGGGGGCCTGTTTCTCCCCCAGCTATGCGTGTTTACACATAGGCTGGTGGGAGGAGCAGGTCCTCACCGCTTTACACTCCATCACCATGAGAGAACATGTTGTTTGTTATCTGAGGTATATAGATGACATATTCATGGTGTGGAAAGGGTCCAAAAATGAGGCTTTGTTGTTTATAGAGGATATGAATGATAACTCCATGAATCTAAAGTTTTCTGTTAACATCAGCCAGATCAGGATGCAATTTTTGGACGTGGAGATCTATGTGTCTGATGCCAAGCTTAGTACTACACTCCATAGGAAGTCCACTGCTGGCAACATGACTTTACACGCTGCCAGTATGCACCCCAAACATACCATCATGGGGATACCCTATGGAGAAATATTAAGACTCAAAAGAATCTGCAGTTCCCCTTCTGACTACAAACAATGTTTAGATGAGTTGTTAGCACGATTAAAAGTCAGGGGGTATTCTGATAAGATTCTCAGGAAAGCAGTGGAAAAATCAGAACTCAGATCAAGAGAAAGTCTATTTCCTTCCCCGCAGACACAGTCAGAAAGTAGCAAAATTCCTGATACCCAACAAGATGGCCCAAGGATGATCACAGCTTTTAGCAGCGAGGACAGGAAATTAAAGGCAATTTTTAAAACGAATTGGCCTATAGTATTAAGTGACCACATATTGAATACTAGGTTGCCAGCCAATCCTATCATTACTTTCAGACGGGCGAAAAGTATGGGGTCCGCTTTGGACAAACCTGCCCCTGAATTGAAAACTAAAACCCCTTGGTTAAAACCTTCAAGAGGTTTTTTCAAATGCTCCAGCTGCCGCGCTTGTAGGTTTGGCATTAACACCTCGCAATACTTAACTCCTTTTGCCACAGAGCCAAAAAAGATCACAGGCAATTTTAATTGCAAAACAGACTTTGCCGTGTATGTCCTGACGTGTACCTGCGGTTTACGATATGTTGGTAGTACCAAGCTGCAGGTGCACGTCAGGATCCTACAACATTTGCGCGCAATTTTGCACAGTGACCCTGCCTATCCGGTGGCCCGGCATTTTAAAAGAGCACACAACAAAGATTTATCGTGTTTAAAGTACTTTGTGATCGGTGCTATACCACCCCTAAAAAGAGGAGGAGACAGGGAATCACTTTTAAGACAGCTGGAGACAAGGATGATACTAGAGCTAGATACACGTTGGCCGAACGGGTTGAACAATATTGATGAGATGCATCACTTTTTGTAATATATTGCATTGTTCTTCCGTCTATATTGCCTGCATATTTCCCCAGACCCGCACCCACTATATTTTTTCCTCCCTCTTAGTTAGGTTCCCTATTTCGAGGTTGAGGTCGGGTCTGAATACATTTCTTGCTGCTTTATGTAAATAATTTGATGAAACTTTTCCTTTTTGTAAATATGAGGATGAAGATATTTCATATATATATATTTTTATATGTTTATATCTATATATATTTTTATTTTTCTATTTTTCTATATTTTTCTAGTTGATAAGATGAAGGATATCTTAGATATAGACATGAAATCACCATATATAAATTTTTGTGGGTTTTATATTTGCCAACACAGGTGTATATATATGCTATTTAATCTTTTGTATATATATCATCAATTGATTATCACAAATCTAGGTGTATTTATTGGATTTCATAATGTTTTAATTATTTATACTATTTATTATTATTAAGGTACGAATCATGCACATAGAATGTTGTGGTAATCAGTTATACCCATATGAAACTGAGATGTGCTTAGATATATTCTTTCGTCCTTGTATTAATGAACGGTATTGCACTTTATCTCGTACGGCTTTCTCTCCTGCGCATTTTTCATAACTTTGCACTTTATTTTTAACCTTCACTTAGCACTTTATCAAAACTGCCATGGTTATGTGATCAGACAAACTACTTGTACATTGTTTGATGTGGGGGTTTCCCAGCTTTAGTAGCTTGTCAGTATTCTCCCAAGAAATGAGGTTTTGTCATATTTAGATATTATGTGACGTAAATTGTCTTTACATATTGACTGCCTAAAAATGTACATTTATGATTATGGATTTAACCAGTTATTATTTTTTGTCTATTACTGTCTGAGTATGGATTTAACCAGTGATTTATTTTTGCTGTATGTTACCGTCAGATGTATTTATATATACTGTGGTAGTATGTTTTCACTATTCATTAAGTCACATGACTCACTACGTCACTGTGAAGGGGTGGTCACTTTTTGAAACTGCATTTAAAAAAGCATTGAGTCTTATGTACATGTTGCAGCGTGAACAAGGGCATACCTTGCAAGAAACGCGTAGCTGATTTCTGTGTACCGAATAAAATAACGATATGCTGATGTTACGTGGTCCGTCTCCCTTCTGTTTGCTGGTGTGCTGAGCAGGCACTGGAAACACCGAGAAATCCAGAGGAGTCACATGGTTCATATATATATATATATATATATATATATATATATATATATATATATATATATATATATATATATCTATATCTATATATATATATATATATATATATATTCAATGAAAAAACCATAGGTTATAGGCCATATATAGTTAGGAATTAGCATTTACAAAACCTTATTTTACTCGCATAAAACCATTGAAATTCCATATATAGTTAGCTAACTATAAGCGCTAACTATATATCGCGCACCCGCAATCCACTGCTGATGATGTCACATATTACATCATTCATGACATGGTCAGTGACATCACTGATGACATCACTGATTACAACATCCAGTGACTGTATGTTTCTGTAAAGTTAAAATATGTTTCACATATTGAAGAATGAGTGGATGTATAAGTGTCTGGATGAAGAATTTAGTAGGTGCATGACTGACTGTATGAGTGAGTGATTAAATGTGTCTCACTGAGTGCATGGGTTAGTGACTAAACTGTCTTAATTCGTGCATCAGTATGTTTGTTGTTGTGTAAACTGCTGCTTGTGTTGATCAGTAGCTATAAGAGTAGCCATATGGGTTATTGATTGGTTGCCCAAATATTTGAATGGGAGGCTGAGTGTGTGTGTGGGTGGCTGGGAGGTGCGTGACTCTGTGCATAGATGTGTAAGCAGTTGATTCACTAGGAGTATGAGTTCAAGAGTGCATGTGGAAACAGCTATATGAGCGGTTGACTGTGCATGGGTGTGTTGGTGAGTGAATGGATTTCTCATTGCTACATGTGCAAGTAAGTACGTATGTAAAACACAATACATGTGAGAGTTGAGATATATAAATAACTGAACATAAGAGCCAGTGAATGTGTGAGTGGCTGTATCGATCACTGTGAGCTTGTATCAGGGATTATATAAGAGAGTAAATATGTGTTATTATATGTTTGAATAAGTAAGATGTGTATAACTGTATAGTTGAGGAAATGGAGGTGTGATTGATTCTTTGCATGACTGACTAGGTGTGTGAGTAAGTCCATGGATGAGTGACAGTCTGTGAGTGTCTGTTTATACTGAGTGTATGTAAGGTTATATTAGAGTCTGAAGAGGTTCATTGTATTATCACATGAGTGATGTGATCAGTGATGACAAATGAGATGTCATCAGTGATGTCATTTGAGTTGTCATCAGTGATGTCATTTGAGATGTCATCATTGATATCATTTGAGTTGTCATCAGTGATGTCATTTGAGATGTCATCAGTGATGTCATCAGTGATGTCACTGACCATGTCATGAATGATGTAATATGTGACATCATCAGCAGTGGATTGCGGGTGCGCGATATATAGTTAGCGCTTATAGTTAGCTAACTATATATGGAATTTCAATGGTTTTATGCGAGTAAAATAAGGTTTTGTAAATGCTAATTCCTAACTATATATGGCCTATAACCTATGGTTTTTTCATTGAATTTTCAAGGTTTTGTAAATGCAAATTCCTAACTATATATCCACTATAACCTATGGTTTTTTCAGTGAATTTCATTGGTTTTTTAATAGCAAATATGAAAAGCTTTAAAATGTCAAGTACGTGATAGATAAAAACATTTTCGTATTTATGCACGCTGATGTGCTTTGAACGCTGCCCCCCCCCTCCCCTCTTTTGCCTTTGTTAGTACTCTCTCTTTGCAGATACAGAAGGGTAGTTAACGCAGGCCTTTACCCCCGTTGTAATCCGTCGTACCTCCTTGTCTCTCCATTTGATTGATTGTTGTCCAAGCATTTACTGTTTTAGAATTGGTTCTCTTTGGATCATTCTCTATTTACAAACAAGCACAAAGTCGCAATACTCTGTTTAGTCTTTGCAGATAGTGAAAAATCGTGTAAAAAAATAAAAGTAATCGAGCAAAATCAGTAGGCCACTAATTGGATCTCTTTTTGACCTCGCTAAAATAGAAATATTAGGAACAACCCTTCTTGAGAAATACGAAAATAGTGAGATGAACTGAGCTCCACACCATGAGGGCTGCAAGACAGCTCGGCTCCATCACCCATCCCGCACAAAATAATGACAAACCCTATGCAAATATTAAAAATATAGACAACACACCAGCAAAGAAATAGGGTAAAACATTTTATTAAAAAACTATTTACATAACGTTGGTTTATAAGATGATGTCAGTAGTGGACCGATGTGTGAATAGATCGAAAACAGCACAAGGCTCCAAGATCCGGATAGCAAGCTCCTGGATGTTGGGTGCCATAGTTTAGAGTTCTGAATTTCAGCCTTTTTCAATGCCTGTGCTTTGTTGAATCAAAATGGCGGCTTGACACAAAGCTGACTCAAGCGTTGTTACTGATGCTATGCAGACCAAAACTGGTTTTCAGTTTGTACATTTTTCTAGATTTTTCAATCCAAGTTTGGTTGACTTTGTAGAACGATGGCTTCAGATTTTCAACATACGGTGTGGTGGCGCTGACTGGGAGGGGGCGCTTCGCTCCTGCCCCCTCCCCAAGTAAGATTTTCATACGTGAAAGTACGTTAATGGTTTTGGTCCCCGAGATGCTTCGATGTCACTACCATTCTCAAATAGCATAAGTTCTGGATGTTGGGTGCCATAGTTAAGAGTTCTGAGCAGCGCTTGTAACACTGTCTGAAGCTTATTTCCTCCTACTGCAGCTTCACTATTCTCAAAGTAAGTGAGTGTCGTTTGTGGACCTGACTGCATTAGAAAACAATATGATATGTTACCTTCCTAAACAGCTTGACGGAGGCCCCTGAGGGGCGCTGTGATGGCCATGGACTCGGAGAAGACGCTTGGCTCCGACACCCTCCCCAAGTCTTATAGCACTGGTGTAGCCTGAGATCGCCCCCGACATAGGCGGCCGGCTCCCGGGGTCCGGCGGTACTTTTTGCCTTTTGATGACTCTTCAATTCTGGACCTTGTCCCACAATCCGTTTGACCTGAAGACAAGCTGTAGTGAGGCGCCCCTTTATCGTTTTAGTTGCCATTCCGCCCGCTTTTGCTACACTGTGCCTCTTCCGCCATTCAGCTGTTTTCCGCCCGCTCTTGCGACTACAGCGTCTCGCTCACCATGTAGTTGAGATGCGCCCGCTCTAGCGGTGCAGCGATAGGCGGCTGCCACAGGACTCTCAAAATGGCGGCCGGCTCTTCGGTTTTGGGCCTGGTCCACTAAAATGGCCCTGGGACACCTTGGAACTCGGACGCTTGTCTGCTAGGGCTTGGATCCCATTCTCGAAAAGCGTCCCCTCAGCCGTGAAGATTCTACAAAAGTCATGGGGGCCTCCGACTCCCGCAGGCTTCTGGTGGGGAGCGGCTGCCATGATTGCTCGTGGAATGGCCACGACGGAGCTACGAGATGGTAGTGGTCTCATGCTGACGCCAGCTTTAGTCTGAAACATCCAGAAACACTGTAGACTACCAATTCGATCAGTTCCGGTAGCGCCCCAACATGACCCGGAAGAGAAGAACTTGCCCTCCCCTCTTTGACTGATGGTTCTTGTTGCCTGTCCCCTCTGTTGTCATTTAACAGAACTTTTTGGACTGCTGAAAGGGGTTGTGTTCTGAACGCTGGTTGGTGGAGACATTTAGACTATATTCTTGACCTACGTTGTCGCGTAATGCGTTTTATGACACGCCGCGTTAGCGCACCCGGAAGTGATCCGAGGCGCGGCGCGCAGCGCGTAACGTAAGCATAACAGGTCATGTGACTTGTTAATAAAACTTTTCATTGGTTCATTTTACTTTTGTTAATTTAATGATGAAAAGCTTGGTCATATGACCTAAAAATTACGCTTTTTATTATTTTCGAACAATATTTTTTTTTCAAACATATGTTATAATATTCCAGGCTAATGTACTTTCCCGGAAAATTTACAACTGTCTGGCAAGTAAAATATATTCCTTTTTCGAGAAAAAGGGCGTTTCTTCCTTCCATGACGGAGCCGTTGAGTAAAAGAGATTCGGCCTGCTGTCTTAGTCGCCGATGCGCCTGATTATCAGATTCTTATCGATCACTTTATGTTGCAGACATGAAAAACACAACTGCCCTTGACCATTTATCTTTACTGCGTTCCTACATATTATACCTTTTATCCGTCATGTAATTGGACTGCTTTATTTCACTTGCCTTTTACTGATTCGAAAACAGTCACTAAAAGTAAAAACTTTACAAATGAAAATACTACTACCGTGTTTTGTTTTAAAAACCTTTATTGTGAAAATGTCAGTATACAAATACGGGCCTATAACCACGTGGGCCGGCCACGGAGCAAACTCAAATCGTATATGATGAGGAGACATTTACACTGTAGAAGAACGTAACGAGCGGGCCATTAGGTGACAAGAACAAAGGTGTCTAACAGTTGCGGTATCGGTGGACGTACATTTTGTAATTAAAATACGACAGGGCCACTTACAATAACATTTTCTAGATATACATTTGCGGGCAAAGAGTTACGAGTCCCATTTATACCGGCGCCATTTTGGGCGAGGCCGGGCAGGTCCAAGATATAGTCAAAATGTCTCCACCAACCATCGGCCAGACCAGAACCCCTTTCGGCCCTTTATGTTACAAGATGATGTCTTCCATTCAGAAAATATTGGTGGCAGCATTTTGAAAGGAAACAGAAACAGCCGTTCTCCTAGTGAGTTTCACATTGTTACATTTAGGAAGAATGTTGAAGAGTAGTATGTGGAAAATCTGAAGCCATTTTTCTACAAACTCTCAATCAGACTTGGATGGAAAAAAAAACCTGAAGAATGTACAAACTGAAAACCAATTTTTGTCTGTATAGCACCAACAGTAACGCTTGAGTCAGCTTTGTGTCAAGCCGCCATTTTCATTCAATCAATAGCGTCCCCCTGCACACATTCAGGGACCTGGTCGTGTCTTCAGATGAAACGCATTGTAGGAAAAGAAGCAGAAAGGAAAAGGAAAAAAGTTCCGCCGGACCTAGTGAAGCTGCAGCAGGTGCAAATAAGCTTCAGACAGTCTTACAAGCACTGCTCAGAACTCTCAACTGAGGCACTCAACATCCAGGACTTGCCATTCGGATCTTGGCGCCTTGTATTTTTGTTTTGTTTTTGATGGAAGGGAAAGAACAAAAAACAGACATTGAAAAAGGCTCAACAGTGCAGGGCGCCTTGTGCTGGTTCCGACCTATTCACACATCGGTCCGCTACTGACATCACCTCATAAACCAACGGGGCACCCCACGCCGACTTTCGGCGCAGCATTGTAGGATGGACACACCAGTGCGGCAATTTGATGGACACCACCTCGGTGCCATCCAGATCTCGGCGCGTTCATTCATTCAATAGCGTCCCCCTGCACACATTCAGGGACCTGGTCGTGTCTTCAGAAGAAACGCATTGTAGGAAAAGAAGCAGAAAGGAAAAGGCAACAAGTTCCGCCGGACCTAGTGAAGCTGCAGCAGGTGCAAATAAGCTTCAGACAGTTCTACAAGCACTGCTCAGAAATCTCAACTGAGGCACTCAACATCCAGGACTTGCCATTCGGATCTTGGCGCCTTGTGCTGGTTCCGACCTATTCACACATCAGTCCACTACTGACATCACCTCATAAGCCAACGGGGCACCCCACGCCGACTTCCGGCGCAGCATTGTAGGATGGCCACACCAGTGCAGCCACTTGCTGGACACCACCTCGGTGCCATCCGGATCTCAGCGCGTTCGAGTCACTGTGCCGGAAGAGTGACCGGAACTCAGCTGAACACGCCGTCTTTCGGCGCAGCATTGTAGGATGGCCACACCAGTACGGCAATTTGCTGGACACCACCTCGGCGCCATCCGGATCTCGGCGCGTTCGAGTCACTGTACCGCAACAGTGACCGCAATTCAGCTGGACACGCCGTCTTTCGGCGCAGCATTGTAGGATGGCCACACCAGTGCGGCAATTTGCTGGACACCACCTCGGTGCCATCCGGATCTCGGCGCGTTGTGCTGCCTTCGGCCTATTCGCACATCGGTCCGCTACTGACGCCGCCTCACGTGCCAACGGATTTTCTACGCTTTTTGTAGCCCTATGTCGCATAACAGGTCATGTGACTTGTTTATAAAACTTTTCATTGGTTCATTTTACTTTTGGTTTCCTAAAGATGGAAGGCTTGGTCATATGACCTAAAAATAACACTTTTCATTGGTTTAGAACATTTTTTTTTCCCAAACGATGAAAGCCCCACCTTGTTTCTGGATCATTCAGACTGAAGCTGGCGTCAGCATGAGAGCACCACCATCTCGTGGCTCCGTCGTGGTCATTCCGCGAGCAATCATGGCAGCCGCTCCCCACCGAAAGCCTGCGGGAGTTGGGAGCCCCCAAGACTTTTATACAATCTTCACGGCTGAGGGGACGCTTTTCGAGAATGGAGCCCAAGCCCTAGCAGGCAAGCATCCGACTTCCAAGGTGTCCCAGGGCCATTTCAGTGGACCAGGCCCAAAACCGAAGAGCCGTCCGCCATTTTAAGAGTCATGTGGCAGCCGCCTATCGCTGCACCGCAAGAGTGGGAACAACTCAACTACATGGTGAGCGAGACGCTGTAGTCGCAAGAGCGGGCGGTAAACAGCTGAATGGCCGCCACCTGGGGAGGCCCGTTCACGCCGCCTCCCCCCCCCCCCCCGGGCCGCCGCACGCCAATTTTTGGAGCAGCATTGTAGGATACCAAAACCAGTGCGGCAGTTTACTGGACATCACCTGGGTGCCTGTCGTACATGTTGTGTCAGCCATGTGACACTGGACACAGACCGCTACTGACGAGGCCTCCCCCCGCACCACCCGGGACGCCCCACGCTGTTTTTCTGTGCTGCATTGTAGGATCCCTAAACCAGTGCGGCACCCAGGCGACATCACCTGGGTGCCGTCCAGAACTCTGCACGTTGTGCTGCCTTGGGACTATTCGCACAACAGACCGCTACTGACGAGGCCTCCCCCCGCCCCACCCGGGACGCCCCACGCCAATTTTCGGAGCAGCATTGTAGGATCCCTAAACCAGTGCGGCACCCAGGCGACATCACCTGGGTGCCGTCCAGAACTCTGCACGTTGTGCTGCCTTGGGACTATTCGCACAAAAGACAGCTTCTAACCATTGTTGCTTTTTGTGTTAATAAATGTTTAAATGTTTTTAGTTTTTGTTCTGTTCATTATCGTTAAAAGTTAATAAAGTTTTATAACCTTACTTTGTTGGAGTGTTATCTATTTTTTGAAAAACGGGTGAATGGGGCCTTGAATCGGGTTATTGTCATGTGTGGGCTTTGGAAGTGTGCTGCTGCAGGATCGGACATTTCAAACTCAAATGCACGTTCTTTTTCTTACCTTTCCGAAGCATGGAGCGCAATAGCAAGCAGAGAAAGGGTGATGCACGTGTTGAACACTACCTGACCTGGCAAGTTGCTAGCAGTGCCCCCCCGCCCGCTCCTGAAAGAGGGCACACACACACCGCCGCCCCGAGTACTTCAGAAATCTTTAAAAGACCATGCGCTTGTTCATGAGGCTTAAATGGTTTATCACCTCTTCTAGAACCCCTACATCGACCCTCTGACGTTTCATGGAAAAATTACCATGTAACACAATACCAAGCCCTATCAGCTGAAACCCCCAAGGAATCGTGGGGCATATTAGCAAGGGGGTTTATCTCCGCTTTTTTGGCTTTAAAAACCATGAAAGCGGAGATAAAATTATTTCCCTATTATCAAGCTGTCGCTAACACCAGTTAGTGACACCTAAAAGGAGATAGCGACCATCTTGGGCCCGGCTTTGCATGTCAGTGATACTTATCACTAATGACATGCAAAGTGGCGTGCCAAGATGTTAGCGACTGGAAACAGTCCCTAACATCGCTACCTTCTATTACCAACTTTTGGAGATATTCGCACTAAGCGCGAATATCTCCAAAAGCTAACACCTGCCCTGAGCAGGTTTTAGCCATGTTATCCAATGGGGGGTGGATAACATGGCTAAGAGCATTAGGTCGATAATACATGAATATCGCTGACTTTTCTGCGATAATAGCAAGGTTTATCTGCGATAAAAATCGCCGATGTGCGGCGATAATTTTTGTCTCTAAACAAGTTATAGACAAAAATTATCGCTAGTTGTTAGTAATATGCCCCCGGGTTTTTGCTTGCAGAAATCGGGAGGCGGGAGACTAGCACTGAAATCAGTACTCACACGCCTGAATCAGGAGGATTGGCATGTCTGAATTCTCTACAGCTGGGGCCATAAACTACATCCGCAGGGGTAGGTGATAGCCTGGGACCAGCCTGGCATCTAAAATGGCTGCCGTGCACGACAAAATTGTGGCATTCGAAAAAAGGCAAGATGGCGCAGCCGCTGGAAGAGATATATCAACATATATCAGCCTCCTCAGCCACCCTCAGGAAACATAGGGGATTAGGATATGTCTCCCGCACCCCCTTATACCTAGTACTTTAATTAACGAAGCACAAAATGGCGAATTCCCGTTTCGCTACCAGTTTGCGGCCCAGTTCGCGGCCCGTGAAGCGCTTCTACCGTGAAAAATCATTTTTTTTTTATTTTCCCCACGGGACCCTTTAATAACCCCAACAACATTCCTAGGGGGTCAAGAGGGGGATACCTTGCCCCCTTTCATTAAATTCCCCCTTAGTTTTTCACCTTTTCTTCTCTCTCGATCCTACCGAGAGACAAGATGGCGGCCGCTCCGGACTGTCACGCAGCAAAAAAAAAAAAAAAGCTCACGCACAGCCGCTGGAAGAGATGTATCAACATATATCAGCCTCCTCACCCACCCTCAGGAAACATAGGGGATTAGGATACGTCTCCCGTACCCACTTATAACTAGTAATTTAATTTACGAAGCACAAAATGGCGAATTCCCGTTTCGCTACCAGTTTGCGGCCCAGTTCGCGGCCCGTGAAGCGCTTCTACCGTGAAAAATCATTTTTTTTTTCTTTTCCCCACGGGTCCCTTTAATAACCCCAACAACATTCCTAGGGGGTCAAGAGGGGGATACCTTGCCCCCTTTCATTAAATTCACCCTTCGTTTTTCACCTCTTCTTCTCTCTCGATCCTACCGAGAGACAAGATGGCGGCCGCTCCGGACTGTTTAGAATGTTGACAGACACCGGAGAGCCAATCAGCTTTCTGCGCGCAAAGTTCCGATAAGCGAAAAGTAAGCGGACCGGATCGCTGCCCAGAGCGCTGTTACAGATATATATCTTGATTTAAACGTTAATTTCTCAAAAACTACTGGAGCACATATATTGAGACCTAGCAAAGGCACATCGGGCTAACAGTCCCTACAATTTTGCCAAGTTTCGTGCAAATCCATTCAGCCGTTCGAGCTAAAAGTGAGTCCAACCGCCCTATGGAAAACTCAATGCAAAAAACGCGTTTTGGGACCCCCCTTTTTTCTCAGCCCCCCCTTGACGAAACCCCACCAAATTTTCAGGAGCTGCTCAGAAACAAAATGTGCCATTTTCCTGAAAATTTCAGCCGATTCCATCCACAAACGCCAAAGTTATTAGACATAGAATTTTCAAAAGTCCCATAGGGAATTTATCCTAACTATATATACCTACTGGCGAACGCCAGTAGGTAATATATATATATATATATATATATATATATATATATATATATATATATATATATCTATATCTATATATATATATATATATATATATATATATATATATATATAGATATATATATATATATATATATATATATATATATATATATATATATATATATATATCTATATATATATATATATATATATATATATATATATATATATATATATATATATATATTACCTACTGGCGGTCGCCAGTAGGTATATTTAGTTAGGATTTTTTTCCTATGGGATTTCTGAAAATTCTATGTTGAATAACTTTGGCGTTTGTGGACGGAATTGGCTGAAATTTTCAGGAAAGTGGCACATTTTGTTTCTGAGCATACCCTGAAAATTTGGGCGGTTTCGTCAAGGGGGGGCGAGAAAAAAGGGGGGTCCCAAAACGCGTTTTTCCCATTCATTTTTCCATAGGGAGGTTGGAATCACTTTTAGCTTGAACGGCTGAATGGATTTACACGAAACTTGGCAAAATTGTAGATTTGGTTTGCCCGACGTGCCTTTGCTATGTCTCAATATGTGTGCTCCAGTGGATTTTGAGAAATTACCATTTTAAAAAACAGATATATCTGTGACAGCGTCCAGGTTAGCGCCCCGGTTCGCGTGCCTGTAGCGTAACGGAACTTCGCGAGGAGAAGCGGATTGGCTCCCCGGTGACTGTCAACATTCTAAAGAGTCTGGAGCGGCTGCCATCTTGTGTCTCGGTAGGATCGAGATACAAGAGGTGGAAAAAACAAAGTGGGAAATGAGCATAAGGGGGCAGAGTACATCCTCCCTGACCCCCTAGGTTTGATGAGGGGACTTTAAAAGGGCCCCGCGGGTCAAAAAAAAAATATTATCTTTTTTTTTGCGGGGGGAGCGCTCGGTACGCGCACCGGGAAGCGGTCCGGGGAGCGTACTATGGGAAAAAAAGAATGAAAGCGTAATATTGGAAAAATGGATGAAAGAATGTTCAAATATTGTATGTGATTGTTCTTTTTTTTTATTTATTTTTTTACCAAGATGTAGGTACCAATGCAGAGTCTAAAAATAAAAATACACAGTTTTCTTTGTAAATATCTTGCATGTTGTTTCAGAAGTTATTGTGGTATATGGAATTCATAGCGTAGTCTGTCAGGAAAGCAGAAACACCATGGAGGTAGGAGATGATAAAGAGATGTTAAATACACATTGGAGATAATATAGTGGGAGAAAGGAAGTAACTATGAGCAAACTTATTATGTAACATAAAAAAGTTGCACAGTATATTTAAAGTCTGATTTTACATTATAATAAATTTGCTACTAGTTTACAAAATACATATAAAAATAAATAATGTCTCAAACAATTTTTGAATTATTAAATAAAAATTTATTTTTCTGATTCGTTTTCAGAATTAAAAAGAACTTCTAATAATTCATTGTCAGATTTTTTTTCATTTTCAATTAGGAAATCTACTGATTCCACACATTGCAGAAGTTCAAAGTCCAGTGATTCATCATAGAATTCAGAGTCAATTTCTGTATCTGTATTGCTTCTTGCAACAATTTCCAAGTTAGATTTGTTCTCTCCTTCCATTTTTGTGCTGTAAAACGAATTTTAAAAAAATATATCAGTACAGATAGGGCACTGTTGGGTTTAAGTACAGACAGGTAGTTTGTTTTTTTAAACAGTGATTTTATCTTTGGGCAGTGTATGGTATCAGACTGGAAGTAGAAATATAAAAAAATGTATGTGATAAAGCCTAAGTTAATTCTTAATTATACAAGACAAGCCTAACTCCATCCATAACTAAAACAGAGATGTCTATCTTATTCTATAACTATTACAGAGGGATAGTATATAACTATCAGACAATGTTTTCCTAATTAACTTAAAGTGCAGAACATACTTCAGTTTTTAAAATATCATCTTACCAATCAAAAAGAAGTTTAAGTTCTCAGTTGAAATGCACTTGATATGTACTTCAGGAAGTAGTAGTCAAAATGGCTGTGTTTCTCTCTCTTTCTTTATATATATTCAGGTACATAACCAATCAAATGTCATAAAATAATAGAAGATATTGAAAGTAGCATTTTGATTGGTTGTCAATTCTAACACTTCATAAGTGTTTTTGTTAGGTAATTTACCTCAGGATATTTAGTCAGGCTTACAGCATAATTTTCTCAATGGAATTCCATCAAATTTGGGTAAATGGTAGGTACTGCTATGTAGTAGGCCCTATTCTATATTTGATGAAAGTGTCTGTAGTAGTTTTTCTGTAAATTACTTTCCCACCTTTTTTTATCGAGCGCTTACCGGTGCGCTCCCCGGTACGCGAACCGGCAGCGTTACGGGAGTCCTCCATTTTCTGTATTGGTAGAATTGAGTCATAAGATGGAGGACAAAGAATGTACGGAATGGGTAGAAGGGGGCACAGTAGACACTTTGTGACCCTCTAGGTTTTCTGAGGGGGGATTAGGACGCTGATATATGCAAAAATTAAAAAATTAAATTTTTGAAAATTTCGCGGGGGAGCGCCCGGTACGCGCACCGGTAAGCTAACCGGGGAGCGTACTTTGGTGAAGAAAAATAAAATAAAAAAAGATTAACATTTTGAATGATTAGAGGTAGGGTAGCTCTGAAAAGAGCTATTGTGTTCTGTGGCTAATTTAGGTACCTACAAGTAGGTTCCAATGCACACTTTTAAATAAAGGACGAATATTCTATTCTCTTCATCGGAGAAGTGTACACCATCTCTTCTGTAGATGTGTTAAATGTTGGAACGCAAGTTATTGTTGTATATTAAAGCCATTCCATAGTCTCTCATGTAAGCAGAAACAGATTTATTCACATGTTTCTGTGCTTTCTCAAATTGTGGAAAAAAATTAATTTGACCACTTACATTTTTGTCTTTGATATATATTGGAATATACCAAGGCAGTTTGGGGAAAAAGTGTCATTTAAAATAAGAATAAATTTTACAGCTTTTGATATTTGCTATTAAAAAACCATAGGTTATAGACCATATATAGTTAGGAATTAGTATTTACAAAACCTTGAAAATTCACTGAAAAAACCATAGGTTATAGACCATATATAGTTAGGGTTTAGCATTTACAAAACCTTATTTTACTCACACAAAACCATTGAAATTCGCATATATAGTTAGTTGCACTAACTATATATCGCGCACCCGCAATCCACTGCTGATGATGTCACATATTACATCATTCATGACATGGTCATGAATATATATATATATGTATGTATGTATGTGTGTATGTATATATATATATATATATATATATATATATATATATATATATATATATATATATATATATATATATATATATATATATATATATATATATATATATATATATATATATATATATATATATATATATATATATATATATGTGTGTGTGTGTATGTATGTACATATATATATATATATGTATATATATACATATATATATATATATATATATATATATATATATATATATATATATATATATATATATATATATATATATATATATATATATATATATATATATATATATATATATATATATATATATATATATATATATATATATATATATATATATTACCTACTGGCAGTCGCCAGTAGGTATATATAGTTAGGATTTTTTCTCTATGAGATTTTTGAAAATTCTATGTCTAATAACTTTGGCGTTTGTGGACGAAATTGGCCGGAATTTTCAGGAAAATGGAACATTTTGTTTCTGAGCAGCCCCTGACAATTTGGGGGGGTTTCATCAAGGGGGGGCCGAGAAAAAAGGGGGGTCCCAAAACGCGTTTTTCCCATGTTAATTTCCATAGGGCGGTTGGCCTCACTTTTAGCTCGAACGGCTGAATGGATTTGCACGAAACTTGGCAAAATTGTAGGGACTGTTAGCCCGATGTGCCTTTGCTAGGTCTGAATATATGTGCTCCAGTGGATTTTGAGTAATTTAGGTTCAAAAAAGATATATATCTGGGCGGAGCTTAACCACACATCTGATCTGATTGGCTGTCAGCACTTCATCCAAGAAGTGTTGGCAGCCATCTTGGGACCAATATACATGATAGCACCTCATTAAAAAGCATTGTAGTTAATAGAGGGTTTTAGGACTTTAGTTACATTATAAATCATTTGTTGATGGTACCATACTCGTTTTAGGAACTGTGGTGGGTTCTAAGGTGATTTTACCATGTGAAAAAACCTTCTGCTGTGATATCATGAATATTGTTTGAAAGAAAACTAATATCTCATGATTTTCCCACAGTGGTTTGGAAGGGGATCTATAAGCTAAACTGAAAGCATATTTTCTGTAAATTCACATTATCTTTCTCAGTCATGTGAAAATGAAGTCTGACATTCTCAGTAAAACATGTACATCCAACAAGGACAGAGACTGTCAGTTGATTCCTTTGTGTTCTACTGCAGCCTCCTAGAGTGTTCTAAAGAACAACTAGAGCGCTAACAGTTCTACTTATTACAAAGGTATGGCACACCTGAAGCCATCTTGATTGGAATAAAGTGGTAACTCTTAAAACATTTAATTTAAAAAGAAACAACATGAGGGGGTATATTTTGCCATAGAAAGTATGATTAGTGCTGCAGAATGAAAAATTAGGGCACATTTTGAGTGACTTCTCAAATCCTTTTCTATTTCATTAAAACATTCTGACATGCAGTCTCCCAAAATGGCCACCAGAGACAAAAGAACCCAAATGTAACCCAAATATCACCCAGATGTAGCCCAAGTATAGCCCAATGACAGAATGTCCCAGAGTGTTCTAAAGAACAACTAGAGCGCTAACAGTCCTACTTATTACAAAGGTATAGCACACCTGGAGCCATCGTGATGGGAATAAAGTGGTAACTCTTAAAACATTTAATTTAAAAAGGAACAAAATGAGGGGGTATATTATGCAATAGAAGGTATTATTAGTGCTGCAGAAAGAAAAATTAGGGCACATTTTGAGTGACTTTTCAAATCCTCTTCTATTTCATTAAAAAATTCTGACATGCAGTCTCCCAAAATGGCCACCAGAGACAAAAGAGCCCAAATGTAGCCCAAATATCACCCAGATGTAGCCCAAGTATAGCCCAATGACAGGATGTCCCAGAGTGTTCTAAAGAACAACTAGAGCGCTAACAGTCCTAAGTATTACAAAGGTATGGCACACCTGAAGCCATCTTGATTGGAATAAAGTGGTAACTCTTAAAACATTTAATTTAAAAAGGAACAAAATGAGGGGGTATATTTTGCCATATGAATTATGATTAGTGCTGCAGAAAGAAAAATTAGGGCACATTTTGAGTGACTTCTCAAACCCTCTTCAATTTCATTAAAAAATTCTGACATACAGTCTCCCAAGATGGCCACCAGAGACAAAAGAGCCTAAATGTAGCCCAAATATCACCCAGATGTACCCCAAGTATAGCCCAATGACAGAATGTCCCAGAGTGTTCTAAAGAACAACTAGAGCGCTAACAGTTTTACTTATGACAAAAGTATGGCACACCAGAAGCCATCTTGATTGGAATGAAGTGGTAAGTCTGAAAACACTCAATTTAAAAAGGAACAACATGAGGGGGTTAATTTTGCCATAGAAAGTATGATTAGTGCTTCAGAAAGAAAAATTAGGGATCATTTTGAGTGACTTCTCAAATCCTCTTCTATTTCATTAAAAAAATTCTGACATGCAGACTGAAACATGCACTTTGAATACCAGCAGCAGACGTCCCTGGTGAGCAGTAGCTTTACTACAGTGATCTAATGTGCAACTAGAGTGCTAACATTCAGAATTCATAGCAAATGTATGACTCATCTGAATGCCTTCTTGATGGAACCAAAGTAAACAAGCATTGAAAATGCAATAGATCTCGCCCTCGTTTAAGTTAAAGCCATTCTGTTTGTAATGAGGTATATGTATGCATGCATTTATGTTTGTATTTATATAGATATACAGATGATATATGTTTATATATGTATGTATATATATATATATTCACTGAAAAAACCATAGGCTATAGACCATATGTAGTTAGGAATTAGCATTTACAAAACCTTGAAAATTCACTGAAAAAACCATATGTTATAGACCATATATAGTTAGGAATTAGCATTTACAAAACCTTGAAAATTCACTGAAAAAACCATAGGTTATAGACCATATATAGTTAGGAATTCGCATTTACAAAACCTTATTTTACTCACACAAAACCATTGAAATTCCATATATAGTTAGTTGCACTAACTATATATCGCGCACCCGCAATCCACTGCTGATGATGTCACATATTACATCATTCATGACATGGTCAGTGACATCACTGATGACATCACTGATGACATCTCAAATGACATCACTGATGACATCACTGATGACAACATCCAGTGACTGTATGTTTCTGTAAAGTTAAAATATGTCTTACATATTGAAGAATGAGTGGATGTATAAGTGTCTGAATGAAGGATTTAGTAGGTGCATGACTGACTGTATGAGTGAGTGATTAATTGTGTCTCACTGATTGCATGGGTTAGTGACTAAACTGTCTTAATTTGTGCATCATTATGTCTGTTGTTCTGTAAACTGTTGCATGTGTTGATAAGTAGCTATATGAGTAACTATATGGGTTATTGATTGGTTGCCCAAGTATTTGTATGGGAGACTGAGTGTGTGTGTGGGTGGCTGGGAGGTGTATGACTCTGTGCATAGATGTGTGAGCAGTTGATTCACTAGATGTATGGTTTCAAAAGTGCATGTGGAAAAAGCTGTATGGGCGGTTGACTGTGTGCATGAGTGTATTGGTGAGTGAATGGATATCTCAGTGCTACATGTCAAAGTAAGTACATATGTAAAACACAGTACATGTGAGAGTTAACATATATAAATAACTGTGCATAAGAGCCAGTGAATGTGTGAGTGGCTGTATGGATCATTGTGAACTTGTATCAGGGATTGTATAAGAGAGTAAATATGTGTTAGTATATGTTTGAATAAGTAAAGTTTGTATAACTGTATAGTTGAGGAAATGGGGGTGTGATTGATTCTTTGCATGACTGACTAGGTGTGTGAGTAACTCCATGGATGAGTGACAGTCTGTGAGTGTCTGTTTACACTGATTGTATCTAAGGTTATATTAGAGTCACATGAATGATATCATCAGTGATGTGATCAGTAATGTCAAATGAGATGTCATCAGTGATGTCATCAGTGATGTCATTTGAGATGTCATCAATGATGTCATTTGAGATGTCATCAGTGATGTCATCAGTGATGTCATCAGTGATGTCACTGACCATGTCATGAATGATGTAATATGTGACATCATCAGCAGTGGATTGCGGGTGCGCGATATATAGTTAGTGCAACTAACTATATATGGAATTTCAATGGTTTTGTGTGAGTAAAATAAGGTTTTGTAAATGCGAATTCCTAACTATATATATGGTCTATAACCTATGGTTTTTTCAGTGAATTTTCAAGGTTTTGTAAATGCTAATTCCTAACTATATATGGTCTATAACCTATGGTTTTTTCAGTGAATATATATATGTATATATGTATATATATACATATATATATATGACAACCAGGCAACCAGGCTCTCTTCAGGTACGAACAGAGCGCGACCCAGCTCCGGGGTAGATTAAAAAGGGTTTTATTGATTTCTCTCTCGCTCCCTGTGCAGAGTCCAAAGAAACGCTTGGCAGACGCGTTTCGGCTTTTGAATTTAGCTTCATCAGTGCCCGTTTCTCTAACTATTCTTTTTTTTGGGGGTCAGTAAAAATGCTTTGACCACTTCCCGTCAGGTGACTGCTTGCCCTTCCTCCGCCATTGCGGACTGCTGCACACATCACAGTACTCCTCCCGGGAAGCTACTTTCTGGGTGTTGAAGTCCTCTGTGGAAATGCATCCAGTGACGGGCGTCTCAGACACCAAGGGATGTCCCAGTCGAGTTGGCAGCTGAGTCCACACCTTCGGCAGCTGCCTGAAGTATTCAAAGCCCAATCCAGTCTCCCCTTGTCAGGAAATGCAATATTGCCCCCTCCCTCTCCATGTGCCGGATACCTCCTTGTGGAGACGTGTAGCACCGGGGTGGCGACATGTTGCAGACAGTGCTCCAAACCAACTTTGCTACCAGTTTCCAATTCCTTGTTTGAATCTGAAATCCACACCAGGAAAGACACCACACCACTCCTTTTGATATAAGCGTTTGGGTTTATTTACCAAAGTAACACGTTTCGGCACTACTTGCCTTGATCATATATATATATATATATATTTACCACTATTCCTCCAGGAAGGAATAAAATGGGTCGCACTCCACAGGTCAATTTTGCAGTTTTTTTTATTTTTCCATTACATTCCACAAACTAAGGCAGATGTTTCGATCGAAGCATCTGCCTTAGTTTGTGGAATGTAATGGAAAAATAAAAAAAAATGCAAAATTGACCTGTGGAGTGCGACCCATTTTGTTCCTTCCTGGAGGAATAGTGGTAAATGGATTAGCAGCGTGGTTCAGCTGCAGGGCGCCGCACCCGTTCTGAGCGCTGCACGAACGGCAAATGGAACCAACAATGGAGAATATATATATATATATATACATATATATATATATCAGCTCAGTAGTCCCTCCCCGCAATGAACGGGAAAACAGGAAGCAGCACTCCCAGGGTAAGTTCACAATAGAGAGAGAAAGATATTGTTGTTTAGGCAGAATCTTAAGAATTCAATCAGCATTTTATTGTGCTCAAAGTATTTCACTGGTCTACTCTCCAGAAACCAGGAAATAGCTGATAATCCTTCATCGTGCTCAATGCATGTGTATAAACTGGTGATGTCAGTAACCAACATAGTATACCCTTCACACCAATTTATTTTTTCAATGCAATTCAGAAAGTGTTTTGTGTCCTTCAAATATGATTTTAGATTAACCACATGTGGGAAGAGAAAAGAGTCACGGGCAGATCAAACAATATATGGCATAAGGAGTGGTACAAGTCAAAAGGCTTTAGCCTTACTGAAGGTAATTAGGGGATTTGATGGTAAGTCAGCTTTAATGGTGTTAGCCGTGAAAGTCCATCTAGTACATAGTCACCATGAAGGACATGTAGTTAAACCTCCATTGGAATGATTAAATGGCTTCTTCCCATGCGGATGTCATAAAGCGTGCAAATTCAGCAAACGTGCCTTGACTTACACGGTCCCAGGCCTAGCTACACCTAAGAAAATGAGGACATTTTTGACTTGTACCACTCCATATGCCATATATTGTTTGATCTGCCCGTGTGGTAAGAGATACATTGGGAGCACTACTCATCAAGTCAAAATCCGTATATTGGAGCATATGCGAGCTATTAAGAATGTAGACGAGTCTTACCCCGTAGCGAGACACTTTGATAAGGCCCATGGACGCAACAGGGATCTGTTGTCCTACATGTGCCTTGACAGTGTCCCCATGAGTGTGAGGGGGGTGACTGGTTGCAGAGACTTAGACGTCTCGAGTCTAGGTATATAATAGACTTGCAAAGTAAAATGCCTAATGGTCTGAATATGCACGAAGAATTGGCAGTTCACTTGGGATAGTGATTTCAGTTAAGGATTGGATATTTGAAATGATGAAATATTTATTCTCCCCTGGTATTTTACGATCTTCTATTTTTGGAGCATGTCGCATATAATAATGCATGAAGAAATTTAATGAGATGTGAGAAACAATCGTTATTGCACAAATGTGTAAATGTGATTATATGGTTGGACAATATTGATAATGAATTGTCAATACGGATAATATATGGAAAACATGAACTAGTCTCAACAAACGCTAAAAGCCAACAGATTATATGTAGAGTGCAAGGTTGGACAACTCTAGCCCATTCAGGGCGAGATTATACAAACATTTTGTGGAACAATTGTTTATAGTTTATGCCCATCTAGGGCTAAATTGAATTGGGTTGAAATGTTTTCGATTTGTGCACATTATGTATTTACATGACACAATGACTAAACTGTGTTCCATTATTAAGTATACGTTGGTTTAATGCACGTTACAAGATGGCGGCGCCGTAATGTGAGGTGTCAGTCCTATGTTGATGTCCATGAACTAGTACTCCACAACATTTAAATATGACGCCAACTGTTAAACAATTGACGAAGAATATACGCCAAAACGCGTCTTGTTGATGTGCTGAAGGTTTCCGAATAAACAACCTTTGTGAAACCACCCCCACGAGTGCTGCTGTCGATTTCCTGCTATTCCTGTAGGATGTCTTGGAGCTTTATATATATATATATATATATATATATATATATATATATATATATATATATATATATATATATATATATATATATATATATATATATATATATATTTATATATATATATATGTGTGTATATATATATATATATATATATTCACTGAAAAAACCATAGGTTTTAGCCCATATATAGTTAGGGATTAGCATTTACAAAACCTTAATTTACTCGCACAAAATCATAGAAATTCGCATATATAGTTAGATGCAATAACTATATATCGCGCACCCGCAACCCACTGCTGATGATGTCACATATTACATAATTCATGACATGGTCAGTGACATCACTGATGACATCACTGATGACATCTCAAATGACATCACTGATGACATCTCAAATGACATCACTGATGACATCTCAAATGACAACATCCAGTGACTGTATGTTTCTGTAAAGTTAAAATATGTCTTACATATTGAAGAATGAGTGGATGTATAAGTGTTTGGATGAAGGATTTAGTAGGTGCATGACTGACTGTATGAGAGAATGATTAAATGTGTCTCACTGAGTGCATGGGTTAGTGACTAAACTGTCTTAATTTGTGCATCATTATTACTGTAGTTCTGTAAACTGTTGCATGTGTCGATCAGTAGCTATATGAGTAACTATATGGGTTATTGATTGGTTGCCCAAATATTTGTATGGGAGAGTGAGTGTGTGTGTGGGGGTGGCTGGGAGGTGTGTGACTCTGTGCATAGATGTGTGAGCAGTTGATTCAGTAGATGTATGGGTTCAAAAGTGCATGTGGAAACAGCTGTATGGGCGGTTGACTATCTGCATGAGTGCATTGGTGAGTAATTGGATTTCTCAGTGCTACATGTCAAAGTAAGTACATATGTAAAACACAGTACATGTAAGAGTTGACATATATAAATAACTGTGCATAAGATCCAGTGAATGTGTGAGTGGCTGTATGGATCATTGTGAACTTGTATCAGGGATTGTATAAGAGAGTAAATATGTGTTAGTATATGTTTCATTAAGTAAGGTGTGTATAACTGTATAGTTGAGGAAATGGAGGTGTGATTGATTCTTTGCATGACTGACTAGGTGTGTGAGTAACTCCATGGATGAGTGACAGTCTGTGAGAGTCTGTTTACACTGATTGTATCTAAGGTTATATTAGAGTCTGAAGAGGTTGATCGTATTATCACATGAATGATATCATCAGTGATGTGATCAGTAATGACAAATGAGATGTTATCAGTGATTTTATCAGTGATGTCATTTGAGATGTCCTCAGTGATGTCATCAGTGATGTCATTTGAGATGTCATCAGTGATGTCATTTGAGATGTCATCAGTGATGTCATCAGTGATGTCACTGACCATGTCATGAATGATGTAATATGTGACATCATCAGCAGTGGGTTGCGGGTGTGCGATATATAGTTATTGCATCTAACTATATATGCGGATTTCTATGGTTTTGTGCGAGTAAGTTAAGGTTTTGTAAATGCTAATCCCTAACTATATATGGGCTAAAACCTATGGTTTTTTCAGTGAATTTCAATGGTTTTTTAATAGCAAATATCAAAAGCTGTCAAATGTCAAGTACGTGATAGGTAAAAACATTTTCGTGTTTATGCACGCTGATGTGCTTTGAACGCTGCCCCCCCTCTTTTCTCTTAGTAGTACTCTCTCTTTGCAGATAGTGAAGGGTAGTTAACGCAGGCCTTTGCCCCCGTTGTAATCCATCGTGCCTGCTTGTCTCTCCATTTGATTGATTGTTATCCAAGCATTTACTGTTTTAGAATTGATTCTCTTTGGTTCATTCTCTATTTACAAACAAGCACAAAGTCGCAATACTCTGTTTAGTCTTTGCAGATAGTGAAAAATCATGTAAAAAAATAAAAGTAATCGAGCAAAATCAGTAGGACAATAATGGGATCTCTTTTTGACCTTGCTAAAATAGAAACATTAGGAACAACCCTTCATGAGAAATACGAAACTAGTGAGATGAACTGAGCTCCACACCATGATGGCTGCAAGGCAGCTCGGCTCCGCCACCCACCCCGCCCAAAATAACGATAAACTCTATGCAAATATTATAAATATATACAACACACCAGCAAAGTAACAGGGTAAAACATTTTATTAAATAACTATTTACATAACTATTTTATACTTTTTGTTGCCTGATCCCGCTAGCTCAATCGATCGAGCATGAAACTCATGCACTCTAATAGCAAGCGTTGCTGCTGATGCTATGCAGACAAAAACTGGTTTTCAGTTTGTACATTCATCAAGATTTTTCCATCCAAGGCTGGTTGAGAGTTTGTAGAACGATGGCTTCAGATTTTCAACATACGGTGTGGTGGCGCGGACTGGGAGGGGTGCTTGGCTCTTGCCCCCTCCCCAAGTCGTGTTGCCCTGGTGTGGCCTAAGATCGCCCCCGACATAGGCGGCCGGCTCCCGGGGTCCGGCGGAACTTTTTGCCTTTTGATGACTTTTCCATTCTGGACCTTGTCCCACAATCCGTTTGACCTGAAGACACGCTGTAGTGGGGCGCCCCTTTACCGTTTCAGTTGCCATTCCGCCCGCTTTTGCTACACTGTGCCTCTTCCGCCATTCAGCTGTTTACCGCCCGCTCTTGCGACTACAGCGTCTCGCTCACCATGTAGTTGAGTTGCTCCCACTCTTGCGATGCAGCGATAGGCGGCTGCCACAGGACTCTCAAAATGGCGGCCGGCTCTTCAGATTTGGGCGTGGTCCACTAAAATGGCCCTGGGACACCTTGGAACTCGGACGCTTGTCTGCTAGGGCTTGGGCCCCATTCTCAAAAGCGTCCACTGAGCCTTGAAGATTCTACAAAAGTCTTGGGGGCCCCGACTCCCGCAGGCTTCTGGTGGGGAGCGGCTGCCATGATTGCTCGTGGAATGGCCACGACTGAGCTACGAGATGGTGGTGCTCTCATGCTGACGCCAGCTTCAGTCTGAAACATCCAGAAACACTGTAGACTACCAATTCGATCAGTTCCGGTAGTGCCACAACGTGACCCGGTAGGGAAGAACTTGCCCTCTCCTCTTTGACTGATGGTTCTTGTTGCCTGTCCCTTCTGTTGTCATTTAACAAAACTTTTTAGACTGCTGAAAGGGGTTGTGTTCCGACGGCTGGTTGGTGGAGACATTTTGACTACATTCTGGACCTACGTTGTCGCGTAATGCGTTATATGACACGCCGCGTTTGCGCACCCGGAAGTGCTCCGGTGCGCGAAGCGCAGCTTCCCGGCAGCGATCCGGGGCGCGGCGCGCAGCGCGTAACGTAAGCATAACAGGTCATGTGACTTGTTAATAAAACTTTTCATTGGTTCATTTTACTTTTGTTATTCTAATGATGAAAGGCTTGGTCATATGACCTAAAAATTACGCTTTTTATTGCTTTCGAACATTATTTTTTCTTAAACATATATGTTATAATGTTCCAGGCTAATGTACTTTCCCGGAAAATTTACAACTGTCCTGCAAGTAAAATATATTCCTTTTTCTAGAAAAAGGGCGTTTCTTCGTCCCATGACGGAGCCGTTGAGCAAAAGTTGCTCGGCCTGCTGTCTTAGTCGCCGATACGCCTGAATATCAGATTCTTATTGATCACTTTATGTTGCAGGAGTAGAAAACACAACAGCCCTTGACCATTTATCTTTACTGCGTTCCTGCGTATTATACCTTTTATCCGTCATGTAATTGGACTGCTTTATTTCACTTGCCTTTTACTGATTCGAAAACAGTGACTAAAATTAAAAACTTTATCAATGTAAATACTACTACCATGTTTTGTTTTAAAAACCTTTATTGTGAAAATGTCAGTATACAAATACGGGCCTATAACCACGTGGGCCGGCCACGGAGCAAACTGGAATCGTATATGATGAGGAGACATTTACACTGTAGAGGAACGTAACGAGCGGGCCATTAGGTTGCAAGAACTAAGGTGTCTAACAGTTGCGGAATCGGTGGACGTACATTTTGTAATTAAAATACGACAGGGCCACTTACAATAAAATTATCTAGATATACATTTGCGGGCAAGTACCATGGGTGACGTTAATTCGAACTTTCAATGGTACAGTAATCAATAACACATCAGAACTTAATATCAATAGGGATGTCGAAATATTCAATCAATTCTCGTCCCCGCCCGCCATGTGCTTCAAAACTGCATACCTATCTCGTGATATCAAGGTTGTGCAACCAGTACACAACAAGGAGTTACGAGTCCCATTTATACCGGCGTCATTTTGGGCGAGGCCGGGCAGGTCCAGGATATAGTCAAAATGTCTCCACCAACCAGCGGTCGGACCAGAACCCCTTTCGGCAGTCAAAAAAGGTTCAGTTAAATGACAACAGAAGAGATAGGCAACAAGAACCATCAGTCAAAAGAGGGGAGGGCAAGATATGAAGCCATTGTTCTACAAACTCTCAACCAGCCTTGGATGGAAAAATCCTGAAGAATGTACAAACTGAAAACCAGTTTTTGTCTGTATAGCATCAGCAGCAACGCTTGAGTCAGCTTTGTGTGAAGCCGCCATTTTGATTCAATCAATAGCGTCCCCCTGCACACATTCAGGGACCTGGTCGTGTCTTCAGGTCAAACGGATTGTGGGACAAGATGCAGAAAGGAAAAAGAAAAAAGTTCCGCCGGACCCCGGGAGCGGGCCGCCTATGTCATGGGCGATCTTTGGCCACACCAGGGCAATAGTGAAGCTGCAGCAGGTGCAAATAAGCTTCAGACAGTGTTACAAGCGCTGCTCAGAACTCTCAACTATGACACCACCTCCGTGCCATCCGGATCTTGGCGCCTTGTGCTGGTTCTGACCTATTCACACATCGGTCCGCTACTGACACCACCTCATAGGCCAACGGGGCACCCCACGCCGACTTTCGGCGCAGCATTGTAGGATGGCCACACCAGTGCGGCAACTTGCTAGACACCACCTCGGTGCCATCCAGATCTTGGCGCGTTGTGCTGCCTTTGGCCTACTGTAGCCGCAAGTGCGGACGCAACTCAGCTGGATAGCGAGTGAAACACCAAGTGGCGCCCCACTGCAGCCGAGGAGCCTCCATCTTGGGGGCGACGCACAGCATCACATTGCTTTCCAATGCAGTCAGATCCTCAAACAGCCCCCACTGACTGACGCGACCTCACAGGCCAACGGGGCGCCCCACGCCGACTTTCGGCGCAGCATTGTAGGATGGCCACACCAGTGCGGCAACTTGCTGGACACCACCTCGGTGCCATCCTGATCTTGTCGCGTTGTGCTGCCTTCGGCCTATTCGCACATCGGTCCGCTATTGACGCCGCCTCACATGCCAACGGATTTTCTACGCTTTTTATAGCAGCGCGTAACGTAAGCATAACAGGTC
The DNA here is from genome assembly GCF_964263255.1 of Lissotriton vulgaris. Taxonomy (NCBI): domain Eukaryota; kingdom Metazoa; phylum Chordata; class Amphibia; order Caudata; family Salamandridae; genus Lissotriton; species Lissotriton vulgaris. The sequence continues at coordinate 545,234 of NW_028255812.1, read as the reverse complement.
ATGTGACTTGTTTATAAAACTTTTCATTGGTTCATTTTACTTTTGGTTTCCTAATGATGGAAGGCTTGATCATATGACCTAAAAATAACACTTTTCATTGGATTAAAACATTTTTTTTCCCAAACGATGAAAGCCCCACCTTGTTTCTGGATGTTTCAGACTGAAGCTGGCGTCAGCATGAGAGCACCACCATCTCGTGGCTCCGTCGTGGTCATTCCGCGAGCAATCATGGCAGCCGCTCCCCACCGGAAGCCTGCAGGAGTCGGGGTCCCCCAAGACTTTTGTAAAATCTTCAAGGCTCAGGGGACGTCCGAGTTCCAAGGTGTCCCAGAGCCATTTTAGTGGACCAGGCCCAAATCCGAAGAGCCGTCCGCCATTTTAAGAGTCCTGTGGCAGCCGCCTATCGCTGCACCGCAAGAGTGGGCGCAACTCAACTACATGGTGAGTGAGACGCTGTAGCCGTAAGAGCGGGCGATAAACAGCTGAATGGAGGATGATGCACAGTGTAGCAAAAGCGGGCGGAATGGCAACTGAAACGGTAAAGGGGCGCCCCAGTACAGCAGACGAGCCTCCACCTGGGGCCCGTTCACGCCGCCTCCCCCCCCACCCCCCCCCCGGGGCGCCCCACGCCGTTTTTCGGAGCAGCATTGTAGGATGCCAAAACGAGTGCGGCAACTTACTGGACATCATCTGGGTGCCATCCACATCTCAGCGCGTTCTGCTGCCTTGGGACTATTCGCACAACAGACCGCTACTGACGAGGCCTCCCCCCGCACCCCCTGGGACGCCCCACGCCGTTTTTCGGAGCTGCATTGTAGGATACCAAAAACCAGTGCGGCACCCAGGTAACATCACCTGGGTGCCGTCCAGAACTCAGCACGTTGTGCTGCCTTGGGACTATTCGCACAAAACACAGTTACTGACCATTGTTGCTTCTTTTTTCAAAAAAATGTTTAAATGTATTTACTGTTTTTGTTGCGTTGTATATATTTATAAGTTATTAAAGTGTTATAATCCTACTACTTTGTTGGAGTGCTATATATTTTTAATGTGACACATAATTGTAAAAACTTTGATGTACAAAGAGGCATCCCTGGAATCTTCCGCTTCAGGCTCGGACCCACACACCCTCACAGTGAGAATCCCCTCCCCAAGCACAATACAGGATGGTTATCAGATAGTAGGAACGCGTGTGGTGTGACGGATCTCATCGGGTGGGGGCCTTGATCTACTGTAACTCCTTTGAAGAGGGGTGATTCTCTACAGCTGGGGCCATAAACTACATCTGCAGGGCTAGGTGATAGCCTGGGACCGGCCTGGACAATCGGACACAGAGGAAGAGGAGTGTCAGAGGGTGCGGTAGTGAATAGGGTGAAAGGGAGGTGTCGGGCGGGCACAGGGTGTGATTCTCAGAGAAGAACAGCGCAGATGGGAGGAGGTTTCTGGCCCACGCATGAGAGAGAGAGCGGGGGTGACCAGTGCGTGGGGGAGATGCTTGCGAGGGTGGGGAGCCATGCTGAGGATCGGCGGCGTGCAGAGAGTGGGTCTGGTCAAGGCATCTAAAATGGCTGCCGTGCTCAACAAAAGTGTGGCATTGCAAAAAAGGCAAGATGGCGCAGACAATGTTTATCAATAAGGATTAATGTATAACAATTATTTTTAACAAAATATTTACTCGCAGTGACAAAATGGCGGTCAACAGTTCCTGATTTCCATCGAATCGAACGTTAACAGACGTCACGCAGCAAAAAAAAAAAACGCTCACGCACAGCCGCTGGAAGACAAGTATCAACATATATGAGCCTCCTCAGCCACCCTCAGAAAACATAAGGGGTCAGGATACGTCTCCCGTACCCCCTTATACCTAGTAATTTAATTAAATCGAAACACAAAATGGCGAATTCACGTTTCGCTACCAGTTTGCGACCCGGTTCGCGAACCGAGAAGCGCTTCTACCGCGAAAAATCAAATTTTTATTATTTGCCCCACGGGACCCTTTAATAACCCCAACATCATTCCTAGGGGGTCAAGAGGGGTCTACCTTGCCCCCTTTCATTAAATTCCCCCTTCGTTTTTCTCCTCCTTTTGTCTCTCGATCCTACCAAGAGACAACATGGTGTCCGCACCGGACTGTTTAGAATGTTGACAGACACCGGAGAGCCAATCAGCTTCGCTACGCAAAGCTCCGTTACGCGAAAAGTACGCGATCTGGAGCGCTATCTGGGACGCTGTCACAGATATATCTGTTTTTTTAAATGTTAATTTCTCAAAATCTACTGGAGCACATATATTGAGACCCAGCAAAGGCACATCGGGCTAACAGTCCCTATAATTTTGCCAAGTTTCGTGTAAATCCATTCAGCCGTTCGAGCTAAAAGTGAGGCCAAAGGCCCTATGGAAAAATGAATGGCAAAAACGCGTTTTGGGACCCCCCTTTTTTCTCGGCCCCCCCTTGACGGAACCCCCCCAAATTTTCAGGGGCTGCTAGGAAACAAAATGTGCCATTTTCCTGAAAATTGCAGCCGATTCCGTCCACAAACGCCAAAGTTATTAGACATAGAATTTTCAAAAGTTCCATAGAGAAAAAATCCTAACTATATATACCTACTGGCTATCGCCAGTAGGTAATATATATATATATATATATATATATATATATATATATATATATATATATATATATATATATATATATATATCTTTGTGCGATACACCACCCAGCACCTCCTTACTGCGAACTGAAGAAAAACGGACCACCAGGACAGTTCCAATGGCAAATTTTATTTCTCACTCCTCATTCCATGACGCGTTTCGGGATCCAGTGCCCTTGATCACACACACACATTAGAACCAGCAACACAAACATCACAAGTATCAAGGAAAGATACCATGCCTGTCTGTATGATTGGAGGGGGAAAGGACTAATCACAAAAGCTGAACTTGACTTCTTGAGAACCGATTACCCAATCATGCCCCAACTATATCTCATTCCAAAAGTGCACAAGGACATCAACTGCACACCGGGAAGACCAATAATCTCTGCCATCAACAGCCTTTTTGAAAATACGAGCAAATTCATAGACTTCTTCCTCCAGCCTTTTGTGAAAACATTTCCAGCATACACACAAGACACTGGGGACTTTTTGAGCCACATTTCTGATTTTGTCTGGCACAGTGATTATGTTTTTGTCACCCTAGACGTCCAAAGTTTATACACAAGTATTAGACACAGGGATGGGCTAAACGCGCTCAAACACTATCTAGGCACAAGACACATCACACTTCACCAACACACCATGATGTTCCTCCAGATGGCAGAGTGGTGCCTAGATAACAACAACTTCTCTTACAATAAATTATTGTATAAACAGACACAGGGACAGCTATGGGTACTTGCTTCACCCCCAGCTATGCGAATCTGCATATGGGCTGGTGGGAGGAGCAAGTACTCATGGCAAGTCACAAACAAACATTGGAAAATAACATAATGATTTACAGGCACTACATTGATGACATTTTCATATTCTGGCGGGGCTCCGAACAGGACGCATTAGATTTTGCCACAGATATTAACCACAACACCTTAAATCTCAAATTCAGTTGCACCACCAGCAAAGACAAAATAGTATTCCTAGACTTGGAGCTCTACCATGCAGATGACAAAATACAAACACGCACTCACAGAAAAGAGACGGCTGGGAACGCCATACTGCACGCCCAGAGTTTCCACCCGACAAGCCTAAAAGAGAGCATACCCTATGCAGAATGTCTCAGGATGAAGAGGAATTGTAGCACTGACAATGACCTACAATCCAGTACAAACAGCTTGTTCAAGAGACCTAGATAGATAGATAGATAGATAGATAGATAGATAGATAGATAGATAGATAGATAGATAGATAGATAGATAGATAGATAGATAGATAGATAGATAGATTTATAGATTTTCTTTATTTCCTTTTTTCCATTTTTTGGGGGAACCCCGATTCACCCCTTTATTAATTTGCTCCTAACCTTCCTTTACCATTGCCTGCCTCTAAACCCTACAATTACTCTTACGATCCTTTATCATTGCCCACAGCTAAACCCTAAAAATTGTAGTACAGTAGTGTAGAGTGTAGAGTGCAGAGTAGAGTGGCAAACAGTGCTTTAGAGTAGAATGCAGTAGAGTGGCTTGGATTGGTATAAAGTAGAGTGGCGTAGAGTAAAGTAAAGCGGCGTACAGTAGAGTAGCATAGAGTAGTGTGGATGTAGAGTGAAGTGCTGCGGAGTGAAGTGGGTAGAGTGAAGTTGGGTAAAGAAGAGTGACATACAGCAGAGTGGCGTACATTACAGTGGTAATGTGTGGAGTGGGGTGTGGTAGAGTGGCTTACGGTGTCTAGAGTGCAGAGATGCAGAGTAGAGTAGAGTGATGTAGAGTGCAGTAGTGCAGAGTAGAGTGCAGTGGCATAAAGTGCAGTGGTGTAGAGTGCAGTGCCATAGAGTGGTGCAGAGTAGACTGTTGTGACATACAGTGCAAAGGTGTAGAGTGCAGTGGCACAAAGTAGAGTGGTGCAGAATACAGTGCTGTGGCATAGAGTGCAGTGACATAGAGAAGAATGATGCAGAGTGGAGTGCAGTGGCTTTGAGTTCAGTGGCATAAAGTAGAGAAGAGTGGTGTAGAGTCTAGAGTGTCTAGAGTGCAGAGTAAAGTAGAGTGACGTAGAGTCCAGTGTTGTAGATTGGTGCGGAGTAGAGTACAGTGGTGTACAGTGCAGTGGTATAGGGTGCAGTAGCATAAAGTGTTGTGGAGTGGAATAGAGTAGAGTGGCTTGGCTTGGAGTAGCATGGTGTAGAGTAGAGTGGTGAAGGGTAGAGTAGTGCAGAATAGGGTATAGTTGTGCAGAGAAGAGTGGAGTAGAGTACAGTAGTGTACAGTGGCATAGAATCAAGGGAAATAGAGTGTCAAACAGTGGAGTGACGTAGAGTAGAGTGGCAGAAAGTGAAGTGGGTCAGAGGTGAGTGGGGTAAAGTACAATTGGATATGGCGTAGAGTAGAGTGACATTCGGTGGAGTAGAGTGTTGTAGAGTGGCAACAGTGACAGTGTGTTGACTGGGGTAGCATTGCATGTAGTTGAGTGCATGGAGTAAAGTGATGCGGAACAGAGTGAAGTGGTGTTGAGTGCAGTGGCATAGAGTAGAGTGACACAGAGTGGAGTACAGTGGCATTGAGTTCAGTGGCATAGAGTAGAGTGGTGGAGAGTTAAGGAAAATGGTGTAGAGTGCAGTGGTGTAGATTGGTGCAGAGTTGAGTACAGTGGCATGCAGTGCAGTGGTGTAGAGTGCAGTAGCATAACATGTTGTGGAGTGCTGTAGAGTGGAGTAGAGTAGAGTGGATTTGAGTGCCATAGAGAGGACTCAAGCAGAGTGGTTTGGAGTTGCATTGAGTAGAGAGGTATACAGCAGAGTGGCAAAGAGTCTAGAGCAGTGCAAAAAAGAGTCGAGAGGGGTGGAGTAGAGTAGTGCGGAGTACAGTTGCATTGAGCAATGTAAAGTTCATTGGAACGGCATACAGTGGAGTGATGTACAGTAGAGTTGCATAGAGTACAGTGGATTAGAGTGGAGTAGGGTACAGTAGACTGGCGTACAGTCGAGTGACGTAGAGTAGAGTGGCATTCTGTAGAGTGGAGTGCTGTAGAGTGGCATACAGTGGCGATGTGTAGACTGGGGTGGCATTGCTTGCTATAGAGTGGCGATGAGTAGAGTGTTGCAGATTAGATTGGAGTGGTGTAGAATGTAGTGGCCTACAGTGCAGTGGCCTACAGTGCAGTGGCACAGAGCAGAGTAGAGTGGCATAGAGTGCAATGGAGTGGTTTGTGGTGGCATAGAGTAGGTTGGTGTAGAATGGAGTGGCATAGAGTAAATGGTGGAGACTACAGTAGAGTGGTGTGGATGTAGAGTGGCGTACAGTGGTGCCGAGTGGAGTAGAGTGCCTTGGTGTGGCACAAAGTAGAGTGGCATAGAGTAGGGCTATGTACAGTAGAGTGGTGTACAGTGAAGTAGCATAGGGTGAAGTGGGTTAGAGTGAAATGGGGTACAGTGAAGTGGGGTAGAGTAGAGTGGCGTAGAGTAGAGAGGTGTAGACTAGAGTGACCTACAGTAGAGTGGTGTACAACAGAGCAGCATTGTGTGGAGTGGAGTGTGGTAGAGTGGCAAGGAGTGGCAGTGTGTGGAGTAGGGCGGCATGGCTTACATTGGAGCAGCGTAAAGTAGAGTGGTGCAGACTAAAGTAGAAGGCATAGAGTGCAGTGTTGTAAAGTTGTGCAGAGGAGAGTGCAGTGGAGTACATTGCAGTGGCATACACTGCAGTGGCATATATTTTTGTTACATTTTACATGTACAATGGTACTTTCTAGGTAGTACTACAGTACATCTTAAACTTAAAAATATATATACACATCACAATACATAATTGTATTTCCCTCTAACCAGTTTCCTAAAGTCCTTCATGTCTTCCTAGATATGAGGAAAGATGTCCTAATATAGATTTTAGTATAAAACACTGAACACACACAAAGTGTGTTGAAAACAATGTACTGCCTTTCAATTGTTTAAGGGCTGTCTTCAGCCAATAATATTGTGTTTTGTCATCACCATATACTGCGGTATACCAGAAGATTACTGTGGCGTACCACGCCCCAATATATCACTAAATGCTTATCCCCTATTACAACACAACTACTGATCCAATTTTCATGAAATACCAAAAAGGATCCTTTCCACACCATAATTTATAGTCCTAGCAAATTTCATGAAAATCTGCTCAGTCGCTTTGCACTATGTGTGTGTAAAAAGCCTGTGGAAAATGCATTGTTGTAATAACTTTTTTTTGGACCGCCTTTTATTCTTTGCCCCCCGCTTAACTTATCACCACAAAATTTTGCATCATCAGCCAATGTAGAAAATGGAATACCTTTGTTGGAGATCCGTCAATGGTAGCAACATTATTACCAGTCAAAGAATTGAGAAATTGCTATCTCTCGGAATCCTGACTATAAAAAAGCCTGCAATAAATAGGAAAGTAAAGAAAAGCAGAAAAGGTGAGTTAGGTGAAAAGACATTCACTGCACACTCCTTGAAAGTATTGCTTGTGACCATTTATGAAGCCCAGGAATGCAGATGCTCATTGAGGTGCCATAGTCAGTGACAAGGTAGGTGAGTAGCACAAGAGTGGCCTCAGCCAACTTTCTACTCCTGCAGCTCCATAGTGTCCTGGGTGACTGCCATGTTTACACAAACATGTACATGCACACAGAATAGGAGACTTTGTCAATGTGGTGTACATTGCCTGCTAATGATAGATTATCTAGCTCAGTCAATGTGAGATATACATTAGAATGTGGACACACATTGAAGTGCATTCTCTATATATGTTTCTCTCCAGCAAATTCACAGTGCACACGGGGACAGCAAATTCAATCCACAATATCCCTAAAACTACAAAAGTTTAAAAAGATGGGTCAGATAGTGCTAGAACCATGAAAAGAGCCCTCACTAAGAACTCAATATCCGTCTAGAAAACGTACAGGGAAAGGAAAATAACAGTGTGTCCCTCCCTAGAAGGATATGTGCAATGACATCTCCCACAAATTCCGGGATGCTATCAGAAAGGTTAGTGTATTGCAAAATCTGCTTCCCCTTTCCCTTCCTTATTCCTAAGTATAATTTTCGCTGTACTAGAACTCACACATTGCTCCATTCTCTCACTAAATGCCACTTTGCAGAAAAACGTACCCCAAGTAACAAAATAATTTTTTTCACTTTTGCTTTCTCTTTTTCATATATATTTCACCTCCATGTCAAACTCTTGGAGCTGTAATCAATATCTCTCAGCTAGTGCTTTAAACAGGTGTCCTGTTCTATGCTCCACCAGAAAAGTCCACCGTGATACTCTACTTGTGAACTGTGAGTGACTGGAGGATGCTTGCATGTATTTCTTGCCTTCTTGACCAAGGCATAATATGGGAAGCTTTTGCTTGGAGATGATTTGAGTCTCGTGAAGGAAAGTTATGCCATACAAAATGGCGAAAATCAGGAGTGTGCAGTCCTAATAATTATACTTCTTGCTTTGCCTGTCTTGATGTGTCAGAGGTTTTTGAAAAGCTATGAAGTTCTTGTGGCTTGAGGTTCTTAATCCAGCAGAGTGACCTCAGTGCTAGTCCTTTTAACATTGAGCTTTAACTTCACATCCTGGTTTGTCTCCCAACCAGGTAGCTTAGCTTCTTTTTCTTTTGGGGCATCGCAGACTTTTTGCTCTTCTTGAGAGAAGAGAAACATGTAGGTTTCTCCTCGTTTGAAATATTTCTTAAAGTGTGTGCAGAAAACCTCTCTTTTGTACTCCAGGCGAATTAACTGACTTGATGGTGTCGGTTCGGAGATACTGGAGGGAAACACAAGCCATCCAAAATCGATGTTGCCTTTGGTGTTTTAGATGTGTAAGAACAACAGAAGTAAACCCATAGACCACGTCGGGATGTGTGTGAAGTTTAGAACAATAACATTTCCCAACAGGTTTCAATTTAAGACAGTTATGTAATGTATTCAGTCTGCATTACAAGATCAGGAGACAAGGAGGCTCATATGATTTAAAAGCTTGTTATTTACCAAAGTAAAGGGGGGGTGTTACACATGGTAATACAGTGAAACAGCACTGTAATGAGGAAATCATGTGACAACCCGAGGGCACTTAGTGAGTGAAGAATATATACACTTAGTGAAAAGTGAAGACGCAAGAGCTAAAAGGTGAACAGCGTGAACGGTGCGAGGTGACAAGAAAATCATACAGTGATGGCTCCGCAGGGTTAAGTTAAATTCACTTAAATCGTGGAATAAACAGTTTTACAGGAGCACAACACGTTAATGGGCACCCTAAAATTGCGCTGTGATGTCGACGGCGTTTCGATCCCCGTGAGTCGGGATCGTCATCAGGACAGGGTTGTCGATGTCAGGCAGTGGTGGTGTGGATCCCGTGAGTCGCTGGACGCCCTGGTAACTTCTGTGAATATCAATTTGCGATTCCTTAAATGTAATGCAAGAAAGTAAAAAGATTTGCAATTTTGCAATTAAGAATCACAATTTACCATCAAATGTAAGGTGATGGTAAATTGCGATTTTCTTGAAAAAAGCATCAAAGGGCATTTTTCAAAGTCCCATGTTACGCACACACATGCCCCTGGGGCATGTGTGTGCGTTACATGGGTGCACATATCAATTTCAGGGGTGCAACAGGGTGTCCATTGGACACCCCTGCACTCTTGAAATCACATTCTCCATTTGCGAATCGCTAATTGCGATTCGCAAAATGAGAATGTCTTCCCATTCATTCCTATAGGCCTCCAGGCCCATAGGGAATGAATGGGGAGGGATTCCTTAATTGCGACTCGCAATTTGCGAGTTGCAATTAAGGAATGTTTAGAAATCGGAAATTTTTCAGCGATTTCTACATGCATAGGCATTTGCGATTTCTTAATTGCGATTCCTTAAAAATCGCAATTAAGAAATCGCAAATGACTACAATGATGCATGTACCTGTATATACTTTGGGTGGCGCAGTTTTACAAAGTATGCTTTTTTTGTTGTTTTATACAGAGCGATCTCGACCTGAAGGTCAGGTGTGGAGGCTTTGCATAAGCACTTGTTACATTAAACAAGAGCTCATTTATTTTTGTAGGCACCAGGAAATGAAGGCCCAGATGCATGAAGCTAAAAACCGCTCGCAAAGGGGCAGATTCTCAGAATCTGCCCCTTTGCGACCGGTATTTTTGCATTTGGAATGCATCATCCCAAATGCATAAATCGCAAATTGAGAATTCGCTAAATTGCGATTACTTGCATTTAAAGAATCTCAAATTGAGATTCCTTAAATGCAATGCATTAAAGTTTAAAAAATAGCGATTTCGCTAATAGGGCTCGCAAATTACCATGAAGTACAACTTCATAGTAATTTGCAAAAACTTTTCAAAGTTTCATGTTGCGCACACACATGCCCTAAGGGCATGAGTGTGTGCGCAACATATGTGCACAGATCAATTTCAGGGGTGCAACAGGGTGTCCTTTGGACACCCCTGCACCCTTGAAATCGCATTCTCATTTTGCGTTTCGCTAATTGCGATTCGCAGATTGAGAATGTCTTCCCATTCATTCCTATGGGCCTCTAGGCCCATTGGAATGAACGGGGATGGGGAGGTATTCCTTAATTGCGACTCGCAATTTGCGAATCACAATTAAAGAATTTTAAGAAATTGCTATTTTTAAAGTGATTTCTTCTTGCATAGCATTTTGCTATTCCTTATTAGCGATTCCTTATTTTTCGCTAATAAGGAATCGCAAAATGGATGCTTGATGCATCTGGGGGTAAGTGATTTGTCTGGAATCACAGGATGTTGAGCAGGCGCCGAGACTCGAATCTGGATTTCCAGCGCCATGGTTCGTAGCTCACATAGTTACGCCACAGCCTTCCTTCTCGTTGGGCTCTGGCGCACTGTAGCAGACGATCTGCTGCAAATGCAAGGAGCTCCCACAGAAATCACAGAACATTAAGCACACTGTTGAAAACACAGGGTAAGCATGTGAAATTCTTTCAAGAGTCTGATGTCAGAGCTGTCTGTCTCTCTATGAGAAGACCTCCGGCTCCACAACGAGTGGTAGTGCATGGCAGTCTAGTGTAGGAACTCCTGCCCTCTTTAAAGCTAGGTCCTCAAGAGAAAGCGTCTGTCAACTTTCAGCCATAAGAACTAGTTGTTCAACTTCTGTGGATGCTTGTACTCACCAGAGGCACCAAGCATACATCTTGCTTTGATAGAGATAGACTGCTGTCTAAATTGTCCTTGTTAGGTGGCATAGCTATAAAGTTCAATGTATGCTTATGCCATTAAATGCGCCCATGGAAACCTCATCATTTTAATTAAGTTTAAGGTCAAAATCATGGCGACACAATGTAGTAAATATGATTTTAGTCACAATGGGTTGGGCAGCAGCTGGTTTGTATTTCCTTGTACATTGCTTTAGTCACTCCTAATGAAATGTTTATACCACCATGTTTAAAGGTTAACTCAAAATTATGTGTTCTCTTTTCAAAACTGAAAACAGGCAATGCCCGCATTGGCACTGCTATGATGTTCGAAATAAATCTTGTTTCCAGTATGTCAACCACACACGGGCAACAAAAGAACCGTGTGCAGTTTGCTCAAGGCAAACATTGCCTGCTGAACTTTGAGCATGCGGTTGGCATTTTTAATTTGCTCATTGGAAATAGCAACGTATGAAATGTATTGCACGAAACATCTCACACAATTTTCCTAGCTTTGTTAAGAACTATATTTTTGAATTCACGGATTTCTTATGGTGGGTTTCGGTGACATTGCAAGTCCATTGTGACTATTTATCAAAATGCAGGAAATTGTACAATTGAATTAGTGGTTTGAGAGGAATATAAACAGGCAGGGGATAAACAGAGTCGTAAGGAAGCTGCTAGCTTCCAAGTCACTGTGCACTTTAGGGGTCTTACTTGCAAGCCCCTTGTGCCACCGGTGTTTCTCTTTTTCCCATTTTAAAACTGTCGCACCAGCGGTGCAAGTGGAGTGCACATAAGCCACTAGGGCGTATATTTATAAGGGAATGGCGGAGCCTGCCATTAAGCACAAAATAGTATTGCAACGCTCAGCCATTCCGTAAACGCAGGGATGAACTGTATTTACAAAGAAACGGCACATCCTTGCATTTTCCGTAGGGCTGCCGCTAATTTAAGTTGCCTAGCGCCATAGTGCAAGGGTGCCTGTGTTGAGTGAATGATTGTTTCTCTGCAGGAAAGTGTGCCTTCCTGCACATAAACAATGACAGATTACGATTTGAAACTTCTATGTGTGCTGCACTGTGCAGCACACATAGAATTTGCAAATCACAATTTTTTTTATGATTGTTTATGCACCGGAAGGTGTCCCTTCCTGCACATACACAATAATTTGTGGCATTTTGCTGTTTCTGTGTGCTGCACAATGCAGTACACAAGATAACCGCAAAATGAGGAGAAATCAAGCATTTCTCCTTGTTTCACCATCCCCTTTGATGCTTGTGATGGAACCATTCCGTCATCAGTCACGGTTGAGCTGTGCTGATGACAGAATGGTTCCGTCACGACCACACCCAGTTATGGAATGTCGAGCACCGGAGGGAAATCGGGGCCGCACGCAAGGTGTTAAGACCAGGTTTTCCCTGGTCTTAATTTTGGTACTACCTCCTATTTATTCCACCCTTGTAAATAGGGGGAAGTGCCAAAATCAATAGGTGTTGTGGCAGAACGCCCCGCAACACCTATTGCCCACCCCTTTCTGGCTAAGTATAGCTTGAAAGGGTGCCTTATTTACAAGGCAGGGTTAAGCCACGTTAAGTGGCTTAATGCCACCTTATAAATAAGGCAAAGCCCCAGTCACCACAGGAACATTGTTAAAAGAGATGCTCCTGTGGCGATAGGGGCTTGTAAACATGCCCTTAAGTTTGGTTATCTTTATAATTAACTGTACCCAGCTAATCACAAAGTTAACCAAACCTTAAGTGCATAGTGACTAGGAGCTGGGTGCTTCCTTATGAGACAGTAAAAAACATTGGCGCATATTCTACGTTTTTTGGGAGAGAACATGGTAGAGCGGATGTATGGTTTTACAACGCATACTTTTACAACGCATACCTTTACAACGCATTTTTTACACCGCAACATCCATTACAACGCATTCCATTACAACCCATGCCATTACAACGAATTCTTTAAAACTACCTTTACAACGCATTCCACTACAACGCATACTACATTTAAAACACATACCATTACAACGCATACCATTACATTGCATGTATGGTAAGTATTGGATAGTGTAGGGGTAAAAATTACTATTCTAACTCCAGGGGGTGCATCAGTAGGGTAAGTGTTGGATAGTGTAGGGGTAAAAATTACTATTCTAACTCCAGGGGGTGCAACAGTAGGGTAAGTATTGGATAGTGTAGGGGTAAAAATTACTATTCTAACTCCAGGGGGTGCAACAGTAGGGTAAGTGTTGGATAGTGTAGGTATGCGTTGTAATGGTATGCCTTGTAATTACTGCGTTGTAATGACATGCGTTGTAGTGGTATGCGTTGTAGTGACATGCGTTGTAATGGTTGCCTTGTAATGGTATGCGTTGTAATGGATGTTGCGTTGTAAAAGTTTCGTTGTAAAGGTAGTGCGTTGTAAAAGTTGCGTTGTAAGTGTTGCTTCCCTAGTAAAGCACTATGGCTGTAAATATTTAGCAAATAGTTCAATTAAGTGTCACAGGCTTTCTTTCTGCTAGAAAATCAATTTGTAAGCATGTTACATTTGAAGTATTATGAATTATTGCTCTTTGATTATTGATGAAGTTCATAACGAGGGGCCCGATGTACTAAACATTTTAACAGTTGTAAATGCAGCATTTGCAAACACAATAATGGTATATAATGGCCATAATTGTCATATTTACTAAAGGCCAATGTATAAGGCTTTTTGCTGTTACAAAGGGTCTGATTCTCAAAATCGGGCTGGTTGCGACCGAAAGTTTGGGAGTATATAAACAATTAGTATTGCCAAGGGGCATTGCGTCAAATTGGATTAATAGTTGGAGCAGACTGTATTCCACGACAAGTAATATTGTAACTATTCTTGTTAGCTCCACTGAAGTTTCAGTAATTTAAACCTCAGGTCAACCCCTTTTAACTATAGCACAGAAAAGATAGGCTTAACTTAAGAAAACGTGTAAAACCTTCAGCGGAGCCAAGACAGGTAAAAAGGCAAAAACACAACACGTTAAAACTTCAATTCAAATTTATTAAAAAAAAGAATAATGTATTGAAAAAAATGACACCAAAACAGCAAAAATACAATAACGGGAACCTAAGATGTGAATTTGTAAAAGTTTAAATACAAATAGCATTAAAAAGAATTTCAGTGCCAACTGGGCCAAATTTATTATTGAGTTGGTTGCCCTTGTGCAATGCAAAGGGCTGCCTGGGCGAGGCAACTACTAAGTCAGATTTATCAAGCCATACAATGCCACCTTGCATGGTCTGGAGTGGCACAATAAATCTAGAGTATGACAACGCAGCACAAATCGCTGCATTGCGTTACTCTGCCCCAGGGAGGAGTTACATGTGTGGAGCAGGAGTGTTCTCACACATCCACCCATGGATTTCAGTGCATTCCCAGGTTTACCATTACTGGTAGATCTGGAAAGGCATCAAATTGCTGCACCTCCCCAAGTGTGGTGCAACTTGGAGAAATATGCATTTTTCTCCTTATTTTTTTGCCTTTTTATGTGTGCTACATTCGTCAGCACACATAGAAATAAGAAAATGCAACTGAGGATGGTTTTTGTGCCGGAAGGTGTCCCTTCCTGCACACCCTTTTTCAAAAACCAGAGTGAGTAGGAGGATTGGGCTAGGTTCACCCTCCAATGTGTTCAGAGTGCAGCAAAAACAATCCATAAATAACGGATAATAAGAACCTAGCCAAGGAGAAAGGGTGGGTTCACCGAATTGGTGTGAACCTCAACTGTTAGTAGAAAAGAACAATTTCAAATGTGTCTGCAATTCAGGAACCTTTGCACCACACCGCAAGGGTGCATGTGTGGGTGCTAGGGAGAACATTGTGCGCCAACACAAGGAAAGGACAGGAATGCACCATATTATCTTAAATCTACTCATTCCTGCCCTTTCATGCAGTGCTGAAAGGTGGCTGTGCCATATCTACTGCGATATGGAGCATTCCTACTCTCTCTATCTCTGCACTGGAGCACTAGGGGTTGCCAAGGAAGGACCTCAAGACCTGGCTTTTCGACTAACACCTCCACACCCAGATGGATCAGCAGCCCCCCCAGTGCCTTGAGACCCTCACGGTTGAGTAGCTGTGCTTTACAAACCCCTGGTTGATTGATTGAGGCTCCATTGCACCATGGTACAAAGGTGCCTGTATTGCAGGAAGGATTGTTTTTTTGCAAGGACAAACACCTTCCTGCACAAGAACAATCCCTTGAGGTTTTTTCCTCTTTCCCTGTGTGCTGCAAAATTCAGCACACATAGAAAGAGGAGAAAAGTAGGGGAAATAAACAAATGTTGCCTCTCTCTGGGAAGCCATACCATTTTGACACATTCCCATGTTTACTTTTCTTAGTAAATCTAGGAATGCACCTCAAACAATGTGTGGATACCTGGGAACACCCATGCTTCACCCATTGAACGCTTTCCGAGGGCGGAGTAATTCTAGGCAGCAATTTGCGCTGCTTGTGTTACTCCATATTTGTCATGCCTCGCTGAGCCACACAAAGTAGCTCTGCGTGGCATAGAAATTCTCATTTAAGTGCTTGCATTGCCCTTGCATCACCTTGCATGATGCAAGGGCAATGCAAGCCATTAGTAAATCTGGGCTATCAATTTTCTCGGTCTGAAATGTATCCGTCTGACTTAGTCTCTGAAATAGAAGACAAAAATCCTCAGCAGGGCAAGGCAGCAGGCTTGATAGCTGATGAATGAGGATGAGCCACTGATTTTTGGCCAGAAAGTTCAGAGGATAACAGATTCAAAATTCACACCCAAGGAAGGTCCCTCACATGCCAAATACTTTTTGCACCTTTGCCCGGTAAAGATTTAAATGCTTTGACTCAGTTACTCTTTTGGACCTTGGGAACATCCAGCAGGGCAAGGCTGCAAGCTATGGCTAAACAGGGCTCCAGAAGGTTGGATATCTTACTCGCAATGTTACACTAAAAAGGATTTGCCACTGCAGAAAAGTTTTAATTGGAACCAACCTGAATCTTTGGCCCAGCAGCAACCCAACTTCGTCAAGTTTACTTTTCAGGCTTGTCTTGGCCCTTTGGAGATCTTTAAAGCCACAAAGTTTCTAAGATCCATGTTTCTTAAGATGTTAGGAGGAGTACATGTTGACACAGCCATGAGTTCCAGGACTACAGAGAGAGAACTTGGGTCTTGAGTCTCCCTCCAGCAGAAGTCCATAGCAGTGTCCGGGGCAGGGCCTGTTGGAACTGGACAGCTGGGTCCTTCAAGTAAAGGCCTTTTAGCAGCTTTTTGTGTGCTTGTAGCTTTACAGGAAGTCAGCCCACCGACCTTTGGCATCCATGTCTTTATCTTCGGTATAAGTGGAAGCAGTGCTAAACCTTCAGGTCTCAACAGGAGGTGCAGTTCTTCTTTTGTCTACTACAGGTCCAGTGGGTACCAAATGTATGCCTGCCACTAGCTTGTGAGTGGGGCTTACTTCTGGCCCCTCATTAACCAATAGGGAAAGGTTCCCTGGGATAACCCTACCCATTTTTGCAGCAGGTCCTTGGTGCTGTTCTGCAAACAATTCCACAGTGCTCTACTTTTACCTAAGTCCAATTTGACAGAGTCTTTCTTCCCTTGAACAGTGCTTCTGTGCCCATCCTAGAGATGTGGCCAGGAAAATGAACAATTCCTCTGTGGTCATGTGGCCACTCACATTCGTTTTCGGGGACGGCTCCTCTTCCATTGAGAGCAGCTCCTCTCCACTTGGATGCGATAATTATTACGCACATTCTAAGTTTTGGGGGAATAACATGTATTTTGCTGCTTACTGCAATGAAATCTTCATGTCCTTGAAAATACTTGGCCTTTCCCTAGTGCTAAATCCCAGTGGTTTTGATCTGCCAAAACTTACTTAACGCAGAGTGTGAACTTTATTGCCCCTGATAATTTCCAGGCGCAATAAATACTGTACCATCCCATGCAATACCTCCACAAACAGGTGTATAAACATTTTATCTAACAAGTTAAAAAAGGGATCAGGAAGTTAGCGAAAACATTATTTTTCCTTGTAAATTTCCTTCTTGATTAGCATTGTTTTGAAGTAACTAAAAACCTTTGCTGTATTGGATATTAATATATATAATCATATATTTATCGTAGGTCCAATGTCCATGGGTGAAATACATCATTTATTGTGAAGGATTAAAATATTTTCAATTCAATTCAATTCAAAGATAGCTTTATTCGGTATTTGACAAACACCATATAAGCAAACATTACAAAATACAATTAAAACACCAACAATAAACATTTAAGTACAAAAAAATTCCTATTCGTTACGCTAGTCATTCAATTAGTCTAGTATTAAAAACCATAAAAAAATTTCCTAAAACGTTTGGTACAAAAATTAATTCATTAACTTGATAGGAGGTTGAGGTAAATATAACATATTTATGTATTATATGGTGTTATTAGGCACAGAATAATACTCCTACAAACCCTCAGCCTTCTACTCGCTTCTCATAGACCCTCTACATTTTATAATGAACAACAAAAATTTTATCATCACTCCAATAGTAAGCTCATCTTGAAGCAAATACAATCTATGGAGGGCTGCTTTACAACTTCTCACGCCCCACAGCTTTAGTAGTGGCAACAGGTGTTTGTTTCTCCCCCACTGATAATACTTGCAGAATAGGATACAATGTATGTTAGTCTGGGTAGCTACTCCATCACACGGGCATTTTATCAGTTTCACTGACCAATCATTTGGGACAGGGAACGTTATTAGCCTGAAAAAGGAATCTGTCCTCAAACGTGCTAAAAGCATTCTGTGATAACAAGAGAAATTTGGCGCCAAATAAGGATGAAGACCATGATCATGGAGGATCTGACGATGGGCTATAATAGTAGACTTATTCCCATCCAGATAATATCTCCTCTCCTCCAATAGACCAAGACATGTCTCTTTTAATACTTTTTTTGAGATTTGGGCACATGAGGTTGGGTCTAAAAAGAATTCTGGTTGGCCTATGGAGTTCAGGAATTTTTTAACATAGGCCAGCCATGGCTGTTTAGCGCCATTTACTTGCTGCAGACAATCATGAATTACTTCCCTATTGAAGGTCGTGTCCTCGCATGTCCAGATCTTGTGCCACAACATGACTGGCGCTATCTTTATCAGATCACTAATATGAGATCTGCCAAGTTCGTTGTGGCAAATAGTAGTGGATGTGGAGCGCGGAACTCCTAGGAGATACCTCAGGAAAGCATTCTCCACCCTTTGGATTTCAGAGCTATCTGCGAGTCCCCAAATCCCCGCCCCATAGACAGCTGTAGATACACATTTTGCTGCATAAATCTTAAGTAGTGTGTCTACCGGTTTCCCGCCAAGTTTTTTGGCAAATTGCTTAACCGCCCCTATTGCGCGGGCAAAGGCCAAATTTCGGGAGGTAATCGCTGCAGACCATGTCCCTCTATTGTTAAAAATAATACCCAAGTAAGAAAAAGTTTTGGACATTGCTATCTTTGAATCATTAACATAGGTTTTGCAGTCTGGTACTTTTTTTCTGGTGGTGCATGACATCGTGAAAGTTTTCCCCACGTTTATTATTAGGCCTCTAGAGCTCATAAAGGTTGCGAAGCCCGTTAGTGCCTTTTGGAGTCCCCGCTGAGTGCGGGCCATAATCACCGCATCATCAGCGTATAACAGTAGTGGGACTGCGAGTCCGTTTATCTTAGGGTAATCAACCTCCAGATTGTTCATGGAAACTGCCACCTCGTTTATGTACAAATTAAATAAAAATGGTGCGAGAATGCAACCCTGGCGAACACCCTTTGCTATTGGAAATTTTCTGGTTTGCTCGCCCTTTTTGCCAAATCTCACCGTGGCGCCTGCGTCTCTGTACAGTTCCTGGATAAAACTTAAAATGTTTTTATCTATCCCCATTTTGGTCAGGGTTTTCCACAAGATTCCATGATCCAAACAATCGAATGCCGAGGTTAAGTCGACGAATGTTAGGAACAGGTTCCCTTTTTTGATCCAATGTATTTATTTATTATAAGGGACAGGTTTAAACCCTGCTCTATGGTTCCCACGCCCGACTTAAAACCATATTGGAATTTTGATAGTATCCCGTTGCTCTTGGACCAGGTTTGTAGTTTGGTTAGCAACACCCTGCCTGCTACCTTCATTAAATTATCTAACAGGGAAATGGGGCGATAACATTTTGGGTCTTGTCTGTCCCCTTTTTTAAATATTGGGATGACTATCGCTTCATTCCATGTGTTGGGAAAGCCTAGTTTGGTGTAAGCATTTAGGACATTTGCTAGTAAGGGGGCCCAGAGGTCTACGTTCCCTTTAAACAAATCAATAGGGACTCCATCAGGCCCCGGGGCCTTTAAACTTGCGCTCTGGGAGATCGCTTGTTCCAGGTCTGCAGGGGTGAACATTACTTTTAGTGGAAAATTTCCCTGTGACTGTGAAAGAAGCTCTCTCCCCGCGTTCATCTCCTCTTGTGGGATCAAATCAAGTGATTCTTTCTTATAGAGGGAGGTAAAATGATTGACACAGACATCTTCCGATATGCCTATTTCCAGGGAGTCTACCTTCCTATCCAGAAAGAAGGGGGCATTGATTTCTTTCCAGAAAGACGTGTTGTCCCTTAATGCGCTTGCCTTTATCAGGGCTTCCCAAGCTGCGTTTTTAAGTTCTTTCTTCCTAGTTAGGAGGGTCAGCTTATAAGCTTGTCTGGCCTCCTTGACTCGGCCGCTATCCCTAGGTACGGTCTTTAGAGCCTGTAACAGTGCTTTGTGTGCATTAGTACAGGCTCGATTAAACCAGCCATGTATTCTCGTTTCATCCCCTACCTTTAATTTTTTAGTTAGCTTAGTGTTTATTGTAGCTTTAATCTCATCATATGCCTGTATAATTTGCTCGGGGTTGGTACTTAGTTCCAGACAGGTGGTAAATTGTCTAGATTCTTTCTGTAGTAAGTCTTTTAGAAAGTTTATGGGTTCAATTTTTGCCCATTTAATAGCGTAGCCATTTTTCCTGGCCAACGCCACTGAACGACCATGCAGTATATTCGTGGTACTTATTTTTTGGGTACCAGGTTTCCCTAGTTTAAGGGAGGTACTGATAGGAAAATGGTCGCTTATTGCTAAACCCTCCGTGTCAAAGCCCCCCACCCAGCCTTGATTCCTGTTGGAAACTAGGATAAAGTCAATTACAGTGCCTGCCCCATGGCCAAAAAAGGTTGTTTGAAACGCTACGGGTGGCTGGCAGAGTTCATTTGCAAAGGCCAAATCCCATTCATGCATGAATTGGTTTAACAAATTTCCTCCTAAGGAATGTTCAAAGTGCGTAGTGGGATCCCCTTTTAAATCAAAAATGCCACAGTTTTTTGTTTGACTATAGGGACATAGGTGACAATTGAAATCCCCTGCTATGAGTAAGCAGTCTGCCGCCTGGCCGCCTCTCTTTAGCAGTGAATCCAGTTCCGCTATTAGAGTTTTAACCTCAACTTTTGGCACGTTATTATAGAGGTTTATCAGGAAAAGGATCGCCCCTTTGATTTGATAAACAGGCCTTGTAATGAGCTCCCTACACCTGTTTTTGGCCCACCTGCCTCATATATGTTCTGTTCTAAGTTACAGAGGTTAGAAGTAAAAATGCACAGTCCCCCAGAGCCTCTGCCTCGGTTACCCTGGATTGAAGGAACGTAGAAAGTGCTAAAACCCTCAATATGGGTCTCATCTGGGTCCCAGCACTCCTGTAGGCAGATTATGTCCTGCCTCTCCATAAAAGTTAGGAATGGCTGGTCCCACACTTTTTTCGCGAGCCCAGCAATGTTCCATGATGTTATTTTTAGCGAACATTTCCCCTCATTGGTTGGACGGGGTTCTTCCTGCCTAATTAGTGAGACAATGCCCACGGGCGGGGCTTCAATCTCGTTATCAATTTGGGTCTTAGTCCTATCTACTGTGCTCAAGTATGGGATTGTGCTGGTAATTTCAGTTGTGGGCCCAAGTCCTCTCTCCCTCCTTGGCATACTGGGTTTTTCTATTAGCTGCTGGCCTGACCAGTTTCCACCACCCGTGTCTTTCACTAGTGTGCTCTCTGTCGTCACAGGATTTGTGCTTTCTACCTGGGGGGGGACATCATAGGTCTTTAATTGGGCGGCCGTGACTTCTGATACCCCTGTGGTAACCTTTGTTGGTCAATCGACCATGTCTAAGCAGTCATATCTGTTCCTTGTGGGAACCCCCCCCAATAATCAAAATTTGGGTTGCCTCTACTATGGTACCAGGGGCGAGAATCCCAGCCTCTGTTCCAACAGCTATTGTTGTTCCTATTTCTGCTTCTATTGGTGTACCCCACCTGTGTCCAAGGCCAGTCTTGGACGTCATCCCAACCAGTTGTATTCTCGTAATTGGGAATGTTTAACGGTGGGTAGAAGAAGGAAAGACGCTGTACGTCCACCCCCCCCCTTTTTTCAAGCGCTGGCCAAGAAGAGATATAGTCAACCATGGCAGGATCGTCACAATTGACTATAACACAGTCACCCTGTAGGCTTTTTTTCGTGTCCCCAATCCAAAACACTCTTCTAACTGAGTTGATTCTGCTAAGATGCGATGGCTGTATAGGTCTGTTTTGGCTAAGCCATTGCAGAACTTTATTTCTCAGTGACCACGGGGGCTCGTCCGAGCCCTCTGGCAATTCTGAGACCCCTGTTAGGACAACAGTGAACGGGGTAGCCTCAGGTGGAAGGTGGTACGGCCGCCTGAATCTAGAACCCGTCCTCTGTTTCCCCTGAGCTTGGAGGGGCTGAGTTTTTTGTGATTTATGTGAGGTCTCCTTTAGGTTGGCTAACTGAGTATTTAGAGCCACTAGGGCTGGGGTGGGTTGTACGTTATCACTGGTGGTAACGGGTTGGCCCTTCCCCTCTACAATTTGGGGTTTGGGGGTGTTTTGTGGGTTTTGTTTGACACTTTTAGTAGTCTGGGTGTTTCCTTCTTTGTCTTGTCCACGGGGCTTTGGGCACACAGCTGGTAAAGTGGGTGGTTGAGTTGGTTTGGCCGGTTTAACCGGTTTACTTGGCTGTTTGGTTTTCCCCTCCCCCATATCTAGGGTACTCAGTGACTTCTGGGTAAATGCAGGAGTATTTAGTTTAGCGAGTTTTTTTTTATTATCCTTATACTTTTCTCCAGGGGTTTCAGATGGTATTTTAACAGTTCCCCCATACTATTTGTAAGAAAGTCATGTAGTGTCACACATGTGGTGCATGGTTTTTGTATACCACCTACTGCGCCTAGTGTATCTAGGTTCCCCAGTGGCGTGATATTCTGTGGGGGCGTGTTAGTGATCACACTATTGGTTGGTGGTGGGGTTTGCAGCACTACGATGTTGTTACTATTCTTATTCGGGTTGCAGGGGTTCACACCGTTAGGTGGAGCTGATGTAAGCTCATATGAATTCAACCCCTTGTTTAACCTCTTAGGTATGGCACCCTCCCTATCCCCCATGGAGTTGGGTTCTAAAGCCATTTCATGATTGTGTAGGAGTTGTAAATCTGGTGTTTTTTCCAGATCCTCCACAGAATCAGAATCTGGACTAAAATATTTAAAGTAACAATGGTTTCCTTGTGGTATATGATTTAGTTCGCCACATAGGCCTGTGCCATATAAAACTAGCATGATGGCTGAGTGAGTTGAATGGTTGCCACTGTAAGATCTGCTCTGCAAGTTCTATGAAACATTTGGGCCTCATTCCAGCTGGAGAGGAGTTGCAGAGCAGGATTTTCCATTACACTGTGAGGAGCCTCAAGCATTGGGTGGGATGCTAACAGACCCTGCTGTGTGAAGGGACTGTCCGCATCAATCACTAACCATATACCTGATTAATATTAACTGGGACTGCCTCTTGCAAATGTTTCTACTGGGTTGGAGGTTTGTTGCCCCAAGAAGGCCTCCATTCTTGCATTTGCATCTTTTGACAATGAGTCGCAAATCAATTCCCGCCCAGTACTATTAATGAGGTAGGCAGTTTGTGATTTTTTTTCTAAGTTGCTTTAGTTACAAGTGATGTGAACAAATACAAAGACTTTTTTTCAAACATTCCGTAATATTTGTAAACACATACATCAAATTTATGTAGCACTGTATTTGCTATTTATTTTAATAAAAAATTGTACAATCGCGATTTTGCTTCAAACGTCAGATCTTTTCCATTTCAGAAGTAAAGAAAGAGAAACACTACCGAAATGGAGGAAACTTGCTCTGAAATCAGTTTGCCTCATGCTTTCCTCTTGTTCAAAAAATAATTTTAGAGTTAATACCAGTTGCACCTTTCCTCCATACAAAACTGAATAAAATGTTGCAAATGTATTTCCTTGCTTTTTGGTACAAGCGCATATTTTGTTCAACGTGCTACAACGCTAGAACAGCTCCGTTACCGCAGGCTGGCTTCATATATCTAGCTTTAGTAACAGTAGAGGTCGCAAGTAATGTGAAGTGGCGGGGTGGGGAAACAAAAAAATGACAATAAAAAATAGATAATTAAGCACTTACCTGCTTCAATGGCTACCGCCTTCCTCCCAATTCTCGCCTCCTTCCATGAATTGCTACACACACAGTGCAGTGAGTGCACAGGCTCGCTGCTCTCAATCCCAGCGATTCCCAGCATGTGAGCAGTGCTGGGATTGGTCTGAGCACCTTGGTTCGGCCCTGAGACATAGACTGGTCGCCTAGAACATAGCTAGGTGATGTAAGGCTAAGTGTGCATTACGATTTGGTCAGGCCTCTGGGGCTGGCCAATCCGTCATGCGTATTTAGCAGTGCACACCAATCCCCCCTCCTTCCTGGTGCTGCAGCTGCAGAGTCACTGTGGCTGTCCTCGACCCTCCCTCGGCTAGACTGGCAGGCAGCCTGCAGGAAGCAAAATAAAATGATAATAAAAATGTTTAATCATAATTTTATTTATGTCCTTTCCTCTGCTGTCTTTCATGGGGGGAGATGCTCCTCCGCCATAATGGAGGAGCCGCCACTCTTTAGTGCATAGCAAGGTAGAATCGGTCTGGTCGCAAAGCAACTCTTGCAATTACTCACATCCGTTTGCTGCCTAATTTATAATAAGGCAAATACTGCCAGATTCATCAAATACCCGTTTTGCCAGTCTTTAATAGCGATTCATAAGGAATCGCTATTACAGACTCGCAAAACGGGATTCATGTAGGAATCGCAACATAAAATGCGATTCCTACACATTCCTTATTTGCGATTAGCAAATTGCTAATCGCAAATAAGAAATAACTCCCCATTCATTCCTATGGGCCTAAAGGCCCATAGGAATGAATGGGGAGTTATTCCTTATTTGCGATTAGCAATTTGCTAATCGCAAATAAGGATGCGATTTCAAGGGTGCTAGGGGTGTCCAAAGGACACCCTGTAGCACCCCTGAAATGTCATCTACATTGGTGTTGCGCACACACATGTCCAAAGGACATGTGTGTGTGCAACATGCAACTTAGAGAAATGCATTTAAAAGCATTTTTCTAAGTTTTCGCTATTTACCACGAGGTTTGACCTCGCGGTAAATAGCGGCCCGAAATTGCGAATTCGCAAATTATAAATGGTTGATGAATTGCATTTAAGGAATCTCAAATAGAGATTCCTTAAATGTAATTCCTCGCTATTTAGTGAAATCGCATTTACCGATTATTGCATTTGGGATGATGAATCCCAAATGCAACAATTGTGCTCGCAAAGGGCCAGATTCTCAGAATCTGGCCCTTTGCGACCGCAATTAAGCTTCATGAATCTGGCTGATAGTTTATTAAAATATACCTTGCAATATGAAGTCGTTCGCAGATAGTATTTCCCTTGAAAACAGTAAATATATTTATAATGTAGCACATGGCCACAAATGGCATATATATCAATTTTCCTGGTGCAAATGTTACTTAGTGCCAACTTTATGGATGGTGATATAAAGAAATAGATGTGTTCTACTTAGAAAATACCCTAAAGCATGTTGTTACCGTAGTGTAAGAACCATGATGACATAACCAGGAAAACTCAGCCTGTGTGCATGGAGAACAAAATTGAATTCGAAGATTCTGAGAAGTAATCCTATCATTAGCACTTAAAATCAACTGACATTAATGTATGTTTGCAGAGGTTGGGCAAGATGTATACAGCTATTTTGCTGTTGCAAAGCCTGCGATTCTCAAAATCACAGGTCTGTGCTGCAAAACAGTGTTTTAATGTATATGTACTGGTTGTCATTCGGAAATGTTCTAACTTGCAAACTGCACACTGCAACCCATACTGAATCAAAGAAGAGATTGGATGTGTAATAGGCATCCCTCTCTCTTTTACAAAATGGCACATGCAGTTAGAAATATTGAACTGACATTAGTAACTGGATTGTAAGACATTTGAAAAGTGGATGCTATCCCGAGGGACAGCTTTCACTTTGTGAATGCCGGCCGTTTCCATAGGGGGAAGCAGGCAAAGCTGTCTGCTCCCCAAAGAATCATTCAATGAATGCCAACTGTTACTTTTGAAAGCTGTCCCTGACCCTTAAAGCATCCGGGACTCCTTAAAACAAGCATTTGCAATGCAATAGGCTTCGCATTTATGAGAGTTTGAGCTTTTGGCATTGTAAATGATAAAATGCCTTTTATTTATGTGCTGTTTTTAAAACAAATAGTTAAAAGGCATTGTCATTTACAATGACAATAGCTTAAACTCTCGCAAATGCGAAACCTATTGCTATTTGAAACACTAGTACTCGGAGGCTATAATTAAAGCCTACCAAGTACCAACACTCGTAACAGGGGGTGTCGCCATGGGAGGTTGCAAAATGAGACAAGGCGATACTAAGGAGGGACTACGAAGCCAATTGGCCAATAAACAGCCACAGTTTACAGTGGACAATGACAAAAGCTAGTAGAAAATATGTGCGGATAGTGGGCGGAGCTTCAAGTCCCTCCCTGAAAAAGCATTCCTCAACGAGCAGTGCATCCGCTGCCCAGGTTTGAACTAAAAATGTTGCAATTCAATGAATACAATGTCGGTATGGATGTCTGGCTTTCCTGCAAAGACTCTTTCCCTGCATTTCCGACCTTATGCTCAGTAACCAAAAGACTCCTCCCTTAAGATTAAATAGGCAGAAGTTCGTCCGTCTCAATCTAAATGGACATTTTGTGCTGTGATTGATTAGTACTTCGATTGTGACACAAAATGAAAGAGAGCTCAGAAACCAATTGGTGGACAAAAACATTGTAGCCCTCATTGCAAGTGTCTCTTAATTCTGGAGGGGCAAATAACAGCAGTTACCGGCTCCATGGACATTACGAGATCCATGGGGTTTATGTGTATATTTTCACATGGAGTGAAAATCTGGGGTCTGAGGATTAACTTGGGAAATAGGACTTGGAATTGGTAATTTCATAGTGATTCTTCATTTCTGGGGTACCACCTAAAATGGACTAAATTGTCACTACCTCTGGAGTTATGGATACCCCAGATGTGGTGAAATGTGATAGTGGGAAACATCCACACCATTTTCCAGGCCACTCTTAATGAGGGCGTGTCTTTTTTGTGCCCTCACGTTAGTACTTCAGGCATATCTTAATTTACTTATCAATCAAATCTATTTTATTTACAGATCAATTTACATCCTACACAATTTGTGTAAAATTCGGAAAATAATTTAATGGTGAATAGGTACAGAATGAAAAGAATCTGTGACACATTTAAAACTTTTGCATACATTACACACAGGCACATTCCATCATTACTTCCATTGTAACATGCTTATTTTCACAGGTATATTACTTTTTTCCTAGGTGTAAAACACTGTGTGAATGAGTCAAACAGAACAGCGTGAAATAAAGCATTCCTTTCTGTCAATTTTGGGTACTCAACTCCACAAGGTGGAAAACATTCAGGGTCTGATTCACAAAGGGAAACTTTCACTTGTAGATAGGAACTGTCCTATATTTGTATGTGCCTCGACACCATAGTGATAAAGATACTACAAATAGAATCCCTTTGTGAATAGCATTAAATCATAACCTTGCACAAAATTGTAAGTTTACCTTTGTTAACCAGGCTCACAAAGTCATAAAAGGGTAAGAATTATTGTGACCAGTCTAGATGTACATATGGATTTGTGAATTTTACGCTTCTCTTTTCTCGCTCTGTCTCCTGCAGTGCTTTTCAATTTGGATCTATAGAATGAATGGGCTCTCTAAAGTCCCCATTCATGATTCCCTTCAACTACAATAACTGCAGTTACTGACCCTATCGTAATTCAAAGGTCAATGGTAAATCTGCACGAGCGATGACTTCCAAACAAATACTTCAGCTGAATTCTCTAGATGAAATTATCGGATTAAATGAGAACATACCTTAATACGATTTTCCTGGTAATATCTCACTTCTGAGGGGAACCTCAAAGTCCCATTTGCAATCGCCTGTAACCTCACCCTCCCTACAGGTACCAGTTCCCCCAGTGTCAGAATGTTGGCAAGGTTTATTAGGGAACACATAACAGGCAGCCGTAACGAGACTCTTAGAAAGTTCTAAAATAATATTGAATCTCCCTAGTTTTACTCAAATAAGCAGCCATGAACACCCTTCACCCTGTGCCAGATTCATAAAGTAATTTTTCAATCAGCATGTGAGAGGATTGGAAAAAAACATATACATAATATGGCACGAGGACTCACTCCCCCAGAGACCAGCAGCCAAGCTCACGCAGGACTAGTTAAGGCTGGTCAGCTGGACAGTTGTAGGGAGGCCTCTGGAAGCTTGTTGTGTCCCTGGTGCTCACATAGGAGGCCAGCCAACTTACCTTTACAGTCAGTTTGGGTAGCCTAGGAGCAAGGCAAGCAGGTCCAATCTTCAATCATTCAGACAACAAGGCAACCTTTCAAGAAGCATGGTAATCTTTCTTCTAAATTTTCTATAGGTCCAGGGGTGTTTTGAATAGTGGTTTTGAAGGTTCTCTTTTCAACTCAGGGCCAGCTTGTGTGTCAAATTCCCTGTCCTACCACCAACACTGTGTCCGAGTAGTTCTTCCCTTTCCCCTGAGTTTGACTCCAAACTGTTTATGGTGACAAAGTCAGGGCAGGCCTAGTGTGAAGGTCCTTCGTGTGTACTGTAGGCAAAGCCCTTTGAAGTGTAAGTGGGACTGGGTACAGCCGCTTCCCAGCCATACTGTCAAGATGGCCACACCTAAGCCTCCTTTGTCTCACCGTCATTTTCTTTTAGTTCAAAAATGTTAATTAAATGTATTTTTCACATAAATAAACACAATACAGAGAATAACACTGAACTGTAAGTTTTAAAACGCATTACAAATACAAGGAATATTAACATCCGTTTGCATCCCCCAAAAATTTGCGTATCAAAAACTTTTGCATAAAAATATTTTTAAAAAAGGGGGCTACATTAAATATACATTAACTAGCGAAGACTAAAATACATGCTTTAAATTGAAGAACAGGCAATAATACATGAATTAAGGCTGGACCACATGTTAGAGCTGGAAGTAGAGGAATCATTCGGAGTACGTAGAAATGAGAATTGCCCACGTCTACTCACATAGATAGGGAGGCAATATCTCCTAGAATATTTTTAATATCTGAGCAAATGCTGTCAGTATTCATATGAATAGCTTGTATTTCCTCCAAAATGTTTGATAGTGAATTGTCTAGTGAATCTATAGCTGTGGGTTTGATATGAGGTGTCAATACAGCTTGTTTATGTTTATTTGAATGATTTGACACCGATTTGGACTCCATTTTGTAATAAAGAGAGCAGGTAAATAATAGTAAATAAATTAAAAAGCAAACAGCATATAATAAACAGAAATCTTGAAGTATGCTATGGCTTTCCTGGCGAAATATTAAAATTGTTGGAGAAAAAACAGAGCAAGAACGTCTTGAACAAGGTTTCAATAAAGTTCCAATGTAAAACAAAAATAGAGACGAAGGTACCTTTAAACTTGAGAAAATGAAAGAATCCAAGCAAACGAAGAAGCTGAAAATCCCTTTAAGCGGGTGGAAAGCTTCTGAAGAGAGGAGATGCTGAGGAAGAAATGCCCGCCTCCTCATAGTTCACCTAGAGCCCAGCAGGCGAAAGGAGCCCTTCCTGAGGAGAAAAGAAATCTGCCGACCGCATTTCACACAAGTGCCCCAGGCTCCTGAATTTCAACCTGCAGCCTCCCCAAGCAATAATGAGCAGCTGGTGTGGAAAAGGGTCCAAATAAATTTCCCTTTCATCTGGAAAGTATCGTCGATAAAGCAGGCGAGCATGGAGCTTAGGATGCGTCGGCCATCTTGCATTGTGTGCGCTGCCGGTTCCCCTTTGTCTCACTGTCTTGAAGCAATATGCAAACTCCAGCAGCAGAGCCATTCACAGCCATTTGAACCAGGACACTGGCAAAAAGGCACAGTTGGCTTGGGCAAGCAAATGGCAACTTTCGAAAAGTAGCATTAACAAAATTGTAACTTTGAATTTTGCTTCACCATTAAAAAGGATTTTAAATTAAAATTCAATTGAGTCGAAACAGCATATCTCTATCTGCTCCCAATCTGAAGTTAGCACTTAATGAATACAAAAGGGTAACCCAGTGTTGGTCAATGGGAGAGATAGGCCAGACAACATTGAAAAGACAACTTTAGGAGTTTTTCACTGCCAGGACATATAAAACATAAGTACAGATGCGCTACTTTTCAAACATAGTGCACACTGCCCTATTACTCTTTAAGGCCTACCTTAGGAGTGATTTATAAATATTAAAATGGAAGGTTTAGACCTTCTAAAGATTTATTTTGGCAGGTCAAAATTACAGTTTAAAACTGCATACACAGGCTGCAGTGGCAGGTCTAAGACATGTTTACAGTGCTACTTTATTGTGTGGCACGAGTGCTGCTGCCCACTAGTTTACACTTAACAGTTTACTAACTTACAGGCCCTGGGTACTGGTAGAACCATTTACTAGGGACATACCAATGTATTAAATTTGCGAATTAGGGTAGGCCAACTTCACCATGTTTTAAGGAGAAAGCACAAGCGCTTCAGTACTGGTTAGTAGGGGTTAAGTGTACAGAGTCCTAAAGTCAACAAAAATGAGTTCAGCAAAAAGCAGGAAGTAAAGGCAAAAGGGTTGAGGAACTACCACACCACGTATTTCAGGTCTAAATCCATGTTTTTAGGAAATTGATGTCTGTGCGCAACCACTCTCACAAACACAGGCACATGCATCCCCTGCAGAAATAACTGCACTTTGGGCCGGTCATGTGATGACAAATACATAAGTTCAGGTGAATATACAGTTGAATGAGATGCACTGTGGTGTATATAACCGGAACATCCTGACAGGACCATATCTACTATGAAATGGTTTCTGCTGCTGTCACCCTCTACTCTAGGGTCCCTTCTGATGCACATACCTATGCAACATTGTGTAACTGTGTGTGTGTGAGATGTCTAGCACACGATAAGCATCAGTCCAGCAAGACAGCAGGTCAGCAGCAAAACGGTCCTTCCTCCTTGCAGAGTCCCCACAGGTCCAGAAGAGTACTTAAGAGATGGTGTCTGAGGGCAAATATTCATACTAGGTGTGTAGAAAATTAGGAATATTGATGTACATAAGCAACGTTCATTTCCCTTTCCCACTCCTCTCCCTGCGCGTACCATGAATACCGTAAAGCATTAACTACATCCTACTGCCAGCAAAGGCCTGTACCCATGTATACATGACAGCCATTTTAGGCACCCTGGCCCTTTTTGCCCGCCTAAGATTAGAATCACCGGCTCCCCTTCTGCGTGTATTCGAAATCTCTCTCCCTCACATGCATAAACCATGAAGCCCTCTCCCTCTGCGCGACCCCGCTGTGAAAGGCAACTCTCCCCCTTGACTCGCACAAAACCCCCTATTCCTTCTTGGAGAGGCATCCTTCGCCTTAGCTGACGTAGCCCTCCCCAGCTGCACCTGACTGCCCCCGCTCTCTCATGTACAGGTCATAAGACCTCTCGCTCTCTGTATGACTCTACCCTTGTGTCCACCCTGGCTACCCCTCCCTTCTCCTCACGTGGGCAAGTCATAAACCTTCTTCTTCTGCAAGACCCTGTCCTTGAGAATCACGGCCGCGCCTGACCAACCCCTCCTTCCCTTCCATGAATGCCCCTCTGTTGACAAGCCTTCCCTCCGCACTCGATTGTCCACGCGGCATGAATACCACTCCTTTGATGACCCTTTTTCCCGAGTCCGACTGACCACACATGTCCGAGGCCATCGCCTGAGCCAGGAGATACCATTTACTGCCCTTATTGTATGAAGTCACTCCTCTTCAAAGGATCCTCTATTGGTCTTAGCCACCCCACCCCTTGGGCTATGATCAGGCGTACACATCCTACAAAACACTCAGCTGCGTGATTGCCCTCCCCTCTTATCAGCAGGTCAAGGGTCCCCATTGTGAATGTATATGGGTAGGATCACCACGAGGATTATAGGGATGTCTTTCTTTTGCGTCATACAGTCCTGATTGTGTTATCAAGTGTTCTGTAGAGTATAAAAGCCAGAGTCTCAGCTCACTTGTTAGAGCACCTCCCGAAAGACACTGTGTTTCGTGTCCGAAATGACATGCTCTCCTCATGAGAAATAAACTCTGCTCTTGATTCCTGCTTCCAGCGCCCGTCTCTTTATTTTGGTAACTGATCAACATGGGAGCTAAGAGGCGGTTTGCGCCAGCGGCCTGGGCATCGATAGGATTATGGGCTCGTTTTCTACAGGTGCCTCCTTTGAAGTGAGAGAAATGCCGAGAGTTTTCCCTTTGAAGTGCATAGATTACCTGCCTCCTCTGTCATGGGTCCAGACTGCAGGGGGTACCCAGCCATTTGTGTGGAAGCAGGACACAGACGACTCAAGTGTAAGTAGGACTGTGGCAAGATATGCAGTCTCTGCCAGTGATGGCCTATTCAGGTTTACCCAGGTTCTCTCTATGTGTGGCTGCCTAGAAAGAACATACAAAGACCACCTGCCAACTACACCCAATCATATGATCCAGTGAGAGGCTGTATGCACTAAATGACTAAGGCAGGAAAAGTTCAACTTTCTGAAAGAGAGAATTTAGAAAACTGTGTTTTAAAATTAAACTTTACCTTTCCTATGTGGGAACGCCGACCCTGCGTACATTATACCTGGCACATACAACGTGACGCATCTCCCTAGATGCGTCACGTTGTAAATGGGATGAAACGTTTACAACGCCACTGGTTGCAAAAGTGACGCAACAAAGGTGCAAAAGTGACACAAGGGGCTTGTAAATCGGCCCCAAGGTGCCTGCAGCCAGTCTCCTGGTTCACATGACTAGGTGTTGATGGCAATTGGTCTTTGTGTATTGTCCCAGCATGTGAGACGAAAGGGGAATATATGTTAGCAGGATGGGCCATCACTGACTTGATAAGTTGTAGAGTTGTCACCTACCACACTGTGAATGTTCTTTTATAGTCTAAGGACCAAAAGAAAGAAAGATTGAAAAATCCAAAACACTCTCCCTCATTACACTCACAAAGTTTTTCATGCTGTTTGTTTGTAGCCCCTACCAAGCTAGGGCCAGGGCAAGGATGGAAGAAACTCCAAACACCTCTAGGGGTGTAAACTTCCAGACCCTTCTTCTACTTCAAAGCTCTCAGCGGGTATAAATATGTGACCCTCTGACTCAACCCTTCAGTACACCTCTGGACTTGTGGAAGACTCAGAAGGCCTACTGTGCTGCTCTGCTACATGAAGGACAACTACTCTACTACCCTGCTACTCTGCTGGATGGCTGTCCTGGCCCTGCTTCCATGCTGCCTGAGTGAGAAGGTCTGGTCCAGCATCTTGAGCCCAGGACCACCAGAGTGACTCCAGGAGTAGGTTTGCTGGTCTCCTGATCAGTGCCTCAGGGACAGAAAAGGCTCCAACCACCTTGAACCCAGTACCTCGGCTCCATCTCCTTTGAAGCTTGTTGCGCAACTGATTCCAAGTCCAGGACCCTTTGAAGTGGGCCACCTGTGGTCTTTGTGGCAGAATCAACTCAGAGCAACGCATTTCCTTGCAGATACATATCGGAACCGCTGCTGTGCAACACATCTCCGAAGCAGGACATTGCATCTGGGCAGAACCATTAAATGTTTCCTTTGGAGACAATGAAGAAGCTGCATTTCAAATGTGTTTAGTGTAAAGAACAACACTGTGGTGTATGAGTGCAAGCTTGACTAACACACATAGTAAGATTTTCACTGACAAAACAGGTATAGTACAAGGAAGGATTACACACTTCCTGCTAGAATACATATTAATCTGGTCTAAAACAATGCAAGCTTCCCTCACATGCACAGAACATGGGCAGCATCACACTCACACGTAGTGTTAAACATCTGCCAGCATTATAAGCTCCTCTCACAAGCAGCAATGGTTCAAATGGTAATTAGCAGGGCTACCTAAGAGATAACTCACATACAAAGTTGGTATCACACAGGTAGCAGGATCTATGCTTATGTGAGGCACAGAATATCCAGAGTAAAGCATAAAAGTGAGTGAGCCACTGAAGGCTCAAACCAGATGCTAAACTCTGTTACAGCTCAAGGCCCTCTTGTGCCCTCAAGCCCTGAATGAGCTTAGCTTTGTTTTGGCTTCTGCCTGCTACCTACGCTGTAACCTCATGCACCATAAATAAATGACAAAGCATTAAACATTGATGTGAAACCCACATCAGCACTGAAGACACCACCGGCGTCATGAACACCATCCACTCCGGCTCCCACACCGACCCATGCCCTCATCACATCTTCAACAAAACCGACACCATCATCGCACCCCACCTCCGGAACGTCATTAACAGCTCCTTCACGTCAGCCACCTTCCCTGGAAGCTGGAAACACACAGAAATCAACGCTCTTCTGAAGAAACCAACAGCGGGCCCCAAAGACCGGAAGAACATCCGCCCCATCTCTCTGCTCCCCTTACCGGCCAAAGTCATCGAGAAGACCGTCAACAAACAGCTGACTGCATTTCTCAAAGAAAACAGCTCGCTCGACCCATCCCAGTCCGGATTTCGACCCAACCACAGCACCGAGACCGCCCTCATCGCAGCCACCGATGACTTCAGGACCCAGTTGGACAGCGGAGAGACAGCCGCTCTCATCCTCCTGGCCCTCTCGGCAGCCTTCGACACCGTCTGCCAACGCACCCTAATAACCCGCCTCCACAACACTGGGATCCAAGGAAAGACCCTGGACTGGATCACATTGTTCCTCTCCGACAGAACCCAAAGAGTCCGCCTCCCTCCCTTCCGCTCCGTGGCCACCAAGTTCACAGCTTGTCTCCTTTCTGGTGAAGAATTGGCTTGGTAGTTTAGTCTGCCCTGTTCCCATGATGCACTGGGCCAGGGACAGACTGTTTTGCATATAGCCAGGTTCTGAGCTGGGATGGGGCAGTGAGATAAATAACGGTGATGGATCAAGCCCTGATCTTTGGACTGGGTAAGAGTGGTCTGTTTAACTCAGACACTCTGTTCATCACCACCCCCTTTTTTAAATCGTTTTTGGCCACTATAGGTGTGGCAGGGTATACTCAGACATGAGTCCCTTTCTCACTGCTCCATCAGGATTCAAGCAAGCCGGGCCGAAGAAGGCTGAAATGCCAGAAACCGGTCCCCGGTAGCTTGTCTCCTTTCTGGTGAAGAATTGGCTTGGTAGTTTAGTCTGCCCTGTTCCCATGATGCACTGGGCCAGGGACAGACTGATTTGCATATAGCCAGGTTCTGAGCTGGGATGGGGCAGTGAGATAAATAACGGTGATGGATCAAGCCCTGATCTTTGGACTGGGTAAGAGTGGTCTGTTTAACTCAGACACTCTGTTCATCACCACCCCCTTTTTTAAATCGCACCAAGTTCATCTGCAGCGTACCCCAGGGCTCCTCACTCAGCCCAACTCTCTTCAATATCTACATGAGCCCCCTCACCACCATCGCCTGCAAACACAATATCAACATCATCTCCTACGACGACGACACCCAACTTATACTCTCTCTCACCAAAGACCCTCTCACTGCCAAAGCCAACTTCCAGGACGGAATGAAAGAGGTCGCAGAATGGATGAGGCACAGCCGTCTGAAGCTCAACTCAGACAAGACGGAGGTCCTCACCCTCGGACAATCCCCTTCCGCCTGGGACGACTCCTGGTGGCCCACGTCACTGGGCACCGCACCGACACCCACTGACCACGCACGCAACCTGGGATTCATCCTTGACTCCTCTCTCACGATGACCAAGCAAGTCGACGCAATCTCGCCCTTGTGTTTCAACATCCTGCGCATGCTCCGAAAGATCTTCCGGTGGATCCCCACCAAAACCAGATAGACGGTCACCCAAGCCCTCGTCACCAGCTGACTGGACTACGGGAACGCCCTATACGCAGGAACCACAGCCAAACTTCAGAAACGCCTTCAGTGCATCCAGAACGCATCCGCACTACTCGTCCTCGACATCCCCCGCCACAGCCAGATAACCGCCCACCTGAGAAACCTGCACTGGCTCCCCGTCAACAAGAGGATCACGTTCAGGCTGCTTACCCACGCACACAAAGCGCTCCACAACATGGGTCCGAGTACCTCAACAACCGCATCTCATTCCACACCCCCACCCGTCAACTCCGCTCCTCCAGTCTCGCCCTCGCCACTGTCCCACGGATTCGAAGAACCACCACCGGAGGAAGATCGTTCTCCTACCTGGCAGCGAAGACATGGAACTCCCTCCCCGCACACCTACG
The DNA here is from genome assembly GCF_964263255.1 of Lissotriton vulgaris. Classification (NCBI taxonomy): domain Eukaryota; kingdom Metazoa; phylum Chordata; class Amphibia; order Caudata; family Salamandridae; genus Lissotriton; species Lissotriton vulgaris. The sequence goes on along the minus strand of NW_028255812.1, from coordinate 509,584 downwards.
ACTTACCCAGGACCATCTCACCTTCAGAAAACACCTCAAGACCGGGTTATTCGAGCAGTAGCGCCACCCCCCTCCCCCCTTTTTCTTCAGCACCTTGAGACCCTCGCGGGTGAGTAGCGCACTCTACAAATGTACTGATTGATTGATTGAAATGGTTAAGAACCGCATTCTGTAGGTTATGGAAAAGTAATGTGGAAAAGAAGGACAAAGGAATGTAAAGTTAATGAGCAGAGGGCCACAGAAGAGGAGGATGATTCATTGTTTCCAGTTCGGAAGCTCTAGTAAATGTTTGGCACCCCAAAACATCAAACAAATAAAAATATTTCTGTACACTGGGTGAAAACTCCCTGGGTATCAGGGTCATTTGTTTTTGTTTTTCTAATACAGATTCTCACACTGGGAGCTTGTCTTTGAAAAAACAAAAAGGTTTGCTGGTCAGCTGCCTGAGTCAAAGAAGATTCACAGCAAACCTATAAGTCCTTCGGAGGTTCGGCTGTGGTGACAGCTTCTTTGAAGGCTCAGGGATCTCCACCAGCAAGGCAGGTATCTCTAAACATGGTAGTTGGTAATCCACCAAGATGCAGAGGTTATGACGTCTCTCTCTCTGCTGGATGGTGGGCTGCCTGCCCACAACCCAAATAACGCCAAAGTTCTGAGGTTAAGACATACGATGAAAAAACAGTATGCAATTTTGAAGATGTAAAATATTACATTCTTGACAGAGTTCCCATGTTTAAAGCACACATTTACATACGCTCACTTAATAATTATTTGGTGGTCACACTGTGATTAGAAGCAGTTTTCCAATCTGACATAAATTAGCAGCAACCCCACAGTTTAAAATCAGAATAACTTGATCATTGACTTCAAGGGGCAGGTTTGAAAACTAGAATTTGGAGTATAAAGGAAGAACACCTATTTTCAGGAGATATGTTTGTATAACACACAAGTATGGTCCTGTGATGCTTCCTCACTAAGATGTACATATTAATATATCTGTGTTTTGTAAAATCCTACAGTTATATAAAAGTGTGGTGGGCATACAGCACTCCCTCTCCTTCATTACATCAATCTGCTATTACTAATATGCCTCCAATATGCTCTGTCCTTATCATAAACCTGGATCAGGATGTATCAATGTATTTATTATTGTTCTTCATGGAACTTATTACCACACACTGGCAGCTTTAAAGCACCAGATGCAAAGAGAGAGGAGGAGACTAAAAAGGAGTTATGAGATGGCTACGAACCGCGTTGGAAAAAATATATATTCAATGTAAGCACCAAATAAATATTAAATTTAGTACTAGTTCTCACATGCACTATCTCAAACCTACTGAGCTATCTTGCTTCACACTGCTATCTTGCTTCACATTCAAGTAAAATATTGAGCAGCTGCATGAAATCAACCCTCCTGTGCTTTGAAGGTGGATTAGAGGTCTCCTGGGCCCAGACCCAGACGGGTGCAGTCACTCAGTGCACCTGCCAGCAAGGGGTTATTCGGGGGGTCCATAAGACCCCCTTTCTCCTCTCTAAAAGGTTGCCTTTAGAAGGCACACAGAAAGTGCACCACCATTAGGAGGTGCACTTTCAGTGTGCCACCTTTTTGTGGCTCACTTTCAGTTTGCCTATTAAAGGCATGCACCAGTGGATTCAAGCCATCCTGGCTGATGATGGGTGATACACCGTAACCGGTCCCAGGATGCTTGTTTCTAGTCCAGGCAGGACCTGGCTTATCAGTTCGGTCTGGACTGTTCCGGTGGTTAGCACAGTGAAGACAGATTTGCATATGGCTGGGGCCAAACTCGGGTGACGTGTCGAGCAAAATAACGCTGGATTAAACCCATATCTATGGTTGGGGGTGATTTTTTGAAAACGTTCAACACTCCGGCTATCATTTTCTTATATGATGTTGCTATGTTTGTCTCTAAGTGACTAAGGGCAGACCCAGATGTGCGTCCCTTACTTGCTATGCCACTGGATTCAAGCTAGCCTGGCTAATGAGGGGTGATACCCCGAAACCGGTCCCAGGATGCTTGCTTCTGGTCCAGGGAGGACCTGGCTTGACTGTTCGGGCTGAACTGTTCCCATGGTAATCAGGTTCAAGACTGATTTCCATGTGGCTGGGTGCAAACTGGGGTGCCAATTTGAGAAAAATAACAAATTGGATTAAACCCAAATCTGTGATTAGGGTTGAGCATTTGAAAAGTTTCAAAACTCTGTCCATCATTTTATTTTGTGATGTTGCTGTTTGCCTCTGCGCCCAGGCGTGGAGGCAAAGTGATTCCCTTATTTGCATTGGGCCATGTAAATTAGGGAATGGCCTCTCATTATAGCATTGGTGCAACATGCACTATCTGTATTACAGAAGCGAAAGCACAAGCATCTGCAGCCCTTTCTGTAATACGGTTATACCCTGGGGGCATTCAGAGGAGACACAAACATCCATTGTGCCCCTGGGTCACAATGTATAATATAGGCCCTGGTCCTATAAATTTCACAGGAGTTACCAGTGGGGCAGCTGAAGAACCGGCCAATGGCCATTACAAAAGCAGAAATTGTTGCAATATATAATACTAAATAAGTAGCACAGTGTCTGTCCTACACGTTCAATAAACAATATTCCAGCAGCCCCTGCGCTTATCTGCTATCCCACTCATTTGTGTGCATGGGAAGTACAGTCACCAGGGCTACTATAAGGAGAAGAACAGGAGTAGCTTTGAGTGAGCAGATCTCTGAGTCTTTCTCAAAGATGTAATACTGCAAGCCATGCCCTCCTTTAATGAACCACAAGCGTTTGACGAGTTGAGATGACAGAAGCAAGTGGCAGTGGGAGAGATATGGGGGGATGAGGAACTGGCAAGTGCAATGTTGAACAAGAAAACCACACTGAAAAAGGGCAGAGGCTGGAGCAAGGAACAGCTGGGCACATCAGGTACTGAAGTAATGTAACAGCGGACCCACATTAAGAAATTACTTTCTTCCTTATCACCAAACTATTATTATAAAGTACATGTCTCAACATATACCTTTAGGAAAATGCATGACTGAGAGCCCAATTAAGAAATGCCTATTGTGGAAAAAAAAGTATAACATATGACTGAAGGGGGATGACCAAAGGCCACTCTCTTCATATACGTTTTAAGTCGAGTCTGGGCAGCGCATGCGCTGCTCTGCAAGGCATACCGTATTCAGGTAGGGCCTTAAAGCTCCACCCACTCTCCGCCCATTTTTTTCATAGGCTTGCATCATTGTCCATGGTAAACTCTGGCATTTCATTGGTCAATAGGCTCAGTAGTCCCTCCTTAATACCACCTTGTCTCATTTTGTAACCTCCCATGGCGACATCCCCTATTACGTGTGTTGTTACTCAGTAGGCTTTATTTACAGGCTCTGAGCACTATTTTCTTAAACAGCTTTGTCCTCCCTGCTGTTGCAGGCAGGACACGCTCTCGCCTTGCGCTTTTTTAAATGAAAATTATAGCACAGGCGCCGAACGCATTTGCAAAGTAATAGGTCCTGCATTTGTGAGAGTTTGAGCTATTGGCATTGTAAATGATAATGCCTTTTATTTATCTGTTTTAAAAACAATACTTTGTCTTTACAATGCCAATAGCTCAAACTCTCATAAATGCGAGACCTATTACATTGCAAATGCATGTTTAGACTTGTTTTTCTAGTGATTACATTAGCCTTCTCAGCAGACAGCAAGGCTGTCGATAGAGACACTAAAAATTGCAGAGTTGGTGCCCACACATACACAAACACAAGGTGAGACGATGATCATTTGATGTTGATATGCACTGAACAAATAAAAATTCTACATTTAAAGACTAGTGAAAAAATGAACTAATTTATTTTAAGAAATACATGTAATTAATAAAAAAAGAACCAACAAGGGTAAAAGAAGGAAATAGAAACATATAACCCTAGCATCAGTTGCCTTCAAGAGAAAATCGAAAGTTCAAATCCCCTACTGAGGATCAAGGGTTCCTTATAGTTGGTACCAAATTCAGCTTTTTTATCAGATATGCAATGTTAAAAATGAGGACTGCTTTACTGCTATAAAAATGATCTTGTTTTTGAGAAAAGACAAGCAATTAAAACAAAGGTTTATTAAAGTTAAACCGTTTATAATGCTGCTCCTGTGAGTGCCAAGATTGGAATACACTCTGACGTGGTTAAAAAGGGAAAAAGAAAGGAAAGAATCAAATACTAATCATACTGAAATAGAGGCAGCAGACAACCTAGCTAGGAAACGAGCGCATCATAATAAAGCCAGCAGACATGAAGGGAGTCGGGGTCAGTTGAAGTGCATGAACTAACAGCATGAAATATAGCCATAGCTGACTGGGACAAGTTGTTCAAAAGACCGAATATTAGGCCTAAATTGGTCAAATAAAAGGGCTCAATCAGATCATAAGTATCGGTCTGAGTAATGGTTGGCTGAATTAAGATACTAAAAGGTTTCTGTTCTAAAATAAGTAGAGGAAGTTAGGCGCACACGTTACCAGATGTGTATATATCACTGCTCTTCCTACTGGTGAACTCCAGTGTATGTCGGCTTGCTTCATTAATCAGTAATTACTCACTATTTTAATAAGAAAAATGGTGCACACTTGGAACCTTTGGTGGGAGCTGTGGTAAGTTAGAATGGATTGAAATGCATATTGTGTGTGTGCTTGCGACCGAGAGTGTGTTTAAGTGAGAGAGCGCTTGAGTATGTGTGAGCAAGTGTGTCAGAATATGTAGGCATGTGTGTGTGTGTGAGTGAAAATGAGTGAGAGTCTGTGACAGGTAGTACATGATACTGAGTGAACGTGATATTTACTATTATGATGCAAGGCAACTCTGCACCAAAGTTGCTATGCTGCTACGCAGCTTTCCATAAAAGGGAGAGACAAAAATGCACAATATCTATTATGATATGGTGCATTCTTTCTCTCCCTGTGAGCTGGCACAATTTTGGCAGTTATGCCCCAATGCACACATCCTTGTGCCATAGGGCAAGGGTTTGTGCGTTCGCTGAAGCATACATTTTATACTGGAAGGACTCTTCAACTTCTATGTTTTGTATCTTTTCCCACTTGATATGTGTGCTGTGCAATGAAGCACACATGCAAGGTTGGAAAAAAACGCCTGCCTCCAGGAGGTGTAAGAGTTTGCTGCAAATTCCTGTTTACCAATGTCTGTTGCACCAAGGCCCATGGGTAGATGCATGGAAACGCTCATGCACCAACTATGGAACGCCGCTTTAATGCAAAATATCAGCAAGCAGAGCAAAGTGCAACTTTGTGTTAATTTGGTATACTATCCAACGCAAATCCTGATTTGAGCTGGATAGTAAATCTCAGCTTTAGTAAAACTGGGCCTGAGTTTCAGTAAGCATGAGTGAATGAGAATGAGTGAGATTAAGAAGAGTAACTGTAAGTGAAAGAGAATTAACCTGAGTGAGTGTAAGGTGGTGTTAGAGTGTGTGAATACGATTGAATGAGTGTGAGTGAGTGAATGACAGTGTGTGAGTGAATAACTGTGAGTTTGAGCTGTAATGTGATGCTTGTGTATTTGTCATTGGCCGTGGCCTAGTGAAGGTAGGTATTGCCTTATAAAGACACCCAGGCCAAAATACTGGTCCAGGCATACAGCAGTTCTTAGCATGACAAAAATCTGTGACAAAATGCTTGCCCTGGCACATTAGGGGTATTTCTTGGCATAAGGAGCACTTATGCAAAAAACCGGCATACTAGATGCAATTCATGACATATAGAGCACCCGTTGAAAAATAATGGCATATTTGACTAAATATGTGGAAGATGGACAACAGTGGCAGATTGCTGGCTCTAGCACAATGGAGGCACTTATTGGTATGAATGTGGGCTAACTGGCCCATGGAGGGGTGGCCACCATATCAAAATGCTGGCCCAGATATACCTAGGAAATAGGGTCAGTCACCTTTGGTACATGGACAACTATTGGAAGTTGCCCTTTCTGCAGGGTTACCCCAAACTGCTTGCTATCCTCCTGCCCTTTTTGCTAAATTGTTCTTGTTAGCTTTAGGACTCTGGGCACTTTAGCAGTGTTAACCAGTGCTAAAGTGCATCTGTTCTCTGATTAAAACATGGTAACATTGGCTTATGCACAACTGACACATTTAATTTACTTATAAGTCCATAGTTAAGTGCATTTCATGTGTCAAGGGCTTGTAAATCAAATGCTACTAGTGGGTCTGCAGCACTGATTGTGCCACTCACTTCAGTAGTCCATGTCTCAGGCCTGCCATTGCAGAACCTGTGTGTGCGGTTTTAAACTGCCATGCTGACCTGGCAAGTTAACCCTCTTGCAAGTACCAAATCTTCCTTATAAAAACATACAAGTAGGGGTGGGTGGTAAAATACGCTCCACCAGCAGAGGTCGCTGGGGGTTGCCCACTACGCTCTCCACTTGGAGCACAGAGTTCAGCAAAAACTCCGCCAACCGCCACATGGCAGAGTTTTTCCTGTGCGCGGCTCATCAACTTTTTAGGTTGGTGAGTCTAAGCGAGAAACAATGCGTGCTAGATCACCTCCCGACAAGATATCTCAATGTAGGTGGTCGTGGCAGGTCACTAACGCTCTTGTTAGAAGAGTTGCTACTCGTGTTGCAAAAGCTGCCGCTCAAGTAAAAAATTAACCATATTGACAGAAAATTTGTAGGTAACTCCGCGGAGTTCCCCCCACCCCCTAAGGTAGGACTTGAACAGCCAAAGGGCAGGGTGCAGTGTTTTTCAAAAGGAGGACATGTACATTTTTATCTTTTACATGTCCTGGTAGTCATAAACCCTTACATTCATTGTTCACTACTGCAAGGCCTACCTCTCCCATAGGTTAACATTGGGATTACATTATTACATCTTATAAGTGAAATTTCCAATTGGGAAGAGATGAGACCCCATGTTTGGTGTCTCTGAAACCGCAATTTAAAATCCTAATTCATGGTGAAGTTAGATTCTCCAAATGCAACATTTAGAAAGCTGACATTTTCTTACTTTAGAAATTTGGTGTCTGCTGCCTGTCTCTGACTACACATCTAGGGTGGGTGACAGCTGGGCTTTGAGCATTCCCTACAGAGAGCCACAAACAAAGGGAGCTTAGGTGTGACTGAACGGCCATTCACATCCTGATAAGCCATCCTGGGCAGCATTGGACGGAGGAGCTGACAATTACACCTGAATGGGCTGGGGTCTATCCGCACACAAAGGGCTGCATACCCCTCTGTAGTGAGTCTGGAACCAGGGCAGGATGGGCAGAGCCTCTGTTCACTTCCGAGACCTCTTTAGAAGTCTCTCAAACTTCAAAAGGCACAACTGGGTGTTGGTAGTAGACCTCTGAGACCACCATTTCATTACACTTCTGAACCTGTGGATACTCTGCCAAGAAGAGGAACTGCTCTTCTGCTGAAGGACTGCCACTCTGCTGGACTACTGCTGTGGAAGAACTGCTTTTCTGCTGTGCTGGCCTACCTGCTGCCTGCTACCCTCTTTGCCTGGGTGAGAAGGATTGGACCTATCCCACCTGTACCCAGAGTTGCTCTAAGGGCTTGTCTGCTTGCCTCCTGGTCTGAGTCTCAGGGACATCAAAGACTCTTCTGCTATCTGCAACAGCACCTGGACTTTGCCTACTACAAATATGTCCTGCCAAGTGGTGCCATCCAGATCTGGGCCGCTGGAAGTAGGTAAAAAGTGCTGCAACTATCAAAATCCACACATCAGCGACATTGCACCGGTCGGAACCAACGCATCAACGCCACCACAAGGACTGAGCACATGACATCATCATCTGCACAGCTCTTCACCTCCAGCTCTTGAGCATGACCTGTAGTCTGCAGCTCAGCGAGACGCATCCCTAATTTGTGCGGCTCTATGACAACCCTTTACCTACAAATCCGGCACTTTGGCGCCGAAGCATCGCCTCCTGCTCCACGCATCTCTCTGCTCAATGGATGATGCAACCAAGGTACTTTTCAGCAGGACCAATTTGGTTCCTGTATCCGAACCATGCTCCATCACCATCTGCCTGAACTTTCAGATTTCGCTGGTCCAGCGTGACCAGATAGTCCCATTTGGGGCTTTATGCTTTTAAGCACTATATTTCAATATATTCTTTGAAAAACCATAACTCTGGTTCTGCTGATTGCATTTTTGTTCAATAAATTGAGCTCTAATTTTCTATCTGGGAATGGTATCTTTTTTATGGGGTGTTTTCACAGTTTTAGTGTTTTAAGTGATGCACAAATACTTTACACATTGCTTCTTAAGTTAAGCCTGACTGCTCTATGCCAAGCTGCAAGGGGGTCAGCACAGGTTAATTTAGGGTGTATTTCTGACCCTGACTAGGATAGTGGTTCCTGCTTGAACAGGTTGCATAACTCTTCGAACTAGAACCCAATTTCTAAATAAATTGCAAAATTCAGACACTGCCATGTTTTATGTCATTTTTTATATAAGGGTATATCCATGGAATACGGGCCACCATGACATTATTCTGGCCCTGACACACTGGAGGTAATTTTTGACATATGTGAACACCCCCACCACATTTTGGAAAAAAAGGGATCAACTCCTGAGGAGCGACAGGCTTCAATGGCTTGGAACACACTGAAAAGATTTGAATGTTTAATGGGGGCTCTATAGTAACTATTTCATTTGAGCAAATGTGTGTACAAATTGTGTTTTAAAATGCACATTACCCATTCTTTTCAATTTTTTCTCAACAGGAGAGACCTCCAGAAGATGTCTAACTTACTCGTTTTGCTTGCTCATTGTAATTTGGGAAAAATATCAATGCCCCAAAACTTTAAAAGATCAAGTCAGAACCATACTATAGGGGGCACCTAAAATATACATTTGTCTGTGTTATGGTAATCATGTCGTTATCATGGTACTTTAGCAATGTCAGTTGCGATGTTAGGTTCATTTGACATAACTTCCTGGAAAAAATCAGGGTCAAGGGTTCTTAGGTGCAAAGTGTCTGTGATGTTATTTTCGCAACTCCTGGCAGTTTGGTGAATCGAACCCACAGTTTGTGTTGTATGTCTATTTCTACATCAACTAGTTCACTCTTGTTTTCAGATAAGCTCCACTTCCTTCGAGTCTTTTGTCTTAGTTGGCCAGATTACTTGAGTGTCCCATATTTACAGTCTCATCTCATTAGCCATAGACACATCTGTACTGTACTGCCCGGGCATATTAATTAACCCCTTCTACTTTAAGACCTGCTCATAGATGTGCTGCAAAGGTTGTTATGAGCCTAAATGTTAGCAATGAAATGGGCCCCGTCTCCTGGTTCAGTAGTAAAACAGATATAATTAGGGTTTAATGGGCCCCTCGGATCCACGGACATCGGTGACCTGCACCTACTGTTTAAATGATAGCTATACCCACTGCACAGATTTAGGGTTAAACACATACACACAAACTAACACGAATACCCAATATCCACACTGAAGCTTGCAAAGTATGCTGCACCCGCTCCACAATATTGGTTTCTCCCGTACTGTGGACTCATTCAAGCAGCACGGTGCAGTGAGTATACTGATAAGTTACAGCCTCTAGCAACAAATAGTTTGTGTTACACAATGATGGGGTCTGCTTTCATTAACACGTTTTGTAAAGAGTTGTGCATTGCATTAAAGTAACTTCAGAGTGATTTGAATATGCAGGCAGCTATGCACTATATTGTGATGTTAGCTACTAGTGAAGGCAGGGTCAACCACACTTTCTGATTCTCTTCAATGGTAGCCCCATTTGCATTATTTAAGGTACGTTTAAAAACACATTTAAGATAATCATGCCTGAAAAAGGTGGCAGCAAGGGGAGCGAAAAGCTGTTTCTAATATCACCTAATGGTTATCCACCGCACCCCCTGCTCTGAGTCTTCTCTGCTCCTGCACTGCGTGGCAAGGCTACCCAACATTTTGCCGATCTCTACACAGCTTTGCAGCACCCTGCCTTCCTATCCACACCATGTCTGCCCCCACCCACAATGTCCTAACAGCCTTACCCAGGAAGTTACATGTTAATAGGAAAATTCAACCTACCTGTCTGCCATTTTTTGCCCCTGATGCCCCACCCAAGGACATTTTGGAGGAGGCAAGGAAGAATGAGCAAGCTATTTAGCTGAAAATTGGGTTGTTGTACCTAAATCTGAAACTGTACTTACTATGCCTTGACTGGAATTTATATATTAATATCATTTACACAAATTTGCAAGAGTAAGACAAAATTCATATGGTCCTTATTTCAAAGCCACTTTTTCATTTAGTGGGGCCAGGACCAACTATTACCTGTATGTAGTAAACATGTGCTGCTCCCAACATGCCCATCTGCGGTCATCAGTCCATTCTACATAAAGGAGGAAGATGTGTAGTACATTGGTTCTCCTCCCAACATGGCCACCTACTCTCATTACACCTTCCTCTATGTTCCTGCCTACTAAGCCTCCCAGAATGCCTGTGTACATTCTAAGATTTACTTGAATGTTTCACATTTGTCAGTTGATGGTCTGGTCAGCTGGCGAGGTGTGTTGCTCTGCTGTATCTTAATAACCGGAACTTCTTCACAACACTGTACCATCTAAATAATACGACCCACTGGAACACAGCAGATCTATTTAGTTTGACATTTACATTTTGGTTGCTGAATGCAGGGATGGACTGGGACCACAAACCAGCCCTGGCAATTCAGCTTGATGTGCCCCCCCATTGATAGTGAGAAGCATTGCTGCTGCCACTTTAGGACTGCTGACGGCTGCTTTTGCACTGATGCCGCTTTTGGTATAGGGGGCTGATATTGCAGCACAGATTCAAAACCATCTCCTCGTAACAAAACTGGTACCTACGCTTCTGGTCCACTGGGAGAATGCCAACTGCTCATTGTGGCCAGTCTGGCACAGGCTGAATGATTTAAATTCTCTGGATTTAATACTGTGGAAGAATGATTAAGAACTGGGGCAATCGGACTCGTAATTACTTATTCCTAGGGTTTTCAGTTTCACACGATTACTAAATCAAGCCTCTCAGTTGAAACCGTAAACCACCATATTCTCCTGACTAGATACCAGAAAAGCATTTTCTTATGAATAGCACACTGCTTGAAGCCTCTCATGTTAGTGCTGTGGTGGGGCTGAATCCAAAATATAATGTTTCAGCTGCTTGAAGGGGCCTCCTCTTTGAGTCATGGCACCTGTGCTGCAAAGCCCTCTGACTTAGACAGTGTATGCTCTCCACATTACCCTGCTCCAGAACTGATAACCCTTGATTTTCATAAGTTTGCAAAACACTGGAAATATCCAGATGAATTCACAAAAAATAAACATTGAAAACAGGAAACCAAGGTTATTACTCATTGGAGCTAACCAGTAGCGGCTTGTAGTGGGTTTGTTGCAGGCCGGTGGGGTGGGGCGGGGAAGGGGGAAGTAAACTGTGGTATATGGCCAACCGGAGGTAAGTACATCAATAAATAAATAAAGCAAATAACATTGCACTCACTGCAGCGCAAATGGCGTTGCAGCTCGCGCAATGTAATTACTTTTATTTATTTATTTATGTACTTACCTCGGGTCGGACGTATGCCGGAGTTTACTATACCCCACCCTGCCACTCCCCTGCCCCACCCCGCCCTACCTCCCTGCAACACTCCCACTACGAGCCGCTACTGGAGCTAACTATGGGAGTGCAGATTACCAGCCACTAATGTTATGTGCCCATAATGTGCCCCAAGTGGTGGTTATAGTCCCACATTCCCTGCATTCTGCTGCAATAGCTCCCTTTTCATATTGTGGCAAGGTGGTTCTTGGCCTCCAGGGACCCTACCTCATCTAGGGGACTCCTTCCATCACAGGGAAATGCGCCAGGAGGCACCTGTGTAGGGTGCTGTTGGAAGGTGAGACCAATCACGCTCTGAAAAGAGGTCCCTGCAATCCCTCAGTGCAGGACTTTTCAAACTGTGGCATGGTAGTTCTTGTCAACCAGGGATCATACCTGATCTAGGGAACTCCTTCCCCCACCGTGAAATGCGCCAGGAGCTGCCTGTGAAGTGTCCTTATGGAAGGGGGTAGGCCATCCATGCTCTGAAAAGATGTCCCTGCAATCCTGCAGCATGGGAACCATGCGGCTGTGCCTGGGCCCATCGCCCATCAGCACCAGGAAGATGCGGGAGGAACACCTTCTTTGCCTTTTGTTTCACAGATTGTTGAATGTCTGTTGTTTCTTGGAGTTGTTTGGTATGTCCCAGAGTACCCTTGGGTATTGAACCTTGGGTAAGACTTGCTGTGTCTGGAGTTGAGTCTTCCATGCCATTTACAACACTGGGACCATGACTGGACTGCATTTTTTATAGAATCTGGCAAGGACTGGCAGGATTATTACCCTGTGATTGACTTTGACTGATTGCTCCATATTGTGCAGGAGATTTTTGTGAATGTTCAGCTGGAGTGCTCCATTTGATGCCGAAATCTTTGCACCTCAGGTTCATTAATATTCTTTGGTATTTGGCTTCTCAGGGGGGTCGTTTGGCCAGAGAGGTGTGATTATGGGGAAGAGAACAGTGCCTGCCTCCAAAGTACTGTCAGCGCATACTGTCCAATCGAGGGCGAGGTCGGCGGAGCGGAGCTGGCGGTTCGAGGTGTAGAAGGTGAGTCGTCTGTTGAGGTATGTCGGTCCGGTGTTGTGGAGTGCTTTATGTGCGTGGGTGAGGAGCTTGAAGGTGATCCTCTTGTTGACGGGAAGCCAGTGCAGGTCTTTGATGTGGGGTGTGATGTGGCTGCGGCGAGGGATGTCGAGGATCAGGCGTACGGAGGCGTTCTGTACTTGTTGTAGTAGTTTCAGGAGTTAGGCCGAGGCTCCTGCTTAGAGGGCGCTACCGTAGTCTAACCTGCTGCTGACGAGGGCCTGTGTGACCGTTCTTGTTTCGGTGGGGATCCACCTGTAGATCTTGCGGAGCATGCGGAGGGTGTTGAAGCTGGAGGACCAGACGGCGTTGACTTGATTGGTCATGGAGAGTGTTGAGTCGAGGATGATCCCTAGGTTACGTGCATGGGCGATGGGTGTCGGTGCTGCTCCCAGTGCGGTCGGCCACCAGGAATCGTCCCATGCTGAGGGAGTGGAGCTAAGGATGAGGACTTCTGTCTTGTCTGAGTTCAGCTTCAGGCAGCTGATCTTCATCCACTCGGCGACGGCTTTCATTCCTTCATGAAGGTTGGTTTTGGCGGTGAGGGGGTCCTTGGTGAGGGGGAGGACGAGATGATGTTGAGGTTGTGCAGTCAAGGGACGTGAGCGAGTTGAGCCATATAGATGTTGAACAATGTCGGGCCGAGGGATGATCCTTTGGGTATGCCGCAGATGATCTCGATGGCTTCGGATCAGAAAGGGGGAGGCGGACGCTCTGGGTTCTGGGGGAGAGGAAGGAGGTGGTCCAGTCCAGTGCTTTGTCTCGGATCCCAGCGTTGTGGAGGCGTGTGGGTAGGGTGCGGTGGCAGACAGTGTCGAAGTCGGCTGACAGGTCCAGGAGGATGAGGGCTGCGGTTTCCCCATTGTCCAGTAGGATCCTGATGTCATTAGTGGACAGCGAAGAGGTCAGTTTTGGTGCTGTGGTTGCTGCGTAACCCAGACTGGGACGGATCCAGGATGCTGTTCTCTTCAAGGTAGCGGGTCAGTTGTCTGTTGACGGTCTTCTCGATGACCTTCGCTGGGAACGGGAGCAGGGAGATGGGTCAGAAGTTTTGAGGTCCCTAGGATCCGCCTTTGGTTTTTTGAGGAAGGCGTTGATCTGGGCAAGCTTCCAGCTTTCCGGGAACGTTGCGGCCTCTAAGGAGATGTTGATGGCTATGCGGAGATGGGGTGCGATGGTGGAGCTGGCTTTGTTGAAGATGTTGTGTGGGCATGGGTCTGACGGAGACCCGGAGTGGATGGTGTTTATGATTTTGATGGTGTCGTTGTCATTTATGTTGGTCCAGGTGAGCAGGAGATTGGTGAGGGTGGTGGCTGTGAGGTTGGCGGTCTCAGTGATTGTCGGGCGGTCAGGGCATTGAAGCTGTCATGGATGTCTGCGATCTTGCGATGCAAGAAGGTGGCGAGGGCGTCGCACAGGTCTTGTGAAGGTTGGATGTCGTTGGTGTTGGAGCTGGGGTTGGAGAGCTCCTTCATGATATTGTAGAGCTCTTTGCTGTTGTGTGCCTTGTTGTCTAGGCAGTCTTTGAAGGAGGTCCTTTTGGTAGATCTAATGAGGTGATGGTGTCTGCGGATGGCGTTCCTGTGGGCTGCGTAGATGTCTGGTGTCTGTTCGTGGTGCCATTACTGCTCTAGTTTTCGGCAGGTTTGCTTGGATGCCTAGAAGTCTGTTGAGAACCAACTGGCTTTCTTGTTGGAGTGTCTGTTGAAGAGTTTCCTGAGTGGGCGAGGGTGTTGGCGCAGTCATTGATCCGCTGTCTAAGGTTGCGGGCAGCGGTGTTGGGGTCGGTGGAGTCGACAGGTGGGCTTCGGGTGAGGGTGGTGTTTAACTGGTCTTCGTTGACTTTGTTCCAGCATCGGCGAGGGATCTGTTGAGTGCGGTGGTGTGTGGTGGGTTTCCGGAAGGTGAAGTGGATGCAGCGATGGTCGGTCCAGTGGAGTTCGGTGGTGTGGCTGAAGGAGACGTGGGAGCTTGCGGAGAAGATGGGGTTAAGAGTGTAGCCGGTAGAGTGGGTGTGTCTTGTGATGAGATGTCTGAGTCCAAGGTTGGCGAGGTTGTCAATCAAAGTGGTGGAGTTGGTGTCGTTGTTCTCGAGGTGGAAGTTCAGGTCTCCGAGGAGTATGTAGTCTGTTGAGGCGAGGAAGTGCGGGCTGACGAAGTCGGCGATGACATCGCTGAACTGTGGCTGTGGGGTCAGTAGATGATTGTTCCTCTGGGGGTGGTGTTGGGATCAGTGTGGATCTGGAAGTGCAGGTGTTCAGCGGTGCTTAGGGTGTTGTCAGTGCTGGTCGAGACACTGAGGGTGTTCCTGTGGGTGATGGCAATTCCTCCTCCTGTTCTGTTGGTGCAGTCCCTGTGGGTGATCTTGTAGCTGTCAGGGATGGCTATGGCAATGTCGGGTGCTGAAGAGCGGTTCAACCAGGTCTCCGTCAGTAAGGCGACGTCTGGGGAGGTGGAGTCGAGGAGGTCCCAGAGTTCGATGGGGTGTTTCCTGGTGGAGCGGGTGTTGAGTAGAATGCATCTGAGGTGGTTGCATCCTTTCTCTGTGGGTGGTTTGGTGGCTCATAGGCTGGTGAAGCTGTAGCTCCAGCAGGAGAAGGGTCCTTAGGTTCACTTCGGGTGGCCAGGAAGGAGGTGTGTGATCGTCCGGTGTTTAGTGCGTAGAGGGAGCTGGCCCCGCAGCAGAGTGGGTGTCGTGTTCACGGGGGGCCAGGGGTTCTGGCGCTGGGCATGGTCCAGGCATGGACGGGTGCAGACAGGCTTGCCTTAGGCGTGCCAGCGGCACGGCCGTGAAGTGGCTGCCATTAGAGGGGAGGTGGAAGGGAGGAGCAGCTGGCAGGTGGGTGCGGACAAATTGGCGAGCAAGGGGGCGGTCCGCAGGGGATGCAGCGGCAGGAAGAACAGGAGGGAGGAACATCGAAGGAAACAGGAGGCAAAGGGCACAGGGCAAAATTACGAATGCAATACGAAAGAGCAAAACCTGCGGCCTACCACTGGCCACCAGGGATGAGGCACAGGTAAATGTGTGTGTCTTGTAAAGCGCACTGCTACCCGGAGGCGTCCTGGCGCTATAGACTGCTGGGGAATCCGTCCTGGCTTTCCCTGTGAGATGTTCCCTCCTGGGTATCTCCAAGGTGAAACCAGGCATCCTCGGCGTTTGTGGGGGGCCATTGTGGAGATGAGGCAAGCTAATGCCCAGAGTTGCCGAGTGTGATCCCTGGTTAGAGTAGGCACCGAGGCCAGAATTATCAAGTCCGCTGACCCTGGTTCACTACCCTGCCGCGTCGGGAATTGAACCCTGATCCGGGGCCGTCCTCTGCTTCCGGGTCTGCCGCCTCTAACCAGTGAGCCACACCAGTCCACCTGAGGGTGGAGGAGGGCCTCAAACTCCATCTGCAGTGGCAGCTGGGGCTCAGGACACGGGCACACAGGTGGAGCTGTGCGGCGTGGGGAGTGACCTGCCTAAAAAAAGGGTCAGGGGTCGCTCTCCTCACCGGGCAGCGGCCGCCGTAAGAGGGGAGGTGGGGTCGGACGGATGGGCGAGCGGGGGGGCGCGCAGCAGGGGATGCAGTGGCGGGAATAATGGGGAAGGAACGGCGAAGGAAACAGAAGGCAAATGGGCACAGGGCACAGTAAAAGTACAAGAGGCAAGGAAAAAACAATAACAACCAATAGAAGCAAATAAAGCAATCAAAGTACAATTACAAATGCAATACAAAAAAGAGCAAAACTTACGAAGGAGGAATGGCGACGGAAACAGGAGGCAAAGGGTTCAGGGCACAGTGAAAGTACAAAAGGGAAAGGAAAAACGATAAAACCAATAGAAGCAAATAAAGACAATCACAGTACAATTACGAATGCAATACAAAAGAGCAAAACCTACAGCCTACCACTGGCCACCAGGGATAAGGCGCAGGTGGTAGCCTGCGGGTGGACGAGGGTCTTGAACTCAGTCAGCAGTGGCAGCTGGGGTTCAGTACACAGGCACAAAGGTGGTGCTGTGCGGCGTGGGGAGCGACTTGTCTAAAAAAGGGCACACAAGTTGAATTCTTTGTCAGAGTCTGTTTCATGGATTGAATTGTTAATGCTAGTGTGGGATTTTATCTGCCATTTCTGTGAAAGCCCATTAGTGTCTGAGGTCACCAAACCCAACTGCATGCTGTCGGAGGGGCTACACCACGCCCATACCAAGGAGGGCCTGGAGTTTAGTGCACTCATAACCTTGTCTTCAAATTGAAAAAACTTGGTAACTCCTCCAAACCTCTCATTTTTCCTATATTCAAGGGGAGGGGATGTACCTCAATCATTGACTTCATTTTTGTTTCTGCACCCCTGTTTTTGTATATCTTTAACTTTAATATTATGCACAGCCCATTCAGTGATCACAATCCCTTGGACGTAGTCATTGACAGGATAACAGCACACAGACCCGGGAACACAGGGAGCTTTTCCTTGATGACCAAGGTAGAAGGCTTAAATTGACTCTGGTGGGTTCAACACAATTTAAAGCCTCCCTCTTTGCCAGTTGTGGGCATGAGATTGCTACTTGTCTGGACGCAGATGCCCCGGAAAAGGACGTTTTACAAGCATGTGAGGGCATTTCCCAAAGGTACCTTATTCATTGCCTGTAACAATGTTCAAGTAGATCCAGAGAGAACCCAAGTAGTTCAATAGGGACAACTCAAGAAGCCTTTGGCCATTTAAGGCAGCTCTTAAGCAGGCCCCAAGAGACAGGCCATAGCTAACCATAATTCCATATTGCGGGAAACTGCCTGGGAGGAGCTAAGCCAGGTGTGTGAGTGCGGCGATAGTTCCCTCTTTTAGTTTGTGGTAAATAGGCCCTGCTTTACGTTGTGAAATGGACTGACAATATGCCTACAAATCTCAGAGCAACAATGGGCTAACAACCTTGAAGGGCTCTACAAGTTTGGGGCGGTGGCAGAGGGAGCAGTCAGGGCAGAAGCAGTGAAGAAGAACACCACCATGTTTTTTGCACTAAACCAACGTACCTAGGGCATTCACATGCCATCAAGAAATAAGGCTTCTGGTCCTGATGAGATCCCCCCAGACTTGTTTCCGGCTGACATTGAGTTTTGCGGTCCACTTTTGACCCATGTGTTGAAAGCTGTGGCACGGGTAAGAGTTGTGTCCTTGTGGTCAACTGCAGGGATTATGCCATTGTTCAAGAAGGGGGACAAGGATAACTCCCAGTATTGCCACCCCATTTCATTGATAGATGCAGTATTAAGAGTCCTAGGGAGGGTAATTCTCAACAGGCTGATGGTGTGAGCCAATGCCGATAAAACAAATGCTGAGGTCCAATATGGTTTCAGGCCAGGCAGGTTAACATCTGACCAATGTCTGTACCTTTATTTAATTATTTACAAGTACACTGTAACCCAGCCGGAATCCCTCCACCTGACATTCATGGACCTTACTTCTGCTTCTCGGTATAGGGGTGGACACGAATATAGTGGCCCTCTTACCCGACTTGTACTCTGACACCTCTGCCTCAGTGCGCTTATTGCAAGGTGCTGCTCCTACCTTGTCTTTTACCACCAGTAGAGGTGTCCGGCATGGGTGCATCCTTGCACTTTTTCTGTTCAACCTCTACTTAAACAGACTTGAGAAAGCTCTCCTTTCTGTTCAGGCTGATTGTCCAAGCGTAGGAGTACGATCGGCTCCTGTATTGTTAGATGCCAATGATGCAGTCCACATGGCCTGTATGGGCTACAGCTGGACACATATGTTGCCTTTGTGGGAAGTTTTGATATGGCAGTATATTTTACTGAATCTTATGTTATTGTGATTGACCCACGATCTACTAGCTTCAAGTCCTTTAAAGTTGCCTACCACACCCTGACAGAAGTCCCAGCCTTTCCGTACTTAGGGGTGCTGTTCGAGATGAATAACAACTGAAAGTCTCTGATTGGGGAAAGGAGAAATGAGTTTTTCAAAACCCCTAGGGCAGTGGCTTGTTATGCGCACAGGTTGGGTTTTGGTCACTGCGTTTTTTACTTAAGATCTACCAAGCCAAATGTGTGTCTCAGATCCTAAATGGGAGTGAGGTCTGGGGGTATATGAAGATCAATAAAATCCGACAGTGGAAAATAAATCCTTAAGATGACTTTCCCAGGTCTCTCAATGCACCCTGGCCCTTTCAGTTCATGCGGAGCTTTGAATAAGTCATCTAGCTGACATAGTTGCCATTAGGTCACTGCTGTGTTGGATCAAGACCTGTGCCAGGGAGGATCTAAAGCTTAGCAGACTGATTATCTCAGATTGTCTGACTCTGAACTGTGCACATAGAATCCCCTGGATAGCTCATGTGAAGACAGCTTTTGCCTCTTTAGGGATAGCGGACATATTTTCTGATCCCCACTCACTCTCACCCCTAGAATTGAAAAGAGTTAAGGTTCTGTTCCATAAGTTGGCCTCGCTAACCAGAGAAGAGGCAGAGTTGATGAAACCCTTGGTGAGGGGACCCATGTTTTTAAAGACTGTTAAAGACATAGAGGCCTATTTAGTGCAGGTACTCAACAGGTAAGACAGACTTTTATTGGCCTGGTTCAGATGTTACTTGTTACACCATCTGCTGGCCTCACCCAGCAGATGGGTCCAATCAGGTCTCATGTTGCTCTGTGGCTGTGACAATAGGTCTCCGCAGGACATTTTACATTTTGTTATGCTTTGCAATTATTTTAGTAGATCCAGAAAACAGTTTATCCTCTCTCTGTTGAAAACTCTGAACTTTGCTCAAGTCCACCCTGCTTAGATGTACCTGCAGATGCTCCCTAATTAACATGTTTTATTTGCTGTTTCTTGTTTTTTAATAGCTGCAGTGAGGTCTAGGAGTTCTAGACCTGACTGATTTATGAACTGTTGCAAATGGGATGCTTTTGATCTGTTTTTAGTGTTATCTGGTATTTATTTAACAATTTGTATTTTATGCATATGAGCAATATAAGTATGGTTTTATGTGGTGTGCTTTGTGCTCTTTTATGGTTGTTTTTTGTCAACCGAATAAAGATTTTATGATGATGAGCTCCCTTTATTCCAAGTATGAGGAACTCCTATCTCACTGGGCTCAGGATGATTACTGTTGGTGATATGCTTTACCTACACACTAAAAGCCCAACTTCTTTTAACCATAACATCGAGGAAATGTAAGATTATAACGGATGTTTTTGTGTTTCACATTAGACTTATAGTTTGGATTTGAAAACTACTGTCATTTGCTAAACCCATGCAAACTGGAATTTCCACACTTTTGCCCACAAACATCAAGCTCCAGAAACAGATACACCACGGTCACTTCTTGGAAAGATTAAGACATGGACTTCTATCAAGTGAGGTTTTTTAACCAACATTTTTTATTTTAAATTGTAAAGTTTCATTCATTTTTTTAGAGAGCAAAGTCACAAAGTCTGTATCAAACATTTTGTTAATGTGTGCTTTTAGTGAAGCCAAAACTTTAGAGTAATAGCAACTACTATGGCTGAGAGTGGAAGGATTCTAAGATATTGAACATACATGTGCACGTGTAACAGCCATCTTTGAATGGTTTTTGTGGCAATATTTTTTTAAACAAATTCAAAGAAAACACGTGTTAGAAAACTTAAAATGTTTGCTGCAAATGCCAGACCTGTGGGCTTTCACGGTTCATTTTTAAAAAAAATGTGTTTACTTCGGAAAGTAAACAGTTCTTTACATGAGCTCCTAGGTTCTCAAACTATATCACTGATAATAAAACCATTGCCATAAATTGGCACTGAATGAAATATAACCAAATATTATGGACTCTGTTGTATTTTTTCATTGTGTTCTAAACTGCTTTGAAGCGTGGAGGGGTAAATTATATTGCAACATTGACCATGAAGAAAACCTTGGTGGGACTCTGAGTCCTTGCGTGCAATGGTTTCGTAACAAGCCACAGCTGCCAAGGCGGGAGGCATGACCAAATCACTTAAAGCCCAGCCTCATCTCCTTTGATGCCCTTTTGCTGCAACAATGTCCAGGAAAAACACCCTGATGGGACTTTGAGTCCCAGGGTGCCACGGTTTCACCACAAGCCAGAACTGCAGAGGGGGGAGGCGTTACCAACGCGCTTAAAGCACAGCTTCAACCCCCACAGAGCGGGGCGCACACAGGCAGCGCCCGGGCCAAGGGTGGGCCCGTCCTGTGCCCTTCAGCGACAAGGGGAGGCAGGGTGGCGCCACCCCCTTTGAGGGTGAAAAACAAGGTACCTATTGTAGAACTGCACCGAGCCTGGCCTCGGAACTGGTGGGAGCCCTGCTAGTAGGGGACGACTGTCAAGGTGTAGCTACCCAGCAGTAATGGATTCTACTGTGTGCATGGAGCTGTTTATTTGATAGTGATGGTTAAAGTTAAAGCCTGGATGAGGGTCAGACGACATTCCCTACACTCCAACAGTAGCAGAAGAGTCAAAAGCAATGTACTTTTCTCCCATTTCCACTTAGTTCATCTCCACTTTACCTCTGTGATTTTTATCATTTTTACCTGTTTTGAAACTACTTACAGGAGGGACGTATTGTTAGTCTCTCATTCATAATTTCTCCGCTGCAATTTATTTATTGGAATAGAAGGAAGGAATCATTGAGGGGACTACAAAGACTTGTAAAATGACATTTTGACCCCTGATTGGACAAGGAAAGAGATTACATGATGTTCATTATTGTTTATTAACTATTGAATGGGGGGAGAAAGAGATAATTGGGCCATATCCTACAGGTGGGGTGGTGCAATTATCTGGCAATTACTACTTCAACAGCTATACAGTGTTTTTTTGCCTTATTACACTGATATTGTGGTACTACTGGAATAATTCTTCCCCAACATTTAAATACTCCCTTAGACTGGGTAAGAGGAAGCACCCTCCTACTGCTGGTAAGCCTTAATAGCCAGATAAATCCCAACTTTCGCTAATAAAGTATATTACAGGAGCCATTGAAAAACAAGTCTCAACTGTCAAAGAATCACTGGTAATAAACATCGATTGTGTTTCGGCCCCGTTACATGCCCTTACCAGTGACCCAGAGACTTCTGCAAGTATTATTGAAGGTAAGGACTTAAGAAAGGAGCATGATGAGAAAGAGATTCATTAAGTAAATGGATGTATCGAACATATTCCTGAAACTATCTCCCATCTAAATCTAATTCACCGCCACCGCAAGCGGTTTAGAAAGCCACAAACACATCCCATAGGTACCCGTCCAAATAGACAGATAACGTAGGACAAGCCAGTCAACAGTCAAACTCAGGGCCTGCATCAGCCTGTAATCACTTCGGCAAAGGCCAATCTAAACCCTAAAGTATAATTACCAGTAAACTAGATGCCTTAGTAGAGGCACTCAAACTTCTTGATCAGCATGTGAACTACATACTGTGGTCTATACAAACGTGACTAACGAAAGTAGAAACAAGAATTAGTTCTTGCCTGGAAGTTTTGAATATATTTGCAACTGGGCAAAGACCAAAAGTATTACATAATACAACCTGTACGCCCACAACTGAGGCCCCGAATAAGATTTTACTCAATAACACCACACTTGCAGGACTAGATGTGTGTCCCCTAAGCCAAGTGGACATTAAAAAAGCTAGAGTGAGGGGACGCGAAAAGCATAAAACCAGCTATGCTTTGTGCAGGAGGAAGAGGTGGAAGATTACGTGAGCCTGCTACACTCATCCCAGCCACCCATCCTAGAGATTTTATAGAGCACACAACCGATTGTTTGGGTCTGCCACCGGCTGCAACACTATATGTGATAATTCTGACTAGCGTCCCCCCTTTACCTACCAATAGTACGAAGAACTGGTTCTCCCTAAGAAATATGTCCCTAAACTGGTTGGACGTTAGATCAGGTCTAACTGAACATCTATTTGATGACTATAAGTTGGTTAGGAGGGTAAAATAGGTGGGGAAAGGGGAAAAAACCTTGACTGGTGATTGTGTTGCCTTGTCTCTCAAAACACCACGGCCGGTGGAGACAGTACTGAGTAGGACTGGAGCTACCAAGCTACCCATGTATCTAACTAATGATATAAGACCCTACACAATTTTTGACTGAATAAAGAGCCTTGTATAGACAGCCATGAAAACATTATGAAAGTCCCTTCTACAGAATATCTTGATGATGGAAACACCCCCCAGACACCGACTGAGAGATCCATGCTGATACAAGAATGAACTCCTCAAACAATTAGATTAGTAGTAATAACCTAGTCTCCCCAATTCCTGGACACACTGCACTCTGTGTTTTCGCATTGACCATCAACCGCTGGCTGCTGTGTGGAGGAGGAGGATGCTGTATTGCTTCCTCGCTGCCTCATTGCATCCGAGCATGGCTGGGGCCCTTGCAGTGCTCCTCTACCGCCCCTCTACTGTGCTCTGGTCAGCGGTATTCCATCAGGCAGCCGCTGCTTTCATCAATCTGGCACCGGAAGTGCTGGGAGCTGAGGACTGAGAATCACAAAGTAGAGGTTGGCAGCAGAGAAACAGTGCACAGAGAACGGTGTCTGCAAGTGGGCTGCAAGCAGTAGGGGGTGGCTAGTCTCAGGAGTTGTGGGCGGCGAGTGTGGCCGTCATTAGCGGGCGGCTGCCATGAGTGAGCCCAGGTTGAAGCTGCAGAGGCGGCCCAACTAGGTTGGGTGGCTTGCAGCTCCATCCTGAGTGCCTTGCTTGCTTGCCCCCTTGGACCTACCATTTCAGCCATTCCAGACATTCCAACCGCATCCGCCTGTTTTCAGGGAGTTTCAGCATCCACTGAGGCATCATATTGTTGTGGCATATTTTTGTGGCACTCAAGGATTGCATGCGGTCCATCCAGCACCCACATGGGGAGGTGGATGTACACTTATAAACAGAGCAACCAATGCAATCTACAATATAACATTTCTTTTTGATATCACTGGCACTCATTCTAAGCTAGTTGGAAGAGCCAGGAAAGACTAGCTCAAACAATCAGACTGCTGTATCTTCAACTACTATTTAGCTAACACAAAATGAGATCAGGCAGGGTCAGAAAGCAACTCAAGCCGAGGCAAAAATCAAGACCCCAGTGGCTAACTCGTCAGAAATATCTCCAACCCCTGGAATTACCCTAATATCACCATCATATTCAATCTTTGAATCAATTACCCTCTCTGGAAAAATTAACGTTTCTAAAAGATCCAACAGCAATTATTTATTCTACACCAGGTAAAATCACTGGTCTTCCTAAACCTCTGATGCCGTATTTATTTTTATTTATTTATACCATTTATAGAGCGCGCTAATACCAACCGGTGTCCTGGGGCTAAAGTGGTAACTCCCTAGGTTTATAATCTCAGATCTAGCTCGAGAATAGACAAGTTTTCAATGTTTTTTGAAATGCCAAAAGGTTGGGGCTTTGCTTTAAAGATAAAGGAAGAGCATTTCCAAGCCATCGCTGCCCCTCTCACAAAGCTTCGTCCCCCCCCAACGCACCTTCCTAATGCGGGCAGTCTTGATCAGCCCCAAGTTAGCCGATCTTAATTGTCTTTCCGGTGTATACCATTGGAAGACCCGCTGGAGGAATTTTGGACCTATTCCATGGAGCGCTTTAAAAACAATGCATAGGGACTTGAACCTTGTCCGCTTCTGCACCGGGAGCCAATGCAGCTTATCCAGCTCCCTGGAAACTGAGGCGAATTTCGGCAGGCCAAGAATAAGATGGGCCGCCGCGTTTTGTAGTATCTGCAGCTTATTAAGCAGCCCTTGGTGAGCCTCAAGTAGTAGACTGTTACAATAACCGAGGTGGGAAAGCACTAGGGCTGACACCACCGTCTTTCTGCTCCCTACTGGTAAAAAGGGAAGGATTTTCCTGATAATTTTCAAGGTCCAGTGGATGGATGATGAAAGCGCATTTACTTGGGGTTTATAGGAGAGTTGGTCATTAATGATTACTCCTAAGTTCTTAACCTTTGTAGTGGGAGAGGGATAGGATCCCATATATTCGGGCCACCATTCAGGGCCCCAAAGATTGGTATTCTGCCCAAAAAGTAGCACCTCAGTTTTAGAGGAGTTCAGTTTTAAGCAGCTTTTTTCCATCCAGATGCTGACTGCTTTCATACAATCTTGAAACCTGGCGGCAACGCCTAGATTTTTCCCCGGGAGCAATGATACCACAATCTGGGTATCATCGGCATACGATGTTAACTCAAACCCATAGGATCGGATCACCGGGGCAAGATATGAAACATAAAGGTTGAATAGGGTTGGGCTTAGGGAGGATCCCTGAGGGACACCCCCTGGAAGTTTGAAAGGCTTCGACTCGAACTCTCCCATTGCCACCACCTGAACCCTGTTCCTCAAAAAGGCTTTCAGGATACTCAGTGCCTTCCCCTGAATCCCGCAGTCCTCTAAACGGTCCACCAACACCTTGTGGTGGACCTTGTCGAAGGCCGCGGATAAGTCAAGAAGGACCAGAACAGCTTGGCCTCCTGCGTCAAGAGCCTTCCTGATCTCCTCCGTGGATTTGATCAGGGCGGTCTCAGTACTGTGGCCTTCCCTAAACCCATGTTGGGCTAGGTCCAAGCCCTGTGTTAAGCGCAGGAAGGCAGACAGTTGGAGGTTAATGGCCTTCTCGATTAGTTTGGCAGGTGCTTTTAGAATTTCTGCCCACCTACTAGCACCATAATTGTGCCCTCACCGCGGCTTCAGCGGGTCCTCTCCAGCAGGTTTTCGCGCTCTCCTCGAACATCGACGCCATCTTGGGGGTAGGTAGGGGACGCTGTTAGGACGCCAGGCCAGCTAGCGCTCTAGCAGTCAGGCAGACTCACTAGAGGCTATCAGGAGCATTATAAAAGGGTCAGTTGAAGTGAGACTTGCCTGTTAAGGCTCTCCTTTGCTGCGCATGGCGCTTGTGGCATTTTGGCGCTTTTCTGTATTTTTAATCACCCGTTTTGATCACAGCTTAAAAAATTGTTTTTAATAAAGATCGTGCTTTTAGAATTTCTGCCCACCTACTTGCACCATAATTATGCCCTCACCGCGGCTTCAGCGGGTCCCCTCCAGCGCGTTTTCGCGCACTCCTCGAACATCGACGCCATCTTGGGGGTAGGTAGGGGACGCTGTTAGGACGCCAGGCCAGCTAGCGCTCTAGCAGTCAGGCAGACTCGCTAGAGGCTATCAGGAGCATTATAAAAGGGTCAGTTGAAGTGAGACTTGCCTGTTAAGGCTCTCCTTTGCTGCGCGCGGCGCTTGTGGCATTTAGGCGCTTTTCTGTATTTTTAATCACCCGTTTTGATCACAGCTTAAAAAATTGTTTTTAATTAAGATCGTGCTTTTAGAATTTCTGCCCACCTACTTGCACCATAATTGTGCCCTCACCGCGGCTTCAGCGGGTCCTCTCCAGCGCGTTTTCGCGCTCTCCTCGAACATCGACGCCATCTTGGGGGTAGGTAGGGGACGCTGTTAGGACGCGAGGCCAGCTAGCGCTCTAGCAGTCAGGCAGACTCGCTAGAGGCTATCAGGAGCATTATAAAAGGGTCAGTTGAAGTGAGACTTGCCTGTTAAGGCTCTCCTTTGCTGCGCGCGGCGCTTGTGGCATTTAGGCGCTTTTCTGTATTTTTAATCACCCGTTTTGATCACAGCTTAAAAAATTGTTTTTAATTAAGATCGTGCTTTTAGAATTTCTGCCCACCTACTTGCACCATAATTGTGCCCTCACCGCGGCTTCAGCGGGTCCTCTCCAGCGCGTTTTCGCGCTCTCCTCGAACATCAACGCCATCTTGGGGGTAGGTAGGGGACGCTGTTAGGACGCCAGGCCAGCTAGCGCTCTAGCAGTCAGGCAGACTCGCTAAAGCCCTATAAAGGCTCAACATGCAGGCGCGCAGCGTGTGCGCGCGGCGTGTGTGCCGTAGTACCGCCGGAGTCACGCCAGAGTCCAGCCCGTCTGCGCCCGTCCGCGCTAAGGACGGGCTGGATGGCTGGGAGACTGGACTTCCCAATGGTGAGTCCGTAGGGATTACATACTCTCTGCAGGATTTAACTAGCCTTAGGCCCTCTAAGTTGCCTTGTCATCATAGCCATCCCCCGGAGCATTTTCTGCTCTCCCCAAGCTGTTGCTGCTCCTGTTCCAACACCACAGGGCCGCCTCCGGTTTCGGTGGTTACACCAGCGGGTCCTGACGCTAAAACAGTTACCTCTAGGTTGAGTGAAAAGGGGTTTCTTTTGAATGCAAGATCTTTGATTAAGAACAATCTTGCTTTCAAGGACTTTGTACTGGCTAGAAAGCCAGCCTGGGTATTCATCACGGAAACGTGGGCCAAGGACTCCTCGGGTCCAGACCTGGTTGAAGCGGTACCTGAAGGCTATACGCTGGTGAGGGAGGATAGAGTGGGACGTATTGGGGGGGGGCTCGGCATCCTCCATAAGGACGGCCTCTCCTGCCACATTACGCCTTTTTTCCGATTTCCCAGACGCCTTCCAGGCCCTGCAGTTTTCAATCAACGGAGCATACGCATTACCGTTCAAGGGCTTTCTTATCTACAGACCCCAGGGAATAGAACAGATTTTGGCCTTCACATGCTCAACATGTTGGAGCCACACTTTGGCTGTGAGCATCTCACTGTCTTGGGGGACCTGAACTTCCACTTAGAAAATTGGGAATCAAAGGAAACCCTATCCTTACTAGATATTTTTTCTGGCTGTGGTATGCAACAGCTAGTTAAAGGTCCCACTCATCAGGCAGGCCATACGCTGGACGGGGTCTTTTCAAATGACCCCAGGTTGACCATCAAGTCTCCCATACCTCTTTCTTGGTCGGATCACTATGCCATCCCCATTGATTTAATCACCACTTCTGGGAATAGCAAGAAAAGTGAGCCTAGTAAAAGGGAACTGAGGCGTAAGCTCAGAAGTGTTACCAACGAGAGGCTTGCTCCCAGATTGCCAAGCTGGGCGATCTCCTCAGAGGAGGACGTAAGTTATGCGGTCGAGAGGATCGATACCGCCATTAAAATAGCCATCGAAGACCTTGCCCCTGCCTCATTGTGCTACTCTGCGAGGAAAAGTCCATCGGCACCGTGGTTCTGTGAATCATTAAGAATTCTCAGGCAGGGTGCACGAAGACAGGAGCGCCTCTGGAGGACTAGCGGGGATTTGAGAGAAAGGGAGAGACATAAAATCCTCCTAAAGAAGTATAAAAGGGAAGTGATTAGAATCAAACAGGAGTATTTCACCTCTCTAACCACCTCACTCTCTTCGCCGAAAGAGCTGTTTAAGATAGTAGACACGCTCACATCACTGAAGGTACCAGACCCCGTGGTGAGTTCACAGCAGCTCTGTAATGACATTGCACAATTTTTTCAATTTAAAATTGTCGATATATACTCGGCCTTAGAGCTTCAGAGGGCGGCCCTGTCGTCCATACCGTGTCCATCTGTCCCTTCTATAACATCCTCCAAGGAGCTGCTGCCGGGTTGCTTGTCCAGCTTTCCACCCCTTTCCCTCCAGGAACGTGAAGTCCTTCTGTTAAAGACCAGATCAGGCTCTCCCCTAGACCCGTGCCCCTTGAAGGTTCTCAAACAATGTAAGGAGTCTCTCCTGCCCATCTATTTAGAAATCATGAATTGGGCAATGAAGGACGGTACTTTCCCCCTACAATGGAAAAGAGCAGTGGTTAAACCACTACTAAAAAAGCCCACACTAGACCCGGGTGTTCTCAAAAATTTCCGCCCCATTTCGCTGCTCCCAGCCCCCGCAAAGATGCTGGAAACCCATCTAAACCAGCATCTTTCAGCCTTTCTGGAGACCTCTGGCCTCTTAGATCATTCGCAGCACGGTTTTCGGAGAGAGCAAAGTACTGAGTCGGCCCTTACCATTGTGCTTGATAACATCCGCACAAAAGTGGATAAGGGCCAGACGTCCCTCCTCATTCTGCTAGATCTCACGGCTGCGTTTGACACCCTGTCTCCCTCAGTGTTAACATCCCGACTGAGGGAGATAGGGGTTGAGGGGCCAGCACTTAGTTTGCTGACCTCTTTCCTTGGCCAGAGAGAACAGAGAGTCATGTTGGGGGAGTTCCTATCTCCATCCCACCCTGTGCAGTGTGGGGTCCCTCAAGGGTCGGCTCTAAGTCCGACCCTCTTTAACATCTATGTGACCCCACTCGCCAGGCTGATCAGATCTTTTGGGATGGAGGTAGTATCCTATGCCGATGACACGCAAATCCTGATGTCTCTCGCCCAACCTTCCATCTCGGCTGCCTCCAATTTTAGACACTGCATGGAGGCAGTGGCTCAATGGATGATTTGCAATTCATTGAAGCTCAATGGCGAGAAAACAGAGATTTTGGTGTTCGGAGGCAAGGAGGACATTTGGTCAGCGGAGTGGTGGCCCCCATCTCTGGGCCAGTGCCCTACACCCACTGCATAATAAACATCCTGCGGAAGATAAAATTCTATCTTTCCCCTCAAGCTAGGAAGCAAGTGGTAGTTGCTTTAATAGGCTCGAGATTAGATTATTGCAATGCCCTACTTCTAGGCATCAACAAGGGCCTCATAAGGAGACTTCAAATGGTACAGAATGCCGCAGCAAAATTTGTACTAGATCTACCCAAGCGGGCTTCTGCTACGGCTGCAAGGAAAAGTTTGCACTGGCTCCCGATAGAGTCCAGGATCGCCTTTAAGTCCCTATGTCTGATCTATGGGGCTTTGGCTTCTAATGAGGCTAGAGGCCTGAGGGAACTGCTGGTTCCCTATTCCCCTGTCAGAACTCTGCGCTCAGCCAACAAGTCTCTGCTGGCAATCCCCCGTGTTCGCAGAGCCAAATGGGGTGGTAGAGCCTTCTCAACCTTGGCCCCTAAGCTGTGGAATGCGCTGCCAACTGAGATTAAATCCCTCCCCACTAAGCAAGCCTTTAGGAAGATGCTCAAAACGTGACTATTTGCCAAGGCCTACCCCTAGCTCTGGATTTGCCTTTTTTGATTCTCTTTGGTTAGGCGCCTTGACGCCTTCGGGCTAAGTTGCGCGTTTATAAATATCATTTCATTCAGGGAGCGGCAGTCTGGCGATGGGCCTGTAGCTGTTTGGATCAGTAATATCCAGCGTGGGCTTCTTGAGCAAAGGAAAGATGGAGGCCCGTTTCCAGCTGTAGGAAAGTCACCCACATCAAACATCTGACTAAACAGCCCAGCTAGAGTATCTGCAATTGGGAGGGCTGCCAACTTTGCTGCTGACACTGGACAGGGGTCAAAAGGAGAACCCAAGTTAGTAGCTTGCAGTAGTCTGAGGATGTCTGTAGTATGTACTGGTTCAAACGCCAGCAATTTCTCTTCTTGAGGAATACTTACAGGAGACCTGTGAGAGTCCTCTGATAAACTCAAGGCGACCTGTGGCTCAAGAGTGGTAAAAATGGCCTGGACTTTATTAAGAAAGAATTTAGCTAGAGACTCACAGATTTCTAGACTAGGAGGAACAGTCACTGTCTTGGGAGTGGCCAAGCCAGCAATGGTATCAAAGAGTTCTCTAGAAGAATTCTTTGCCCTCTCGATCCGATCTGTATAATAGGAAGTTTTAGCCTGCCTTATAGGATCCTTATACATCCTTAGTGCAGCTTTCAATCTGACCTTGTCTGTATCATTATAGTTGGAGCGCCAGATGCGCTCCAGCTTCTTACAGACAATTTTAGCATCTCTAAGCTCATCTGTAAACCATGGGGCTGACGGGGCCGATCTCGTCGAGTGGCATACTTTCGGCGGGGCTAAAGTACGACAGGCCTGATCGATCCATTCCGTGTACCTGGCCGCCGCTTTGTTCACATCTATTGGCAGCATTGTCCTAGAGGACACCAGAAGCTCCTCAAGAGCAGTGCCCTCCAGTTGTTTCCAAGGCGTACAAGTCATTACTGTATTCCCATCACGCATAGACTTACGCACGGGAGGGCTGCAGATGTTAAACAGCACAGCAGCATGATCTGTCCAGGCCATGGGTTCGACCTCTACAGATCTTAGGTCAGGATTGTTTGCGAAAATTCCATCTAGCGTGTGTCCCGCTAGGTGTGTCGCTCCCTTGACCAGCTAAGTAAGTCCTACCCCGTGCATTGCTTCAGATAATGTGAGCGTGTCAGGATCAGTACTGTCCTCTAGGTAGAAATTAAAATCACCTAGGGCTATAAAAGAGTTATGTCTGTGAGTCCCTTTGTTCATTGATGAGTGGATGTTGTCGTGAATTTTTGACAACACTTTGGGAATCGTTTGCCTGTTCGGTGGATCCGCCACCGCTCCATTGTGCAATACTGTTGATTGTATCTTATTCCCATTTGGTGTGTCTGTAACCACACGTTGTGTAACACGGAGGGCTGGACCGGCTGTTTGCACTCCCTTAAAATGTTCAAGCAAAATCAATAATAGAAATATCAAGGTCGCTGGAACATCTCAACAATGACATCAGTAGCCCAGCAAATAACAGTAATGGAAATAAAATAATTAATAGCAAATACGATGACATAGCCGCCAATTGCTGTACACCCAATTCTGCTGGGCTCGCATTAAACCCTACTGTTCAAAGGTATTCCAAAACCAGTCAAGAGGCAATGGGAAGGAGTTATAAAATAGATGAAAGATAGAAGACCTTACAATCCTGCCTACCTCTCAGATAAAAATGCTACAAACATCAATAATTGCACTCAACATGCAGTCAGACAAGTTGGATATTCAGATAAATCTGATGAACACCATAGCAGATTATATTGCTGGAATAAACACCAAATTAGAGTCACGGACAAGCCAAATTATTGCTAAAAGCAGTACACCTATTTCAGGTCCAGTAACTAACTGTGTATGCAGCAATATATTTGAAAAAGTAAGTTAACTACCAAGCATCATAAGGAACATTTTAAGGGAGTGCGAACAGCCGGTCCAGCCCTCCGTGTTACACAACGTGTGGTTACAGACACACCAAATGGGAATAAGATACAATCAACAGTATTGCGCAATGGAGCGGTGGCGGATCCACCGAACAGGCAAACGATTCCCAAAGTGTCGTCAAAAATTCACGACAACATCCACTCATCAATGAACAAAGGGACTCACAGACAAGGAATGGACAAAGAGGTTTTAACTATAGAATCACAGCCAATACTATGCGTTGCATCTGACAAATCGCACAGAAACTCAGTGAATGGGCCAACAAACTCACTGAAAGACGATTCAAATACATCACCAGCCGCTCTAACGAAAAGACAGAAGAAGCGGGCTAGGAAGGCCAGAAAGCACCTCCATAACAGAAAGGAAATGGACCACAGGGTGAAGGGCCTTTATCCAATTTTCAACATTAAGGAAAAAAAAATCAGCTCTCTCAACCGTCTTTGCAACAGCAGCCACTATGAAGTAGGGGAGAAACATCTTAAAGTTTAACCAGTGAGGAGGCGTGGCTACGCTGTGCAGCGAAATGGCTGCACACTAAGTCGGCTCTGCCGGCCGAGCCAAACAACCTGCCAAAATCCGGCAAGAACACACTGAAACTCGGAAACAACATCGAGGTTCCAACTCTCGGTGGGGCGCTGCACAAAATATCTGCAAACGAAAGAGAAGCGCAGCCATATGGTGCAGACAGAGCTTGAGAACGGATCATGGTCTGCAGAGGCCTAATTGCAAGGCAGTAAAGCGGACGGGGAGCTGGAGTTTGAGGGCTATCCGGCGCAAGGCAGGCGAACACCAGACATGGTGCATCCCAACACTGGAGCAACATACTGATGCCCAGACAGTGTGCCACCTGCGGACCGCTGGTGCATGCAGACAGCCCACCTGACGCCAGGCCAGGCAAAAACACTGCCCCCGCATGCATTGAGCAGCCATGGTAAGTGCTGAAGCTGGGGGCCACGCGGGGCACAGTAGTTGTGCTGCGAAAATGGGCGCAGCGGCAGAAGGGGCACCGTGACTCAGGCACTTCCACACACGCAAAAGCCCCGGGAACAGGACACCAACCAAAGTTTCGGCAGAGCTCCGGCTAAACATTTGTGGACTCCGCACTGCCCAATGACAGTCCCGCCACCATCATTGTGTCACTCCCACATTGCGGAGCGGTGGTATAATTTACCCGGAGAGAGAGGGGGAAATCAAACTGGTAGCAGGCATGTGTGCATGGACACCGGGGGGCCAAAGCAG
This sequence comes from Lissotriton vulgaris, assembly GCF_964263255.1. Taxonomy (NCBI): domain Eukaryota; kingdom Metazoa; phylum Chordata; class Amphibia; order Caudata; family Salamandridae; genus Lissotriton; species Lissotriton vulgaris. Next base: position 476,734 of record NW_028255812.1, on the reverse strand, counting down.
AATGAGATCTCGGTCGTTGTCTCACCAGTAGGGTGCAGTCGCAGTGCTGCCCAAAAACGAACCCTGCCGCCATTTTGGAGACAAGAGCTAGGGGAAATGGAGTAACGGAGAACAGTAGACTGCGTGTTCACTAGCGGGTCAGCGCAGCTTAGAACAACAACACAAGCACACACCGGGGTATTGCTAAACAGAGACAGACCAGCCCACGCCACGCCACTAAGTTTAATTGAAAAAAAACACTAATGGATGTATGGGCTGAGAAGTTGTAATGTAGACTGGACATAGCACAATATTGACAAACACATACCAGCCGTCGGAGCCAGCGCATAGCCCACACAGAGGCAGAGGCAGTGCACCAATAGAGCCGATTGGCTGGGGCCCAACGCAGCATGAGCCTGCCTGCCGAAGTACACAACAGGGAAGGGGCTTATTGACTGCCAGCACAACATCCCACTCACCTGGGGCTAGAGAGTCGGTAAAAAAGGAAATAGAATAAGGCAGATGGATAACATCCCGTCGGGGTGGAGTCGAAGTGCACAGACATCATGGAATCCGCAGGTGGCACACGGGAAAGAGGCAGACGGCGTACAGGGAGACTAGGAGAAGCCCCCTCCAAGGTCCAGCTATCAGCCTTAAAGACAATGGGGAAACGAGAAACCAGACAACCCAGGCTGACAATTGACAAAAAGACAAGCAAATAGAGGGAGACCCAACCACCTCGGAAAGTACAGAAGAAATGGCGGCGTGCACAGTACCTGATGAGGACATTCGGGCAATGGTCAAAGATTCAAAAACCAGTCTCCAAGCGATCGACACAAAAATGGACAATCTGGCTGAGCGCATGGACAGAATCATGCAACGTACCGACAAACACGAAAACCGTATAGATGCTCTAGAGACAAGAGTTTTGGATGTGGACGGTACGCAAGCTGCGGCACACAAAAAACTACTGCAAATTGACTCTGTGCTAACTCTAATAAGAGCCAAGAATGAAGATTTGGAGGCTAGATCGAGAAGGAATAATATACGTATAATTGGTATTCCCGAATCAACAAACATCCAAAATATGGAACAATACGTAGAAAACATGATGAAAGAATTATTTCGGGCTGAACTCTCTACCATGTTCCTAATGGAGCATGCGCACCATTCCCTGGGCCCCAGACCACCGCCAGGAGCGTAATCACGCCCCATCCTTACAAGGGTCTTAAATTATAGAGACCACAACACCATATTACAGCTGGCCAGAGAAAGATGATCCATACAATATAAAGGAAATAGCATATCTCCGAACCCCGATTTCACATTACAAGTGCAGGCACCGCACAGAGAATTCCTCTTGGCGAAGAAACTTCTACAACAGTCGGGCACCAAATACGCATTAATTTACCCTGCCAAGCTGAAAGAACACGGGCTTGGAAAACCCACGATCTTCACGGATGCTATGGCCGCTCTATGCTACGCAAAGCAAGTAGCCAAAGACCACAGACAGCAGAAATCACCTGCGAAGGCGCTATCCAACAACAATCTGAGCATTAATGACTGAGCAGTACAAAAAGGACTTGGAGGCCCCTGTACGAACAGATAAATGCGCTGATCCATTGATTCCACCAGCATGCAACAACCACCTAAGATGGATGACCTAATGGGGCAGTTGGGTGGTGCGTAATATATTATAGATTGGGCCACTCATGCGGGCTCGGCCACCTTGCAGTATATGGCAAGGGAGTTAGCCGGTGGCCCCACATACCCCCAGGGGATGATTCCCGAACACCCTAAGGAACTAGGAATATTATTGATTTGTTGAGGGGTTTAATGAAGATGTTTACACAACCTGATTGGAGAGTTGGTGAGAGAGGAGGGATGGAGTGGGTTGTTAATTGTTACGTGTTGCCGCCGCAAACTGTTGCAGGAATATACCTGGCACATGGCAGATCACACATAGATATGCACTCATACTTACGGGCCGATAGAGCCGGCACAGGACCTGCTCTCTGGGTCCACATGCTTCACACAGACATGACACAATGGGCCGTTATGAGTGGCTCGGCCTCAATACTCTATCCAAACTACATGACTGCGCACTGACCACCCTAACTTGTCTCACCTGGAATGTGCGCAATCTAAATGACCACAGAAAAACCAGGCTGGTGCACTCTTACCTAGCAAACATGGCGCAGACATCTGCTTACTACAAGAAACGTATCTAACAAACACATTGCGTTCCACCTTAAAAACTAAGTGTTGGGACGAGGTGTATGAATCGTGCTATTCAAGCTTCTCCCATGGGGTGGCAGTTTTCATACAGCGAGGCCTCCAATGGAAGACACATCAGACGATAATATACACAGAGGGGTGCTATATATTGATCTGTGGTGAATTATATCATCAATCGATGATAATTGCAAACACGTATGGCTCAAATACGGATAGCCTTGATTTCTTCAATCAAGTGTGGCAGGGGATCCAGTCATTTTGTGATGCAGCGGTGCTATGGGGCGGTGATTTTAATGTGATCCCCTCAACGGTGACAGACAGGGTAGGAGCATCTCGTACACATCACCCGCAGGCAGCAGCTGCACTAAAGACTACTATTGATGACTATCAGCTCATAGACTCTTGGTGTTCACTGCACTCAAACGCTTGGGAAAGAGCTTGCATAACACAGCAGCACAATGCATGGTCCAGGCTGGACTTCTGGCTCACTACTAAAGATTTACACTCATGGGTCACTGACGCCTCAGACCACCCAAGAACACTCTTGGATCTTGCACCCGTACAATTACAACTTCATGTCCCAAAACCATATATCCAATCTTTCACTCGGTATTCCGGGAAGAAATACGCACCAAAATAACTGACTATTTCACCCGAAACGAAGGCACAGTCAACTCCCTGGGTCCCCTTTGGGAGGCCTTCAAGGTGGTTATACAGGGGGTTTGGATAGCCCTGCAGGCGAGGGTGCTTAAAGATATACAATCTACTTTAGATAAACTAGAAGAGGAACTCCGTGAACGTAAGTATTACACCTTCCCATCCCCTAAAACACTAGCCAAAATCAGAGTTAAATTGACTGCATTTCAGAAAGAGGCAGAAAGGGCAACAAAATACCTGCATAAACACGCACAAGTGCGTAGGTACGGGGAAGGGGACAGGCAGGGTAAAACACTGGCCAACCTTCTGAGACCACCCAGGGGCTCTGCATACATAACCGAACTTCAAAACCCAGATGCCCCACCATCCCGCACACCACCAGGCATATTACAGTCCATGACAGCTTTCTATCAGGCCCTGTACACCACCCAGACAGATCCATCGCCATCGGACATCACTACTTATCTAGATACACTGGAGTTGCTGTGGCTTAGCAGGGCACCTAGATATACCATTCACAGCAGATGATATACCACAAGTCATCAATAGCCTACCGGCAGACAAAGACCAAGGAGCCGACATGCTGACTGCTGCATCTTATAAGGAATATGCAGATCTGCTAGCGCCACACCTTTCACAGGTATAACAGGAAGTACAGGGTATAATACCACACACTATGCAAGAAGCGACAACAATAACTCTTTTAAAACCCGATAAAGATCCCACAAAACGTGATTCATACCGCCCACATAAACCTGGATGCAAAAATCTACGCCAAGCTCCTAGCAAATAGACTACAGCCCCTGCTTCCACTGATAGCACGCCCAGACCAATCAGGGTTTATCGTTGACTGATCCACTGCACACAACTTACGCATGCTTTTTGCTCTTCTGCACTACTTGGCCCCTCATGTCTCCGCTATTGCAGCCCTGTTAGATGCCACAAAGGCTTTAGACTCCCTAGAATTTTCTCTTCACACAGCTAACCCGACTAAGACTAAGTCCCATCTTCATAAAGCAAATCAGACTAATATGCACTAAAACAACTGCGAAAGTCAAAGTAATGGACAAATATCTGAACCCATAAACATCACACGTGGTACGCGACAGGGCTGCCCACTCTCGCCCTTACTTTTTACGATCACCACGGAACAGTTAGCAGTCAGACTTAGACAACACCACACACAGCGCAGCATCAGGTTTACATCTCGGGGATTGCTCGTATCCATGTATGCGGATGACATGACCATTTACTTGATAGACCCTGAGAGGCACTTTGCACCTGTGACTAGAGAACTGGTGAGATATGGAGGCCTGACAGGGATATCGCAATCACAAAAATGATCATCCTCCCCAAACTATTGTATTTGTTTGTCAGCATACTGATGCCCTTAACAGAATTATTTTTTAGACAACATCGTTCCAGTGTCCTTGAACTGGTATGGGGAAGGAAACCGCCCTGAATCTCTTGGGATGTCCTCACACGGCCGTACGCGCAGGGTGGAGTTGGGGCAGCAGGCTTTCAATTATACGCATACGGCGCTCAAGCACAATTCCTGCACCTCTGGCAGCACCCATCGCCATTCCAGCTGCATGTGGCAATCAAAATAGACAAGGTAACTCCCCTGCCACTACACACAGCAATATATCAAAAATTCAAACGTCCCAACCAGTATATAGATACCGCTGAGGAACTGAGATAGGCCTGGCAGGGTCTTGATAAGAGAGCGCACCAAGAGGTGTTATTTGCACCAACCATGCCGGTGGGGGGGACTCGTCACTCCCGCCATTGCTCGACAAGGTTGCAAAACTCAGAGCAACATCCCATAATATATCGACAGGTGGAGACCTATTCCCAGATGGCACATTCCTCACATTGCAGCAAATGTGCAGTACACCACAACCCACGCCACTAGACATGCTTTTGTACTATAAGATAAGGGCATGTAGGGATAGATATGACACGTTCCCAGTTGCACCTCCGACACTGCCGGTATTGGAGCATATTATCACAGTCCCTTATGCCCAAAAACGGGTCACACACCTTTATACCACTAAGCAAAGAGAGTCCCCGATTACTGCACTACAATCCCAAATGGCGTGGGAAGCAGACATGGGCATCAGCATCACGGACCAACAGTGGTCCTTTTGCTATAATCAGTTAGAGACCCTATTGCCAAACTACCGCCTCCGCTCATACATTTTAACTATCTGTATCGATTATATCGCACAGCTATGCAGCTCCATCGTGTGGGACTTCACCCTGACTCAAGGTGTGGGTGATGCGGATCCCCGCAGGACATCTTTGTGCAACTTGCCTGGAAGTACCAATCAATTGTGACATTTTGGCACCCAGCACTAACTCATATAGAGAAAATGAGGGTTCACTCACTACCGAGGTCCCCGCTTGTGGCCCTTTTGGGCCACGGACATGCTTCACCGAAAGCAGTAATGAAACTCACAGCACTACTGCTGCTCCTGGCGAAGAGGCAGGTGGCAGTGCACTGGAAGAAGCCTACTCCTCCAATGATCAGAGCATGGGTGAATGATATTGTTTACTGTAAAGACCAATTGTCACACTATTGGGAACCAATGTCAGGTGGATCCCACCCCAAAGACATATAGAACCCTTCACTAATTGACTTGGAGCGGGAGCTGGCGAACAGTGCCGAGGTGGGAGACTGGACCACATTATATCTAGAGGATCGCAAACAATGTGTGCTATGGATATAAGAGGCTATCATGTTCTGTGAGAATAATAGTGGTACTGGAGGTGTGCCGCAATACACAACGACCACCATTCAAACTGCGGTAACCCATATGTTAAAAACGATGACTGTGATGTTCTACACTGTGACGCATACTGTCCTGGAGACTAAAAAGTCAAACTGCGGTTTTAATTTTCTTTATTTTAACCCACATGTATTCACTCAATATTTTTTATCCCTTGTTTTAATTAACACGCTGTAAAGTGTTCCTTGATTATTGCAAAACTTCACTAAACAGAAAAAGAAATATGTCAACCAGTGATGATGGTAATGTCAAGCTTAAGAGGTGGAGAAACTTTTAATTTTAAACAAACTGTCCGATTCAAAAAAGGTACACAAGATTTGCACGGGAGGGGGACCCAGGTCAAATGCTGTACAAGTAGCAACAAGGAGCCCTATGGACAGTAAAAAGTCGCCTTCCACGAATAACACAATAGAAACTGATGGCATATCAAATAGGTTCATCAGCAGTGCTACATAATTATGTATTTATTTATTTATTTCAAAGGTTTTATATAGCGCTACTGGACCCAAGAGTATCAGAGCGCTTTACAAGGATGGTGAACATAATGAGATAAAATTAACAATTAAGCAAAAAAGAGTTACAGTATGATAATGCATTCAACAGGGCTAAGGGGGCAAAGAAACAGAGAGGTAAAATTAAGTGGAAAATGAATATTAAAAGTTAGGAGAGAGAGGGGGTGAAGAGAGGGGGAGTGAGAGAATGAAGGGATTGAGAGGGGGTGCGAAGAGGAGTGGACAAGGGAAGAGAAAGGAGTGAACATGGTCAGAGTCAGTAACATTAGATATCCCAATACTTGTTGAGAAGAAGTACTTTGAGTTCCTTTTTGAAGAGAGGGTAAGAGGGGTTGCAGCGAAGATCCTTAGGGAGAGAGTTCCAAATTGTAGGAGCGTTACCAGAGAATGCACGGGATTGGGTCTTTTGACATTTTAGTCTGGGTGGGATCAAGACAAGGGAGTTTGTGCTCCTCAGGGACCTAGAGCAACCTGCTTTGTGTAGTTTTGTTGTAAGGTAAGAAGGGGTGTTTTGGTGAAGAGCTTTGTGAGTGATGCAGGCAATCTTGTAGGTAGATCTTCCTTCTATTGGGAGCTAATTGAGATTTTTGAGGACGGGGGAGATGTAATCACATTTTTTACAATCAGAGATAAGTCTCACAGCTAGATTGAGGACAGATTTAATCGGTGCAAGATGGAATTTAGGGGTGCCAGCCAAAGTGGCGTTGCCATAGTCAATCCTGGAAAGGATAAGCGATTGGACAACAAATTTGAAATCGTCTGCTGGAATAAATGGTTTAAGTTTCTTGAGGTGGAGAAGGGTGAAAAGCGCACTTTTGGATGCATTTTTAATGTGGGAGATGAGATTTAGATTCTGGTCAATACTGATGCCTAGGGATTTGACAGAATTAGAGGTGGAGAGTGTGCAGTTAAGAGCTTTGACGTCATTTATCCAGAGTTGAATGGGAAGGGTGTTGTTTTTGGGGGAGAAAAGGATGATTTCAGTTTTATTCGGGTTCAGTTTGAGATGGTTCCGATGGAACCAGATTTGCATTCTGGTCAAGGTCTCATTGAGGTGGAGAATGTCTTTGTGGGATTTGATCTTGTAATATAATTGGTTGTCATCGGCATAGAGGTGGTAATTGATGTTAGCTTGTTTGAGGATAAGGGTGAGTGGTTCCATGAACAGATTGAATAGGGTTGTGGAGCGGATGGATCCTTGAGGGACGCCGAGTGAGACAGGTTGAGGTTTAGAGAGAAAGTGGCTGAGCTTGATTAGCTGTGAGCTGTTTTGAAGGAATGAGGAGAACCATTTGAATACGTTGGCATCTAAGCCCAACCAGTCTTTGAGAGTGTTGAGAAGGCCGTCCCCAAATTTAACAGTCTAGTTCATGATTGACATCCTTGTTTGGAGATGAATATCCCCCGTGGGGAAGAGAGAGAGAGAGAGAGATCACACTACAGAAAGAGGTCTCACCGGGTGGAGAACCGAGTGACAGGGTTGCGATTAGATTTCTTCCATAGCAATCTAAAGAGCAAGGTTGCAGCCTGTTTGGCCACCCTGGCAATCAAAGCAGCAGCCTAGCCCTTACTGTTCAACTAAGAGCCAATGAGGGTTGTATGTCAATTCAATGCGGGCTTTTACCCCGCGTGCCTTTACAACACGGGCTTTACAACGCAAGTCCTTACCATGACTTGCGCCGTAGGGTGCTGGACTTAGGAATAGTAAGATTTACTATTCCAACACCAGCCTACGTGCAGTAGGGAAGGTGTTGCAATAGTAAATCTACTATTCCTTAGCCTAGAGCGCCCTCCAGCGCAAGTCGTTGTAACGACTTGCGTTGTAAAGCCCGCGTTGTAATGGTAGTGCGTGTAAAAACTGCATGGTAATGAATGTGCCCCGCCAATGAGCGAACACAACACTCAAATAATCAGGTATTATTAACCCCACACTATACTTCAAAAGGATCACAAGACTACTTAAACAGAGGAAACATCCTGAGCCTAATGGCAGCTATTTCAACACTAAACCACCTAACTGCAGATGACCTGCTGTCACTGAGGTTCATCCAACAGGAGGGCAACAAAGGAATGGAAAATACCCAGTCAAATTGGAAGTCTGAAGAAACAGTTTTAGCCATTTTAAATCATGCTCCTCATGTATATCATTGTCTGTTCCGATAAAAAAGGGTACCCTATACCCCTGCTACAGGAGCAAAGAAGCAAGTCCAACGATTCCGGCGGAAGCCCTGTTCATTCGGTATTACGTGGCGCAAGAGGTAAAGACGATATTAAGGTTCCTCTACCACCAGCACGAAGAGAATGACCCAGGCGGATGATCAGCACAGATACCCATAGGTCAGTAAACATCCTTTCATGGAATATAGCTGGGGAAAAGCGCGATCTGCAGGATAATGATCCCCCAGAGTACTAGAATAACAATGAAATAGTGGGGCTCCAGGAAACATGGCTAATAGCCCCAGTCCAGATGCCAGGGCTCATTCTTCATCATGTACAGGCTACAAGGACCCAGCGATACAGGAGACCAAAGGGTGGCCCGCAGCCTACATCTCGACAATTCTAAACACTATATCTGCTCAACTGCCCACAACAACAACAGGCATGCAAATTATAAAAATGGATCTGGGATTCGATAAAAAGGCTAGGATAAGTATTCTTATCAACCTTTATACATATTCAAAGCATAAGATCAAAAAACTATTATTTAAAAGCTTAATTGCAACTATATCAGAACACGGGTTTGAGCATCCCGCAGGGGAAATAATTCTAACAGGAGATTTCAATTCAAATCTGATATACACTGCAGAGAAAGATGACCATTTAATTGAAGCTAATGCAATATGGGCAGTACAAAATCAAGTGCACACCACCTCACTACGGACAGATTGGATTGGACAACAACTAGTGACAGACCTAGAGCATCTGGGGATGCGAGTACTAAAAGGCAGAGTGGCTCAGGACAGACCGCCAATCAGCAGTTATCGCGGCCCCAATGTTAGCTCCATTTAAGATTATACAATTGTCACACTACCTCTGCTAGAACAAATAAAGGTTTTTTCAATTATATATTCCACAGAAAGTGATCCTTCCATCAACACCACAAACTATTAAACTCTTTCTAAGGCACATGGAAGCTGGACCCGAGATTGGATCTGTAACAATGATAAATCTTAAAAGATTACAATGGACTAGTAACACACTTCCCCAAATTGCTGAGGGGGCAAAGGAACTGTGGGTATCTCAAGACTTACAAAATGGCTCGATGATAGAAACCTGGGTTACCGTTGTAGCAAATCTCCCCAAGGATGCTAAAACAACAAATCTACATCGGAGCACGATGCACAACAAATGAAGATACTTGAGTCCGACCGCTGAAAAATTCAGGAAAAACTTATGCGCTGCTATTGGATCAACAAGTGGTAACAATGCATCAAAAATGAAACAGGAGCTAATACAATAACTTAAAAATCTTAAAAAGCGATACAAAAAACAAATCTGGGAGAATACCATGCAGCAGGATAAATTTTGGGTGAAACTTTTGTACAACGCTGGAAGATCTAACCCCAAAGACTTTTGGGTTCAAGTGAATTCCCTGGCAAGAAAGCCAAAAGAGATTAACATAACATATGTGACAGAACAAGTTTGGGCAGATCATCTAACTACTACATTCTCGATAACATTTGAGAGAGAGAGCACATTGCAGGTATCCCCATACTTTGAGCATGCAAAGGAAAAAATGACATCCACGCAGTTAAGCCCAGCTTCCTACAGAGCACAAGCACAAATAAGAGAGGTCGTTGGGACAAATACAAAGGAGGTTAAAATGTATATCACAAGGAAAACCCTCAAGGACTCAGGAAACATAAATCATCAATTCACGCACGACTCGAGATGAAATTGTAAAGGTTATAGCCAAGAGCAGGTTAAACAGAGCCCCTGGACCGAACGGCATACCACAAGCAATATATAAGGCAGGCTAATGGAATTATACTCGGATATGTGGATGCAAGTGAAAATAGCTGACGGGACAAGGCTCACGAGAAGAATTTACACGAAGGAGGTCCTTAAACAAGGATGCGTTTGAGCGCCATACTTATTTAACCTATTCATGGAGGACTTGTCACCAAGGCTTGATGAAATCAACTTGCATCCCCCTCGTTTGGGATCTTTACAGATTACTCCTTCATCTTACGTCAACAACATAGTCCTAGCAAGCCACACTAGAATTGGCCTCCAAAGAGTGATAGATGAGTTAGGGTTCTTTGCCAGGAAGAACATGCTGGAAGTAAACGTTACAAAAACAAAAGCTATGATTATAAGTCGAGCCATCCATAAAGAAACATCAATTAAACTCAGCAACGTGAACCTGGAAGTAGAGAATAGCTACAAATATCTAAGGATACATTTGGATAAACGACTAACCTTTCAAATACAAAATGAGGGAACACAAAAAAGGGAAATGGTCTTACATTTGCATTTTGCTCAATATCAAAAAGTTTAAAAGGTCCCTCTTTCACCTCACTACTTACCATTATTAAAGCAAACCTTTTACTTACTCTAGCATACGGAGGTGAAGTCCAGTATGGAAAAGACGCCATGACTCTGGATAGACTCCAAATGCGAGCATACAAAAAAGCATTTTTTGCTTCCACATAATGCCTCACTGGTGCAGGTTCGGTTGGAATTTGAGCTACAACAGCTGCACAGAAGATATGTCACAATAAAAGCCTGGTACAAAGTCTTGCGCAACCGAGAAAATGAGATCAATAAAGCATAATGGAATGCGTTACAAGGCGACCCGCAGTCTGCCTACTCCAAATATCTTCACTCTTTATTACAGTCTACTAATATGGTAGACATTTGGCAGCAGAATCTTCCATTTACCACCTTCTAGAAAGTCTTGGAGAAGGAAGCAAAGCAACGCTCATTATTTGAGGATAAAGTCACACTGAGCAAGCGGGCCCATGCAAGGATGGTCCTGCAATCCTATATGAAATTGCAACCAGAGTCATAATTGGGGCAGCCTTTCTCCAACTATTTGAAGTCTAAGGGGCAGATTTATGATGCCCTTGCGCCACAATTGCGTCACTTTATTTGACGCAACTGCGGCGCAAACAATGCACCCTATTTACAACGTGACGCATCTAGGAGATGCGTCACGTTGTAAAGCCCTGCGCCATAAGGAGGCGTTACTGCGCAGGGGGGGGCGTTCATGCAGAGGAACGCCTCCTGAAAGTGGCTGAGTGAAATCTATGAGATTTCACTCAGTCACTTTCATGCCAATGCTGCGTCAAAACCCTGCGCCTGCTTGAAGCAGGCGTAGGTCTTGATGCAGCATTGTGTAGATGCGGCACCCCCGAGCCTTGCTGGAGCTGCGTCGCGCTTGCGACGCAACTCCAGCAATGCGCCACATTTACGGCACAGATGCGTGACGCATCTGTGCCGTTTTTGCACCATGGTGCGCCGCATTATAAATGCGGCGCACCATGGGTGGCGGAGCTGTGGCGCACTGTGGCGCACGTTAACTGGCGCATCCCTGGGGATGCGCCAGTTAACATAAATCTGCCCCTAAGTTTCTAGCAATATGCTTTGGTAAACTGCAATCAAATGAATACCAGCCAAGGTGCAAATGCCAGGGTCCAAAGTCATGGAGCCTTTGTGTGTCGCCAATACAGGATTTTATTCACTTAGTTTGCACCTGCCCAGCTCTAAACGAGGAATCCGCAAATTGCTGAAGGGACCATTTAACGCAAAAGGCATTCGCTCCTGTAGAACTGCAATATTAAAATGTCCAGAAGATCCAGAAGATCCACAGCTCAACTGTTGTTTAATTACATTTCTAACCAAACACGAGGAAGAATTGAAACAAGGCTAGTGGCCTGGCAGAAAGTTCTGTCCACCAAGCTAGGTCCATGTACATGAAACTAATACATTATTGCTGAACATACGATCAGAAAATGTAAAAAGAGCAGCAGGATGAAACTTTGGATACTATGTTTGTATGTATTAGGTACTTTTTTTTATTCTCTTTTACTTGTAACAGGATGAAGTGGAAACTTTTGTGATAAGAAATAGTTTTTCTTTTTTAATAAGCACAAAAAAAGGAGAATATATTTTTATGGACTTTTTAATGGTGCCATGTATTGCGACTCATTTGTACTTTGTTATGGTTTTAATTAACTAAACAATAAACGTATTCTGATTCTGATTCTAGTCTCCCTGATAGACAATGATAAGCAAAATCGCGCTCAAATTAACTCTGAACTTTTAGGATATATGTGTTGGAATGTGGTAGGTCTGAAAAGTAAAATATAAATTCCAGAATGGCTGGAGTTTGTAGTTGACTTACAAATTATTTGTCTACAAGAGACATGTCTTACGGAGCCTACTCATATGAATGGGGACAGGACATACGTTACTCCAGCCATCCTATCGAGGTACGGTAGGGCAAAGGGGGATTATCTACCTATGTCTCTAATAGTTTGCAGTTTACTAACATCACCATGGTCACATATACTTCGTACTACAAACTAATCGTATGCAGTTCGAGCAACCCTGCTAGGTTTTACAGTAATGCTGCCACCAGAGAAATACTAGATACTTTGTAAAAACTGAATGATGATTTGGGGGCATATGGCCATAGACAATAGGAAATATATGATCATTTTATGGGGGATGACTTCAACATGTGACAATGCAAATATAGTCGGATCAAATTCGCTGAATGGTAAACATAGAGGATGGAGACCAGTCTCATTTTAAACATAGCACATATGGCGACAAGATCAATGAATAAATAATTAAATTTGACCTGATATTCACAAACGAAATTTCTTTTCCTTACTCTGTGTGTAAGAGTACTTTTAATGAAAGAAATAACAACAGCATCATTTATCATGGCGCTGGTTGTTTTTAATTTGTATACAATTTCACTTTGAGTTTGCACCTTACACCAGTAATATTTTTTAAACAGAGACGTGGTAAAACTACCCTACAAACGAAGAAGATTGAGCTAGCAAGGCGCCATGGTTATTACATAGATCTCCGAGGAGTATTACTGAAGTTTGCCACTGCAGAGCTAATACAAGCAGACCGGGAAACTGAGAAAATCACACCTAAGGGAGATGGCCTGGGAGTCCTTGCAGGAAGCAACTACCGACAAGGACAACAAAGCCTTTTGGCGGGTAATGAACTCCTCACCACTGAGCACAGATGAGACACCTAGGATTGAACTTGCAATACTGGAGGAAGAATGGAGAAAGCACTTCACCAGTATTCACTTGTTGCCCGACACAGCACCAGCTCTAGAGCATGGACACAGTGATAACTATATTCCAGTCTCATCTCAAACTGCTTTCATCACTCCCTTTGCCCTGGATGAAGTTAAGGACACAAGACAAGCAGTTAAAGCAGTAGTATAGTCTGCGGTGTAGCTGTTTTTTTGCCATCATGGGATGAACTAACAATTGTACCTATTTATAAGAAAGGAGAACATCTAAATCCAGTGTATTATAGACCGATTTCCTTGCTTGATTTACTAGTTAAGTTAGTGGGATGTATATTCCTAAATAGATTACAGGATTGGGCTTATTTGAAAAACATCAGGTCTGAATTGCAATATGGCTTCTGCCCTGGGATCACAACAATAGAGCAGAGCCTCAATTTAAATATGCTAATTGAAAAATATGTTTACATTGAAAAAGGGAAGATCTATTTATCATTGGTCGATCAGCCACCCGCCTTTGATTGTATATACATACTAAATATGGCTAAAAATTATAGATAGGAGGTGGAAACCACAATTATTAGCTTCCTGATGGACTTATATACGGGATGTAAAGCCAGGGTTAGATATGGCAGCAGAGGGGAATGTACTGAAGCTTTCAGCATAGAGAGAGTGGTGAGACAGGAGTGCGTTTTGGCTCATTTCCAGTTTTCATTATACATAAACATTGTGGGCAAGGCACTTGTGGCATCTACTAAAGATCTCCCACAGATAGGAACGCGCACTGTCCCAGCCCTCCTCTATGCTGATGATGCTGTTCTTATGGCTTGCACCCCTCTGGCTCTTCAGTCTGTTCTCAAATTTGTTGAATAGTGAGCTATGTAGAGATATACAAATAAACAGCACAAACATTGGTTACACCACCATCTTTTCCTACCTGCGGATTTTATTTGATAAGGATGGTTTATGGAATAAGGCCATTGACAACAGGAAGTCACAATTTAGCAAAGCTTGCATGGCCCTTAGATGTTTTATGGGACGCTTGGGTTCTAAACCACCTGAGGTGATGATGACGATCCGCAAAGCGTAGTGTCTTAGTATAGCACTCTATGGGGCGAGACAGTGGGAGCATAACAAATTTGCAGATGTCCAAGTGGTGGAAAATGAAGTTTTTAGATAGCTTCTGGCAACCCCTAAAAGTGCATCAGTATATGTATGCCACAATGAACTGGGAGCTCAATTCATTACAGATTTAATAAAGTTGCAGCCAATTTTACTTTGGCATAAAATCTGGACTTCAGAACACACTGGTCTTAACTGAGCTAAAATCAGGGACTGTCTCAAAAGAAGTTTAAACATATGCATCTCATGGCTGGCCTATGTACAATGTTTTTTCAGCGGTATGGGCCAGTTTTTTGAGAAGCCAGAAACATTAGTCACCATTAGAAGAAATATCCTGAAAAAGGAAGGAATGATACACTTAGAAAACCTTAGATTGTTAACTGAAGCTGCTAAACCTTAAGAAATCAATTGAAATGAACCACTTTAACATGCAACTGTATCTTAAAACTGAATTAAATGAAAGACATAGTTGTGTTTTGACCTGCCTAAGACTGGGCACATTTCATCGACTAATTAGCTTCCCAAAAAATGAACGACTCGTCTGCACACCTTGCCAACTACCCCAGTGATAATACGATGCCCCAAAACACTATGCACGTTGTTCTTTTTTGTACATTCTACAGTCAATTTAGGTAACAGCATATATAACCGATAATAAGACCACTCAGTTTTACTCATTGCCTTCCGGCATATTTATTTTTTCAATCACTGCCTACCTTAGAGATCTGTTGTAGATTGTCATCTTTTTATGGGCACATTTTTATGTCAGGAAGATCTTATTAGAGATTGCCTAGAAGAGGGTATAGGGTACAAACTTTTCATGGATCTAAGTATTATGATCAACGTATTCAAGGGAAATTGGTACTGAACGTGTACCATATTGCATTTTCGCATTCTATCATCGAATTAGAACTATGTACCCAAGGACCAGACAAGATGGAAGGCATGGCGAACCTAAAATGTGGTTTTTATCCTCCTCCTCGTGTACTGGCCCTGCCCAAGCATAGACCAGCAGCGCTATGGTAACCTGTTCTTTTTTGCTTCCTTATCTTGAATGTAAGATGTAACTGACGAATTAACTTATGTCAATACGAATGCTCTTTACCTTTTGCTTAAATGTTTTTCATTAATAGTCATAAATTAATTTCTGAATCATTAATACTTGGTTCAAATTGTATTAGATCTTATTTTGCCCTCATACTGATTGATGCAGACTGGTTTTAATATTTTCTATTTAGTTACCAATGAACAAGGAGAGCGTGTTATACAGGAGGTCCTCCGAAATACTGGGGTAGGAGGATAGACAGTAAAGCCTCTGCTTGCCGAAATCTGGTAATTCTATGATTTAACAGCAATTTTAGCATGTATTTTTTTAACTGTACTAAATGTATAGCACATATATTTTTTAGTGATGTGAAATGTATAGATGTTTGTACTTTCTGATGCTTTTATGGATGTTTTTATACTTCCGAATAAAGTTATCAAAGAAAGATATTGCAATTGTTTTCACGTTTACTGAAAAGTGAGAAAGCTATTCTGGAACAATCAATCCAGTTTGCCTTTTGATGGTATGTCGTCCTCCCAGAGGGTCCTGAGTTCACATATTTTCAGTTCTAGTAAAAGTTGCTCAGTTTAAAGAAACGAAAAGGACAGTTACACGTTGTCTTCACTTGGGAGATCATTCTGTTCTTGTTTTTATCATTCTTATTATATTAATTTCCGTAGTAATGTCTGTTTTTATTACATATAATTTTAATCTAATTCTGACCTGGGTAGAGGTTTTTTACTGTGCCTATTATTTTATTTTCTACCTATTTTATTCATTCATCTTCTATAGTTCTTCGCATTTGTGACCCATATACGTTATTCTATGACCTCCAGTGAATTATTCTCAACAATCTTTCTTGCATCAGATTTTGTTTTGCTTTGATTTATCCACTACTGTGCTTCTTCGTGTGCAGACTTTTATTTGTGAACAATTAATAGTTTTACTGAAATTGTTCATATCATATTTGTAATGAAGCACAATAAACACACACTTTCGAGTAAATCTGTCTTATTAGTATATGTAAAAGTGTTTCTAATCCAAAATGATTGACTGCAATACAGGCACCGCAAAAGCCAGACTGCTGTACATTACCAGTCATGTAACAAATGCACGTGATTGCTTTTGGCTTTTCCCTCCGTAAGGGCAACTGGGTTATTCGACTGTCATCACAGTGTCATATATAAAGCAGGGACTTTTAAAAAAAATGTTCAATTACAAAATGATTACACGTTATGTCAAATTCTCATTCATTTATGTTAGCCTGTGCTATTACATATGAAAAAACAATGGAACACTGTGTATACTTAATGCTTCTCACTTCTCCATTCAATTTTTGAAGTTCATTTCTTAGGAGCAGCACATTGCCAGCCCTTAAGTGCTCCTGAATGTTTACATCCAGAAGTTTGTCAATTTTAAAACAAATATCTTTGAAAATCAACACAGAGCTTTAGGCCAGTTCCCTAATGTAGCTTCCTCCTTTAAGAAGACTGGAATGAGAGCCAGCACTTCTCTTTTGTATCTACTTTCACTGAGGAGTCATAAGGATTTATGTTCCCCTCCTTTTATGTTTGTCTCCTTTTTGGATGTGTTTGGATGATTTACTCCTACTTTCATTATGTCATGATTCGTGCTGAACTCTCTGATTCAAAGCATTGTTCTGCAAATACTTTAGCCCAACTCAGCATGCCATCTTTTGAGGTGTTAAGAAATAGTACCCGAGGTTGACTTGTCCTACCAAGTTATGGTATCAATTTTAGACACTCACTTTTAGATGCAATGATTCAAGTCTGCTTCATGTTGTTCCAAGTTTGCTTTTTCACTACAGGCATCGTGAACAGTGGCTAAGTATCCAGGTATCATATTTATTATATAATGAACTACATTTTCAGAAGAGACACACTGTCTGACCAAATTAATTCTTTTTATATTTGAATGATGAAACAGCTTTCATGGGATAAAGACAAGATGCCCTGACCTAGCGAGATATGGCATAGATTTAAGCCAACGACCCCACAGGACACCTAAATGTAAGCGGATCTGTGTTTTAAATAGGAAAGTGTAACTGGACAAGTGCTGTGACTAAACATTGGCAGACTTTACGACACAACACAGGTTCTGCAGAGAGACTATACAGAACCAATGGCACCCTCCACTCAAAAAGCCAATATGACAAACAAGCCCTTGGTACTGGTCACACCAACCTACAGAAGGCACTTCCCTCAAGCCAACGTCATATAGAGGGCTCAGTCATGCTCCAGCAAACGCTCAGTCAGACCATATGTCACTGTGTGATTCTTTCCAGGAATGGTACCTAGAGACCTTCTAACACATTCAGAGTTATACACATACATTTTCAAAACCAAATTGGAAAAAAGAGTATAGGAGGTGCCTTACGTCAGCTATCAAAATGAGTCGGTTGACTATTGCTCACCAACTGGCTCGCTGTATCATCATTGGCACTTTCCTATTGTGACAGGAGGACCAAGCACCATGTATATCACTAATGGTGCTCAACGTGTATAGCTACTAATTAATGTCACAAGAGAACATCCTCCTCCTGTAGGTCCTCATGAATCACACACAAAGCCCTCCACCAAAATACCCCTTCCTACCTCTCTGACAAACTCTACAAAGGGGGCAGCACTAGAACAACGAGGAGCACTAATGCACTTGTACTTGTCTCTCCTTTGTTAAAAAAGAAATCAACACAGTCTCGCTCTTTCTCTGGAAACGAGCCTACCGTCTGGAATGCCCTTCCCAAAGATCTATGTTGCAACCCCTCCTACCCCAGCTTCAAAAAAGACCTCAAGATGCTCCTTCTCAATAAATACTGGGATTCCTAACATATAGTTCACTGATTACTAATTTCTTCCTCCTTACATTGACATTATTGGTTCCCTTTCCCACTCTATTCTCTCTTCCCGACCGCCACCTGCCTCCCCTTTTTATTTTATTTTTCAGGATTTCACCCACCCTCTGCTACCTGCTTTCCCGTTACTCCTCACTCGCCACAATTGTCCTTCACTCTCTCGCCCGTCCCCCTTTTCACTTTCTTTACAATCTCTGCTGTCCTCCAGTTCTTCCTGCTTCAATCTGTTACTTTTCTTAAGTCTTGCTAGCTTATTTACCCTTTCCCAAATCTATCAAAGTGCCCTGCTCATTACCTCAATGTTCTAAAATTAACTGTAACTCTGTTATTACCAAATCTTGTAAAGCGCTCCTATACTCTTGGGTCCAGCCAGCACTATGTAAAACCTTTAAATAAATAAATAAGTAAATAAAAAAGGAAGAAAACAGGTAACACTTTCCTTTAAAAAAAACACTAATAATGAGTCAAACACGGCATGTCATATATATTTTTACTCTATGCCTAGGCTCATGATCAAACGCAATCTTACATGCTTAGCAAATTTTGTTGTGAGCGGACGACAAGTTTCATTGCCAAACAAAACTTAGAGTCAAATTCATCATGGCATGAGGACGAATGGTCATCCAACTGTGCATCGTATCTGAAAAAAGAAGAAGTGAACAAAACCCAAGGAATGGACAAAATACAATAAAAAGTATTAAAATAGGTAAATATATGAATTCCAATTTATCATCACCCACTTTATCCTTTAAAATATATTTACTATATGACGAGCAGGTGAATGGCTACTAGTAGGCCATAGGAGATTATTCTGAAGCAGAAGTTGTGGTCACCTATAAAAAAGCACAATCAATATAATTGAAGTAGCAATACCTAAACGGGGTCTCAACAATAAGCTGTGCCTCATAGGACATATCCAGTGCTCATCGTCATATCCATCCAATGTTTCATACTGCTACCGGATACAACATCTGCGCTCTCTGCTAATCTTCAAATGCAAAGTTTGCAGCTATATTTACATGTGGTGCCCACTCTTAAGTTTAATTGAAGCCCTCACAAGAGGAAAATAATTAGGCTGTGACATCAATAAAGGGCTAGGCAGTCTTCAAAACATGGGTACCTAAACAAATCTTATCTGCTGTGCCGGCTGACCGCTTCAGCAGCCACACGTTCCAAGCCAGCACCGCGTAGCAGGAGAAAAAGCTCCTGCAGCAAGCTATGTAATTCCTTGACCAATCCCTAGAACGATACCCATGCGTGTGCCATCTTGAGGATAGGTCATATGACCCCGCATTAAGCTGAGGTCTTTAGAGGCCTCACAACGATTATCTATGTGGTCGCCATCATACAAATGCACCCAATTACACACTTTAAATACGAAAAAGCCCTATACTTAGGATAACCCTGTGAGAAGGTGGCCTGGTATATGTTGTCCACTAATTAAAGTGGGCACCCTGTACCAGTCCACACAACCCTTATGATGTATGAGGTCATAGATACCCTTAATGAAAGCTGTCCTAGTGGTAGCTATGGAGAGCAACCTTCAGGCTTAATCTTGAAGGAATGTAAAGCAGCTTGTTTTACCAGAATATCACGTCCTAAATGAATAAATGAAAGGAGAACCCCACAGTGATTATACAAAAATATGTATTTATTCATATAACACTCTCTATAGTCTCCATGTGAGATTACGGCACAAAGCACACAATACTGAATCAATAGAACATTCGGAATAGCACAATACACAGCGGGCTCCAGGGGGGGGACCGAACCATATACTAAAAAAATGGTATAACAACAATGACATCACTAGACACATTGCCAATCACTAGGACCCCAAGGAACCACCCAGAGAAGTGACACAGGGAGCCCACGGAGGATGTGTGCAGTGAGGAAACACAACTACATGCTCCGTACAACTCTATGGGAAAGTCGCAGTTGCAAATTTAAAGTTTAAGGACACTTCTACGAGGTCTTCGAACAAACCCTTTGGAACATAAGAGGTCCTAAGGCCAGCCCACCAGTGAGGTACCCGTGTTACCTATCCAAGAGGAGACGGGTACATAGGGGTCAAGTGATGTCGGAACCCTTCATCGTTTTCAATGGAGAGTTGCGAAGAACTGCTGCTGCCAGGAAGGCAAAGAGTGTCTGGTGGAATCCAAGCTTGGATTCAGGGTGAGAGGAACCTGAAAGCAGAGGGGACAGAGTCTGGGTCACTTCAGGTGACCAGGGGCTCAGTAGTCAAAACCCCACCGATGTTGGGTGCTTCAGGTGAAAAGGAGGGTTGCTCGACTCTGCAGCCACGGGGACCAGGAGATGTCGAGGATGGCCAGAATCTGGAGGTGAGATGTTCCACAAAGGATATCGAGTGCTGAGGGGTCGGTGTTTGGCTGGAGCACCAACAAGACTTAGCACATGCAACCCATGCGGCCAGAGGAAACAAGCAATGGAGAGTCAGGGCACATCTGGAGCAACCAGGTAGGCCCAAGAACAAACAAGGTGACCATTGCCAGGACCCTCAGGCTAACGGACCAGGGATCGCGAGGAGATCTCAAGCAAGTTTGCA
This sequence comes from Lissotriton vulgaris, assembly GCF_964263255.1. Classification (NCBI taxonomy): domain Eukaryota; kingdom Metazoa; phylum Chordata; class Amphibia; order Caudata; family Salamandridae; genus Lissotriton; species Lissotriton vulgaris. The sequence goes on along the minus strand of NW_028255812.1, from coordinate 455,726 downwards.
AAGTACCAGCCCACAGGACACTCGAAGAGTGGAGGCTAGAAATCTTCAGTGCAAATACTGCTTGGGGTCAGAACTACACGGAGTCCAATGCACAAGCTCGGGAATCATCGACAAGCATATGCAACTGCAAATGTACATGGTGGACAGGGGTTCGGGTTGCACAGTCCCGAGGAGGGACACTGGTCTCAGAATCACTGAGAGGGCAGACCAACCTCAGGGACCTTCAGAAACCCACCTCCTGTGTTGCTGACATCTTCAGAGTCCTCAGGAGCTTGTGAGAAGCAAACAGGTTAGATGTGTTCAGGTGCATGCTTTTGCAGGTGAGTAACTCCTTTACTCCAAGGGTGATTCTTCAGTCTTCCAGCGTCGTGCAGACAGTCAAAGTACTTGGTTTCTTCTTAGCAGAATCTTGTTCAGGTAAAATCTGAAGTCCTGTAGTCTGGTAACCCACTTTATACCCATGGGAAGGGGTTGGAAAGATTCTGTGGACCCTCCTAAGGGAGGGGCAGGACAGAGGGGTGGCTACGCCCATGTCCTTTGTCCAGTTTTGCCCCATAGCAGGAGCCAATGTCTCCCAGAACTGGTTTGAGCTGGACTCTGCACAGGGACACCAAATGTCCCCCAGTGCAGGGTTTCTGGCACTGTCAGAGTTCACCCACCTAGCCTCAATACACTAAACCCTGTGTGGGAGGTGGTCACACCTCCCTCTGACAGGATGCCTTTTGTCATGCCTTCCTCTGCTCGAGCTTGGCTCAGCGGCAGGAGAGCAGAGTCGTGTCTGTGGCTGGCAGCATCTATTTTGTGCTGCCCAGGTCATGAAAGCTGGTACCGGGTAGACCGGTGGCCCACAGTAGGGGTTCTAAAAGGGTGGAATCGTACCTCCCACACCAGTTACTGGTGTGGAGGTATGATTCAAAGGTGTTTGACATGAAACACAACATGTTTCTAAGCAGCCGTTTTAAAGTTAGCATTTACCGGGAGGTTATAATGCACTTAAACATATATTTATTTATTTTATTTAAAGAGTTTTATATAGCGCTGGTTAGACCCGAAGGTATCAGAGCGCTTTACAAGAGAATCAACAATATAACAGAAAAAGTTCAACAATTACACAACACAGTCTGGCTGCATCACAGACAACCCCGGAGAATGGTATTTGAAGGCTGTACAGGGGCTCTTCTCATGCAGGGGTACCCTATCATGTAAAACTCAGCACCCTGCCTTCAGGATTGTTAAGGCCTGCCATAGGGGTGACTGATAGGTATTTAAGTGCAGTGATTTAGATATATCTCAGTAGGTGATGCAAGCACCATCTTACACAGTCTGCAGTAGCAGGCCTTGTCAATTTGGATGGCCTATCAGGGGTGGCATAATACATTCTGCAGCCCATGGGAGGCCCCTGGAATACCTATGTTCTGGGTACATGGTGTACCATATACTAGGGACTGATAAGGGTTCACCAGTATCCAATCTGGAGTGTACCTAAAGGTCATACATTACAATTCAATGTTAAGGGAGAAAGCAGATAGCCTGGGGTCCTGGATAGCAGGATTCCAGATAGACTAGGCCAAAAACAGTGATACATCAGCAAAACGTGGGGGTAAGAAGCAGATCCTACTTTCCTACATAACCCCCCAAACACAAGGACATTGAGCTAACCTTGACCAGTTGAATCTTCATGTTCTAAGTGGAAATATCTGGAAAGTCCATCTGCATTGGCATGGTTACTCCCAGGTGTATGTTCCACTGTATAGTCCATCCCCTGTAAGGAAATGGACCACCTCAAAAGTTTTTTTAGCCATAAGAGAGGCTTATGGTCTGTCTGAACAACGAAGCTAGTGCCAAACAAGTATGTCCTCAACTTCCTCAGAGCCCAAACAACAGCAAAGGCTTTCTTCTCAATAGCTGAACAAAGTTTCTCTTTGGGGGTCAGCCTTCTACTTGTAACAGCAACTGGCTGATCCTGACCCTCTTCATTCAGTTGTGATAACACAGCCCTTACCCCCAACTTAAATGCATCCGTTTGAACAATGAATTGTTTTGAATAGTCAGGACTTTACAGAATTGGAGCATTGCACATGGCCTGCTTAAGGTCATCAAATGCCTTTTGACAGCTAACTGTCCACTGAACTTTCTTAGGCATTCTTTTGGAAAGTTAAATCATTCAAAGGGGTCACTATGGAGCCATATCCTTTGACAAACTTCCTGTAGTATCCAGTCAGGCCCAAGAAAGCTCTGACCTGAGTCTGGGTAGTTGGAGCAACCCAATCCATGAAGGTTTGGATTTTGCTCTGCAATGGTTAAACCTGACCTCTACCAACAAGGTGGCCTAGGTATACAACCTTACTCTGACCTATTTGGCACTTGGTGGCCTTGATATTGAGGCCTGCCTTCTGCAGGGCCTCCAAATCATTTCTCAGGTGGACCAGGTGATCCTCCTAGGTGGAGCTAAAGACATCAATGGCATCTAGATAAGCTGCACTATAGGCTTTCAGACCTGTGAGAACTTTATTCACCAGCCTTTGAAATGTGGCAGGTGCATTCTTCAAGCCAAAAGGCATCACCACAAGTTAGTAGTGCCCACTAGGGGTTGAACATATTGTTTTTGGTTTTGCATCCTCAGCTAATCTGAGTTGCCAATAACCAGCTGATAGATCAAATGTACTTAAGAACTTGGCTGAGGCCACAGTATCAATTAGTTCATCGGCCCTTGGAATTAGAGGTATTTTAAAGAAAAAGTGGTCCCTAGTTTAGTCAGAATCAGAGAATGATAGGCATACATAAGATAACATGTATGTCCTTTGTCCAGCCGGACAGGATTTCATTAATTTCAAAATCTTTGGAAATATCTCAAAGTTTCAACATAAAATGACAAGTGGGCACGGCCCGTGACCCACGGTGCACAAGACAAAACAAGAAGGGAGGTTTTATGCAAAGGCGCACAAGGCGGTCTGTATTTGTATTCAGTTACACAGACTTGATTCTATTTAAACACACCATTGTAAAAGGCATTATATAACATTATTTGATACGTATGGTGCTCACTGGACGACGACGTTACAATGCCACACCTTAAATACAGGGCATCATCATCAGGACAAAAATGTAAATCATGTTTGTCTTAGCATACTTTCAAACATTTGCATAAATGTCATTTACTTAATACATTTGTGAAGAAATAGAGGGAGGAAAACGGGAGAGAAAATAATTGAAAAAAAGGGTTAAAATGCTAGGCATGATGCGGGAACACATTTAAGACGGCATATCCAAATATCAAATATTACGTCACAAAAGTGAAAAAGGTATCTATGGGCCGTGGTGTCTTGATCGAAGAGCCATGCTTATGGTTGTTGGTAAAAAACGAGTGTTGGCCCTGGTTGTGGTAGTGGTGGTGTGTTCTTAAGGGAGCAATAGTATTTTTGATCTTAATACATGTGAGAAGAATGATGCAAAAAACGGCGCAGTGAGGTTGTGAACATGTAACATACATCGTGCTTAGCGGTGCAGTGGTGATTTAGCAGGTGAGTTCATGGCCAGAGATCAGAGGGGGCGGAAAAAACAGGTCCTGGGGGGCGTACCTGGTTTTCAGAGGTTGCGCTCCTGTCTAGAGCAGCGTCCAAGGTCGGTGTGAGATATGCCTGCCTGAGATGGGCTCAGGGGGCCGGTAGCAGGTCGCTGGAGGCTGACGGCAACAAGGTGGAAAGTTGGTACAGTGTGCGTGACTCCTGTCATGGACAAACTAAGGGCTTGGTTCGAAGGTTACTTACAAGGCTTGCCATTGGCGTGGTACCCGGCACAGTGAGATGCTGGCTTTGCTTGCTGTCAGCATGCGTGTCATAGTTGTGGTGAGGAGAGCTGTGGGAAGAAGGGAGGAAGGATTGGTTGGGGATGGGGTGGTACTGTGACCGACCTGGGTGGTGTGTCATGAATATCTACGGTTACTTACTGAGCGATGTTGCCATTTATGGATAAACGTGGCAGGGCTTGGGCAGATTGCGTATCCAAGGATCTGAGGGAAAAGGGTGGAATCATTAACGGGATTAAAAGGTGGAATAGGGCACTCGGGTGGAAGGTTCCTGGAATAGGCACTACTTACTTGTTGGCCGGTAGCTCGATGGCTGGCACGGCGGAGGTCTGGCGGGGATCGCTGCCTTGGTGCCTCGCGGATACAATATTTATGGTTCAGACGAGCGTGGAAAGGGAGGAGGGACTACCCAGGCTGGTGTTGTGGCCATCATGGGGCTGGTTTGGGAAGGGAATCCGGCGGCCATATTGGAGTGGGGCTAGTGAGCCCGGGTTTGTTAATTGTGACACATAAAAACGACTATATATAATAACATTTTGTCAGAGGCAAGACACTCTGGAGTGGGGCTAGTTAGCCAGTGTTTGTGAAGTGTGACACCTAAAAAATCCTGTATATATTTACATATTGTCAGAAGCAAGCCACTTGGGTTTACATAAACATTGCATTTTCATATAAGAGACTACGAAGCATTCTACAGTGTGTTAAGCCCTGATCTCTTGACTGGGTAAGAGTGGTCTGCTTAATTCAGACACTCTGTTCATCACCACCCCCTTTTCTGTATCGTTTTTGGCCACTATAGGTGTGGCAGGGGATACTCAGACATGAGTCCCTTACTCACTGCACCACCATGATTCAAGCTGGCCCTGGCCGACGATGGCTGAAATGCCAGAAACCGGTCCCCAGAAGCTTGTCTCCTTACCAGTGAAGAATTGGCTTGGTAGTTTGGTCTGCCCTGTTCCCATGAGGCACGGGGTCAGGCTAATTTGCATATAGCCAGGTTCTGAACTGGGGTGATGCAGTGAGCTAAAAAACGGTGATGGATTAAACCCTGATCTCTTGACTGGGTAAGAGTGGTCTGCTTAATTCAGACACTCTGTTCATCACCACCCCCTTTTCTGCACCCCCTTTTCTGTACAGTGTGTTTGCAGTAACGAGGTCCAATCTTCTAATAGATTCATGCCTTTACGTATACTGTCTGTTTTCAAGATCCAGTGCAGTTCTTCCTTGTTAAGGAGTTGGGAAATGTCTGCTCCCCGTGGGGGGGCTTTTATCTGCGTGAAGTATTGTCTATCATACTTGATTGTGCCGAATGTGAAAGTTTTACCTTCAACAGTTGAATAACATGAGATCAAGTTACCACATTTTGCATGACCTATTAGCGCTGGTAGATTCCACATATCATTAAGCGTAGTTTTTGCCGCAGGTTGTGGCAGTGTAGCGCGCACTAGGTGGTCCTTTATGTTTTTCGCCCTTTTAAAGGCGAACATTGGGCTCGCTCAAAAGAGCATGGTATTGCCCGCGAGAGACCTTATTAGAACCCAAGCCCAAAAAAAACCAAGATAGAATCACAAGTGTAACCACATTATCCCCGGCATCCAATGCCATAAAGAAAAGTATTCTGAAGCACTGGCCAATACTGAATGCATGAGCATTGTCCATAGAACGCCCAATGTTCACCTTTAAAAGGGCTCATCGAATGTAGTATTTGCAATCTTCTGTCCCTGCATGCTAATATATGTAGGACAAGCAAGCCAGAAAATCAAGCTTCGGATGGGCCAACACCGAAGTAAAGTAAGTAAGTAAAATTTTTATTTGCACAATTAATTAAAATCATTGCAAAATACACGTACAAAATTGGCAGTTATAGAAATTGAATATTCAAATCAGTTTAAAAATCAATGGGTTTGTTAATTTAAAAGAACAGTGAAAATGTCTCTTAAAAGGAATAAAGCTCATACTTGGTCAGATGGAAAGGTCAAGGAGTTAATTTCTGTAATGGATTTTACAAAGCGCGTCGCCATCTGAGGTGAGTCCCCTCTCATGCATGCATCAAGTGCTTCTTGACATGTCCTGATGCCATGGAGAAGCCAGATTGGTCTCAGCCAAAAGATTCTGTGGGCTCATAGGCGATGACAAATACACAAGATATGAATGAGATTTTCCTCTTCCAAGTTGCAAAAACAGCATTGGGAGGAGGCTTCTTTCTTGTATCCTAGACCAAGCTTGTATGCCTTCAGCGGTATTAAAGCGAAGTGGAATCTCATTAATTGAAGTTTTATATAAGGATTCATTGGCGATGCGAGATAAAACGGCAGAGATTTCGAGGCGTACAGTTTAGAAGCCCAGGAGCCGTGGAAGAGCTGGAGAACCTGTTGGTCATCAAACGCATTCGATAAGATTTTTGCTTGTTTGACTAAAAGCTTCGATTTTGCCTCCATCGGCAAGGTAGCTGACCATATGTCCTTTGCTTTGAGAGATTCAAGACAGAATGTCAAATATTTATTCCACGATGTTTTTGGGTTGTTGACCATTGACCATATGCAGCTGTTTAAAGAAAGAGGGCTAGCTTGTTTCGCTTTTAGGCAGTAGGAGGTATATCTCGCACTCATGATCCATCGCATGGAATATAGGGAGAATTCTTTCTGGATTTGGGCGTGAGAGGTCGAGTTTGGCAATCGAAAGACCCTACGATAGCATGATGATTGCCCTCTATCTAGCCAGTTATTCATTTTATCTTTAAAAATTATGGCTCCAAAGGAGATTGTGGGGAGGAATTTTGCAGTTATCAATTTTGTCAGTGGGACTAAATCCGGAGAGTGTAGAGCGCCCTTCGTTCTTATAAAAGCCCCCTCCAGGCTGCGGGCAACTCCCTGCATCTAAGTTGTATGGGAAGAAGATCTCCCTTTATGATCAATCCAGACGCTTAGATATTTATATGCAGTGACAGTGTCCAGTTGTTTCCCGTCAATAAACCACATAGACTTTTTTATTTTGTAGAAGATATTGCCATTGCTTTAGTTTTAGTAACATTTATCTCGAGCATATTGGTGTTGCAGTAGTGGGCGAGGGAGTTAAACAGTCTTTGAAGACCCACCTGGGTTTGATCTAAGAGAATGGTGTCGTCTGTGTATTGCAGGGTTTGAATTTTTCTTTGTTCAATTCCAGGAGGAAAGGCTCTGGAGCGAGACAGCCATTCGGGAAGATCTGCGAGGTACAGATTGAAGAGTAATGGTGCAAGGGTGCACCCTTGTTTCAGGCCTCTACTAGTGTAGATTTTTTTAGAAGTAGACCACCTCGATATTACTCTTATTTTAACACAGGAGTCTATGTGCAGGGCTATTAGTGCGTTCAGTAGACACCGTGGGATGCCCCATCTTACCAATTTTTCCCACAGTTTAGACCGGCTCACGCTGTCAAAGGCTTTACAAAAGTCGATGAATCCCAGGAACAGAGATTTGCCTTTTGCCGCTAGGGTGGTTTCCATGAGATGAGCCATGCAAATCAAATTATCCTCGATGTGGATGCCTTTTTGAAAGCCATTTTGAGTAATAGGAATAAAATTATTATTTTCTGCCCAATTTGTAAGTTCCTTTAAAAGGACACTGGCGTATGCCTTCCCGTCAACATCAAGCGCGAGCCTTTTTTATGAAAAGAGACGAGGAGTGATCCTTGCCAAGAAGTCGGAATAGAACCACCAAGTATTGCGGCCGTAAAAAGAGGGGACAATATCATGGCCCATTTTTGGGCAGAGGCTTTGAAGACTTGAGTGGCAATTCCGTTAGGTCCCGGTGCCCCTCCCGAATGCATTTTCGTAATTATTCCTGCAATTTCCTCTGTTGTTATCTTGATGTTGGTCGAACAAGGACGGGCTACTACTATAGTTATTTAAAGCACGCGGAGCAGTATAAAGTGTTTTGACATAGGTCTCCCAATCAGCGGGCGAGATATTATTAGCTGTTGGCGGTTTAGGTTTAAAGCTTTTTATTAAGGCAAAAACATAGGAGGGAAGGGAACAAAAGGGGTAAGGGTACATACATTCCAAATGAAAATAGCAGAGCAAAGATCAAAGAGCGCGATGGTGGACAGGCTACTGCAAAGAAAAAGTCAATGAGCAAAATAATAAGGGCTAAACATGGTTGCCACCATCAAGCGGGCTAAAGAAGTAAAAGGCAGAAAAGCAAGAAACCAACCCCACTACCCCCTAATCACTCCCCCCAAATACCCCAACTCACCCCAACACCCTCCCACCCCCCGGGTCCAGTGCTCAGCAATAATGCGTCCTGCCATCCCACCCCATCCCCCGCCCCATGAGCCCCCATCCCATGTCTTCTTAGTCAGTTGGGACCACCGGTGGTGTGAGTCTCAGGAGTCTAAGGTACCTTGGACAGGTGAGTTCTCTAAATTCTGTGGTTAAGAGCGCGTGAAAGAGTTGCCACAACTCGTCAAATTGCTCCACATCCCCCGCCACCATAAGCGATAATTTCTCCATACCTAAAACGTGCCAGAGCCGGTGTAGCCAGCCCGTGATGGAGGGGACCGTAGTGGTGAGCCAATGAATCAAGATGTTCTGAATCGCCGATCCCAGCGCTATTGCTATTTGCCTGCCTTTGCGGGACTTCAGCGGGTACATCAGCCCATTCGGGAGACCCAGCAGAACATACGCCGGGAAGCGTGGCAGTTCAATCTCAAAATGAGCATCTATCTCGTCAATGATCTCCTTCCAGTAATCCTGCAACAAGGGGCAGTCCCAAGTACATGTGTGAGAGTCCCAACCTGACCACACCCCCTCCAACACTCCTTCCCAATATTCCTATTCATTTTGTGTAGCCTCTCCGGGGTATAATACCAATACGTGGACACCTTGGTGAGTGTTTCTGTGAGACCTGTGTGATATGCAGAGTGTCTCGCCCGATGTGCAATCTGATCCCACTCCTTATGACTAAGCGTCCTTCCCAGTTCTCTATTCCAGCGTTCCCTACCCGGGTTATAAAAATGAAACGGGGGGGGGTTGCAGGAATTTGTAAAGGTCCGTGATCAGCTTAGCATCAGAGGTGCGGGTTACCAACCACCGCTCGTACGGCGTTATCTGGCGATCAGCAGTGTCTCGCACCTGAGGTTGAAGCGCCCAGTGCCTGATCTGCATATATCGTAACCTATCAGTCTCAGTCAGGTGGAACTCCTGCTTCAAGCGCTGAAAGGGGACCACTCCCTCAGAGTCATACATCTGGAAGAGCGCTCGGGAACCCGCCTCCCTCCAGTGTGAGAAGGCGCCCGGTTCCAGACCTGGGGAGAAATCAGGGTTGTCTACTATCGGCGTGAAAGGCAAGGGGAATGTGGTGAGTCCATGAACTTCACTGACCGCATCCCACACCCTCAAGGGGACACGCGTGACAAAGGAAGCATATAGGTTGGGAGGGCGGTGAATCCGTCGCAAGAATGGCACCTCCTGAAGGGGGCGCCCCGCTACTGCCTGATCTTGAAAGAGCCAATGCTTGTCAGATTCCCACTTGCTCCACTCTACCAGGTAGCGCATCTGCGCCGCCTGGAAGTATTTCCGGAGGTCCGGGATGCCAAGGCCTCCCGCCTCAGGGGCCAGCGTGGAAATAACCCTCTTCATTCTCGGCTTGCGACCTTGCCAGACGAAGCGCGCAATGTCGGCTTGCGTCTGTCTGATCCATCCCGTAGGTGGCTGGAGCGGTAAAGCTCGAAAGAGATACAAGATCTGGGGGAGGACCGTCATCTTGACCGCAGCAATCCTGCCAAGCCAGGACAACATGCCTTTACTCCAGCGGCCCAGCTCTTCCTTGATTTTCCTACTAAGGGAGGCATAATTGGCTGTTACCATCGCTGGCAACGTCGGTGCTAGCAGAATCCCCAGGTAAGGCACCAGGGATGACGACCACTGCATGGGGAAAAGCCTTTGCAAATCTTGTCTTGTATCCGCAGCCAGGGACACATCTAGGGCCACTGACTTGCCGATGTTCATCTTAAAACCCGCCACCTTCGAAAAAGCGTCTAGTTCCTGAATGCACGCCGGGAGGGCCCGTCTTGGATCATCCAGGGTCAAGAGGACATCGTCCGCATAAAGACTGATCGTATGGACATACCGCCCCATCTTGACCCCAATCGCATCTGGTTTCTGGCGAATTCTCTGGGCAAACGGCTCCATATAAAGAGCAAAAAGGAGGGGGGAAAGCGGGCATCCCTGCCTGGTACCCCGTTCAATCTCGAAGCAGTGGGAGCTGCACCCATTAACCCTAACTGTAGCCGAAGGGGACTTGTAACAGTTGAAGTCCATCGAGCAGAATTTTTCTCCAATACCCATCTTCCGGAGTACCTGCTCGAGGTAAGGCCAATGAACGCGATCGAATGCCTTCTCAGCATCTACCGCCAGCAGCATCCTCTCACCTGGGATCCGCGAGGCTTTCTCCAAGATGTGTGCCACCCTCTTGGTATTATCGACTGTTTGTCGGCCCGGGACAAAACCAGCCTGATCAGCCTCAACTAGGCCCGGTAGATGCAGGGCCAATCTAGACGCCAGAATCCCTGTGTATAATTTAAGGTCAACATTCAGGAGGGATATAAGCCTGTACGAGCCGCAGAGGGCCCGATCCTTCCCAGGTTTCGGGATCACTGAGACCGTTGCCCTTAACAGGTCCGGCGGTATGGCCCCCGGCGCGGAGAAGGAATTAAACAGGCGGGAAAGGATAGGAGCCACAATCGGGCAAAAGGTTTTATAAAACAGGGACGTATAGCCGTCCGGGCCCGGGGCTTTCCCGTGTTTGAGCCTGGATATAGCGGATATCACCTCCTCCACATGAATACTACGTTCTAGATGTTCCGCCTGTGCCGGGTCCAGGGCCGGAAGGGCCACTGACTCCAAGTAGTCCGCAGTATCCTGCGGCAAAGGGGGTTCCCCCGTGTAAAGCTCTTCATAGAACCTACGAAACGTCTCCGCCACAGCCGCGTCATCAGAGACTGCCACCCCTTCAGACCCGAGCAGTTCCTTTACTACGCTACGCTGCTGCGCTATACGGAGTCTATTCGTCAAGAGTTTGCCACACCTATCCCCACCCGTGTAAAACGCGTGTTTTAGGCGCAGCGCTGCGTATTCCGCCCTATCCATGTCCAACGCCGACAAGAGCTTCCTGGCAGCCTTCAGTTGTTTCCACACCCTAGGAGCTCCGGTACGGCAATGGACCTGCTCCAATTCTCGGACCTTGGAAGTCAGCTCCTCCCTCTTACGTTGTCTCTCCCTATTCTCTGCCGAGGATATGGAAATGAACTCCCCCCTCAGAACCGCCTTCAACGCCGCCCACTGTGTCGCTAGCGAGGTGTCTGAATTATCGTTGTGTACCTGATACTCCCGGATCGCTTCCTCAATGTGTTTGACAACAGTTTTTTTATGTAAGAGGGTGTCTCTAAGTCGCCATACCCCACGAGAGGGGGGGGGGCGGCGGAAGCGCAAATGTGCCTACAACCGGCGCATGATCAGACAACGACAGGACCCCAATGTCCGCCGCCGTAGCGGAGGCACACAGCGGTCCACTGACCAATAAGTGGTCCAACCGTGCATAAGTCCGGTGTGCATGTGAATAGTAAGAATAGTCCCTACTCGTGGGGTGAAGGGTGCGCCAAAGATCATGTAGGTCCATGTCAGCGATTCAAGCCTTCCCTGCCTGTGAGAGTTCCCCACTTTGCGGGTATCGCTGCGCAGACCTATCGAGCGTGGAGTCAAAAACTATATTCAAATCACCCCCTAGAATGATATGTCTTTCTGGGGAGGCAGTCACGTCCACCAGCGCTGAGTCAAGAAAGCGCTCCTGGTGGTCGTTCCGGTTATATAAAGAGCCGATAGTGAACGTCGTGTCCCCCAGCTTGAGGCGATACGCCAACAGCCTCCCCTTTTGTTCTGCGAATTTGTACAGCACCTCCCCCCTGAAGGAACTTGCTATCAAAATGGCCACCCCCGCAGTCTTAGAAGCAGCAGAGGAGAAGAACTGTGTGGGAAACTTGTTAGAGCGCATCCTGTGACAATCCTGTGGTAGTAAATGGGTCTCCTGCAGGAGACATATGTCTGCATGTGTCCCCTCCAGCAAAGACAAGATTGCTCTCCGCTTTACCGGATTGTTCAGTCCCTTAACATTAAGGGTCACCACTTTCAGTGTCGACATATCCCTAAAGGACTGTGCGCGCTAGGCCGCGGGTGCCCAATCAGCGGGGGAGGGGCACGGGACAGCAGCGCAGGAGAAGCAAAATAAGACAAAGCAATAACATGTAGGACACTGGACGGTACCCCCTCTACCCCCAAACAACCCCCAACTTCCCTCAAGTCAAACCCGTGGCAACTGGCCAACTCCCTACCCAAACCCGAACGACCCATTGTCCCAGTCATGTCCCAAAACGGACAAGTCCGTGGAAAGTACAAAAAGTGGACGTCTGGCCACTCGTTCTTCCCGCCTCTCCCCCAACCCTCCCTCCAACCCCCAAACCTGTGGTTGCAGAAGCTATGTCCATCTCCCCCCGGAGCGATTCTACGCCGTCATGGCGACACCGTTCGTGGCAGCCGAGTCCCTGGCCGCTTCTCTCAGAGCGTTGGCCATTTCTGCTCTGATGGTGGGTGAGTCCGGCCTCCCAGCACTAGCCGCCGACCTCCGCCTCGCCGATCGCCGCCATCCTCCTCGATCAGGGCGCCTCCGGCCCGGTGTCGCTTCACTCTCCTCCGTGGCCGTGAGGCCCAGGACTCCACAGACATCCTGCAAGGAGCGCAGTTGGTGCAGTACGCCATTCCAGCGGAAAATAAGGCGAAAGGGATGTCCCCAAGAGTACGGTGTTTCATTCTCTCTTAGGAAGTCCGTCGTGATTTTGAAGGCCCTGCGCTTCTGTAGCGTGATGGCAGACAGGTCCTGAAATAACGCTACAGGCCGTTCACGGAAGGTCAGCGGCTGTTTCTTGCGGGCCTCCGCCATTATGCGTTCCTTCACTGGGAAGTCCGGGAGGTAGGCCAGAATATCCGGAGGAGGCGCTGCCGACTGCCGCTGTCGGCCGACTCTATAGGCCCTATCAATCCGGATCGGGAAGTCCGCGGGCTCACCCAGGATCTCCCTGAACATGTCCCTCAGGTAGCCAGCCAAATCAGCCCCCTCTTCTGCGGACGGAACACCCCGGACCCGAATGTTATTTCGTCTCGACCTGTTCTCCAGGTCTTCATTGTGTGCCTGGAGGTCGACATGCTGTTCCCTGAGGCGTAGTATGTCTTGTTGTAGATGGACAATCTCCTCGTCCCTCCGCTGGGCCGTTGCCTCCACCGTTTCCATCTGTTCACCAAGGCCCTCCACCTCTCTATGGACCTCTGGCACCTCGCTGGCTACCTCTTGTTTTAGCATTTGGAAGTCAGCCTTGAGTGAACTGAACAGGTCCTCCATGAAGGATCTTGTGACTGGGGGCTCACCCCCCGCCGGTTCGCCTGTGGTTCTAGAAGAGCTCGGGGACGGTTGCGCCCTGTCGCGTTGCTGCTGGGCCCTGCTGAGCATGTCCGGGAGGGTGCGGTCACCCCTCTTCGCGCCCCGGTTCCCCGACATTTGTGCACTATGGACCACAGCACTCCACTCAACTAAAGAGGCGATCCCAAGCCACTGGCGGGCAAGGCACCATCGAGGGCAGAGACCGATGCAGCAGGGCTACTACGCGTTCCGTGCTTCCGAGAACAAAATGGCGGCCAGGCTCCGCCCCGGAGGCCGACCCACACTTCCAATTAAATTTCAAGCCGCTGACCACTATAAGGACCTCCCGGTCCGTGGAATCTCCTAGGACGGGAGTTCTGTTCAGGGCCGGGGACGCAGAAATTGTTCCAGGACGGCACTGTAGGAGATCTTCGCCACCGCCGTCGTGGAGATAAGATGGCGGCCGGGCATTGCCGGGCCGACCCTCCGAGTCCGATGGTCTCCGCCGGAGCCGTGCAGAGAGTCAGGGTCCCAGAAATGAGTCTCCTCTGGGACCGTCAAGTCATAGTAGGGCCGGAGAGTGTGACCCTTTTTCCGGAGCTCCGTCCCTAACTGGCTACAGGGCCGAGGCACACGCAGGGTATCAGGCTACTACCGCAGACTCCAGCACCTCCATGCTCAGACAACAGGCGTCTCTCCTCTCGGCACCCCGCGGCGGCCAGGCATCCGGCGCATCAGCTCCCAAGGCACAAGCCGATGCGAGTATGCAAGCAAAGTCCGCACCAAGCAGCCAGACACTGGCGCCGGGGCCCACCCAGGCCTTTCGGCCGGCGGTCCGCTCCGCTTCGTTTCAATGGCGCTCCGCAGCCAGCTTGTCGCCCCCCAAGTGTGCTCCTGCAGAAGCGCTCGGGGTCAAAGTTTAGCACCGGTGTGCACACCAAGGTCTCCGCCACCCGTCCCACGGCCGCTGAACTCCAGCGGGGGGAGAAAAGCTGTCTAAAAAGGGCTCGGGCCTAGTCGGGCCGGAGGAGCTGCGGGAAGAAGCGTACGCTCACCCCGCCATCTTGGCCATGCCCCCGCTGTTGGCGGTTTAAAGGCTTTGGTGGCCTTATTTACCCAATTCCAAAATTTTCTTTGGTCTTTAGTTTTTATAATCTCAAAGACTGTTGCCCAGTGTAGCTCTTCTTCTATTTTCTTTAGGGCGAACCTAGCCTTTCTGTAGTCCTTTCTGGTGGCTGATATATTGCTCTTCAGAGTTATGTATTCACTTTCATTATTTGCGTTGGTACGTTGCAACTTATTTAATTTGCTTTTTCTAGTGATTATAAGTTGTTTTTGCAATGTCAGAGATGTCGAAGCCGGAAGGACCTTGGTGAGGCTATTTATTGGTTTTAAGGCTAATTGATCTCTGAAGTTGATCAGTGTGTTTTCCCAGGATGATAGTATCGAAAGGTTACTACTAGCTGGAGCCCATTTGGACAGAAGATTATCCACTTCCGCCTCTATTGCTTTGCGGTTTCCTTCTGACCATCTCAATTTTCTTACATTCTGGAGATCCGATTCTGTTCTAATCATAGGGATATTCAGGCGGTGTAGTTGCCAAGGGCAATCTTGCATGATAAAATGGTGTGGTTGCTGTCAGGGGACGGTGTTATCAGGAGCTGGCGTACCCGATGGAAAGCAGTGAGTGAAATCCATGTGAAGTCTAAAGTAGCCATACGGGAGGAGGATGTGTGGGTATATGCAGCTGGTTGGTCCGAGGAGATCCTTCCATTAAGGATACGCAAGCCGGATTGATTTAATTTTGTTGCTAGTTTTATTCCACTTGCATCCTTCCGCTAATACTGAGTTCGTATCTCTGGGATTGCCCATATTTCATTTGCTGATAATAATTGAGAAGATTTGGTAGGCTCGATGTCCATTAGATTAGAGTTGAAGTCACCCATTAGCAGCCACAAATCATTTAGGAATAGGGTTTCCAAGTTGTTTATTATATGTAGCATATTCCTTAGTGTGGTCTCTCATTTTGTTTTTGTAGGACGCAAGTAGACACATCCAAGAATAATTTTTTGATTGATTTTTCCTTTTACAGGACTCTTGATCTCAATGCAGATGAAGATATAGCCGCAATCGCCGTTATAGAGTATTTCTAATTTTGCGACCAATGTGTTCTTTACAGCAATCAGCATGCCCCCTGATGCGAGGCCACCTGCTGTGGATGGTATGGCAAAGGATTTCATTACTGTGAAATCTTCCCAGATGGTGTTCCCCAGGGCCCAGGTCTCTTGGATGGCAAAGATGACATTGGTGTTCCGGAGGTCTGTAGTTAATCGTCCGATTTTCTCTCTTGTTAGACCCCGGTTGTTCCAGGAGCATATGCTTAGACAGTGGATTGTGTCATAATTTATTTTATTTTCGTACAAGGTTGTTTGAGGGCTATCCTAGAGCCTGGGAAAGCCAGGACCAGTCTTGGGATTTATTCAGCCTGAATACGCATTTACGGGGACCACCTGCTGTCGTGGTAATTACTTGAAGTGGGGTCTCAATCCATGGGGCTGTTTTTTGTTCCTGTCTGTTGCCACGTAACGTCTGGGCTAACTGCTGATTGTTGCTTTCCTGATATAGGACTGGTCTATTATTGCCAGCCGTAGGAGATTCAAAAGTGTTTTTTAAGAAGGTTGGGTAGTTGGTAGTAAAGTAAAGGCTAGCTTGGATGCCCCATTCGCTCAATTGCTTTACATTCTTCAATAATATTGCTGCCTTGTCTTGATTGTGAAACGTTACCACAGTTGGTTCGTTTTTCTGGCCCGGAGCCGGGTCTATGAAGGCCACTGCTTCGATATCTGCTGTTTTAACACTTTCTAAGCCTGGGAGTTGCGAGCATAACTTTACATAACACCGAAGCCAGATCCGATGTCAAACAGCTAATGCGCCCCTCGTCGAACATTTCATGGACAAAGGCCACAATGAAACAGAATTCACATGGACAATAATCACACAGATAAAAGCCCCCCAACGGAGAGAAGACATTTCCCAACTCCTTAACAAGGAAGCACTGCACTGGATCTTGAAAACTGACAGTATACGTAAAGGCATGAATCAATTAGAAGAATGGACCTCATTAGTGTAAATAAACTATAGAATGCTTCCTAGTCTCTTATATCAAAATGCAATCTTTATGTAAACCCAAGTGGCTTGCTTCTGACAATATGTAAATATATACAGATTTTTTATGTGTCACACTTCACAAACACTGGCTCAATAGCCCGACTCCAAAGTGTCTTGCCTCTGACAAAATGTTATTATATATAGTCGTTTTTATGTGTCACAATTAACAAACATGGGCTCACTAGCCCCACTCCAATATGGCCGCCGTATTCCCTTCCCAAACCAGCCCCATGATGGCCACTACACCAGCCTCCGTAGTCCCTCCTCCCTTTCCACACTCATCTGAACCATAAATATGGTATCCCCAAAGCACTGAGGCAGCGATCCCCGCCAGACCTCCGCCGTGCCAGCCATCGAGCTACCGGCCAACAAGTAAGTAGCGCCAATTCCAGGAACCTTCCACCCGAGTGCGCTATTCCGCCTTTTAATCCCATTAATGATTCTACCCTTTTCCCTCAGATCCTTGGATATGCAGTCCACCCACGCCCTGCCACGTTTATCCATACATGGCAACATCGCTCAGTAAGTAACCGTAGATATTCATGACACACCACCCAGGTCGGTCACAGTACCATCCCATCCCCAACCAATCCTTCCTCCCTTCTTCCCACAGCTATCCTCGCCACAACTATGACACGCATGCTGACAGCAAGCAAAGCCAGCATCTCACTGTGCCGGGTACCACGCCAACGGCAAGCCTTGTAAGTAACCTTCGAACCAAGCCCTTAGTTTGTCCATGACAGGAGTCATGCACACTGTACCAACTTTCCACCTTGTTGCCGTCAGCCTCCAGCGACCTCCTACCGGCCCCCTGAGCCCATCTCAGGCAGGCATATCTCACACCGACCTTGGACGCTGCTCTAGACAGGAGCGCAACCTCTGAAAACCAGGTACTCCCCCCAGGACCTGTTTTTTCCACCCCCTCTGATCTCTGGCCATGAACTCACCTGCTAAATTACCACTGCACCGCTAAGCACGATGTATGTAACGTGTTCACAACCTCACTGTGCCGTTTTTTGCATCATTCTTCTCACATGTATTAAGATCAAAAATACTATTGCTCCCTTAAGAACACACCACCACTACCACAACCAGGGCCAACACTCGTTTTTTACCAACAACTATAAGCATGGCTCTTCGATCAAGACACCACGGCCCATAGATACCTTTTTCACTTTTGTGACGTAAAATTTGATATTTGGATATGCCGTCTTAAATGTGTTCCAGCATCATGCCTGGCATTTTAACCCTTTTTTTCAATTATGTTCTCTCCCATTTTCCTCCCTCTATTTCTTCACATGTGTATTAAGTAAATGACATTTATGCGAATGTTTGAAAGTATGCTAAGAAAAACATGATTTACATTTTTGTCCTGATGATGATGCCTTGTATTTAAGGTGTGATTCAGAAAAGGGGGTGGTGATGAACAGAGTGTCTGAATTAAGCAGACAACTCTTACCCAGTCCAAAGATCAGGGCTTGATCCATCACCGTTTTTTAGCTCACTGCACCATCCCAGCTCAGAACCTGGCTACATGCAAATTAGTCTGTCCCTGGCCCAGTGCATCATGGGAACAGGGCAGACCAGACTACCAAGCCAATTCTTATACTGGGAAGGAAACAAGCTTCCGGGGAACGGTTTCTGGCGTTTCAGCCGTCTTCGGCCCGGCTTGCTTGAATCCTGATGGTGCAATGAGCAAGGGACTCACATCTGAGTATACCCTTCCACGCTTATGGTGGACAAAATGATTCAGAAAAGGGGGTGGTGATGAACAGAGTGTCTGAATTAAGCAGACCACTCTTACCCAGTCCAAATATCAGGGCTTGATCCATCACCGTTTTTTAGCTCACTGCACCATTCCAGCTCAGAACCTGGCTACATGCAAATTAGTCTGTCCCTGTCCCAGTGCATCATGGGAACAGGGCAGACCAGACTACCAAGCCAATTCTTATACTGGGAAGGAAACAAGCTTCCGGGGACCGGTTTCTGGCATTTTAGCCGTCTTCGGCCCGGCTTGCTTGAATCCTGATGGTGCAATGAGCAAGGGACTCACATCTGAGTATACCCTTCCACGCTTATGGTGGACAAAATGATTCAGAAAAGGGGGCGGTGATGAACAGAGTGTCTGAATTAAGCAGACCACTCTTACCCAGTCCAAAGATCAGGGCTTGATCCATCACCGTTTTTTAGCTCACTGCACCATCCCAGCTCAGAACCTGGCTACATGCAAATTAGTCTGTCCCTGGCCCAGTGCATCATGGGAACAGGGCAGACCAGACTTCCAAGCCAATTCTTATACTGGGAAGGAAACAAGCTTCCGGGGACCGGTTTCTGGCATTTCAGCCGTCTTCGGCCCGGCTTGCTTGAATCCTGATGGTGCAATGAGCAAGGGACTCACATCTGAGTATACCCTTCCACGCTTATGGTGTACAAAATGATTCAGAAAAGGGGGTGGTGATGAACAGAGTGTCTGAATTAAGCAGACCACGCTTACCCAGTCCAAAGATCAGGGCTTGATTCATCACCGTTTTTTAGCTCACTGCACCATCCCAGCTCAGAACCTGGCTACATGCAAATTAGTCTGTCCCTGGCCCAGTGCATCATGGGAACAGGGCAGACCAGACTACCAAGCCAATTTTTATACTGGGAAGGAAACAAGCTTCTGGGGACCGGTTTCTGGCATTTCAGCCGTCTTCGGCCCGGCTTGCTTGAATCCTGATGGTGCAATGAGCAAGGGACTCACATCTGAGTATACCCTTCCACGCTTATGATGGACAAAATGATTCAGAAAAGGGGGTGGTGATGAACAGAGTGTCTGAATTAAGCAGACCACTCTTACCCAGTCCAAAGATCAGGGCTTGATCCATCACTATTTTTTAGCTCACTGCACCATCCCAGCTCAGAACCTGGCTACATGCAAATTAGTCTGTCCCTGGCCCAGTGCATCATGGGAACCGGGCAGACCAGACTACCAAGCCAATTCTTATACTGGGAAGGAAACAAGCTTCCGGGGACCGGTTTCTGGCATTTCAGCCGTCTTCGGCCCGGCTTGCTTGAATCCTGATGGTTCAATGAGCAAGGGACTAAAATCTGAGTATACCCTTCCACGCTTATGGTGGACAAAATGATTCGGAAAAGGGGGTGGTGATGAACAGAGTGTCTGAATTAAGCAGACCACTCTTACCCAGTCCAAAGATCAGGGCTTGATCCATCACCGTTTTTTAGCTCACTGCACCATCCCAGCTCAGAACCTGGTTACATGCAAATTTGTCTGTCCCTGGCCCAGTGCACCATGGGAACAGGGCAGACCAGACTTCCAAGCCCATTCTTATACTGGGAAGGAAACAAGCTTCCGGGGACCGGTTTCTGGCATTTCAGCCGTCTTCGGCCCGGCTTTCTTGAATCCTGATGGTGCAATGAGCAAGGGACTCACATCTGAGTATACCCTTCCACACTTATGGTGGACAAAATGATTCAGAAAAGGGGGTGGTGATGAACAGAGTGTCTGAATTAAGCAGACCACTCTTACCCAGTCCAAAGATCAGGGCTTGATCCATCACCGTTTTTTAGCTCACTGCACCATCCTAGCTCAGAACCTGGCTACATGCAAATTAGTCTGTCCCTGGCCCAGTGCATCATGGGAACAGGGCAGACCAGACTACCAAGCCAATTCTTATACTGGGAAGGAAACAAGCTTCCGGGGACCGGTTTCTGGCATTTCAGCCGTCTTCGGCCCGGCTTGCTTGAATCCTGATGGTGCAATGAGCAAGGGACTCACATCTGAGTATACCCTGCCACGCTTATGATGGACAAATTGATTCAGAAAAGGGGGTGGTGATGAACAGAGTGTCTGAATTAAGCAGACCACTCTTACCCAGTCCAAAGATCAGGGCTTGATCCATCACCGTTTTTTAGCTCACTGCACCATCCCAGCTCAGAACCTGGCTACATGCAAATTAGTCTGTCCCTGGCCCAGTGCATCATGGGAACAGGGTAGACCAGACTACCAAGCCAATTCTTATACTGGGAAGGAAACAAGCTTTCGGGACCGGTTTCTGCAATTTCAGCCGTCTTCGGCCCGGCTTGCTTGAATCCTGATGGTTCAATGAGCAAGGGATTAACATCTGAGTATACCCTTCCACGCTTATGGTGGACAAAATGATTCAGAAAAGGGGGTGGTGATGAACAGAGTGTCTGAATTAAGCAGACCACTCTTACCCAGTCCAAAGATCAGGGCTTGATCCATCACCGTTTTTTAGCTCACTGCACCATCCCAGCTCAGAACCTGGCTATATGCAAATTAGTCTGTCCCTGGCCCAGTGCATCATGGGAACAGTGCAGACCAGACTACCAAGCCAATTCTTATACTGGGAAGGAAACAAGCTTCCGGGGACCGGTTTCTGGCATTTCAGCCGCCTTCGGCCCAGCTTGCTAAAATCCTGATGGTGCAATGAGCAAGGGACTCACATCTGAGTATACCCTTCCACGCTTATGGTGGACAAAATGATTCAGAAAAGGGGGTGGTGATGAACAGAGTGTCTGAATTAAGCAGACCACTCTTACCCAGTCCAAAGATCAGGGCTTGATCCATCACCGTTTTTTAGCTCACTGCACCATCCCAGCTCAGAACCTGGTTACATGCAAATTTGTCTGTCCCTGGCCCAGTGCATCATGGGAACAGGGCAGACCAGACTTCCAAGCCCATTCTTATACTGGGAAGGAAACAAGCTTCCGGGGACCGGTTTCTGGCATTTCAGCCGTCTTTGGCCCGGCTTGCTTGAATCCTGATGGTGCAATGAGCAAGGAACTCACATCTGAGTGTACCCTTCCACGCTTATGGTGGACAAAATGATTCAGAAAAGGTGGTGGTGATGAACAGAGTGTCTGAATTAAGCAGACCACTCTTACCCAGTCCAAAGATCAGGGCTTGATCCATCACCGTTTTTTAGCTCACTGCACCATCCCAGCTCAGAACCTGGCTACATGCAAATTAGTCTGTCCCTGGCCCAGTGCATCATGGGAACAGGGCAGACCAGACTACCAAGCCAATTCTTATACTGGGAAGGAAACAAGCTTCCGGGGACCGGTTTCTGGCATTTCAGCCGTCTTCGGCCCGGCTTGCTTGAATCCTGATGGTGCAATGAGCAAGGGACTCACATCTGAGTATACCCTGCCACGCTTATGATGGACAAATTGATTCAGAAAAGGGGGTGGTGATGAACAGAGTGTCTGAATTAAGCAGACCACTCTTACCCAGTCCAAAGATCAGGGCTTGATCCATCACCGTTTTTTAGCTCACTGCACCATCCCAGCTCAGAACCTGGCTACATGCAAATTAGTCTGTCCCTGGCCCAGTGCATCATGGGAACAGGGCAGACCAGACTACCAAGCCAATTCTTATACTGGGAAGGAAACAAGCTTTCGGGGACCGGTTTCTGGCATTTCAGCCGTCTTCGGCCCGGCTTGCTTGAATCCTGATGGTTCAATGAGCAAGGGATTAACATCTGAGTATACCCTTCCACGCTTATGGTGGACAAAATGATTTAGAAAAGAGGGTGGTGATGAACAGAGTGTCTGAATTAAGCAGACCACTCTTACCCAGTCCAAAGATCAGGGCTTGATCCATCACCGTTTTTTAGCTCACTGCACCATCCCAGCTCAGAACCTGGCTACATGCAAATTAGTCTGTCCCTGGCCCAGTTCATCATGGGAACAGGGCAGACCAGACTACCAAGCCAATTCTTATACTGGGAAGGAAACAAGCTTCCGGGGACCGGTTTCTGGCATTTCAGCCGCCTTCGGCCCAGCTTGCTTGAATCCTGATGGTGCAATGAGCAAGGGACTCACATCTGAGTATACCCTTCCACGCTTATGGTGGACAAAATGATTCAGAAAAGGGGGTGGTGATGAACAGAGTGTCTGAATTAAGCAGACCACTCTTACCCAGTCCAAAGATCAGGGCTTGATCCATCACCGTTTTTCAGCTCACTGCACCATCCCAGCTCAGAACCTGGCTACATGCAAATTAGTCTGTCCCTGGCCCAGTGCATCATGGGACCAGGGCAGACCAGACTACCAAGCCAATTCTTATACTGGGAAGGAAACAAGCTTCCGGGGACCGGTTTCTGGCATTTCAGCCGTCTTCGGCCCGGCTTGCTTGAATCCTGATGGTGCAATGAGCAAGGGACTCACATCTGAGTATACCTTTCCACGCTTATGGTGGGCAAAAGGATTCAGAAAAGGGGGTGGTGATGAACAGAGTGTCTGAATTAAGCAGACCACTCTTACCCAGTCCAAAGATCAGGGCTTGATCCATCACCGTTTTTTAGCTCACTGCACCATCCCAGCTCAGAACCTGGCTACATGCAAATTAGTCTGTCACTGGCCCAGTGCATCATGGGAACAGGTCAGACCAGACTACCAAGCCAATTCTTATGAAATGAAATGAAATGAAAATTGCACTTATATAGCGCGTAACTACCCGGAGGCCTCGCAGCGCTTTAGACTGAATACTGGTGGCGAGCTCAGGGCAGATCAGCACATCTTTGCAAACAAGTGTGTTTTTAAAGCCTTTCTAAAGGACAGGAGGTTGTTGATTTCACGAAGGGAAGGGGGAGGGAGTTCCAAAGCCTAGCCGCGGTATGAGAAAAGGACCGACCACCCCAACGGGCTTTGTTGATTTTGGTGGTGGTTACCAGTTGCAGGGAACTAGAGAGTAAGGCTCTGGACGGTGCATAAGGTGTAGCTATAGGGTGCAGGATTGCTGGGCCAGTGCGGTGAAAAGATTTGTGCACAATGCACATGGCCTTGAACTGCACTCTGGCCGCTACTGGGAGCCAATGAAGCTCTTTCAGAGCTTTCTTAGCTGACTGCCAACGGGGGATGTTGTACAGTAAGCGGGCAGCACAGTTTTGTGTGACCTGAAGCCTGTGGGTCACTGCTGCTGGGGCTCCCATATAAAGGGCATTCCCATAATCCAGGTGAGAGAGGATCAGGGCCTGGACCATGATCCTCCAAGCCTGGAATGGGAGCAGGGGAAGCACCTTACGGAGCATTTTCATCAACCCGATGCAAGTGGAGGCGGTTTTTGTAACTTGCGCTGAAAAATCAAGCGCCTTGTCCAGCCAGACTCCCAGGCTCTTAATCTGGGGTTTAGGAGGAGGAGGCGGGCCGAGAGATGGAGGCCAGATGGATGCTAGGGCAGATGGAGGGGGATTGCCCAGCAGCATAATATCTGTTTTCTCCCCTTTAAGCTTGAGGTATGAGGATTGCATCCATCTGGCGACAGCCTCTAGACAGGGACCTAAGGTGGAAGTGGATCCAGAGTGGTCAAGGGAGACCACCAGTTGGGTGTCATCTGCGTAGGTAACAATACGCACACCAAAGGGAAAAACTATCCTCTCTAGGGGCTCCATATAGGCATTAAAAACAGTAGGGCTCAGGGAGGAGCCCTGGGGTACTCCACAGCTGAGAGGATGTTTAGGGGAGACCAACTCACCCTCAAACACCTGGAAGAATCTATTGTCCAGGAAGGAGGTAAGCCATTCCAGGGCCGCGCCCGACACGCCCAAACCACTCAGCCGATGTAATAGTGTGGAGTAGTTGACCGTGTCGAACGCTGGGAAGGAAACAAGCTTCCAAGGACTGGTTTCTGGCATTTCAGCCGTCTTCGGCCCGGCTTGCTTGAATCCTGATGGTGCAATGAGCAAGGGACTAACATCTGAGTATACCCTTCCACGCTTATGGTGGACAAAATGATTCAGAAAAGGGGGTGGTGATGAACAGAGTGTCTGAATTAAGCAGACCACTCTTACCCAGTCCAAAGATCAGGGCTTGATCCATCACCGTTTTTTAGCTCACTGCACCATCCCAGCCCAGAACCTGGCTACATGCAAATTAGTCTGTCCCTGGCCCAGTGCATCATGGGAACAGGGCAGACCAGACTACCAAGCCAATTCTTATACTGGGAAGGAAACAAGCGTCCGGGGACCGGTTTCTGGCATTTCAGCCGCCTTTGGCCCAGCTTGCTTGAATCCTGATGGTGCAATGAGCAAGGGACTCACATCTGAGTATACCCTTCCACGCTTATGGTGGACAAAATGATTCAGAAAAGGGGGTGGTGATGAACAGAGTGTCTGAATTAAGCAGACCACTCTTACCCAGTCCAAAGATCAGGGCTTGATCCATCACCGTTTTTTAGCTCACTGCACCATCCCAGCTCAGCACCTAGCTACATGCAAATTAGTCTGTCCCTGGCCCAGTGCATCATGGGAACAGGGCAGACCAGACTACCAAGCCAATTCTTATACTGGGAAGGAAACAAGCTTCCGGGGACCGGTTTCTGCCATTTCAGCCATCTTCGGCCCGGCTTGCTTGAATCCTGATGGTGCAATGAGCAAGGGACTCACATCTGAGTATACCCTTCCACGCTTATGGTGGACAAAATGATTCAGAAAAGGGGGTGGTGATGAACAGAGTGTCTGAATTAGGCAGACCACTCTTACCCAGTCCAAAGATCAGGGCTTGATCCATCACCGTTTTTTAGCTCACTGCACCATCCCAGCTCAGAACCTGGCTACATGCAAATTAGTCTGTCCCTGGCCCAGTGCATCATGGGAACAGGGCAGACCAGACTACCAAGCCAATTCTTATACTGGGAAGGAAACAAGCTTCCGGGGACCGGTTTCTGGCATTTCAGCCGTCTTCGGCCCGGCTTGCTTGAATCCTGATGGTGCAATGAGCAAAGGACTCACATCTGAGTATACCCTTCCACGCTTATGGTGGACAAAATGATTCAGAAAAGGGGGTGGTGATGAACAGAGAGTCTGAATTAAGCAGACCACTCTTATCCAGTCCAAAGATCATGGCTTGATCCATCACCGTTTTTTAGCTCACTGCACCATCCCAGCTCAGAACCTGGCTACATGCAAATTAGTCTGTCCCTGGCCTAGTGCATCATGGGAACAGGGCAGACCAGACTACCAAGCCAATTCTTATACTGGGAAGGAAACAAGCTTCCGGGGACCGGTTTCTGGCATTTCAGCCGTCTTCGGCCCGGCTTGCTTGAATCCTGATGGTGCAATGAGCAAGGGACTCACATCTGAGTATACCCTTCCACGCTTATGGTGGACAAAATGATTCAGAAAAGGGGGTGGTGATGAACAGAGTGTCTGAAGTAAGCAGACCACTCTTACCCAGTCCAAAGATCAGGGCTTGATCCATCACCGTTTTTTAGCTCACTGCACCATCCCAGCTCAGAACCTGGCTACATGCAAATTAGTCTGTCCCTGGCCCAGTGCATCATGGGAACAGGGCAGACCAGACTACCAAGCCAATTCTTATACTGGGAAGGAAACAAGCTTCCGGGAACCGGTTTCTGGCATTTCAGCCGTCTTCGGCCCGGCTTGCTTGAATCCTGATGGTGCAATGAGCAAGGGACTCACATCTGAGTATACCCTTCCACGCTTATGGTGGACAAAATGATTCAGAAAAGGGGGTGGTGATGAACAGAGTGTCTGAAGTAAGCAGACCACTCTTACCCAGTCCAAAGATCAGGGCTTGATCCATCACCGTTTTTTAGCTCACTGCACCATCCCAGCTCAGAACCTGGCTACATGCAAATTAGTCTGTCCCTGGCCCAGTGCATCATGGGAACAGGGCAGACCAGACTACCAAGCCAATACTTATACTAGGACGGAAACAAGATTCCGGGGACCGGTTTCTGGCATTTCAGCCGTCTTCGGCCCGGCTTGCTTGAATCCTGATGGTGCAATGAGCAAGGGACTCACATCTGAGTATACCCTGCCACGCTTATGGTGGACAAAATGATTCAGAAAAGGGGGTGGTGATGAACAGAGTGTCTGAATTAAGCAGACCACTCTTACCCAGTCCAAAGATCAGGGCTTGATCCATCACCGTTTTTTAGCTCACTGCACCATCCCAGCTCAGAACCTGGCTACATGCAAATTAGTCTGTCCCTGGCCCAGTGCATCATGGGAACAGGGCAGACCAGACTACCAAGACAATTCTTATACTGGGAAGGAAAGAAGCTTCCGGGGACCGGTTTCTGGCATTTCAGCCGTCTTCGGCCCGGCTTGCTTGAATCCTGATGGTGCAATGAGCAAGGGACTCACATCTGAGTATACCCTTCCACGCTTATGGTGGACAAAATGATTCAGAAAAGGGGGTGGTGATGAACAGAGTGTCTGAATTAAGCAGACCACTCTTACCCAGTCCAAAGATCAGGGCTTGATCCATCACCGTTTTTTAGCTCACTGCACCATCCCAGCTCAGAACCTGGCTACATGCAAATTAGTCTGTCCCTGGCCCAGTGCATCATGGGAACAGGGCAGACCAGACTACCAAGCCATATCTTATACTGGGAAGGAAACAAGCTTCCGGGGACAGGTTTCTGGCATTTCAGCCGTCTTCGGCCCGGCTTGCTTGAATCCTGATGGTGCAATGAGCAAGGGACTCACATCTGAGTATACCCTTCCACGCTTATGGTGGACAAAATGATTCAGAAAAGGGGGTGGTGATGAACAGAGTGTCTGAATTAAGCAGACCACTCTCACCACAAGTGTGGCAGGGTATACTCAGACATGAGTCCCTTGCTCACTGCACCACCAGGATTCAAGCAAGCCGGGCCGACGACGGCTGAAATGCCAGAAACCGGTCCCCGGAAGCTTGTCTCCTTTCCGGTGAAGAATTGGCTTGGTAGTTTGGTCTGCCCTGTTCCCATGAGGCACTGGGTCAGACTAATTTGCATATAGCCAGGTTCTGAACTGGGGTGATGCAGTGAGCTAAATAACGGTGATGGATCAAGCCCTGATCTCTTGACTGGGTAAGAGTGGTCTGCTTAATTCAGACACTCTGTTCATCACCACCCCCTTTTTTGAATCGTTTTTGGCCACCACAATTGTGGCAGGGTATACTCAGACATGAGTCCCTTGCTCACTGCACCACCAGGATTCAAGCAAGCCGGGCCGACGACGGCTGAAATGCCAGAAACCGGTCCCCGGAAGCTTGTCTCCTTTCCGGTGAAGAATTGGCTTGGTAGTTTGGTCTGCCCTGTTCCCATGAGGCACTGGGTAAGACTAATTTGCATATAGCCAGGTTCTGAACTGGGGTGATGCAGTGAGCTAAATAACGGGGATGGATCAAGCCCTGATCTCTTGACTGGGTAAGAGTGGTCTGCTTAATTCAGACACTCTGTTCATCACCACCCCCTTTTTTGAATCGTTTTTGGCCACCACAAGTGTGGCAGGGTATACTCAGACATGAGTCCCTTGCTCACTGCACCACCAGGATTCAAGCAAGCCAGCCCGACATTGGCTGAAATGCCAGAAACCGGTCCCCGGAAGCTTGTCTACTTTCCGGTGAAGAATTGGCTTGGTAGTTTGGTCTGCCCTGTTCCCATGAGGCACTGGGTCAGACTAATTTGCATATAGCCAGGTTCTGAACTGGGGTGATGGAGTGAGCTAAATAACGGTGATGGATCAAGCTCTGATCTCTTGACTGGGTAAGAGTGGTCTGCTTACTTCAGACACTCTGTTCATCACCCCCCCTTTTTTTAATCGTTTTTGGCCACCACAAATGTGGCAGGGCATACTGAGACATGAGTCCCTTGCTCACTGCACCACCAGGATTCAAGCAATCCGGGCCGACGACGGCTGAAATGCCAGAAACCGGACCCCGGAAGCTTGTTTCCTTTCCGGTGAAGAATTGGCTTGGTAGTTTGGTCTGCCCTGTTCCCATGAGGCACAAGGTCAGACTAATTTGCATATAGCCAGGTTCTGAACTGGGGTGATGCAGTGAGCTAAATAACGGTGATGGATCAAGCCCTGATCTCTTGACTGGGTAAGAGTGGTCTGCTTAATTCAGACACTCTGTTCATCACCACCCCCTTTTTTGAATCGTTTTTGGCCACCACAAGTGTGGCAGGGTATACTCAGACATAAGTCCCTTGCTCACTGCACCACCAGGATTCAAGCAAGCCGGGCCGACGTCGGCTGAAATGCCAGAAACCGGTCCCCGGAAGCTTGTCTCCTTTCTGGTGAAGAATTGGGTTGGTAGTTTGGTCTGCCCTGTTCCCATGAGGCACTGGGTCAGACTAATTTGCATATAGCCGGGTTCTGAACTGGGGTGATGCAGTGAGCTAAATAAAGGTGATGGATCAAGCCCTGATCTCTTGACTGGGTAAGAGTGGTCTGCTTACTTCAGACACTCTGTTCATCACCCCCCCTTTTTTTAATCGTTTTGGGCCGTCACAAATGTGGCAGGGTATACTCAGACATGAGTCCCTTGCTCACTGCACCACCAGGATTCAAGCAAGCCGGGCCGACGACGGCTGAAATGCCAGAAACCGGTCCCCGGAAGCTTGTCTCCTTTCCGGTGAAGAATTGGCTTGGTAGTTTGGTCTGCCCTGTTCCCATGAGGCACTGGGTCAGACTAATTTGCATATAGCCAGGTTCTGAACTGGGGTGATGCAGTGAGCTAAATAACGGGGATGGATCAAGCCCTGATCTCTTGACTGGGTAAGAGTGGTCTGCTTAATTCAGACACTCTGTTCATCACCACCCCCTTTTTTGAATCGTTTTTGGCCACCACAAGTGTGGCAGCGTATACTCAGACACGAGTCCCTTGCTCACTGCACCACCAGGATTCAAGCAAGCCCGCCCGACATTGGCTGAAATGCCAGAAACCGGTCCCCGGAAGCTTGTCTCCTTTCCGGTGAAGAATTGGCTTGGCAGTTTGGTCTGCCCTGTTCCCATGAGGCACTGGGTCAGACTAATTTGCATATAGCCAGGTTCTGAACTGGGGTGATGGAGTGAGCTAAATAACGGTGATGGATCAAGCTCTGATCTCTTGACTGGGTAAGAGTGGTCTGCTTACTTCAGACACTCTGTTCGTCACCCCCCCTTTTTTTAATCGTTTTTGGCAACCACAAATGTGGCAGGGTATACTCAGACATGAGTCCCTTGCTCACTGCACCACCAGGATTCAAGCAAGCCGGGCCGACGACGGCTGAAATGCCAGAAACCGGTCCCCGGAAGCTTGTTTCCTTTCCGGTGAAGAATTGGCTTGGTAGATTGGTCTGCCCTGTTCCCATGAGGTACTGGGTCAGACTAATTTGCATATAGCCAGGTTCTGAACTGGGGTGATGCAGTGAGCCTAATAACGGTGATGGATCAAGCCCTGATCTCTTGACTGGGTAAGAGTGGTCTGCTTAATTCAGACACTCTGTTCATCACCACCCCCTTTTTTGAATCGTTTTTGGCCACCACAAGTGTGGCAGGGTATACTCAGACATAAGTCCCTTGCTCACTGCACCACCAGGATTCAAGCAAGCCGGGCCGACGTCGGCTGAAATGCCAGAAACCGATCCCCGGAAGCTTGTCTCCTTTCTGGTGAAGAATTGGGTTGGTAGTTTGGTCTGCCCTGTTCCCATGAGGCACTGGGTCAGACTAATTTGCATATAGCCAGGTTCTGAACTGGGGTGATGCAGTGAGCTAAATAAAGGTGATGGATCAAGCCCTGATCTCTTGACTGGGTTAGAGTGGTCTGCTTAATTCAGACACTCTGTTCATCACCATCCCCTTTTTTGAATCGTTTTTGGCCACCACAAGTGTGGCAGGGTATACTCAGACATGAGTCCCTTGCTCACTGCACCACCAGGATTCAAGCAAGCCGGGCCGACGACGGCTGAAATGCCAGAAACCGGTCCCCGGAAGCTTGTCTCCTTTCCGGTGAAGAATTGGCTTGGTAGTTTGGTCTGCCCTGTTCCCATGAGGCACTGGGTCAGACTAATTTGCATATAGCCAGGTTCTGAACTGGGGTGATGCAGTGAGCTAAATAACGGTGATGGATCAAGCCCTGATCTCTTGACTGGGTAAGAGTGGTCTGCTTAATTCAGACACTCTGTTCCTCACCACCCCCTTTTTTGAATCATTTTTTGGCCACCACAAGTGTGGCAGGGTATACTCAGACATGAGTCCCTTGCTCACTGCACCATCAGGATTCAAGCAAGCCAGGCAGACGACGGCTGAAATGCCAGACACCGGTCCCCGGAAGCTTGTCTCCTTTCCGGTGAAGAATTGGCTTGGTAGTTTCGTCTGCCCTGTTCCCATGAGGCACTGGGTCAGACTAATTTGCATATAGCCAGGTTCTGAACTGGGGTAATGCAGTGAGCTAAATAACGGTGATGGATCAAGCCCTGATCTCTTGACTGGGTAAGAGTGGTCTGCTTAATTCAGACACTCTGTTCATCACCACCCCCTTTTTTGAATCGTTTTTGGCCACCACAAGTGTGGCAGGGTATACTCAGACATGAGTCCCTTGCTCACTGCACCACCAGGATTCAAGCAAACCGGGCCGACGACGGCTGAAATGCCAAAAACCGGTCCCGGAAGCTTGTCTCCTTTCCGGTGAAGAATTGGCTTGGTAGTTTGGTCTGCCCTGTTCCCATGAGGCACTGGGTCAGACTAATTTGCATATAGCCAGGTTCTGAACTGGGGTGATGCAGTGAGCTAAATAACGATGATGGATCAAGCCCTGATCTATTGACTGGGTAAGAGTGGTCTGCTTAATTCAGACACTCTGTTCATCACCACCCCCTTTTTTGAATCGTTTTTGGCCACCACAAGTGTGGCAGGGTACACTCAGACATGAGTACTTGCTCACTGCACCACCAGGATTCAAGCAAGCTGGGCCAACGACGGCTGAAATGCCAGAAACCGGTCCCCGGAAGCTTATCTCCTTTCCGGTGAAGAATTGGCTTGGTAGTTTGGTCTGCCCTGTTCTCATGAGGCACTGGGTCAGACTAATTTGCATATAGCCAGGTTCTGAACTGGGGTGATGCAGTGAGCTAAATAACGGTGATGGATCAAGCCCTGATCTATTGACTGGGTAAGAGTGGTCTGCTTAATTCAGACACTCTGTTCATCACCACCCCCTTTTTTGAATTGTATTTAAGGTGTTGCATTGAAACGTCATCGACCAGTGAGCACCATATGTATCAAATTATGTTATATAATGCCTTTTACAATGGTGTGTTTAAATAGAATCAAGTCTTTGTAAGTGAATACAAGTGCAGACCGCCTTGTGCGCCTTTGCATAAAACCTCCCTTCTTGTTTTGTCTTGTGCACCGTGGGTCACGGGCTGTGCCCACTTGTCATTTTATGTTGAAACTTTGAGCTATTTCAAAAGATTTTTAAATTAATAAAATCATGTCTGGCTGGACAAAGGACATACATGTTATCTTGTGTATGCCTATCATTCTCTGATTAGATGAGCATCAGTCCTGGTGACTGCATTGAGTCTCCTGTAGTCAACACGGAACCTCATCTTACCACCCTGGGTGTGAGGTTTTGGTAACAAGACTACTGGACTAGTCCAAGGGCTATCTTAGGGCTCAATTACTCCCAGTTCCAGCATCTTCTGGACTTCAGTCCTGATACAGTCCCTGGCATGGTCAGGTTGCCGGTAAATCTTAACAGGCAGACTGACACCTGTGCCCACCTCGTGTGTACACCAGGTAGTCCGATTTAGAGTCAGTGAAAACATGTGCCTGTACTGGTTGAGGACTTTCCTGCAATCAGACTGTTGCTGTTCAATGAGGCTGCCTGCCAAGGCTACACCATCAACTGAACCATCATCAGGGTTCCGTGAGAGGAGATCAGGGAGTGGATCACTCTCTTCCTGTTGTCCCTCATCAGTAGCCATGAGCAAGCCCATGTCTGCCCTGTCCACATATGGCTTGAGCCTGTTCACATGGAGCGATAATGGCATCACAGTATCAGCAAGGACACGCTAGCGCGTGTTTCCTTGTCGTAGCACCGGTTTTGCTTATGTCTTGCATTGCATCTCCAATGAGATGAAAAGTAGGCTTTCCCGAGTAAAACTACAGAGAATAAGTTGCTAACCGCACATCGCTGTATTTACAAGGCCTACCCTGACACACAGAGCAATGTCAAAACCTGCGCTAACCGTGGTTATCGCTGAAAGCTAACGTCTGCTGAAATTCAGACATAGCTATATGTATAATGGGGGGTGGAATCTCAGGCTACAACCACCATGGGCTATTTGCAAGTAATTCCCTATCGCTGCAGGAATATCGCTGGATTTCCAGTGATACTCCTGCATTTCGCTGGCTATTGCTGGATTTTTATCGTCGGGTGATAAGCGTTAATAACGCGCTACCTGGGCGGTAAAATCCTGCGATAGTCGGCGGTAATTAAAGTTGCGCCACTCGCGCATAGCAATATTTAGCACCCGTTGTTGGTAATATGCCACAAGTATATTGTCCACTATGTCCTGTTTAGGTGGTTTGAGAGTTTTTGGACCCGGCACCATTGGCATGGGTCTCACTTTAATTTTTTGCTGTTGCCTCCTGTGTTTTTGCTATGTTTTTTCGGGTCTAGATGCTTTGGGCACTTTGCAACTGCTATTCAGTGCCAAAGTGCAAGGGCTCCCTATTGTAAAGTATTGTAATGGATTAGTGACTCCATGATTGGTTTATTTGGTTTACTTATCGGACCCTAATACAGTGCACTGCATGTGCTCAGGGTCAGTAAATCAAATGCTGCTGGTGGGATTGCAGCACTGATTGTGCCACCCACTGGAGCAGTCTGGGACTGCCATGTCGACTTGGCCACTGTACACTCTTGCCAGTCCCCAAACCTTCCCTTTTCTACATGTTAGCCATCCCAATGGGCAGGGTGCATTACTTGTGAGGATAGAACATGCCCTGGTGTGTGCGGCATGTCCTGATAGTAAATTATAGCCAATTTAGTTTTTCACTGTTGCAAGGCTTCCTGTTCATATAGGCTAGAATGGGCAGTTTGATTATAACATTTTATAATCTTAACTTACTCAGGGAACTAGGTAGATATTTGAGTTTAGAATGCCTGAATGATAAAATACATCTTTTAGTGAAGTTGGTTTTAACATTCTGTGTTTGAAAATACCACTTTTAGAAAGTAGGTAATTTCTTGCCTAACTATCCAGCCTGCCTCTGCTAGGTTTGTGAATTCTATGTTTGGTTTGTAAGTGACAGAGGCTGTGGTTGCTCCAGGAGAAAGGGTGAGTCAGCACTAGGCTGAATAGACCTATCTGCATTGGGAGTGGTGGGAGGAGTAGCACCTGGGCCTGAATAGGGCAGTGCCTGCCTTCCACATGCTGGCTCCAACTCCTGTGGTGCGTCTGGTGATGACCTTGGCCCACACTTACAAAGGAAGAAGTTGTGCACCGGCAGAATGCACCCAGCACTGGTTTGGACTAGGTACAGACACTCTCAGCCTTCAGAGACAAAGGATTTGTGTGTACAAAACGGGGGACCCAGACCACCCAGACCCCAGAACTTTAGATCACTTTTGAGAATCAAGACAAACCTTTGCTCAGGAGAAGATTCAGAGAAACTGAAGGAGGAGACTACCCATGTGCTGTGTGCTCTTTGGGGTTTGGCCTGCAGTGGTTGCTTCATTGCCAAAGAAAGGAGAAAAAGAACTGAGTGTGCTTGCATAATCTTGAAGAAGAATCTCCAAGGGCTTGAACTGTGCTTGCCTCCGGCTTGAAGTCTTAGGGACATAAGACTTCACCCCCAGCTCCCCCCTGATTTCCCTTGCTGGGAATTGAAGTGACTCCTGCCGTGTCGCTGGGAGTTGGAAGCATGACTCAAAGAAAAAAGAAGCGGGTCGCCGCTGCAGCAGCTGTCGTCGCATCGCAGAGTAAGCGTCCCACCGCTGTTGCCATCAAATCTCCGAAGCACGTCGCATCCCCGGAGAAGCATGCATCTGCCGCAGAGGTCACCGTTGCATTACCAGAGAAGCGTGTCGCAGGACTTGTCATGGCTCAGAAGTTCATCGAGTCGTTGCACAGCCATTGGGCGTGCACGCATCGCATCTACGTTGTTGCACCGTAACCAAGACGCCATTTTTGTCGCATCGCAGTGGAGCGTTATCACATCAGATCGCAGTAAGAAACCAGCACGTCAACTTCCCACACAGTACGGAAGCGAGCCTCAACTCCCCTGCGAAGCAGTAAAGAACTGACGCATCCACTCCCCTGAGTATAAGTAACAGCACATCACCTTCCCTGCGACCCTTTTGTTTGTTTTGCGTTACGCATCCCTGGTACTTTGAGAGTAAAGTGTTGCATTTACCATCTGCATTGAACTAAGGTATTTCTACCATTTTAAAGTCTATTTTTGATTACGTATTGTGGATTTTTGTCGTTTGGTCTTGTGAGTCTAGTAAAGATTACCTATTTTTCTAAACTGGTGTGGTGTCCATTTGTAGTGTTTTCACTGTTTTACTGTATGTGTTCACAAATGCTTTACACATTGCCTCTAAGATAAGCCTGACTGCTGGTGACAAGCTACCAAGGGGGTGAGCAGGGGTTATTTAGGAGTGTAGCCCCCTTAACCTGAATAGAAGAAAGGGTCCCTATTTGGACAAAGGTACCTACCTCTGCCAACTAGAGACCCCCAGTTCAAACAAGAGGTAACTCCCATCCCTCCTTAACCAAACATAAGGGACCCCAACTGGATGTCCGAAACAGAAGCTCAAAAGGGCTGTAACCAACCCCCTTCTGAGAAACTTCACTGTAGGCAAAGAGAAGGAAGGGCAAAAGGATGTCCCATCTGCGCCTAAGCTTTTCAGGGAGACCATTTCTCATGCACTTTAGGGTTTTGTTGAATCTCTCAACTAACCCATTGCATTGTGGGTGAAAGGGTGTGGTGAATTTGTAATTCACTCCACACTCTTTCCATATAGCAGTCAAATAACCAGACATAAAGTTTGCCTCTCTGTCTGATACTACCTCCGTAGGGAAAACCACTCTGGAAAAGATTCCCAGGAGGGTTCTATCCACAGCAGGAGCTGTGGTAGTCCTAAGGGGAATTGCCTCTGGATATCTAGTGGCATGGTCCACCACTAGTATGAATGTGTGCCCAGATGCAGTTGGAGGATCCATGCAACCAACAATGTCAATCCCAACCCTCTCAAAGGGAACCCCCACCACTGTTAGTGAAATCAGGGGGGGGGGCTTTGTAGTACCACCTGCCTTACCACTGGCTTGGCAAGTGATACAGGAGTGACAAAATTCCATGTGTCTTCTGACATGTGAGGCCAGTGAAAGTGAGGGAAAAGCCTGTCCCAGGTCCTACTTTGGCCTAAGAGTCCTGCAAATGGGATTTGATGTGCCAGTGTTAGTAGGAAGCCTCTAAACTTTAAAGGTATAACCAACCTCCAGTTAGCACCAGGCTTGGGGTCTCTACACTCTGAATACAGAAGTCCATCATTCCAGTAGATCCTGTGGGACCCACGGGCAGTCCCAGCAGCCTCAGCAGCAGCTAACTATACAAGGGGTTTAAGAGAGGGGCAGCTCAACTGCTCCTGGCTCAGATCTGCCATGGAAGGGCCCCCTGTCCCCAAGAACTCAACCTGATCAGGTTCCAGTTCCTCTGATACAGTACCTTCACAGGGACTGAGAATCACCTCCCTCAAGAGACTGATCCCCACTCTGAAGCAGGGGGGAAGAAACTGCCTTATCCCTTCTGCTCCTTCTCTTGGAAGGTACCTGGTGCTACTTTTCAGGATCCGGGGCCTGTTCATTGGAAGGCATTTTTGCCTGTGACCTAGTCATGGCAAACACATCTGCCAGGATTCTCAACCTTTCTGCATGTGTCCTGAGTTCCACTTCAGCCCACGCTGAAGTCTCCAAATCATTGCCCTACAAGCATTCTACAGGGAGGTCTGAGCTAACCACAACTTTCTTATGGCCAGTTACACCTCCCCAGGGGAAATTCACAACTGCCAAGCAATGGTCTGTCATGACATTGCTTGCATTGGTCACTCGGTACATTTCCCCAAGTATGATCTGTTCAGTATCCACAAGATCTTTTGTCACCATCGTGACACGTGCACCTGTGTCCCTGTATGCCTTGGCCTCCTTACCATTGATCAAAGGTTTTTGTGTGTACTTGCCCAGGTTACTGAGACTGACAAATAAGGACGCAATTTCCAGGCCTCCATCACAGACTAAAACAGCCTGAGTTAGAATTCTGACTAGGCCAGAATCCATCTCAGATCCCAAGGTTAACCCTACTATACCCTTGTTCTGTAAACTACCACTTGGAACTTAGCTAGGAGGACAGTTGCCTTAGGGGCAGTGGTCGCTGGAGTAGATTCCTTGACCCTTGGACAATTGGCATCCTTTGTCCAATGTGTCTTCTCTCTATAGATATGACACCAAAGTTTATTTTTGCCTTTTCCCTTGTTTGATTGTGACTCCCCTTCAGATGCAGGTTTTAGGGTCCTTGTGAAGACTTCTGGTCTACACGCTTCTCTCCACCCTTATCTGAAGTTTTAGCATCTTGCTTATTTTGGTCACCACCTTGATTCTGAGTTTTCTGCTTCACCCTAGTTCTAACCCATTTGTCTGCCTTCTTTCCCAATTCTTGGGGAGAGGTTAGATCAGAATCAACCTAGTACTGATGCAACAACTGATTTTGGCAAGTATAAAGGATCTGTTCCCACATAATTAAATTGTACAATCCTTTAAAATCACGTCTGTACTGCCAAGTAACCAGCCTTACAGAGCCTTAGTGGCACAATCTACAAAGTCAACCAAGTCCTGAGTCTGTCCCTTCTGGGTGTCTCTCAACTAAATCCTATACTGTTCAGTAGTTAAGCCAAACCCATCAATGAGAGCACTCTTCAGGACTGAATAATTATCAGCATCATCTTATCTAACAGTGAGAAGTTTATCTCTACCTTTGTCAGCAAAGGAGAGCCACAAGATAGCTGCCCACTGCTCTCAAGGGACCCTCTCTAATGCAGTTATCCATTTGTGGATGTCATCCCCACTTTAATAGGGAGAGACAATCTTGTTCAGGTTCCTATGACCATGAGAATACACTCTAATCCTAGGGACACTGTGGCTGCCACCATGGGACTCTAGTCCCAATCTTGTTGTTACTCTTTGGAGCTCTAGGGATTTCCTGTCTAGGGCCAATTGCTCTTCCTTGAGCCTGAGCTTGACTCTCTCAAGCTCCAGATATTGGCACTGTCTATCATAAGAGGACACCCTCTTATTTGATATGGAAGTCCCTACAGACGTTCCTGAATGATGACACTCCACAGAGGGAGTTCTGGATCTCCTAGGTAAACTCTGTACTCTTCCTGGCGGGGTAAAGAGAGGGCCACTGGGGCCTTCTCCCCCACATAAAGGAAGATCTATGTTGTCCAGGTTAGCATCATTTTGATTCTCCTGGCCAGCGTTTGAGTCAATGTCAAGGTAGGTTTCACTTCCTGGCCTTTCCTCATTCCCAGTTGCACCCACTCTATCTACCTCATCAGATCCTGGGGTCTTCTTAAGGTCATCTAATAGGAAACTCTCAATGAGACGTTGGCTGTTTGCTATTCTCCCTGTCCTCAACTTCCTGGATACCCACATGGCTTTCAATTCTTGAAATGAATGACCATTGTACCTAGTTGGCAAAGAACCACTTGGTTCGCCTCAGGAAGACATACTAGTGTTATGTGGTGTAGGGACCTACCTAACCTAGTGGAGATAAACTCTCTTGAGCTGGAGAAAGGGTGTGCTAGACCCTAGGCTTACCCAACTCCAAGTTCAGTAAAACTTACTTTATTCTAATATTGATGTATTATATGTACCTAATGCTTAGTGGATTTCAGTTAATCATTCAGTGAGATTTATGTGGTAAAATAATAGCAAGCTTAAATTCCACCACTGCACACCAATGTGAGAAGGTGGCCTGGTACATGCTGTCCACTAATTAAAGTGGGCACTCTGTGCCAGTCTACACGACCCTTATGATATATGGAGGTCAAAGATAACCCTATTGAAAGCTATCCCAGTGGTAGCTATGGAGAGCAGCCTTCAGGCTTAATCTCGAAGGAACGTAAAGCAGCTTGTTTTACCAGAATATCACCTCCTAAATGACTAAATGAAAGGAGAACCACACATTGTTGATATACAAATATGTTATTAATATAACTCATCTCATGCTAAAGTACAAGTCTTCTTAGTCAGATATGCTTGTACAAAACACCAGGGGGAACTAAAACACTCTCTACTAGTTTCTAAGAGAGACTAGGGCACAAAGCACACAATACTGAAACAATAGAACATTCGTAAATAGTACAATACACAGCGGGCTCCAGGGGGAAAACGAACCATATACTAATATAAAATGGTATAACAGCAACGACTTCACTAGACACAGTGCCTAGGGCACGTACAATCTCTGGGACCCCAAGGACCCTCCCAGAGGAGTGACACAGGGAGCCCATGGAGGATGGGTGCAGTGAGGAAACACGACTGCATGCTCCGTACAACTCTATAGGAAAGCTGCGGTAGCAAAATTAAAGTTTAAGGACACTTCTACGAGGACTTTGAGCAAACCCTTTGGAACATAGGAGGTTCGAAGGCCAACCCACCAGTTTATACCAAGGTACCCATGTTACCTAGTCCACAGGAGCCAGGTGCATAGGGGTCAAGTGGTGTTGGAAGCTTTTGTTGTTTTCAGTGGAGAGCTGCAAAGAAGTACTGCTTCCAGGAAGGCGAAGAGTGTCCGGTGGAATATAAGCCTGGATTCAAGGTGAGAGGAACCTGAATGCAGAGGGGACAAGGTCTGGGTCACTTCAGGTGACCAGGGGCTCGGTTGTCGAATGCCCACCCATGTCGGGTGCTTCAGGTGAAAAGAAGCGTTGCTTGACTCTGCAGCCACTGGTACCAGGAGATGTTGAGGACAACCAGAACCCAGGGTCAACTGTCCCATGATGGACGTCAAGTGCTGAGGGGTTGGTGTCCGGCTCGAGCACCAACAAGCCTTGGCAAATCCATCCCACATGGTCAGAGGAAACAGGTTACTGAGTGGACCAGCAAGGTCCAGGGGACTCTCCAAGCAATGGAGAGTCAGGGCACAACTGGAGCAACCAGGTAAGCCCAAGAACAAACAAGGTGACCCTCGCCAGGACCCACAGGCCAATGACCAGGGATCGCAAGGAGACCTCAAGCAAGTTTGTAAAGTACCAGCCCATAGGACACTCAGAGAGTGGAGGCTGTAAATCTTCAATGCACATATTGCTTGGGGTCAGGACTACTTGGAGTCTGATGCACAAGCTCAGGAATCATTGACAAGCATATGCAACTGCAAATGACGTGGTGCACAGGGGTTCGGGTTGCACGGTCCTCACGGTCCTCACAAGGGATACTGGTCTCAGAAACACTGAGAGGGCAGATCGACCTCAGAGACCTTTGGAAAACCACCTTCTGTGTTGCTGAAATCTTCGGAGTCCTCAGGAGCTTGGGATAAGCAAAGCAGTCAGATGCATTTAGGTGCCTGCTTTTGCAGGGGAGTAACTCCTTTACTCCAAAGGAGATTCTTCAGTCGTTTAGCATCGTGCAGACAGTCAAAGTACTTGGTTTCTTCTCAGCAGAATCTTGTCTAGGTAAAATCTAAAGTCCTCTAGTCAGGTAACTCACTTCATACCATGGGAAGGGGTTGGAAAGATTCTGTGGACCCTCCTACAGGAGGGGCAGGACAAAGGGCTGGCTACACCCATGTCCTATTTCCAGTTTTGCACCAGATTTGACCTGGACTATGCACAGGGACACCAAATGTGCCCCCAGTGCAGACTTTCTGGCACTCTCAGAGTGCACCCACC
This sequence comes from Lissotriton vulgaris, assembly GCF_964263255.1. NCBI lineage: Eukaryota > Metazoa > Chordata > Amphibia > Caudata > Salamandridae > Lissotriton > Lissotriton vulgaris. The sequence goes on along the minus strand of NW_028255812.1, from coordinate 415,616 downwards.
CAGCTCCAATACACTAAACCCTGCGTGGGAGGTGGTCACACCTCCCTGTGACTGGACTCCTATTGTCATACCATCCTCTGCTCGACCTTGGCTCAGCAACAGGAGAGCAGAATCCTGTCTGTGGATGGCAGCATCCAATTTGTGCTTCCCAGGTCGTGAAAGCTGGTACCGGGTAGACCGGTGGCCCACAGTAGTGGTTCTAGAAGGGTGGAATCATGATTCCAAGGTGTTTGACACCAAACACAACATGTTTCAAAGCAGCCATTTTAAAGTTAGCATTTATGCAAGGTTATAATGCACTTAAATATATATGTCTGGCTTTATCACAGACAACCCGGGAGAATGGTCTCCGAAGGCTGCAGAGATGCTCTGCTCATGCAGGGCACCCTCTCTCGTAAAACCCAGCACCCTGCCTTCAGGATTGTTAAGGTCGTCCACAGGGGTGACTGATAGTTATTCAAGTGTTGTGATATAGATAGATATAGTGAACCTATATCTCAGTATGTGGTGCAAGCACCATCTTACACAGCCTGCAGTAGCAGGTCTGTCTTGTCAATTTGGATGACCTCTCAGGAGTGGCATAATACATGCTGCAGCCCATAGGAGGCCCCTAGGGTACCTATGCCGTATGTACATGGTGTACCATATACCAGGGACTGATAAGGGTACACCAGTATACAATCTGGAGTGTACCTAATGTACATACATTGCAATTTTAAGGGAGAAAGCAGATAGGCTGGGACCCTGGATAGCGGGATCCCAGTCAGACTAGGCCAAAAACAGTCATACATCAGCAAAAGGTGGGGGGTAACCATAAGAAGCAGATCCTACTTTCCTACAAACCCTCTTCACAAATTGGAATGTGTGATTTAGCAAAGGACAAGATGTTAATATTCTAAAATGTTGGCGATAAGTAGAGCAATCATATTGCACATATGGGGCCACATGTATCAAAAATAGATTTTGCATTCCTTAAATAGCGAATTTTAGGTAATTGCTATTTATGGGATGCAAAATGGTATGTAAGAAAATAGCTATTGCCTAATAGACATTCCTAAAGATTCTCAATCGCAATTAGGTAATCACTATTAGGTAATACTACTCCATTCGTTCCTTTGGGTCCATAGGTGCGAATGGTTTGGCGCTACCTAATTAGTGATTACCTAATTAGTAATCGCAAATTAGGCAATTCAAAACGAAGGATGTCCGTAGGCATAGGGCGCTTCTGAAGCACTCATGAACAAATTTGCACATTTAAAGTGAACACATGCCCTAGGAGCATATGTGCCCTACATGGCACTTTGACAAATGCATTTTTGTGCATTTTTCTAAAATTGCACATGGTTGCCATCGACTTGGAGTCAATGGTAATAGCATTTTCTAAATGCTCAGTTTGCATTTAGAAAATGCTTGGTACATGTGTTTAAAAAATCGCAAATAGCGATTCCCTATTTGCATTTGCAATTTTTGGTAATCACATAAAATTTCGATTACCTAAAATTGCTACTACAAATCCTTTCATACATCTTGAAAGTTTCGTTTGCATTCGTAAATGGGCCAAATTTCCGATTCCCACCGTTTGTGAATGTAAAAGTGTTTGATCAATGTGGCCCATGTTTACCGTCGATTTAACAGAGTAGGAATTGCTATTAAGAATCCTAAACCATTCGTTCTTGTGGGCCTGAAGGCTTTTCCAAAACCAAGGATGCCTCTGGCTTTTAGGCCCCCCGAAATTCGTAGTGTACATGTAAGCGCTTCATGTCACATTAACCCTTTCGCTGCGGCGGCTATTCCGCCGCAGCGCTAACAGGGCGGGGCGGCAGCGCGGCGGCCGCATGCTGGTGACAGAACCGCTCCGTCACCAGCCGCGGTTGAGCTGTGCTCGTGACGGAGCAGTTCCGTCATGGCCCGCCCCGCTCAATAGAACGCGCCGCGCAGGCACGAAATCAGCGCCGCGCAGGCGCGGCGGCCCGGCCATGACGGAACCGCTCCGTCATCAGCACAGCCCAACCGCAGCTGATGACGGAGCGGCTCCGTCATCAGCATGGAACGAGTTAAAAAAGCATTTTTTAATTTTGCACGTTACCATCGACTTTGACTCAATAGTAATAGCATTTCCGAAATGCCCAATTCGTATTTAGGAAATGCTTTGTACATGTGCTTTAGGAATTGCAAACAGATAATCGTGATCGCAATTTGCGATTTCTAAGAGGTAGAAATCGCAATTTGCGACGGCTTATGGGCCTTTGTACATACAAAAAGGCCATTTAGCATTTCTTAACAAGCCGAAATTGCGATTCAACCCATTAGGAAATACTAAATAGCTTCCTACATCTAGCTTTTAATTATAGATTTATTATACTACCTATTCATTGGAAATGTATTTTTGATGGAAGGATAAGTAATAAGGCAAAAGACTGTAACAGATGTTTTTATTGAATAATAGATCATTTGTGTGTTCACTTGTAAACAATTTGTCTAGGAACATGCATAACTGTTTAACAACAGAGTAGGAAACATTTTTAAATGTGTCAATTTATTCAAGTCATCCGTTGGTGTTCTTTTAAGAATTATTTATCTGACCAAAGGCTTGGCGAATGTGATGGTCTGTTTGACACATAAACACAGAAGGCTTCTGCAGAGGATCACCGAAGCCTAATCCAAATTCTGAAGCGTTTATTATGCATGATGCCAGCGCTCACCTCAAGTTATTTATAACACTAATGAAAAACATAACCCTCAGGTCGTCACACGCTGCAGTGTTGGACAATGCAAATAATCATCCAATTACAAACGAAAGGAACATGTTGTTTACCCCTCTGTGCGAGAAGTGTAGTTCTAGATTAATGAACTGTCACACACAGGAAATTAAGTTGTGTTTGAAATGACCTTTCCAACGGGCATGCATAGGAATAAAAGGTCTCACATGCCCAAAGGACTAACAAGAACAGCGGCCGCATCCTGGAGGTACAGTGTACTCAACACAAATCTGTTTACTGTTAGTTGTACTTTCCCGTGAAAAGATGGTGCAGGTTCTGTCAGGTTCCATAAACAAAGTGAGAGCTGCTGAAGTCAGCAGTCTGTCTGTGAGATGATTCCAAGACATCAGAAGAACAGTGAGAGATGTCGGCTCAGGATAATATTCTGTCATTTTCTATGAATTGATGCCAACAGCAAAACGAAAGTTTTCTGCTGGAGTTAGTGCTTATGCCAAAAGAAAATAACTGGTCCTTGAAGTGGCTTTCAGCTGGCCTGACATCAATTTATTCGGACAGGAAGAAAGGCCATTGGATTCAGCCGAAGGTGTCGGATGCATAAATATTGAAAAAAGAAATCCTGAAGATACATAGGAAGCCTTGAAAATGAATAATAGTTCTGAGTAAGAGATATGATGTGGCCATAGCTTCATGGGCGTCAGTAATGGACCAGTACGCTACCCCTGGCACGTCATTAGTTGTTTTAAGATTAGCCTGACGGATCTTGAAGGGATAGGGATAGCATAAAGTAAACCTTGGGATAAGGCCTCCCGCTGATTTCTGCAGTTTACCAGTGGAGGCTGGTGACATTTGAAAGTGGTGAGGCGCAAACGTTCCGATAAGTGCCTTGCGGCGAGAGAGCATTGTGAACAAGCCTGAGTGTCATAAAGGGAGACCGGTGGCGGCGGGGGACAATTTTGAGAAAAGTGTGGGCAAATGGTGCATTTTCAAGCACATTTGAGAAAATAAGAAGGTTAATAAAGCAACTGTGACTATTGTTCCTTGTGCACTCCACCCTCCTTCTTAAAATACCCTAACCTCTTATTACATCAACACAACATTCCAAGTTAGAATCTGGAACCACTGGCTGATAAAGTGCTGTAATGTACTAGTGATTTATCATCCACGACTTGCTTAAGGTCAAACAACAATCAGTTTTAATGTTGCTGTTTAATTTATGATGATGCAAACTCTTGGTAAAATCTCTACTCCTCCCTCCCCCCACTTGGTTGTAGCCAACATGTGGGTGCCAGAGGGAGATCACACGGCGCTAAGAGATGGCTCATGGTGTTCAAGTTGCTGACTCTTTTCTAAGGGTGCAAACCATTAGTGATGCTCGAAAAACTCACCATAATCTTCAGTAATCTAGGGGCATATTACCAAGGGCCTTATCGCCGCTTTAGCAGGAATTTTTCCTGCTAAAGCGGCGATAATTTTTTCGCCCTATTACCTAGCTGTCGCTAACACCAGTTAGCGACAGCTAGTAGGAGATAGCGATCATCTCGGGGCCTGCTTTGCATGTCAGCAATATTTATCGCTAATGACATGCAAAGTGGGTGTGCCGAGATGTTAGCGACTGGAAACAGTCGCTAACATCGCTATCTCCTATTACCTACTTTCAGAAATATTCGCGCTAAGCGCGAATATCTCCAAAAGCTAACGCCTGCCCAGAGCAGTTCTTAGCCATGTTATCCAATGGTAGGTGGATAACATGGCTAAGAGCATGGGTGGTTATTGCTGTAGTTATAGCACAATGCGCTTTTCTCAGCCTATCGTTAGTTGCCAAGTGCCAAGTGCTGAGCTGAGCTGCGAGCCGCTGCGGAGCCATTGAGCTGCTGAAAGCGTTTCTGCCATTCCTGCCTGTGTTGCCCACCTAAAACCAACCCACCCGCACCCCCCGCAGCGCCCACCCTCTCCCCACAGAAGACGGGAGACGGGAGAGATAAGCCGCGGGGGATATCCGAAAAATCGGCCACGGCAGTGAGGACCTAAGAGAGGGCTGCGGAGAGCCTCAGAGAAGGTTTTCTGACACCAGGAGCCGTTGGTCGGCTGTGCAGTGAGCCGTGAGCTGCCCGTGGACATTTGCTGTTTGCCGACCGCTTGCTGACCACGGACCGCGGAGACCATGCAGGAACTGCGGGGAACTACGGGGGAAGCCATCCCGCCCGCCTTCTTTCTGCGGTTTCGAGCAGCGGAGCCGAGTGGGGAGACAAGTGAACCGGGAGCCGGGAAGTCAGGGAGCAATGCGGACAGTGGATTACGGAAGCCCCTGACCCCGCCCCGACCCCTGCTTCACGTCGGAGCCGAGCGGCTGAGAGGCTGTGAGGTTTGTGAGGCTTATGAGAGACAGAGAGAGGGTGAGACCTGCTTGCCGCTCGCATCCAGCCTCCGTTGCACTCACATTGCCGGCCAGTCAGTCGCCCAGCCAGCCAGCGGTCAGTCATCTGGAGGTGAGACCTTTGCATTATCGAACTACTGAACTATTGAACTGTCACGGTTTATTACTGACCCCCAGGGTTTTCTGGATTTTCTGTCTTCACAGCGGCTACCGCGGATACCGCTCTGCTTGTCAACTGCTTGCTAACTGACCTCCCACTTGGTCTCCTGCCGATTGCCCATCGCCCGCCCGCCCGCCCGTTTGCCGTCTTGCCGGGCTGCCGGTGTTGTCCGACTTACAGATTGCCCTAAATCTAGCGCCATTCTCTGCATCGGCGGCGAGTGGCCGCCAGTCAAAAAGGGCAGGGCAGGGCAGGCAGGGCAGGCAGGGCGGAGGGCTAGTGGACCGACAGTCTGTGTCGCTTGGGAGCTGGAGGGCAGGAAAAAAGGCGACTTGACCGCTTGGTCTCGCTTGACAACCTTCATCCTATCCTCCAACTCGAAATTAAGGGACAAAGGCCCCAAAATGAGATCAGGAAGGGTTCGAGAAGGCCCTACGAGCAAAGAAGGAGCAAAAAAGAGCAAACAAACAACTAAGTCACCTGAGGAAACCAAAGAGTCTCTGCCAGCCAAACTTAAGCCCACAACACAGAGCTCCTTAATTGACATAACATTGGATAAGCCTGCTTTAAACAACTCTAAAGGCGACCACATGGTCAATACAGAAAGGAGCAAAAAAATAAATCAATCTTCGTCTCAGCCCAAAATGTATACAAAATTCTGTTTTCTAAAAAACGCAGGGGATACCCTATTTTCAAACATCAATGTAGTATCAGGATTACAACCGCCCCTTGAGCCATCTCAGCTACCCCTGCCCTATCAGTTCAGTGGCACACAGTCCCTACAGGACAACAACAAGAGCAAAGGAACGAACAGTACAACGCCTATAACCTCACCCCAAACAACATCAACGCCCCAGCCTAATAACTGCCAGGCAGGGCGAAGGACCGCATCCGCGGGAGCCATAACTGGGAGGAAACTGACCATAGACACCAACCTAATCCAAGTACACTTGCCAAATAATGCAAAGGATAGAACACCACCAAGAACACCAGACGATAGCAGATCCAGCATCAGAGATAATGCAGAGGGCAACAGTATGAGGAATAGAAAAAGCCCAGAGGCCATAAGCAGCATCAGGGAACTCAAAAACAAGGAGGAAATTGGAATTGATTGTGAGACAGAGAAGGATTTATCCTTGATAGTCCTGGACACTCCTTATAAAAAACAAGAGGCAGGAGACGAGAAGACAGAAAGGACTCATAGCAATGTAAAAAGGCAAGTGAGCCCAGCGTCAGAGGTGATAGAAATATCCTCTTATCTGAGGAAGGAGGAATGGGAAGAACTTATAGCTGCATATCCTCAAGACCATAATAGAAGCAGGACGGCTTCAGACATACGGTCCATGAGAACTGAAGGCACGCAGGAAAATCAAGTGGTATCTGGCACGCCAGAGGGAGCAGCAAACTGTAAGGGGCCACCCGGAAGCCAAGAAAAAATTCTAAAACATTCTGGGCAGGAAAGCCACTGGCCTAGCCTCCTAAATACAGTACAGCTCTTGGTGGATGCTCTACACTACCAATCGGAGAAAATGGACGCCCAACTAACGTTATTAGACACTTTAGCCGTGTTTGTGGTTGCCATAGACGGGAAGCTGGGTACGTTAAACAAGTTTCTCCAGAGCAAATTGGACCATTTACAAGACGCAAACAGGAGCACCAGCAGTGGGTGCAGATGCGGCCCAATCATTGATAAACTCCTTATAAAAAACAAGAGGCAGGAGACGAGAAGACAGAAAGGACTCATAGCAATGTAGAAAGGCAAGTGAGCCCAGCGTCAGAGGTGATAGAAATATCCTCTTATCTGAGGAAGGAGGAATGGGAAGAACTTATAGCTGCATATCCTCAAGACCATAATAGAAGCAGGACGGCTTCAGACATATGGTCCATGAGAACTGAAGGCACGCAGGAAAATCAAGTGGTATCTGGCACGCCAGAAGGAGCAGCAAACTCTAAGGGGCCACCCGGAAGCCAAGAAAAAATTCTAAAACATTCTGGGCAAGAAAGAGCCTGGCCTAGGCTCCTAAATACAGTACAGCTCTTGGTGGATGCTCTACACTACCAATCGGAGAAAATGGACGCCCAACTAACGTTATTAGACACTTTAGCCGTGTTTGTGGTTGCCATAGACGGGAAGCTGGGTACGTTAAACACGTTTCTCCAGAGCAAATTAGACCATTTACAAGACCTAAACAGGAGCACCAGCAGTGGGTGCAGATGCGGCCCAATCATTGATAAACTATCCGTCCTCCCAACACTATTGACAGACCTGTGCATACAGCGCAAAAGACCTGCACAGCAAAACACCTCTCTGGGCAGTGAGATACAGGGTCACCTACAAATAAAAGACACCAAAAATGTTCTCTCCACACAAACAGAAGTGACTGAAAAAGGAAAAACTGGTGAAGACCCAGAAGTCACAAGAAAGATTGAACTGATGAGCACAGGCGAACAAGTACAAGCTAAAAAGAATGATCAAACCAAAAGCATAGCGGGCAACGACATGGGACCAATGAGCCCTTTACCAACGGACACCATAGATGAAGATAACATTGATCTAAAAGTTAACGCGAAACAGAGGCGAGCCAAAAAACATAAAGGCAGGAAACATAAACTCTGCTCAAAATTCGAAGGTTTTACGCAACTCTTTGGCCGATCTATCATCACAGAGCAAAACAAATCACATTCTGGGGAAGAAAAAACTTTAAATTATAATCCCAACGAAATGAGCCACACAACTGATAACTTGGAAAAACCTGTTAACACTAGATCAGATGAACAAAAAGCCCACTCTCAACACAGCCATTTAGCATCTGCCCAATCACCTAGGAATAGCACAACGCCTACTGATCCTGGCCTGTCAAATGCGTTAAAAGATAACACAAAGACCAGCCCCAATCCCACGCAAAATGTAAAACAAGGACTCACTCTGGATAGAATGGACAAAAGAGTAGAAAGTCAAGGCATAGGAATGACGGATAGTCAACTACACGCTATTAACCAAGTAATTGTGACATCACATATACTGGGAGACCGCACAACAACAGAACCGGCACCTGTAAATCTGACAGGCAAAGCGCACTGGCCGTGCGGAGGGGGGAGACATAAAGAACCCGAAACTCTTGCACCTTACCAATGCACCAATGACCAAGCCGCAGGCGGAGCAACCAAAATTGACACCTATCTGGTAAAAGCAAGACCAACAGAATGTGCGGACCTGAAAACATCAATAAACATCTACAACGGAGGGCGGTGCACAAACGATCAAGGGAATACCCCAGACGCTACATGGTTCATCCCAGATTTCGTCTCCAAAGGAAGACATGATATCCTCAACAGATGCAACATATTACGGCTACTATCCCATATCCCTTCACTGGTAAATGTGTCAAGCACAGATTTGTTGTCGATTGAATTCATAGACTTAGAAGGCACAGGAAGGGAAGCGACGAAGGCGACTTGGGCCTCAGGAGCAATATCGCAGAAAATTATTTCTGAATCTGAGGTATTCAACAACTGGGGCATTACGTTAAACCACACACAAAGCCAAGATACCCAGACATACTATACCCAGGAGCAAAGCTGGAGTCCAGGGATAATGCAGGCAGCCTTAGAACCTCGGTTCTTAGAGGCGCGGCAGGGCCATGTGGAACAGGCAGCAATGAGCACATTGAAATTACTTGCTGGAAAGGAGCAGACAGGGTAGCTCCAACTGAGATGAAAGATCAAAGATGGATTGTGAGAACCATAAAAAATAACAACTGGCAAAGTGGCCAGAACCCATGGGAGCATATGCAAAACAAACTGCGCATATGCTCATGGAATACCAATGGTTTAGCCACCAAAATGTTGGACCCAGAATTCGTAGCTTATATAAGATCCTTTGACATAGTGGCTTTACAGGAAACATGGTTCGCCGAACCCCCACACCTCCAGGGGTATTTACGTTTTTTCACAGGTGCCAAAAGGACAGCTAAGTATGGGCACCTTAAAGGCGGCCTAGCAACATACGTAGCAACCACTAGCTTTGTCAAGATAGAAGAAATTGGGCCTTCTTCGGCAGCTAGTCTTGGAATTAGGCTGGCCCTAGCACCACCAGGCTCAGGCAAAGCCAATACTGACTTCATTCTGATTAACGCTTATATCCATCCTAAAGGGAAAAAAAAAGCAGCAAAGGAACTATACATCTTCTTGGAGGAGTGCATTACGGGAAGATCAACAACCAACATTGTGCTTACAGGCGATTTCAACCTTAACCTCATGGGTACGCCACAAGAAGAGGCAATTTTAGCTCAAAATACAACTTGGGACCTACCATTGCAAGAGAAATTACAAATTGCCAAACAAACAAAATTGGGAGCACAGACACTGGAAGAACTGGAACACTTCAATATCAGAGCCCTAAACTGTAGATTTGCGAGAGATAGCCCGCCAGCCCCAACTTATCATTCAACGAGAGCAAACAGCATATTAGATTATACCTTTATCTCACTACCTCTCTTTCACTACAAAACCTCGTTCCGGATAGGAAAAAAAATCAGAAAGTGACCACTGCCCTCAGGAAATTGCCTTGGACATTGAGAGACCTATATTCGAGCGATCAAATGCCCCAAAAGAGACTATCCATACCATCAACAAGTACTCGGTAGCGATGGGCGAAACTTTAATAGGAAGGGCACAACAACACTTTATGGAGCACACAGGATCAAATGAAATCATAAAATGGGAACAATTCACAACCATCATGTTGAATTATGCAACAAAGTCCAAAGTATATGCAAAGCTCAGCAATATGGATAACCTAACTCGAGAGTACAGAGAAAAACATAAGGAAACAAAAAACATGATTTACCGTTTAATGAGGGAAATACAGTTGGATCCCAATGAAAAAGTAAAGCAAAACCATCTTCGGACACTGAAATCCAAACTAAAACAGCTGAAATGGGAGGCAACTAAAACAATGGAGGACAACTTGTGGGCAAAACTCCACTCAGATATTAAACAGAATGATGGGCCAAGGTTTTGGAAAACCGTTAACTCCCTAACATGTCCAGCAAACTCGGGGGTTTCATCTAATATCACAGAGGAAACATGGGCACTCTATCTTGGTGAGCACTTCAATCAAGACCCACCCAACAACCGGGACTTATCTAACTCCAACATTAGAATAGACCATAAAGTCGATAATGCACAACAAACACAATTGTGCACAAACACTAAAGACAGATATGAATTAATGAATCCCACAAAACTGCAACACAACATTAAATGCCAAATCAAAAAAGGCAGAAGGGAAGGAGCTCCGGGACCAAACGGGATTCCGCCAATCCTCTTCAAGCAAGATGTGGGTTACTGGGCAGCAGCTCTTGAACCCCTTTTTTTGGAAATCAGGAGTTCGAATATCTTGCCAGTCTCCTGGAAGGGCTCTATCATCACCCCAATATATATAAATCAGGGGATAGGACTCTTCCTCAAATCTATCGACTAGTGGCCCTAATCGACAATGAGGCGAAGTACTTCGCAGGCCTACTGCTGGAAGAACTACAGGCATGGACCACAAAGAAATCTCTGATACCGGTTTATCAGACAGGCTTTGTTAAATCAGTGGGAACGTCAACCAATATACTAGCCATGGGCCTATTAAGAGACAAGGCAGAGACAAAAAACTGCCCCTCCATTTCTGCTACATAGACTATAAAGCGGCTTTTGACAACATTAACCGGAATCTTCTATGGTCAAAATGAAATGGCTGGGGGATCGCAAAACCATTGTTGGACCTGATAATAAACTTGCACATGGAGACTTGCATACAGATAAAGGTGGGGGACGGCTCACTGCTGTCGAGGTGCATACAGACTAACAATGGCCTCAGGCAGGGCTGTGTCTTGGCCCCAACACTGTTTAATCTGTTTCTGGGTGACTTGGCTCCAACTTTGAACAACTGCAATTCACATGCTCCTAAACTAGGAGGGCTTCATCTACCATGCCTCTTATATGCCGACGACATTGTTTTAATAAGCCACACTAAAGTAGGGCTTCAAAACCTTCTGAACACCACACAGAGCTATTCCAAGGCAAACGACCTAACAGTAAACCTCGAGAAAACCCAATCTATGACTATCAGTAAAAGAAAAAGAAAAACCTTCTCGTGGTTTTGGAACAACTCTCGCATCAAAGATACGCCAACATACAAATATTTAGGCGTGAAGATTGATAACGGCGGTCGATTCAGTGTGCAAAGGTCTAGCATTAGAGGCAAAGGTCTTGCTCTGGCAATTGCTTTAAAAACACTGAATAACAAGCTAACTGGTCCATCTCTAACACCTTTGGTACAAGTTATCCGAGCCAAAATATTGCCTACAATAACTTATGGAAGTGAGGTCCTACGAGGCAGAGATGCAACAATACTCAACAGCACAATCATAGCCGCATATAGAATCATTTTTAGCCTTCCTAAGCGAACTTCCCCATCACAGATTAGGCTGGAGTTTGGCATCCAACAACAGCTCCTGGCACGTCAGGGGGCCTATATCTGTGTATGGGACAAAGTGAGGAAATCTGCACAAGAAACACTGAACGAATATCTGTGGAGGGAGATAGAGCAATCTCCGACCTCGCCAGCAGCTAAATATTTAGCAAAAAGTCTTGTAAATACCGGCCTGGAACAGCTCTAAGCTTCCTCCTCAGATCACAAAACGTTTAATAAACTGGTAAAGAAGTCGATTAAACATCAGTCATGGGTGCAAGATAAAGCAGATTTCTCAAAAAGAACGCACGCTTGGATGATTTTGAGTTCATATTTGGCAAAAACTCCCCAGAACTATTTTGAACTGGGATATGCCAAAAAAACCAAAATGTGCTATTTAAGGTACAGGGTAGGTCTGTTGCCCTGCATTCAGCATCTCCCACACTGGCTAAAAAAGAAAGCAGGCACACAATGCCGGCTATGTGGTAACACGCAAGAAGACATGCTTCATCTGCTATGCTCTTGTGAGAAAATGCAAGAGGAGCGGATACTTCTTTTGAGACACAATTTTATTCGACACGGGACACGCACACAAAGGAATGCAGTCCTTACCTGCTTTTCATCCCAGGACCCTCAACTAAGCTGCAGCCTTGTAAAATTCCTAAAGGCGGTGGAGGAAAAAATGCCAGGACTTGATTCTTGAACCGATTGATCTTAATCTGTTTTATAATATATACTATGTCTACTGTCTAAATACTTGTGTGACAAATGAGAGGCTAACACGATCTTTCCATAATTAGGATGAACAGAACAGCAATGGTCACACCATGATAGTTTTAAAATATATGTGATTTTATATTGTGTTTTACTTCAATCCATATTTTTTTTGTATTGCATTGGTTTTAATTAACTGTGCAAATAAAATTTACTTGCTTACTTACTTACGGTAATGCATGAATATCGCTGACTTTTCCGCCATATTCATGCATTTCGCCCGATTTTTATCACTTTTGAGATAAACCTTGATAATAGCAAGGTTTATCTGCGATAAAAATCAGCGGAGCTCGGCGATAATAATATTGCCGCTAAGCCAACGTAGCGATAATTATCGCTAGTTGTTGGTAATATGCCACCTAGTCTCTAATTCGCAGTCTTCCTCATCATAATCATTCCTAACAAGGTTTCTTCCTCAGGCTCAGATCCCCTTAACTAAAACCAAAAACAGAACACTGCAGAACATATGATACCCGAGAACCATGCCTATAGTATAGTGCAGCCTCCTCCTTGTATTTATTTCCGTGCAACCTCACCACAGTAAAATATTATTCAGACATTTTGTGCATATTTGGCGTTCTGCTAATGGTCCAGGCTGATTCCAATGAAGACCGTCGAGCATGTCACAGATTTACAGAGGTTGCCTTAAAAGTTACCTGATAAATTGGAAAATCTGTTTCGACACTATTGTGGCTGTGAACTGTCGATGTCTAAGGACTTCTTAAGGGCTAAGAGCTCCATTTGGCAAAACCTTGTTAACATATCTGTTGTGTCCTGCGAGGCACGTTCTAGATTCTCGACAGACATAGAGTTAGTAGCCACTCCCCCTATGGGACTGGGCACACTTGCACCCCCACACGCATCCCTCAAAGGCGTCATGAGTGACGTGAGCCGGTTAATAAAAGGGCCCGGATGCACGAGCTCGTGGCCAGTTATAAGTACCCCAACTATGTGTGTGTGTGATTAGTTCGCTGGTATGTGGGCCAAGGGCCCAAAACACCACAATATCAAGGAGCAGTTAATATGCAAACTGCTGTCATAAGGAAATCTTTATTGCTTTTCCTTTTCATTACTAGCCACACCCCGCACTCTTGAATTCTAGCCACTCGGGCGAGTTCAGCCATTGGTGGGAAGAGCCGGGCATTTATGTGCCTCAGATCTTTACCTTCAGTAAAAGACACTCTAAAGAACGCTCGTGAGGCTGTCCCTTCCACCGCAGAGACTTAAACCTGATAGTTGTTTTGATGTATCCTTCCAGCAGATTTAATTAATATTATAACCAGATCCGTCTTTGAGGCCAGCTGTCTGAATAATGGGCTAGAGACTTGTGGGTGAATCGAGTGCACAGAAGCGTCTTCGCAAAATACAGAAACAAGCACAGCGCTTCCCTAGTTTTTTTGTTTCCTTATTTGAGATTATTCTCTTTTAAATCAGGATCTCTGTAATTTTATTTCTAACAGGTCCGTTCTGGTTCAAAGGCATCTCTTTCAAAGAGTTAAACAAGAATGATGTCAATGTTTTCTATATATATTTACAGGGAGGTTAGAATTTTGAGAAGATTATAAAAATAAACTGGCAAGCTGCCATAATATATTGTGTAACTGTATGTTACTGGCAGTAGCGACCATATGTAATCATAACATGATCGTCTCTGAATCCGACTCAGAGTGCAGTTTTGCTGAGTTGCGGTGAAAGGCCGTTTGTGCTGAAATTATTTCAAATGAAAAAAGAAAAGACATATTTGGATTACGTAATGTGCTCACACTCACACAGTACCTGATGTCCTGCACAATTCAGTCCCTGATGTATGGGACTGCTCGTTCTTCTGAGGCCTCCTCTCACTTGGCCCTAAAGTGGCAGCCGGGGAGCTTGTATCTTCTATCTGCTTTAAGGCAGCTCCCATTACTTGCTCAGCAGCAGCAACTCTGTGGTTGCCTGCGGCCCAACCAGGGGTCCCCCTAAAGCAGCCCTTTAGTGCCATTTGGGCAATTACCCACCCCCTCTAATGCTGGGACTCAGGGAGGAGTCCCCCTTGCCTTAGGCGCTAGGCGGATCACTTTCTGCGCGCCGAGGAGGTAGGAAGGGGATTTATGCCTCCCCGCCCATCCTGGTGTCCTCGGGCACCCCGTCTGTAAAGATGAGTGTGGGTTAACTGAGCATGAGGCATGGCCATTGTTTACACTAGCAGAAGTTTGGGAGTGCAAGACTCCACTTTGGGGGGTGGCTGGCTGAATTTGAGGGACTAGTCCAAAATGTTTCACAGCAACTGCACGTGGGAGAGTGTCAATTACCTGCACATAGTTCATTCAGATACACAGTATCATAGTGATTGAAATAATCACTGTAGTTGCAAGTTGCAAGCATGAAATTCCCTCAATGTCAGCAACTGCTCACATTGTCAGCAATAAAGCTGCCTGGGAAGTCTGGGTGCAGTCACCACAGATTAAACTGAATAAGCAACAGTCAGGCAGGAAAGGAGGGATGTTGAATTGATTGCCCCACTAGCAGTATGACTATTGCACCTTAATATTGAGGGTGATTCAATGGTCACAGATGGTGTGACAGAAACACAAGACTGTAAGCTTATGCTGGGTAGGAGATTTCATATCACCAACCAGAAGGGTAACCGGTCCGTGCAATTATATTACGTATTTCAACAGAAATGTTAGATAAGCCAAGTTTGGCTGCCTCATTGCCAGTGCAGCTGGGT
The DNA here is from genome assembly GCF_964263255.1 of Lissotriton vulgaris. Lineage (NCBI taxonomy): Eukaryota > Metazoa > Chordata > Amphibia > Caudata > Salamandridae > Lissotriton > Lissotriton vulgaris. Next base: position 400,415 of record NW_028255812.1, on the reverse strand, counting down.
GAGAGGGTAAGTTTCAGTATACAAAGTGTGTTGGGGCTCCATATTTTTGGGTATCCAAGGTTACAGCACCTGGACTGCAATTCACTGGTCACAAATATTTCCGTATCTGCTGACACAGCCATTTTCGAACAAAGGGCTGCCACCCCATACTGAGTTAGAATATGGGTTTGGAGCACAGGTGCTGCTGAATTCCGAAACCATTGCTGTCAACTTTTTGGAGAGGCAAGGTAAATTGCTCATATTTGCTCATTGTTCAGCTGGTCATGAGTTTGCACTCTCTAGTTGGGACCCGTCAAGTAGGGTGTGGGGTGAACCATGGTAACCAACCCCCAAAGGTATTTGCATATCCTTGCACAATGGGCTCAACTATTATAGCAAACAGGACAGTTTTTGGTGTAGAGCAGTAGTTGGTTATGCACGTGGGGTCCCATTTCCTGTTGGCACTGTGCTCCTGTACGTTTGGGAGGCCTAATCCAAGCGAGCAGCAAAGGTTATTTTGACAGTGAGGAGGTGCACTCGTCACATGTGGGCATGGACCTGTTCCTATTGAATATGCAGAAGGTCCTGGAAATAGCAGGTTGCAGGTGAGAAATGAGCTGTTTTGGTAGGGGGATCTGGTGATGACGGGGCCCTCCTCAAGAGCTGTGGTGGAGTTACAGGGTGATCTGGAAGCAGATGGGTACATAAGGGCACCTCTGCAGGGGCACAAAACCAAGCAGAAACTCGCCAACAACCGGAAGGCAGCAATGCATACTGGAGGTGGGAGTCCTAGGCCAAAGGAGGAGATTGACAATATGGAGGAAATGGTGTCCACAGTCATCAGTGGGGAGACGGTGGCAGGAGTTGGGGGACCGGACACTGCTCAACATGACCGGACACAACAGCATCAGGGTGAGTAATGACCATGGACGGGAGGACAAGGGGAGATGGGCACAATGGCACACATGCACAATTATGTAGAGCATATCTGCAGACAAACCATGCCCCACACCCCCAATTCCCACCATGATACCAATGTACCCAAGTATGCAACATCTCAGCACAGTGTAAGCACATAAGTCAAAGGCACACCGCATGTAAGGGAGAAGGGGCAGCAAAATCGAGCTGCAGGAACGACTCCACAAAATGCAGCACACACACATAATATGCAGAGCACATCAACATTGACAACAATGTGGTACAAACTGCAACACATCCAAAACAGAACACAGGACACAACTGGTGCCACATGTGTGTAGAAACTGGCCAATCATGTTTGCCATTGCAGGGAAATTTGAGTTGATAATGTAGAAGTACTAACACACATCCGTGATGCTGTCAAAATGTCTACAGTCCCGCATCAAATAGGCAGCTCCTCCCAAAGAGCCAAAATGTACACAGTCATGCAGTCTGCATAAAAACATGTACAAAGCGATAACATAATGTTAAACTGCATCTCCCCTTCACATTGCAGAGGGAAATCCAACACTTCCTGCAGAGCAGCCCGAACCTCTCTTCTCTGATGACGAAGATGACCACCACACCTTCGACTCTGACGCCCTCCAACAGCTGGTGGAGAGTCTCCGCACCCCACCTCTAGGAGCAGGGAAACCCACCAGTTACGAGGAGAACCCACCCCCTGCACAGACCATGCAGCAGTACAAAATGGGCAGAAGGCAGCACCCACCACCACGGCTGCCTCCCAGGACCCCCACAAAGAACATATGGCCTTCCAATGCCATGTGTTGGTGTGCCAGGAGAATCTGGCTGAACAGGTGTGGGTGGGGCTCGACTGCATGACAGCCAAACTAGATGCCATATGTTAGGGTATAAGTCCTATAAGGAACCACTCACAGTCCCTAACGGACACCCACAGTCCACTCCATGCTCTCCAATGGACCATGGCTGACATCGCTGGAGCCCTGACTCAGAGACTAGAACAACTGTCCAGTCAGAAAGGCTCTAGAGATGTCACACGGGAGTTGGGACACGTGTGGAGGTTAATGGAGACCATGGAGCAGAACACAGAAAAACCGGAATACCAGAATGGGAACCTAGCTATGTTACCAGGGTTTCCCCTTGGTGACATTCTTCATCATAGGGGCCTCTCATTCCACTGCGGATTGAGACGTGCTGTGACTTGTGAGATCCTGTAGGAGCAATGATGTGAGAAAATGTGTAGTGCAGTGCTGTGGAGTGGGAAAAGAAAATGTTAAAAATACCTAACTAGTGGGCAAAATATTTGTATTCTAGCTCCTAGTTGGTATGTTTAAAAACATGGAGCAGGCGGAAAGAGTGGCTGCCATGGCTGCACACCAGCGAGAGGTAGCAGGGTTCCTCAATGACCTCAGGACCATCCTAATGGCATTGCTGCCATAAGGCCTGGCACTGATGCATTCTGCTGCTACCGCTCCCCAGTGCCACACAGTATGGCAGACATTCCACCTCCGGCCACTGATGTGTCACTGCCACAAGTGCTGGAGACAGAACACTACCAGCCACACGTGAGGCACATGAAACAGCAGAGGACGAAGATGTGGATGAATCTGCCTTCACGGTAAGAAGGACGCAGTAGCATTCATCTGCACCATAGGGCCGGTTTCTGCTTGGTTCTGCCCTCTGCATCATCACCTTCCACTGTCCCCTGATACACTCTGCGACACTCACCTTGGACCTCACAATGGACTGCCATATTGTGTTTGCTCACCAATGACACAGCAATCAGACTGTGGAATGAACTCTTCCTCTCCTTTTGACTTGTCATTCCCTGAAGGACTCTGGCTGGTCCTTACCATGACCCTGTACTGCTCCAGCTTCAACACTCCACTGAATGTGCATTAAACATTCATAATCACACAGATGTTTCATGTCTATGATCTTTCAAGTGTGGAACTATGGATGAATGTAGGGTCATTAATTCCCCCTTATGTCATGTTGCTCATGTCGTTGGACTTGGGTCACCGGGTGACACATTGCCAATTGCGGTCCAGGTGGTGCTGACACAACATCCAAACCAAAAAGAGGAGCGTAGAGGTACTGATAGGATCACCCTCCAAGCAGGACTTTACATAACCAAAGGGATTCTATCAAAAAAAGTGAATGAAGTGATGATTTTTATTTTAATTTTTGCTATTAGAAGTGGTACTAGGCTCTCTCTTAGAAGTGAAAAGATGAGAGCACAATGTGCTTGTTAAAATACCCCTCACACACTAAAAAAACCGTTAGTGTCATGCTTCATCATAGGGGTCTTCCCGCCCCCATGACGGGGCGTGCTACGACCAGACGACTACGCGGGAGCACTTAAGTTGTGACAGAGGCTATGTGTGGGTGCATGGGTATCAGTGAGAGTGTAGGGACCTAACACTAGTGAGTGTGAAAAAAAGTCAAAAAAGTTAAAAATTCCCTGGCATAGTAGAAAAAAATACACTTTATTAACTTCTCTAGCTGGGAACATTAAGAAGGGGTTGTGAGGTAGAGCAGTAGCTAGCTAGCTACTGCTCTACCTCACAACCCCTTCTTAATAGCTAGCTAGCTACTGCTGACTTATTAGCACATTAATATGAAATTCTAAGGTGATTAAAAGAGTGTTTGATTTTATGTATATCAAAAGACCATCTAAGATGACGGAAAGGTATTCACAAATCTTTGCCAATGTAAAATGGAAGCAAAAACACAACGCCACTCGAGAAAAGAAAATAATAGCAAATTACTCATCATAATAATCATTGTAGTAAGTGAATATGCGTTATTATGGCACATTTACTAATAGTTGCTAGTACCCATATTAAAAGCATAATCACTTTCGGTAAATACAAACTTGCTTTATAAATTAAAGACACTCTAAGATGGCGGTCAGAATACGTCGAATCGTAACAACCAACTCGCGCTTAATGTAAAACGGTAGCAAAAACAAGCGTCATTTTAGTAATAAAATGTGATACAGTGTTTACCCTAAATAAAACTAGAGGATATGGTTGTCCTACCCTCAGAATAAGAATATACGATAAAAACATATGTACAAACACATCTGTTTCCTTTACAAAACAAAAGACACTTCAAGATGGCGGCCAGACATGTCGAGTCATATCCATTAACACGTGCCCAATGCAAAATGGCGGTGACAATAAGCGCAATATAGATTTTATACCAACAAATACTTGCGATATACGCCCCTCAGAGTAAAAAATTCGATTAAAAACAAGTAGGTGATATAAAAGCCGTAAGTGTACACCGAGCGAAGAATCTACATCGCAATCGCAAACTTTGCTCTCATGCTCATCTTAAAATATCCAATGAGGGCAGGCACCCCATAGTGAATAAATGAGAATACACAAATAGCCAAAATAAGAACGCAAAGACTGAAATAGGGATCACGAAAAAGCAATTGGATGTAAGATAAACATATTCAAAGATGGCCGACGCGGTAACGCATGAAGGTAGAACCTCGCTAATAATAGGTCGTAATTAGCAAGAATTAAGACCCAATTGACTAATTATCAGGAGTATAAAGAGGAGAGAAAACTGAGTAACAGTCTTAGTTGCAGCTACCCAATGACAGAGGACGTGGAAGAGAACCCAGAAGAGCATAAGTAAGTGCAGACCACTCTAGCAGCTAGTATAGTTACCAGAGGACTAATTGTAATTATAATCTTTGTCTTTTAAGACTAAATCTATAAAAAAAACTATTTCTCCTTGTATAGTATCTCCTGAAAATTCAGAGTCAGGGAAGCATTTGGTGCAGACAAACTACATACAAGAAGGTCCACATCAGTCCAAACAGAAAGCTCTAAGGTAATACATAGAAAATTATTCCATGGCCCCACTGGATAGTAGCAAAATAGAATCAGCGAATTTAAACTGATAATAGAAAGTTGTGTTTCCACAGTAATTAACACTGGAACCACGACTTTCCTGTCAAGAATTCGAGTTCAATAAATAAATTAGCACTTGAGGTAAGATTTGTACTTTTAATAAATCTAATATCACTCATAACCAGAGGCAGAAACAATAACCTCCTTTGTTTTGTAGTTGTTCCCTAGAACTGATCAGGAAGCGACAAGATCAGCTGGACGAAAAAAACTTTTTACACAAAATTTCTTTTAAGGAGAGGATACTATAATGACAAGTAAAATGTATCGCCCCATGATATCCTAATTTAGGTTAGCATTTTGGGGATTCTAATAACTAATAAATTTCAATAAACAGTAAAAATAAAATAGTATACAGCATGTATATTTTGATCCTACAGTGGAATATAACAATCAATACCCACTATCAAAAAGGAGCAGATGATGCTAGGAGTAAAGGACACATAAAAAGATCCGGCCCTAGAGGTATATCTAATGTCAATAGAAAATCATCAATTGCACACTGCAATGTCCATCATAAGAGTCGATAATTTATTAAAATCCTTTTATATTACAGTACAACTGACCAGCTGGAAACAAAACAGGTTTCCGGTACCACATAATTAAGTGAATCCATTTGAGCTGCAAGATGAACTTTACCTAAGAGTGAGTATTCTTCAGCAAAAATTATTTAGTTTTTTTGCTATTTCAGAATGGGTCAAGAATTAGGAGTCCACAAAATAACAAATAATAGGATATGTAATGATTCAACCCTCAGGAAGCTATGTATCACTTTTCCTTCCAGTTTTGCAACTCGAAAATATGCTGTATTAGTAACGTACCTTAGAACTGAATGAAGAACAAACATGTTTTTAAAATAATAATAAATCCATTGAGTCTAAGTGAACGGCAAATACTTAACAGGAATGTAATATAGTCAATATTAAAATCTGTATTTATGGTTTTGCAAAAAAAGAGGAATGTTTTGTAATAAATTCTCTTATATATTTTCTTAAATAGATTGTTTTTAATATAAGAAAGCATTGTACTGAAGAAGGTGACCAACGTTTTCCCCAAAATGCAGCGTCAACAGTTTCTTGCTTTTTAAATTAGTTTTTTAATAATATGTAACGTTATGTTTTAATAAATTGTACGAAAAATTGTTTTCTACAGAGTATTGGTGAACAAACAGATCAGATCCTTTTTTGTTACAATAAAATTCCGAATACAAAATGCAAAACCTTTTTCACCTCACTCTTGTTCAAATTGTTTTTAATTAAGAATACTCAATTATTTAGATCAATGATAGATTTGTGAATTTGTTATTTTGCGGTGTGGGACTACAAGAATTGACCATACTCACAGGTTACCATAGAATACGGTTTAACTGGGGGACTATTCAGTTATTTTCATCTGTTACTAAAAACCAGGAAAAGGGATCCCTTTGATATTTATTGTATGTACTCTGCCATTCATGTACCTGGACTCTGTTTCAGATGAGAGACCTGCTGCACTGCAGTACATACCGGCGCGTGGTTTGAGACACACCGGTGGCAGCAGGTGAGCAGTGAGGCCTGGGTGCACAGTGTCAGCACTCTCTGTCCCTATTCCTCTTTTCTTTTCACTGTATCTCTCCTTCTCTTTCCGTATTTCTCTCTCTCTCTCTCCCTCTCTTTCTCCCTCTCTCTATCTCTCTCTCCCCCCCTCTTTCCATCTTTTTCTCTCTCTCCCTCTCTTTCCATCTTTCTCTCTCCCTCTCGTTCCGTCTTTCTCGCTCCCTCTCTTTCTCTCTCTCTCTCTCTCTCCATCTTTCACTCTCTCGCCCTGTCTTTCTCTTTCTCTCTTTTTCGCTCTCTCTCTGTCCTTTGATCCTTCGATGAGCGAATGTCACACCTTCTTATCTGGAATTTTGTCTTGCAGGTTGTGTGACCCACAGATTATCCCGAGGAGACCCGCAAGCAGCCTTCAAAATTGTTGTTTTGAGTTTTTTTTTAAATAAAATGTTTGGTTTGGTAGTTAGAAGGTGAATGTGTGATGCTCCTTTTTGTGACAACACATGCATGTTATTGTTGTGATAGTGCGACATAAGGAAAATTGTTTTATTCATGATTTCGTGAGGTTGATGTGACATGTCTTTGCCTAGGGGGTGGGTGAAAGGGGGGGTCCTGGGGGTCGTTGCGGTGGGTATTGTGGCCCTGGTGGGGCTCCCAGCTGCATAATCAGTGGCTAAAAGGCATCTGTTGCCCTTCAGGTGTGGCTCTGGACTGGGCTCCCTTCTCTGGTGCAGGCTGTCGTCTGACTTTACACCAGGTCAGAGCAGGTGTTAATTTCCTGCTGCTAACGCGCCTTATCGCCGGTTTTGGGTTCTCATCGCCGATCTGGCTGGTCGTTGAGAATGTTGCTGAGTGGTGTTATCGGGGTTTTTTGTATGGGAACGCCTACTCTGCATCTCATTAGCGATAGTTGCCGGGGGTCATATGTAGCGATGTTTTTTGCGGCTGCTATTGCAATTAAACTTGTGATATGGGCTGTTAACACCAGCTTTTGAATGGGACAATGAATTTATTACGTGTGGACGAATTTTGCTAATTCGCGGTACGCGGATTCGCGTGAAAGCGTACTCGCGGTCCGCAAAATTCGCGAACTTTCGTTCGATTGTGGATTTTTCAACTTTTTCAAGTTCGCAGGATTTTTTTCACTGCGGCTACTGCGAACGTACCCATGCGGTCTTCTATGGGCGCAGCCATATTGTTTGCATTGTGTATTTCTGTTTCCGGTCGCTAATTGCATGCTCGCCTTGTGCAATTCCAGTTCGGGGGCGCAAATGCGTGTTCGCGTCCATTTTTGCGTGCTCACGAGACAAATATCACGCAAACTTACCCACGTGGTTGCAATGGGCACGGCCATCTTGTTCTGCACATACAGAACTATGGACAAGAAATAGGGCAGTGGTGAGAATAGGCACAGTTAGACTTTCCACATACCTCAGTCAGAACAGAAGTTGAACCCCCAATCTCCTTACTGACTAGCTAGTGTGTCAGAGTCATTATTTAGCTCCTGAATGCAGCGATGATCCTCAATCATTATACAACCCAGAGAACATAAGACTACGGAGTCAGAGTCCAGACCTCTCAGAGTCACGGAATCATGCTTGCAAATTGCAAAACCTTTCACTCACTCACTCATGACCAAAAACCACAGAGTCTATGTAGGTTTTAAAGATTTATGAAAAGTAAAACAACTAGCTCTGTGTGTACTATGTATATTAAATTTCAATTGTGCATTATATAAAAACATTTATTAAAATCAACTTCATATCAGATCAAAGGTGAACTCTTGAAAACTGAACAGTGGCTGATTTTACACATTATTTAATTGTGGGAGAGCCCTCACCTGGTTGGAACTTAAAGTCTTGGTGGTGATGATGACGACTCTGAGTAACATATTGCTCTTGTTCGTAGAAGGGAAGCTTCTGTCCGTTATGAGAAAAATGGTGCGTGTTAAAAAGCAAGCATTCATCAATTGTGCCAAATAGTGTCGCATGTTATGGCTAGGCATCAATAAAAACACCCTCCCCTTCCGAAAGGGAAATTTTTAGTTTAGACTAGAGAGTCACAAATAATTAAATTTGTTCATGTAGTAAAAAAATGTAATTCCTAGACCAAATAGGCAGTGGTGTATATGGCATCTAAATATATGAAATTTATTTTCTAGGCGGAACACCGTCGGCACAGCCCACCACCAGTGCCGGGGCCAGCACGGAGGTGGTCACTCCAGGGGCAGATGCGGTGCCAGCAGGAACTGCTGTGGGGGATGCCATGGTAGTGGCGGGCAGTGGTAAGCTCTTATATTCCTTACTTTTTGAGATTGCAGAGTAGGCTCGCTGCAGGGGTGTATATGTTGTACAGTACAAGTACACTCTACTGTTAAGAAGACTTATAAATTTAGAACTAAGTTTTTGTCAACCAGGTAGAAGACAGCCACGCTTGACTTTGCATTAGCAATTGCAATAGCAGTGAGAGTTGATGAGTAATCAATGGCCTCCTCTAAATTTAACTTCAACTCAGCTGTGAAATTTTTATTGAGAAGCCAAGTCAGATCAGAGATGTACTTGATGGATGAGATGAACGAAAAGGGAAAGAAGGGTGTAAGGAACGACGAGCTAGTTAAATTAATGACTGGCAAAGAATGATACATGCTTTTGAATGCAGGCACAGTTGGCTGGGAATCTGATGCATGGCCGGTTGAAGGCTGAAGCAAGGATGGGTGGATGGAGAAAGAAAAGAGGACTGCCTGGGTGGCTGAAACAGAAACTGTATGTGTGCGCAATATATCCTTTGGGTCAAATTCAAATGCAAGTCATGCACGGATGCATGGCTGGCGGTTTACAAAATAAAATAAAAAGGGTGTTTTTCGGTGAGAAAAAAGTAAGGTTTGTCCCGTTGAGACATTAAGAATGGTTGACATTTACTTTGAATGGATGGATGCCTGTATGGTATCTTCATCATAGATAGCATAGGTGTATGTAGAGAAGACAGAGTAGACGGTCACTGGATGAAGAGTGTTACTTTGAAGAGCATGTAACACCGCACGTCCGTGCCGTGCCAGAGTAGCAAAGCCGAGGAAAGTAGAAGTTGTAATTTATAAGAATACTCCCTAGACTAACAGTAGTTTGCTAGCACAGCATATATTGTGTATCTATATTGTATAGATTACATTAACAAGTCAAGTCACAAGTGCCTTCCTCCGGCGATTACGGGGACCACTCACTACCTCTGTTAATATTTTATTTCAAACTCTGTCATTCATGTGTGGCCTATCGGTGTTCACTCAATCAATAAAAATAAAGCACCTAAAGGCATCCCTTATATAAGCAAATATCCTGTGAAGGAATAGATGATCATATTATCTTCTTCATTTTCATTTTTGTAGTAGTCAGGGGCAGGGCAGGGTGAAAGTTAAATTAATTAAGCAGTAGCCCTTGTAACAGAGTATGGCCAGTGCCACCCATAATAGAATAGTAAGAGCTTCCCCACATGCATGTACTGGACTGGTAACAGTAACGCGAGTCTGCGTCATCATGGCTTGCGTCTGTTTTTCTTGGGTGCAAGCTGACTGCGCTGGCATTATGCCGGCTTCCACAAGTTTACGTACTAATTTCGCTAAACAAGAGAGAAGAAGAAGACTGGTGTACTGTCTGAGTCTAATTTAGTGAGAACATGTAGTGCTAGTAGAATTCCTGAAACTCCCACTAATGTTAGAGCAGAGGCCGCCGAAGTGGGAGGTTAGATAGATACATGCCACAAATGTTATGTACTGTGCTTGCACGTTGCTAGTGCTACTGTGACTCAACGTTCTGTTGAATTATTTTGTGTTAATCTTAAAGCGTATTGGTTCAGTATTTTTTTCTTTCCTTATATAGATACTCCTTATAAACTATCAAGGAAGGAGTTGGCTATCCGGGCCTGGCAAAGGAAGCTGGAGGCAGTTGTTGCCGAATATCGGTGGCTGGTGGCTCAGGAGGAGGAGGATGACTCTCAGTCAACCTCAACAATAGCTGCGTCCTCCTCCGCTGCCCCTGGGTCATACAGCCCACGCAATCCTCCAGCAGCATGGTACCGTGGTCCGTCAGTCACCCACCGCCGCCGAGCAGCGAAACAAACAGCTGCCCCCACAGTAACTGCAAGGCTTGTATGCACTGACTAACCCTGCGAGTGGCCTACCTTGAGCAGGAGGTGGAGAGGCAGAAAGCCCTGCTCAAAGCCCTCCGGAGAGAGCTGAGTGATCACCTGGGCGCAGGACACCGCCGGCCAAAGTAGAGAGACTGAACCTTTTTAAAGACTTTTGGGGCGGGAGTGGGAATTGGGCGCTGGAGTTTTGGAATTTTTCAGGACATTTTATGGACATTGGTTGGGAATAGGGAGGGGGTGGGTCGGGTCTTGTGGGATAGTTTATTTTTGTTAGGGTCTAAATAACTATTTATTTTCCACTTAAACATAGCATACACGTTTTTACTGTTATGTGGGGGAGGCACGGGGGTTAACTGTTTGTTTTCCTGAAACTTAAGTGGCTAGTTGATTCAAATTGTCTAAGTAATCGCCCAAATTTGTACAAAAGTGCCACTGACAGAGTTAGTGAATTCAATTGTCCTCCTACTTTACTAGTACTACCGTCAGTCTCTCCTCAGTCCTCTCCTTCTACTCCATTATTCTTCCTCACCCAAAATGCTTATCTTACCTGTGATTCGTGTTTGAGAATAGGGCTAGACACAGGGCTGGCTGCATGGCAAATGGGGATTGAGGTTGTCTATGGAATCCGGTACGGATGAAATGGCATTGTTGTGGTGGTAGTAGTAGTGGTACACACTGGCAGTAGCAGCATATGAAAAAAAAGGAAATGAGACATTGAGTGGCCTGAGGAGATTTGGAACAGTACAATAGTACATTGTACAGTACACAAGAACAGTGCCATAAATTTTAACCTAAGCAATGCTAAAGTATTCAATCAAAAGTTAACGACTAGTTGCGTGGATTATGGCTACTACAAGAACTAGTGCTGAAGGACACTGCAGCGTAAGCTTTCGTCACGTGTAGGAGGATGTTGTTGATGGATCCATACAATGATGGACATGAAATTATGAAATAATTTGCAAATACTCATGGGTTGTGGGTCAAGCAGAATAAGAATATATGTCCTCGGATTCCTTGACCTTCCTTGAAATTGATTTTCTGTTGCTTTTGACCATATCCTCCCCAGCAAGCGTGTGGAATTATTGGTGTCATTTAGTCACACCTCTATGAAAACCGCACAGGCCGGGGGAAGAGGGTTAGGGTTTGAAAAATGGATGGGAATGGGTTTTTTTGGGAAAGTTTTTTGGAGAGAGAAAAAAAAACACAGCATGGACAAACAACAAATGAAGAAAAACAAATCTTTGGATACAAACATATCCATAAATCTTTTAAGGGACATAAAGGAAGTGCATGCATGAAGTTGTTTGCTAAATGCATGGTTGGGTTACTGAAAAGTAGTACTTATACTTCAACTTACTAACTAGTACTAAACAATTACACAGTACAGGGCTGCAGTAATTACGCAATTTCACTTGTCTATCTGCCCTCACAGAGAATAAACACTTAGTAGTATATTACATTAGTTTTTTAAAATAGCAAAGAAACTTATCAAATAGCTGTAGGGATGAATTTGAAGTAGAGAGCAAACGCACAGAGTCGCACTCATAGAAGTTCACAACAATAACATTATTCAAAAGATAAGGACATGTGAAGTGGATACTGTAACTGTATGCTGTAGTTGTCCTGGTCAAATTGGGAAGTTGCATGCATCCAGCCATTACTCTTATTCGTGGTACTCCTCGATTCCATCGGACGCTCCGTCGATCAATCTTGGTGACCAAATTGTCCACTGCCTGCCTGGCGGATGCGGAATTGTAGATTGCTACGGTAAGCCTGAGTTAATGCTTTTCCCATCGCACAGGGTAAGTGACGACCTGCAATTGTCGATGGAAAAACAGAAAGGGATATTAAAACACCCGGGAGGAAAAAAATAAGGTACGGTTGTAGTGAAAAAATATCACTTTCACTTTCAGAGGCGACAGTATTACATACATGCATCATTTCTAAAGTGCCTACTCTGAGTCTCTGTTTCCAGGATAATAATTAGCACACAGCAGGCAAGGAAGGCACCACTGAGTGAACCAACCTCCATGTAGCATACCTCTTTGACACAGACAGACAAAGCAGATCTAATTTTATGTAGCAAGCCACATAGCCGCAATTTTAGATGAATCGCTGTCTGGACTCTGGCATAACACTACACTGGATCGAATACTCCATACCATGACTAGACAGACATGTAGGTCTGCTGTGGTTGTTGTTGACTTGTTTACCTGTTTGCCACTCACAAAATGGCCATATTTCTTCCGTAAATCGACGATGATGATCCGTCCATCCCAGTGAGTGACTGTGAAGATATGAGGTAACTTTGGTCATCATGACTCATCATCATCATGGTGTTGGCAAACTCAATGTTGTTCATGCAGTCACAGTCTACAGTACTCACAGTGATTCCAAGGACATTTTCCATAGTTAAAATGCAACGTAGTGGCCCCTGCAGTAGAAGTACAATTTGCATTAAACAAGGTAAACAGAGTAGACTTGAGTTACATTTAGTGTGTAAAACAGAACACATAGAATTAATTTCATGCACAACAAACAAACAGCAATTGCTTTCATCAGAGCCAGACAGCCAGTGTTGTCCACTGCATGCCATCTCATCATTCATTACCTGTTCCACTTTTTGTCAGCATCTTATTCTTAAGTGAAGGGCCAGAGGGCCTGTGGAGAAGTGTGGCTCAATGATTAGAGCGGCAGACCCTGAGCAGGGGTCTAGCCCGGGACCAGGGTTCAATTCCCCGCCTCGGCGGGTCTTGGGCTCAAAATTCCACAGACCTGATAATTCTCGACTCTGTGCCTATTTCAATCATGGAGTCTCACTCTGCAACTCTGGGCAATAGCTTGCTTAATCTCCACAACGGCCCCCACAACGCTAAGGATGCCTGGCCTCCACCTTGGGGGTGCCCAGGAGTGGACGCCTCACTGGGAAAGCCAGGATGGGTTCCACAGCGGTATTCGTACAAGCGCCTTGAGACCCTTGCGGGTGAGTAGTATGCTATACAAGTATCAATTTACATTTACAGGGCATCCTCTTGTGTCAATTTCAGAAGTAAGAGTCAGCATAGTCAGTTATTCCAGTCCCACTTCTTTTGAGGGGTCTCGACTATGAAGTGACAGTTTCTTTATTCTGCGTAATCCGGCCATCTGCCTTGAGGGAAATGGATTTGGGGAGTCTGGAGGAGGAGGAAGAGGAGGATGACTGAGTTGTGATTGTGAACTTGTGAACTTGAGGAATGCAGGCAGCGGCACCTTCAGTATGGAAAGACGACAAAGTGCTTCTGATGGATTTGTTGTGATTAAAGTTTTGTTGTGCTAAAATTTTCAAATCAAAGAAAGACACACAGAAATAAAAGTGAATAAGGATGGAAAAAAAAGTAAGTATTCCAAGCCTAGGTGTCAGAGAAGTAGAGCTCGTTCTCAAACTCTGTGAATTGAACCGGGATTAGGTCAGCTAACAGAGAAGAACTTCCGTCACCTAAGTCGGTGTCCTCTTCTTCCTGTGTGGATTCGTGTATTTTGTAATCTGGTGGTATGAAGTGCTGATTCATCTTGATCATTGTTAACCTCCCCACATTTTTGGGCGAGAGGCGGGTCCTTTTTGAAGTTACAAAGGCAACCGCAGCACTGAAAACACGTTCCGAAGATACATTTGCGAATGGGCAAGCCAAATCATTTATAGCCAGCTTGGGGATCAGTGCCCATTGAGGCCTTTTCCCATACAAATACACCAATGGGTTCTGATCAAAGAAGACCTCTGTTGGGTCATCCAGATAGGCCTGCACAATCCACTCAAGGTCCTCCAGGGGTGCTCCACTTTGCGTACCATCTGTTGCCTTTGCATCAACACTGGAACGAGCAAACCCTTGATGAGTTATCCAATCCGCTTCCGACAATATTATGGCTGGGCCTGGTGCAGGTGATGATACGGTGGCTGGTGTTGGTAATGGCTCTGAGGGAAAGTGACTGCCATCGGCCTCAGAAGTGGACCTTGACGCCGGATGGCCTGCTGCTTCAGTAGTACTTGTGGTGGTTCCTTTAATTTCCTGCCACTCTTTTTCGAACCGAGTGGCTGACAGAGCTAGCCAATGTTTGTACTTGGAAACATCTTCTTCAGAAAAAGGAATTAATGTATTGCTGGCCAATGCCTTTTTATACCGTGGATCCAGAATAGTGGCACAAATGTAATGTTGTTCTCAATGTATTGCTTTAAGCCTTGCATTGTCAACTAGGTGGCTTAATAAGCTCTCCGTTAACCGATATGCGTCTTCTTTTTCAGCATCAACTCAGAACGTTGAAGACACCGCCTTCAGTTGGTGCCCTAGCATGCGCAACCATGGGATAGCTTTGTCCAAAGTACAGTCCTCCCTGCTGACTTCACGGGTGAAGACCTCAAAAAGACGAAGCATGTCTGTCTGGCTTTTAACTAGGTCCCATTCTTCCACCTCTAGCCTCATGTCTTTCATAGAAGCAGCTCATGCGTGAAAGACATACTCATTGATTACAAAGTACTGCTCAAACAGACCATCAAGCATGTAGAAGGTTGAGTTCCAACGTGTTGCCACCTCCTGGATGAGTCCTCTGACTGGCACTCTATGGTCACGTTGAATGATCCTCAGCTGCTTCCGGGCCTTAAAAGAATGGCTGAAATGTGTGCAGATTCTTCGGTCGGCAGGTGGACAGTAACTTGCTGACTGTGTTTTCTTTTTTCAAGGAATCTTGAACAATATTGTTAATGCTGTGCGCCAAACACAGCACTTTGAACTAGCCACCATCAGCCATGGCCTTAACTAAATTACTGCCATTATCCGTGGAAACATAACCAACCATGCGCCTTCTTGGATGCAGCCATTGAAAGACCTTACTGTTAAACTCCTCCCAAAATGTTTACTGCAGTATGAGATTTCTCCATGGCAAACATGGCTACTGTTGCATGTTTCTGAGTAGCTTGAAAAATTGTGACACTGTCAACACCTGCAGCTATCTTCTCTCTAACCCCCGCAAAAGAGACCCAGTGTGCAGTGATGCACATGTAATCAAAGGCTTGGCAACTGGTCCACATGTCTGTTGTCAGGTGGATAGTGTGAAAAGCACTCTTCTGCAAAGCTGCCCTAATCACGTCCAGCACATGTAGTGTTGGAACCGGAACAATGGCAAAATAGGACCGGCAAGGAAGCTTCCATTTAGGGCAGACTGTTGCCACAAATTCTCGAAAACCCACCCCTTCCACGAAAGAAAAAAGGAGAAGGTCTGGTGCTAACATTTTAGCCAGCTTTGCATTATAAGAACGTGCCGTTGGGTGGTTGCGTTCAAATGGCGCCTCAGACCAAAACATGCTTTTAATGGTGGTCTGGACTGTTTTCATATGTGATGATGATCCAGACTTCTTCAACCCAGTTAGGCTCATTGATGTACTTTTTTACATTGGTATCTCTAACAGACTCTTACTGTGCCTCCTAGATGTTGCTGGGGTAGAGGGTGTGGGCGCTACCACTGCAGTGCTGCTGCCAGGGGTACTGTGTGTACCAGAAAAAATGTCTCTTGCTTCTTCACCTCCCCCCTGCACAATCAGCTCCTCGTCATCAGATGCAATATCAATGGCTACATTTGGATTTGTACTTTTGGCTTTCCGGATGTTACTTTGATGCGCCTCCCACTGGATAATATGGTGTTTTTGGAGATTATCTCTCTGGCCTCTGGTACCATAGTTGGTACCAAGCTTTCCCTGACTAACTACTTGTTTACAAATCGAACAAATAACTAGGTTTTCCGCCTTTTTGCTAACACTAAAGAAGTCCCAAACTGGGGAGTTGAGATTTCTGGTGGTGGTGGAGGTGCCACTTTCAATGTCAGATGAAGTGGAGGATGGATGTGGTGGAATTTGACTCCGTTGTGCACTTACAACACCACTACTTGAGGTAATGGAGGTCGAGCTGGATGGAGGTCCTTGCCAGCCCTTCTGAAGAGAAAATATGGAAGCTGTAGGTCGTGTTGGTGTAGTAGTTACCTGTGTTGGTGGTACCAGTGCCACGCCGCCCACATCCCGCGCAGCATTTCGGGATAGGGTAAAAATGTCTGTCTGCTGCATGTCCGCTGGGGCCGGAGTGATGACTGTGATGACTGGGTTGCCATCATCATACTCTTCATCAGCAGCAGAATACACCACTTCTACTTCTTCTTCGTCATCACCCTTAAGTGAAAGCCTTGCGGAAACCTTTCTTTTACCGAGTTTTGTTGGCTCATGGCGAGCCTCCCTCTCAGCCTGAATTGATGGGTGCCAATCAAGATCTAGATCATCAGATGGAAGGGGGCTTGAAGAAGAACTTGCACTATCCCTCCTTTTCCTTGCTGGGGATCTGGAAGACAATGGATCATCGGGAGTGGCTTGCTTGGCTGATACCCCCGCATGAATCTAAATTTCCTGATGTGCCACTACTTCTGGAGGAACAAGCATTGTGGGCAGTTCTGCCTCTCCCTGTGCCTCTCCTTGCGCCTCTCCTTGCGCCTCTCCTTGCGCCTCTACTTGTGCCTCTCCTTGTTTCACCTCTGGTTGTCATTGCTGCTGTGGTTGAACACTCGTCAGATGAGTTATACCCTGCGTTGATTTGATGCTACTTTGTGATGAGTCGATGCCAACATCACTGGTCGATGGTTAAAGAACAATTAAAGTGGCTGCCTCTGCGAAACGCATGGGCTTGGGCCTAACTTGGTGTGGTGGCACTGAGACCAATGAAGTGGAGGTGCTGCGCCCAGCTTGGTCTCTGGCGGACACCGCTGCTGCAGGCATAGGTTTTTTTTCCCCATAAAAGTGTCAGTCGGCACACTAGTCTCCTTGGTATGTAGAGCCACTTGCTTCTTCTGCTCCTTCTTACTGGCAGTGGCACTGGCAACTTTCTTGATAGAGGAGCTACGGCCACCTTTCTTTGGGCCCAACCTGCTTTAGATATCAGAACAGCAGGACGCAGTTGCACGAGTTGCAGAGTTATCTGTGGCCACACGTGACGTCACGTGACGTTGTGCACACACCGCAGCAGGACTTCTTCCTGGCACTACAACAAGTGATGATGATGAGGATGATTCCTGGTTCTCAGTCTCTGTGCACCTAAAAGCAAAGAAGCCAGAGGAACATCAGTTAAATAAATGTTGCATATGTTGTGCTTCAATTAATACTATTGAAACTAGGCATTTATTATTCTTAACACAACACACCCACAAACGGAATGACCCAAAATAAAAATTGCAATTCTAATCAAAAATGGATGTTTAAATCAATCGAACAGAGACCACACAGAGAGAGTTGTTTCATGCACCCATTCATAACCCTAGGCCTTCTGTCCAGCAAGCTTGCCGGCCTATGGCAAAAACTGCCTGGCCTCAATATGCCCCCCCACCCACATGGCCAGGCCCTGGACCAGGCCCCAAGAACATCACCGAAAAAATTGAAATATGCACAAAAATCATCCCAATCCAATGCCATCCATGCCCTAAATGATGTTTAAATTCAAGAGACCCCACAGAAAGACTTGGTCCATTATGCCCCTGGGCATAATGGATGAAAGCAAGGCAGACTGGGTGCAGGCCTATGGCTCAAAGCACACTGCCTTGAGGTTCCGTGAGAATCGTAATGACGTTTAGGGCTTGTTCGAATATGGACGAATTTGGTATCTTTGAACCGCAAATGTCGAGTTTAGTGGGTGTACGCGTTTTCGCTACTCTACTTTGCAGCATTCGTCTTATTCGTGGGTTTCTTCATCTGAACCCACTGGTTCCATTTTAGATACGGCATCCATTTTGTTTCTTGCCCTCACGTAGCCGGCGAACCGACAATGTCCGCTTCGTGACCCTGGGTTCCCAAAGCACTTGCGGAAGATGCATATCCCTTTAGAGTGTGTCTTTAGGACTAGGGGGATGACACGGCAAAGGCAGATGGCTCCGCTCAAGGCTCATCTTGCCGTGCTGGTCTATTGTTTCAGCCGTGTATGCGTTAGGCTCGAATCCTTTGATCCTGCGATCACGCTTCCGATATTGCCCCCTACACTCTTTTCAATCTGTTGTCTGTCTTTGTTTTCCTTGCACCTGTTTCTGTCTCTTCTTTTAACTCGTTTACAGCCAGAATGGAACGTGCCTAATGGTGAGATAACGTGCTTTTACAGTTGGGAACCGGCAATGCTACTGTAATTATGTTCCGGGCTTCTGAATACATGAATGCAACCCTTTTGAAGTTTACTGTGGGAACTGAGTTGTACCTTTTGTTCGCTATGTTGTGCAATGACGAAAATGTGTATAAAAGGAGCGATCCACTTTTGCGATTCGAAGCAGACTCTCAGAACCTACACTTCGTTGTACTTCTTGCGATCTCTGTATCCCTGCAGTAAATAAACGCTGATCTTTGAGGCCGAAGGAAGTATCCCGTGTCTCTGTGATTTGTACGCCGGAACAGGTAAAACACGAAGTTTTCAGGTGTTGTCCCCTGGCACCGCTGGGCCTTAGAACAGCCCAGTCCTTCAGCCTGGCTTCAAAATGGCCCCTAGACCCCCACCCACATGGCCAGGCCCTGGACCAGGCCTCAAAATGCCCCCCCCAAAACATTACCAGACCCCAACAACAAAATCGAAATACACACAAAAATCACCTCAATACAATGCCATCCATGCCCTAAATGATGTTTAATTTCAAGAGACCCCACAGAAAGACTTGGTCCATGCACCACTGACTACCCCTGGGCCTACTGGCTAGTGTGGCTTTAACACGCACCCCAAAATTAAAAAAACATCCACCTATAAGAGTGAGCTACTCAATAACATGCCATCCATGCCGTAAATGATATTTAATGAACAACGGAGAGTTTGCTCTTCATCAGTTAGGCTGAGCATTTAAACATAATAAACCAAGAGATATGCCAAAACTGAGATACTGATTCAACCTGGAAATTTTGTTCATAAGTTAGAAAAACACATTCCAACCTACGATGTTGCTAGTCAATAGCAATTTATTCAATTAATTTCAAAGAGAATTTTTAAACAATTTAATACATTTTATACAACACTACACCATTATTTATACAACACTCATTCAACTAGTCATCCATATCACAAACATACAAAATCAGACATCCATATGTACACAGAATTTAAGAATGATCACAAAGGAAAAACAACGAAACAGAGATTAGAAAGGGAGAGACAAAGAAACAAAGGCTGCTCATACAATATTCATCTGTGATATACCATATATCTATACATATATACAAAACTGGAGATTAATCATAAACAACTTAGATGATGTCACACATTGTATATACACAGGTTCAGAGTATCGGAATTCACAATTGTTTGAATTTTCAATTTAGAGAGAGCAGCACTCTGCACGGGGCCTACGCGTTTCGAGTCCTATACAATGAGGGGACTCTCATCAGGGCTGGGGAAGTTATCCTACTGGTCTGCAAGGCCACTTCGCAGGTGTAGAACACGGGGATGCGGTCGGTCGCGCTCACTGGGGGGGGTGACGAAGTCACACTTACTTAATCCAAATGGACCGAGGAGGTATTCTCAAAAGTGGTGAACCCAAGGTGGAGACCAACAGGGTATGAAGTACCTGTGTGGGTAAGGCTTTGGACTAAATCAGCAGGCGTCCCACTTGAATTTGGACGAATGCTGGAAAATATTCTATGAACTCCTGAGGGGATTGGTTTCCTCGTATCGGTCGGCGTCTCCGGAGCGCTGATCCTTCGCGCATCCACAGCGCATGCTGGTCTCCACCTTGGGTTCACCACTTTTGAGAATACCTCCTCGGTCCATTTGGATTAAGTAAGTGTGACTTCGTCACCCCCCCCCCAGTGAGTGTATATACAATGTGTGACATCATCTAAGTTGTTTATGATTAATCTCCAGTTTTGTATATATGTATAGATATATGGTATATCACAGATGAATATTGTATGAGCAGCCTTTGTTTCTTTGTCTCTCCCTTTCTAATCTCTGTTTCGTTGTTTTTCCTTTGTGATCATTCTTAAATTCTGTGTACATATGGATGTCTGATTTTGTATGTTTGTGATATGGATGACTAGTTGAATGAGTGTTGTATAAATAATGGTGTAGTGTTGTATAAAATGTATTAAATTGTTTAAAAATTCTCTTTGAAATTAATTGAATAAATTGCTATTGACTAGCAACATCGTAGGTTGGAATGTGTTTTTCTAACTTATGAACAAAATTTCCAGGTTGAATCAGTATCTCAGTTTTGGCATATGTCTTGGTAAATGATATTTAAGCTCAACAAAACTCACAGAAACAGTTTATCATGCACCCATGACTAACCCTTGGCCTACTGGATACTGTGGCTACCCACAATATCATTTTTTTTAAAGTTGTGAAAAAGTTTATAACTTGTATTTGCAGCAACTGCAATGCCCCAAATAAACAACACCAACTTACTTGTAAAATCTCAAATCCAAAAGTGATCCAAAAAAAGTCCTCAAATACAAATATCCAGTAGCAGCCGCAAAGAGTAATCCTTCCAGCTCCAGATCCAAATGAAAAGTGACCAGGACATGGACAAAGCAGTGGGAGGAGCCTGCTGGACAGGAACAGGAAGTTTGAGACTGTGGGGCACCAAAAAATGGACTCCTTGCACTACAAATTGCAGCCAAATGTCAATCTGAGGAGTTATTCTGATCCAAATCATCATTTTCAGAAGGTTTATGCTGCCAGCGATAGATTTCTTGTGCAGAGTTGCAATTTTTGCAATTTCAGGAAAGCGAGATGTTCAAATCTCCCACCGGATGTCAGCTGTGCGTCGCATCTACGTATTCGCTATTGTTTACTCTTGTGATGCGTGATCACGGGCACTTATGACGTATTCGCGTTCTCAAAGTCTCGCAGTGCAAGATGGCGGGACGCTATGACGTGCTCGCGGTCGAAAAGTCTTGCGCGATCACGCAGCCAGATCCAAAATGGTGCAGCGCACGCAAACCGGGAGGAAAACAACTCAGCGAAGTCAGTTTCACGGTAAGTCAACGTCGTGCATGCGAGATTGTATTTTTGAAGCGCGAGCAAGCAAAAAAAATTTGCCAAACCGCGAATTGCGGATTGTTTTGCAATTTTGCGCGATTCGCGAAATTGTCAAAAATCTGCAAAATCCATGAGCGAAACTAATTTTACGCCCATGCTTACAATTTATCGCGACTTTGGCTGCTATAAAGTGCCGTTAACTCAGCGATACATCGTTGAGAATATGCCCCATTGTAACTTGCATAAGAAGGAGCTAGAAGACTAAAGATGTGAAATAGTTTGGAGAAAGGATGACGGTGTGACTATTTCTTTTAAAGAACTACACTGTAAAATATAAGTATATTGCACGTTAGCTGGGAGTTCTCCGTCTCGCTCCTGAATGTGGTCACTTAACTCTTTAATAACTTGCAAGGCATAGTAGGTCCTGTATTCACTGTATTGTCCTATTTGTATGTGCAGGGACGATTTGAAAAGGGATGTCAATAATTCACAGTGCAACAGCCGTGACTTTAATGCATTTGTCGAATTTTCAACAAAAATTGGTAAATTAGATCATCAGTTTAGCCAATACTGAGCTGAGGTGCCCGAATGATCCTGATTTTATATTGTCACCACAGTATTTCATACCATTTGGGTTACAGTACAGAAGAGTTTGAATGGTATGGCCACAGAAACATTTAGTTAGAGTACCAATGTGAGGCAGAGTTGCATGCTTTCAACTTTGTTTTTAAATTTATATATATTTTTTAAAACAATGTTTTTTTTTAACAGTGATTAAAATAGGACTTTTATCATTTAAAATATTACTATGTATATAAAGGTGCGTAGTTAGATTTGTGTGTTTTCAGATAATATTTTATTTTATAATACATAAAAAATGTGTGACTATGTAGTATTGATTGTCTTTGTAGTACGTTTATTTTGTAATATGTTCTGTAAAACATATGATGTTGTAGTAGATTTTGTTGTTTTAAACTACTTGGAGTCCAACAGCTTCCCCATTATGGTTTAGATTGGATTTGAAATAGTAAATTTCACCCCTTAGGTTCCAACCCCTTTCCCATTATAGTTAGAGTGGGAATAGTATGTAGGTGCTCCCCTCAACTCGAGGCAAGGCACCATTAATAGTGCCACTGGCTGGAGCCTGCATCAGGGAGGGAGTCCATAATCAGTGTTGATGACTCTGATGACGTCACCAAAAGACGCTGAGGATCTTGAGGCATTTAAGGCAAGGTAGTATTATGGAGGTCCTCTTCCTCTCTGCATTGCATCCTGGCAACCCATGTCTTTTGCTCCGGATCTGGCCTCCCGATATCCTCAGGGTCATGTTTAGGTGAGTGGTGCCAGGGATGGGGATTGTGTGTGCCGTGTTGGGGACAACCTAGGGTAGCTGTGGTTTGTACAGTGTTTTTGCGCACTCCCAGGAGTTAGGTGAGGCCATGGGGACATCCTTTTGCATCTTGGCATGTTTATTCAAATTTTGTTCACACACAATGTTTAGGCCGCAACCCCATGAGTTGGTAAGACACGGATGCAGGGTGTGGTGCTTTTTATGCCTTTTTCACTGTCTTCTCCACCCCTTTCGTGCATGTGTTTTGTTTACCTACTCGCTGCACCAATCCCTGACCCAGAGAGTTGGTAAGCCTCTAGGAATGGTTGCGGTGGTCTGTGCAGCTTGTGGAGGGAGGCACTGGGGCCGTAGTGGCAACAGCTTTTCCAAGGCTGATTTTTTGGGTGGCTGCATCATGGCTAGAATCAACTGACTTTGGGGAAATGTATTTGAGTGGACAGGGTCAAGAATGGGCTAGTGGTTAAAGTCCTAGGCTCTCACTCTAAAGGTTAATAGTTTGAGCCTTTGGGTCTCAATAGTCATGTGCATATTCAAATTCAAGGCAGTTACAATAGTAAGGATACAATAAATCGTGATCTCATACTTTTGCCCCTAACACACTGATCCTAATATTAACATATTCTCTTCATGAAGCAATACTGCTGGTGCTGCTGAAGCCCAGTAGAGACCCACTCCTCATTAGTTCATATAGCTCGTTGTCTTTATTAAATTCAGATTAACAAATTCTAGGTAAGCTATAGGCTAATAGAATTGTTCAATTACTGGTACACACTTCGGAACTACGTTGTGGATTGGGACTTACGTGTAGACACACAGTGGCACATAGTTTCCCTCTACGTGGATGACGTGTTGATCTAGCTCTGGTATCAGAACGAGGCCTTATTGAACTGCTGGTCGCACATGCTCAGCTGCCTGGCTTAAAAATTATTTGGGTTGAGTCTATCCTGTTCCCAATGTCACCTATACACATACTGCAGAGGTGACAGCAAACTCATGCCCCACTTATCAGGGCATACCACACTTTTAAATGTGTAGGGGTCCAGATTTATCACTCCCCGACTGACCTCATTGACGGCAACTTGAGAAAAGCGATTGCTGGCGTTGGGGCATCAATCCTGTTCTGGATTAATCTCCCATTGTCTCCAATGGGCCGGATAGCCATCCCTAAGATGCTTTTACTCTCTAGACTCCTTTACATTCCTCCCCCATAGGCTCCTCAGAAAATATTCCTGGATCCGAGGTCACTGCTTGTTCACCTGATTCGGGGTGATCTGGGGTGGTTCTAGTGCCATCAAACCAACGGTATCCCACCTGCTTACACTGAAAGCAGGTAACAGGCCCCCTATGAACAGGTTTACCTGTCGGGGGTCCTGACTTCTTTTCAGGGGGAGGCTGAGAACCCTTACCCTGGTTCCCTTGGAAATTACTTTGGGGACCTTTTTGGAACTCCTTCTGTTTACCCTTGTCTCCCCCAATCTTCTGTTGGGGACCCTGCACACCTTTGGTGGAGTCTCCCACAAGACCCTTGTGGACCCTGGTACTGACTCAGCGGTCCGCTTCTCCAGCAAACTTTCTAGGATTAGTCAACTTGCAATCAATAAGGGGCTGGCGTAGCTCTGGAAAACAATTAGCAGACAAGTGCTCCCTAGCAATCAAATCATAGAGCGCTTGAAAATTATCAACATTGCTACCCCTCACCCAACCATCCATAGCTCTGCAAAAGAAAGACACATATTCTACCCAAGTGGTTACCTCCAGTTTCTTACAATTCCTGAACCTCTGTCTATAGAGCTCTGGAGTTAACCCATACCTTGGCATCAATGCTTCCTTCATGTGGTGATAAGACATCCTATGCTCACTGGGTAGGTCTAACAAAGTATCCCTCCCCTCAGTCAGAAAGCAGCCCCACAACCCCGCTCCCCAATCTGTCTCAGGGACCCAGTAGGCCAACATTGCTATCTCATAGGCCGCAAACCACTGACCAATATCTTCACCTTTGTGAAAATCTTTGATGAAATCCTTGGGAATATGTACCATGCCTTCTGAAGGCACAGATGGTGTGCTGCCCCCAGAGGGATTAATTTCTAAGCCCTTGGCCTTGATTTCTAACTCCCTCAACATTCTCTCATGCTCTACTCTCATTTTATCTCTTTCCAAAGTCAACCTGTTATTCTTTGTTTCCCTCTGTCTCTCCATTTTAAGCTTAGCCATCTCCAGCTTGTGTGCCCTATTTCTCTCCCTGTCTTCCAACTCTCTGGGGGACAGGTCTTAGGAAGAGATGCTGCTGCCAGGTGGGGACGGCACCCCTTGCCTGGCTGGAAATTCTGACACATCAATATGCCCATTTGCATCCCTAACAGGCTCTACCACAAGATCAGGGGCTTTTCTTGCTTCTACCCAGGCCCACAGCGCCTTTTGGTAGTCTTCCTTTTTAGAAATGCCTGGTGTAGCAACTTTCAATTTCCTGCAGGGATACTTGAGCTGTTTCACAGTGTAGGTTTCCAACCTCTCTTCCTCAAAATCAAGATCCATAGATGCAACAGATGCTGGTTTACTCATGGCGGCAAAAATTGGCAGTTTTTAGGAAAAAAGTATGTGGTCGCATTTGGTCTGCACTCACTAGTAGTGTGCACCAATCACTGTATATGAAACACAAATGCAAAGTTCAAATCCTCACCGCTGACCACCAATGTTTGATCTGGGGGTCTCTAGTTGGCAAGGGTTATCACCTTTATCCAAACAGGGACCCTTAGTTCTAAGTCAGGATAAGGGGATTACACTAATTAATAACCCCTGCTCTCCCCCTTGGTAGCTTGGCACAAGCAGACAGGCTTATCACAGAGGCAGTGTGTTAAGCATTTGTGAATATACACAGTAATACAGTGATAACACTACAGATGGACACAACACAGGTTTTATGAAAAAAAGTATTCTTTATATAGACTTAAACACAAGACCACAAACGACAAAAATCCACAATACTACATTTATGGTTACTTAAAAGATGATTAAAGTCTCTTAGTTCAAGTTGTTGGTAAATGCGAAAAAGTTGTCAACAAAGTACCTGGATGCGTAACGCAAAGTGGACAAAAGGTTCGCAAAAGGGGAGATGCGTTGGTTCTGTGACCCGGGGGAACGGTTGCGTCCTTCCCCAATGCTTGTGCAGAGTAGGGGACTCGTCGTGAGCCTTACCGGTGCAGAGGTGATGCGTAGATTCTTGGCCTGCGGGCCCATTGTGGTGCGCAAGATGGCGCCTTGATGCGATGCGACGATCCTGTTGCGATGCGAGAAGATGGCACCCTTGATACAGCGATGCGATGGCGATGCGATGACGCCCTGGCAGCCTTGCGACGACTCTATACTTTGGAGCCGTGACAGCCCCTGCGACGCGCTTTTCCGGTGATGCGAAGGCGACTCTCTCGATGGCGTCACGCTTCTCCGGTGATGCAACAGCAGGCAGCTTCGATGAACACACGCTACCAGGGAGATGCAGCGAAGGCTCGCTTTTCCGGCGTTGCGATGATTTCAGCTGCAGCGGCGACACACTTCCTCTCGATGCGTTGCGCTTCCAGCTCCCAGCGGCACGCAAGTGACTGGAGTCAGAATTCCAAGCAAGGAAATTCAGGAGGGAGCTGGAGGTGAAGTCTTTTGTCCCTGAGACTTCAGCAAAAGGCAAGCACAGTTCAAACCCTTGGAGAATATTCTGTAGATGAAAGTCCTTACAAAGTTCCTTCTCCATTCCCTTGGCAATGAAGCAACAACTGCCGGCCAACCCAGCAAACAGCACACTGGCAGAAGGCAGAAGGGCAGTCCAAACTCCTGCAGCTTCCTTGGTTCTTCTCCTTGGCAGAAAGGTTTCTTGTTCCAGAAGTGATCTAATTTCTTGGGATCAGGGTCCCAAAATGTATACCCCTAATATCCTTTGTTCTCTGAAGGCACAGAGTCCTCTGCCTAGTTCAAACAAGTTCCTGAGCACTTTGTTGACATGACTCTCGTCTTCCTTTCACTGTGCAGGGCAGAGACATCAGCTGCCTCACAGGGGGTGGAGCCAGCACATGGGAGGGAAGATACAGCTCTGGAGCACTCTGTTGACATGATTTTCCCTCTCCTTCCACAGTGCAGGGCAGAGACATCAGACAAGCCACAGGGGCTGGAGCCAGCATAGTAGAGGGAAGGCCCAGCCCTATTCAGGTCCCAGGTGTAACTCCTCCCTCCCATCTAGATGCAGATCTCTCTATTCACCACTGGGCTGCCCCAGCCTGTCTCCTGGAATTCCCCAGCCATGTCACTCACAAACCCAGACAAGGAATACACAACCCAGCAGAGGCAGGCTCAAATGGATAGGCAAGCAAATACCTTCTTTCTAAAAGTGATATTTGCAAACACAGAATATTAAAACAAACTTTACTAAAAGATGTACTTCATTATTCTGAGTTCAGGCATACTAAATTCGAATTTCTACCATGTTCCCTGAGTCAGTTAGGATTATAAGAATGTAATAATCTAACTGCCCATTCAAGCCTATGAGAACAGGTAGCCTTCAACAGTGTAAAACGAAAATGGTTGTAATTCACTATTAGAACATGCTACACACATCAGAGCATGCCCTACCTTATACTTACAATGCACCCTGCCCTTGGGCCTACCATAGGGGTGTTTAATATGAAGCAATGGGAAGGTTTTAGGGACTGGTAAGTGGTCGACATGGCAGTGCTAGACTGCACACAGGCCTTGCAATCGCAGGCCTGAGACACACTTTACAACCTGCTTCTGCGGGTGGCAAAACCAGTGCTGCAAGCCCACCAGCAGCATTTCATTTACAAGCCCTGGGCACACAAGTTGCACTGTAGTAGGGGCTGACAGATAAATCAAATAACCCAACCATGGAATCCAATCAGTATATCAATTTAACATTGGAAGCACTTGCACTGTGGCACTGATTAGCAGTGGAACAGTCCCCAAAGCACTGTTCCCATAATGCACTGGGCCAGGGTCAGACTAATTTGCATGTAGCCAAGTTCTGAGCTGGGATGGTGCAGTGAGCTAAATAACGGTGATGGATCAAGCCCTGATGTTTGGACTGGGTAAGAGTGGTCTGCTTAATTCAGACACTCTGTTCATCACCACCCCCTTTTCGAAAGCATAAATCCAGCAAAAACATGTCAAAACAGAGGAGGCAATCCGTCAAAAATGGAAGGAAGACTTAAGCCAGTGATGTCAGATCTAACACTATCCCTGTCAGAGGGTGTACTATTAGAGCCCAACTATAAACTATATTACGCAGCTGTGCAACTCCAGTGGCCTATGCGATGGTTGGCAGAAAATAGTCTGACTGAATTGGACGCCTGGGCAACACCACTTCTACAGCCAGCTATGCTGGAGGGGCTGTCTGGGCCAAAACGCCACTACAAAGGAATCATCGGTGCATCCTGATGACAGCAGCCTGAATCCCTTGGATAAGAAATGCACTGCCCAGAAGCCAGTCACCACTGTATGCCCCAGACTTCCCCCTTGGGGTGTTTCCTGGCACACGCACTTGCCTAAAGCACCCAGTACTGGCTGAATGGCAAGCACCCAGTTTGGCCACATGGGGCGATTCATTCACAGACTCAACCCTATGTGACTTTGACACTTTGATGGATGTTTATGGTGTTTCACCAGGGACTTCCTTATTATATGCGACATTAACAAAACAGTCATCAAAAATATGGGGAGACATAAATATTTAACCTACAACTTCCGGAGTCCTACAGACATTATTAACACATTGTACGGGCAGAAAGGTATTACAGCCATTTTTAACTCCCTCAGAACACTAACATTATTACGAGAATACTGGAACAAAACACTGTCAATCGAAATTACCTACAAACAGTGGACACATTGTGTGGGGATCCCCAAAAAAATATATCCACAAATGCTTGATTGAAATTTACCCAATTCAATTACCTGCATCATACTTATTTAACCCTGCATAAACTAACCCAGGTGTACCCAATATACATCATCTCTGTCCTAGATGGCAGAATACATATGCCACATTCTCACATGTGGTTTGGTCATGCCCTCAACTTTTGTCATTCTGGGGGGTGGGGGTGTTTCTGAAATCTTAACAACAGCAGTGGGAACTTCAGTTGCAGCTCACGGGTGTACATTTCCTGCTCGGCGTTACGAAACGCAATGCATGCCGTAAGAGCTTTAACAAGTTCCTGGACTTAGCACTGGTTTTGGCTTAATGCACTCTGGCAATGTCCTGGACCCACTGTTCAAACCTGGTTGGAGGCCCTCTAGCAGGCCTTGGTGACTGAACACGAAATGCAGTCATCCCACACTATACGACTGTCCTAACGGTCCCAACCTGTAGACTGGTGAAATTATCTATCCATAATAGAATCTAAACTTTGTGGGGCATGCATACATTTGTAATATACTAGCAGCACTACAATCATGTTCTACCAGGATGCCTCGAAGTGAACATATATTTATATATGTGTTTCATTAAGGGCCGCACCTTCTGTGAGCAACGACTCCCTCTATCCCTTTCCTACCCCCCACTCTACCTCCTCATAAGATATAAAGCCACATAGTGTCCCCAATAATGCCCAGGTCTGACACGCCAAGTCCACTCTGTGGAATTTAGGCTTTGCAACCTCCTCCCCCTCATCAACGCGTTTATATATGTTCATACACCTCGCAGTACTCAACGTGATCACGCAGCAAAGATAGCCGCTTCATATGTATAGTAACCAACGGATAGGCACCCTAGTTACAGTGGATAATGTTTGTTAGCGTAAAAATTTACAATTATTATGTTCAAAGTATTCAGGAAAGACTTTAAGAAAGACCAATGTTACTTGTCCATAATTATTGCTCTAAACAATCTGTCGCCCACTCCATGCTGGCATTAATATACATGATGATATGTACAAATTATGTTCAAAAAAAGCTTTTACACTCATAGGTGTAAAAGCAGTGGCAGCTACAGCTACAGATTTTACACGTATGTATGTTAGACTGAAAACTTAATAAACATTAATTTAAAAAAAGTGTTGGGGAGATTTGGCATCTGAGAGTTCACCTTCCGGGTGTGTGAACTGGCTTTGCTGAGTGTTCGGAGTCGCAGCTGATTTTGATTGAGATCCACCTGCTGGAGAAAGTTTACACTGTCAGGATGTTGAGTGCGTTCACAAAAATATGTGACAGAATAAGTAATGATTTGAAGGGAACGAAAGGCCTGTTTTTAGACATAAAGTACATTATCCATGTGCTTTACCTGAATGACAAGAAATAGAGGTACATCCTTTACTTGTATGTGAACCCTCTTGGACATAATGATTATTATACATATTAACATTGCCTGTTTCAGTAGACATGTCATCACCTGGCAACTTGATGCTCAACCACTGTAGTTTTGGCAGGTGTATAAATCATGTGGCAATACCATGTTTACAATATGTAGGCATATTCCAATTAGCGTTGTCCATTCTGCATTGCCCATCATAGGTGCTCTGTTATTGGAATACGTGTCCAAGAAAGTATTAGTGCCATGTCACCTTCATGATTTCCATGTTTTGTATTTCCACATATCATTGTGCAGATTATGTGATATGTATCAACATTTCTTCCTTGGGTATTTTTATTTTGATGTGTCAGTAGTCAGACATTTACTTGAACATACCAATGTATGCAGTTGATGTGACATATGGAGCAGGGTAGATATGGCTACAAAGTGAGGAATGTGGTGAGAGCAGTGTAACATGCTGTTGAGGGGTGAGGCAAGAAGGCCTGGTGGAAGTTGTGTGGGCGTGCAGCTATCCCAACACCCCCTCCATGGAAAGTTGGCTACCTACCTGTAAGGTAAAGCAGAGGAATTAAATGGCTGCCTGAAGGCTCTGGGGTGGGAGGTGTGTTCCATGCTGTTTGTGGGTGAGTTAGGAAGGCTGGTGGGAGTTGTAGTGGTGTTCTCCTGTCCCCACACCCCCTCCCTAGTAAGATGGCTACGTACCTGTAAGGAGAAGCAGATGAATGCAATGGCTGCCAAATGGCTCTGGCGTGGGACGAGTAGTCTATGCTATTTGTGGGTGAGCCAAGATGGCCTGGGGAAGCTGTAGTGGTGTTTTGCTGCCCCCTCCCTAGTAAGATGGCTACCTACCTGTAAGGAGAAGCAGAGGGAGGAAATGGCTTCCAGATGGCTCAGGGGTGGGAAGTGTGTTCCATGTTGTTTGTAGGTGAGTCAAAATGGCCTGGTGGGAGTTGTGGTGGTGTTCACATCTCCTCACACCCCCTCCCCTAGTAAGATGGCTACCTATCTGCTAGGAGAAGCAGAGGAATGAAATGGCTACCAAATGGCTCTGGGGTGGGAGGAGTATTCCATGCTGTTTGTGGGTGAGTAAAGAGGGCCTGGGGGAGCTGTAGTTGTGTTTTCCTGCCCCCCCCATAAGATGGCTTTCTATCTGTAAGGAGAACACACAAGAAGATGGACTGAATTTTGCACAATGGCAAAACATTCACCCCAAGTCACGGATCTGGGTTTAATCCATCGTTATTTTGCTCACCAAGCCACCCTAGTTCAGACATGGTCATATGCAAATCAGTCTTGACCCTGTGCCTCATGGGAACAGTCCAGCCTGAACTGCCAAGCCATGTCTTTCCTGGACCGGAATCAAGCATCCTAGGACCGGTTTCTGGCTATCAGCCGTCTTCAGCTAGGATAGCTTGACTCCAGTGGCGTAGTGAGCACGGGACCCACATCTGGGCATACCCTTCCCACATAGGGTGAACAGCAAAACACACAAGAAGATGGACGGATTGTTTCACTATGGCAAAACATTCACACCCAGTCACAGATCTGGGACCTTCTCCTCCCATTCAGAGAATATTAGTGGTGAAATGTGATGGCCCCCGCCAGTCCTCAGAGCTGCCTTGTTGTTCCTGTTGGCCCGTTCTTTGACACAGGTCTTGAGGTCATGCCACCTCTTTTTGATTTCACGCAGTGTGCGTTGGGTGGAACCTACTGCATTGACTTTGTTCACTATCCTCTCCCACATTTAATTCTTCTTGGCATGTGGGGTCTGTTGGACTAGGTTACCAAACAAATGAGGTTTAACTCTTTTGATCTCAGCTACCATCACTGACAACTCATTGTCAGAAAATGTGTGCATTTTGTTTTGGGGACATGGTGAAGGGTGTTAATAAAAGGGATACTAATGCAAATCTGGATGTGGTGGTGAAGGTGTAAAAGGTGTCTGAGGTGTGTTTTTCAGAAGAGGTGGGGTGTGGAGATAGGTGGGTGAGGTGGTGTGCAGGTTGATACGCATCTCTCCTAGCAGTTGTGTTGGCCTAGAATGTTGAGTTTTGTTAAAGGATGCTGTCAGGGGAGGGGTGTGTTTTATACTCTGCAATGTGGGTGTGTCATCTTGAGGAATAACCATCAGCTGTGCTTTTCCTTGCAGACTTTGCTATGGGCCTTTTTTTTTTTAAACCTTTATTGTGCAAGTAGAAGCATACAAATACGGGCCTACAATCAATCAGGCCGGCCACGACACATTATAGGCGCACGAAGTCAGCATTAGAATTCCCCAGCAGTTTCTCAGCAGTATATAAACAAGCAATCACCATTAAAAGGCCAAGTATTGCCGCTAGGAGCAGGATTAAAGAAGGTTAATTTTGTAATATAATAGGAAGTATAGCAGGAGCAGTAGCAACGTTTGACATCTGAAGTCCTATGGCGGGCAGTTGGTAAAGCATCAATAGAAAGGAGCAGTGAGAAGCGGAAGTAATAGCAGCAATTGGCAAAAGTCAACATAGAGTCGCCCCGTTTCAAATCAGTGCCCACCGCTGCCCACCATCCACCCGTCACCACCTGAATGTGTGCTGGTACTGTTCAGAGGAATCAGAACATCACCGCAAAGATAGCCATCTACTATACTATCCCAAATAAAGGGAAAAAGAGGGGGAAGATCAGAAAAAGGAATATTAAAAACAGGAAAGAAAGAACGCAGCGCCGCTATACGCGTCCCATGGCGAATAAAGTACACAGAACTAGAGACCCACGATCGGGGTCGAGGCGAGTAAGACATGATATATGTGCTATCATTGTATGTACGTGAGGAAGTCATACCCCACACTGCCGGCTAACACTCCATGGAGGACGCGCGCAGACACAGCGTCCCGATAAAGGGATACAAAAGAGCCATAGAACCAGGAAGAACGGACAATATAAAGATCCCATCCCTCCCACACCACCCTGCACCCCTGCAGAAGGCTACGGCCTACCCCCCCCAGCAGCGTGCCTGTCGCCCTATACGGAACCCTAAATATAGAAGAATCAGAAAGTGAGAAAAGAACACAACAGACAAAAAGAGAAAGGAAGGGGGGGAAAGAAAACCAGTGGGAGAGGAGGTCTGCAATCGTACATTCAGCTCCTACCCCCCGCCTTAACACTGCTGAAACCCACATTGAAACGAGATCGACACAACCTCAAATATCAGGAACATGAAAAGGAATCGGTCATATTGTTACAGCTGCGAGCGGTCCGTATCTCCATACAGTAATTAGCAGTCCGCCGAAGCAGTTCTGTCTCACCCCTGTCCACTCTTGGTCATAAATTTAGTACACAGTAAAATAGAATACAGCAAGCAGTTCGGCATGGAGTGTACACAAGATCGAAACAAGGCAGGCCAAGGGCGCAGAACAGGGGATCCCAGTCTCGAGCAGCAACGCAAACAATGGCGGCAGAAGACCAAATTGTCAAAGAGCAGCATCAGGAGCAGCAAACAGACTTGGTGCGGTCTCGCTGCCCAAGGGGGCGAGGTATCCCCCGCGGGGCAGCCGTGGTGCCCCACCAAAGCAGTTCGAGTCAAACAGCCGCCAAGCTCCCCAGCCAGACTGACCTGGACGGGCCCCGACATGGGGCCCTCACCCACGTCCGCCACAATCAAAACTTCCTGGTGGTTCGGGGTCGCAGACATACGGTCTCCCAGATGAGCAGCGGCATCACTCTCTGCAACAGCCGAGGGAGGCAAAGCAGCACACTTCTTCAGTCGGGTCGCATTCACGGGGGACGGCCCAACAGGCATGGCGGCAGAACCGCTATCCTGCACAACTGCGTCAAAGGCCATGGCCGCACACCAAGAACATAGGGCGGCGAGGACATCGCCAATCGTGGGCTCACTCCCACTAGCTTCAGCCATCGTGCAGTTTGACAGACCAGACTCGCCATCCCAAACAGGTCTGAGACCCAGGCCACCGGCCGCCATTTTGTCAGTGCAGCAGGGACGCTCCGCTCCTCAACTCTCGGACCGGGCCGTCGAATAAGGCCCACTGGAGTTCCGTCGAGCCCCGGTAATGGCAATTTTGATGCAGAAAGATGGGCCGCCAAAAACAAGGGGTCGCCGGCGCCACCGTCTCACAGGCGCCACCCACCGATTCCGGGCGAAGGGCTTCAAGATGGCCGGACAGGACAACAAAGGGGGGACAAGCCTCCTGTACCGTTTATCCCCGTCTGAGGCAGGCCGTGCCCCGCAACAAAGCCCCCGGGCCACCAGACCGGGCCCGGTCAGTCGCCACCGGCACAACTGCACAATGGCCTCTTCAGCCGGCCCCCCTACTCCACCTGGGGCCGGCGTCGATGTCCCGCTCCGGCCAAGCATCACAGGCGAGTACCCGGCTCGCACGCCGCGGAGGCTCCGGAGCAAACAAGAGCACAACTCCAGATCAGCAGCACCCCGGAGCCCCCAGGCCAGATGGTAAGCGCGAGCAGCGTTTCACATTCCCATATTCCGCGAAATGTGTCTCCTCGGGGCAGGATGAAGTACAGGATATGCGTTTCAGGCGGGAGGTTGACGGAGCCGAGCTACAATGCGGCCATCTCGGTCGCGAGCTTGGCTCCTCCCCCCTATGGGCCTTTTTTTATGTGGTCCTAGCAAGACCGTGATGGTCGGTACACAGAGTTTGTTGCCACAGGACTGAGGTCTCATCATAATTTATTCAGCGGTCATGCAGCTGGAATCCGCGTTTTGTTGTTGGGAAAATGCTTTTCAGTACCCAACGGTCGGAGTTTCAAGCATCCTGAAAATGGGGAACGGATTATTTCTTCTTTCCAACATCCACAGATGCATTCTGCAGTCCATGTATCATAATTTGACCGTCAGATATTCCCCGGACCCAACGGGAGGTTCTTCTCTAACACAATGGTGGTGGGAAGGCTTTTATGACCACCATCATAATCGAGCCCTAAGTCTGTAAAGGTTTCTAGAAAGAATCCGACAGTGTTTCCTCATCTTGTAGCTTTTGTCGTTTTTGAAATATTTAGTTGTTCTAATAAGAGTACATTTTATATTGTTAATTTAATTGTTTGTGTGAGTTAAATGACAAAAGTTGTTTATAGTTTGATTTTATTGGTTGGCTTATTATAATTTGATTTTTTTCATTAGTTGAATTCTTCTATAGTAAGAGCTAACTTGTGTTTTACTATATATGTATATAGTTCTATATTTTTGCTTATAGAATTATTTATATAAATTCTTAGAAATAGTTAGTTTGCTTTAAAGTTAATGGTTATTTTATGGTGGTTTAATTCTATGTATTTTAGATTTGAATTTTTTTTTGTGGTGTATTATTAATGTCTTTTTGATATCATATTTTTTTATTTAGATTACATATATGTATACCACAGGACGTTTTGGGTTAATTTAAAGTATATGTTTTATTTTAAAAGTTTCATTTGTGTTTTATCGATAATTATTGAATTATTTTGGCAATAATATTGTACTCGATAGTATGTGAATCTATATTTTAGATATATTGTACGTTAATTTAAAGGTAACAATATTTTGTTTCTGGTACTTTTGCTATATTTAAAAATGTACATTTTAACAACAATATTTGTATTCTTGATATCTGTGACTTTCACAGTTAAGTATAAGGCGGCAATAATTTTTTGATCGAGATCTAATTTCCAATTTTTTTTGCAATATTTCTTGGATCAATATTATGTCAGTGATCCGTATTTTTAAAAGTAGGACATGTACCAGTACATGTTTGGTGTCTCTGGAATTCTAATTTGAAATCCTAACTCATGGTGAAGTCAGATTTTAAATCCCAATTCTAAACATGCCATTTTTAGAAAGAGCAAAAAGAACAATTGATGGTCAGAAAGTGAATACGTTACCATTGAGTTCTGCCAGTTGGCCTCACTTTTGGTGACATTTCACAGAAACAAAGTGGTGATTAATCTGCCATTTTGTGACCAATTTTAGGTTCTTTATGTTTTGAGAAAAATACCCCATGTCAATACGTTTTTACTAATGTTGTTAATTTCTAGCAACTGACCGTACAGTGTCTCAGACTTTATGCTTTCACTCACTGAGTATGCAACAAATGCATGTTTTCTTGGATATTCTTTTAACAGCGTAAATAGAACTTTCGAGGCCTCTACTCTTCTGCTTCACAATTATGGACTCTCAATTAATTTCCTTTTCAGTTACAGCGCATGTGTGATGTTTTATGATTTGGCTATAGGGCTTTAAGGAAGAACTTAAAAAGAATTGTTGAGGTCAAGTGATCCCCTTCTAAATACCGTTAAATGCCAGTTACTACTGCCCAAAGACTATTAATATACCCCATTTGCATATTATAGCATTGCTCAGAACACCTATTGAGGTATTTTTCACAAAAGGCAAATGAGCAGTCAGACAAGAATTTAAATGTTTTTATATTGCGAGGTTGAAAGGAATTCGCTATCCTCGTTACATTCCGGATCTGTATCCACCCACACACTGCCCCATCCCTATTTCTCCCACGACAAGATAGGTAGGAGCCAATGGCAGGCCGACTGTTTAGACAGCTGGGCTTGCCGCGTGCTATCTATGTCATGCAGGCCACTCAGTGGGAAGCTGGGAGTCAGCTACTAGAACAATAACACAGTGCACTTTAAGGTAATGGATGTTTGCTTTACTTTTATATACAGTTCAAGATTGAGGAAATGTTGCTGAGAAGTTAACAGTGAAGCCTGACTCCTGAAATGACTTGAAGGACGAGATAGTAAAAGGAAAGCTGCAGTTTTGGGAAACCACCAACCATGTACAGTTCCACAGGTTTACATTTAATGAAATTTATAAATAGTGATAATAAATAACAGGTTCGAAGCTCCTAGAATGATGAATAGGTGATATATGAATCTAGACGTCGAAACTGTTCTATGTGGTGGGGAGAAAATAAGATAGAGCTTAAATTAGGTGCTTCAATGAGGATATGAGAGAGCGCAATTTGAATAAAAAATATGTATGTACCATATTCACAAGCACATCGCATAAACGTAGAATCCGTAACGTGAAGTTAACACTTGTAGCGTAAAATTAGCAGATGTAATCAATGTAATAGGAAATGTATCTGTATCTATTCTATAAAGTGTATTAGAATTAGAAAGGCCCGTATACATAGTGGGCTAATGTAGAAATGTATAGAAATACTTAAGAATAGTAGAATGTGCAGAACTGAATATACGTGTATGATTATTAAACGGAGAAAACGGCGGAAACTTAAAGCGAAGAAATGTGCAGAGTATGTATAGCACTATGTAAGCACGAGAAAATAAATGTTGTGTTATATGTAGAATGTATTCGCGTATAATCATTGCTTTGCTAAATTCGATTATATATAAATGTGTTAAAGGTTATACTGTGTAGAAGAGTTGTAGGAATGTTAGAAGGGTTTGGTCATGTGTGATTTTAACCTAACTGACCAAGAGTTCGCAGGAGTGTAGTCCGTTGTATGTAATTTAGTGGGCTCACAGGAGTCGTGAATAGCCTTGATCTGAACGTGCGAGACAAGAGTCAAAGGTCTTGCTAGATTTAAGGTGACAATGTTGGACGAAGTTTATGGCCTGAGTGAGATAAGAGACGCTTGGAATTTGGGTCTTGTTTAGAAATGACCGTTCACAGGACCAAATGAGGTTAAGAATATAGTCGTAAAGAATAAAGGTCTGTTGAGGTGATAGACTTTGCTCTGAAAGTGTCAAATGGAATGTCAATGAAGTCACTAGCAAGAAGACGAAGATGGTGCCTACGAAGCAAGGTCAACTTAACGGACGACGCGAAGAGATGAAACTATGGAAAGAGCTAGAAATGACCTCATGTGAATGTGTACGTGGTGGGCGTCAAGGGGCGTTCCACCCATACTGTGATTGTGTATTTAGGGACAGCACCCTGGGGAGGAGAAGTTAGGAGCGAGCGCAGAAGAACAGAGCGCAAGAGAGCAGTAGGCCGAGGACCCTTAGAGAGCGGATAGGTAGGCAGAGAGGGTACTGCTTCTCGACATAAGTTACCATTAGAGGCTAAGAGAGTTTGAACTTCTTTGGAAGTCAAACTGCTGACACCTTTTTAGGTAAGGAACTTGCGAAGTAGGGATGTCACCTAGTACAGAGTAGGGACAGAATTAACTTGTTTATTCTTTCTATAGATGACGCAACGGAACCACTTTGTGTCTATGCTTTTTAATCTGCTGATTTTGGAATTGACTTTAATTGTATTCTTTTGTAGACTGAGGTTCTTTAGGGAATTTATGTTCCTTTTAGTTCCTGTATACTTGTTGAATCTTATCCTGAGAGGATTGTATATGCACTTAATTCTGATTTTATATTAAACTTTTAAAACTTCATCAGTCGTAAGTGGTTCTTCAGAGTTGCGTCAGTTTATGGGGTTAATTTAACCTATGCAGGGTTTGTCTTTTACTCAATGACAGAAAATAATCGATCCAAAATAGATGAATGAGATAAGTATCTAAGTGATCAAAAAGGGTATCAAAATCTCATTCCCCGCAGTTGGTAGCAGAGAAAGATGGTTTTCTTCTTGAGGAAGACAACCTAGGTCAGGTCTAGATTACCCCAAGGTCCCTAGTCATCGACGACCAGAAGAAGAATCCTTGCCGAAGACGGTGATGACGGTGCGTCGAGAGAAAAGCAGCAGAGTCGGTCGAGAGTGAGTATAAGGGTCATGCGTTGCCAGATTGCGGTGTTTTATGTTGTACTTGTGTTGTAATGTCAAGCGGAGTTGAATGCCTGTAGTGTGATTGAGGGAAGGTTGTGAGCGCGCGCAACCGGATAAAATCTTAAGTTCAAGGAGAGCTTAAGTGGTTCGGGTGTATCGAACACCCAGAGTAATTGTCTACCATTGTAAAGGGGGTCATGAGGTACCATTGATCGCCCGAAGGACCGATGATAGGGGGAGTGACAGAGTGAGTGTATGAGTAACGGACGCTGGTCGGACGTTTGCTGTGTGTAAGTAACCTATCAGTTAAGGCGAGCGTCTGACCGTGAGAGGAAAGACGTCTCGTCAGTTGAGGTGACAATTACAGTTAGACTGTGGCCGTACAGTCAGAGAAAAGTGATCGCTTGGACGGAAGTAGTCATTTTTCGGCGTATGAATGAAAACGCATGCAAGACCGTGAGACGAGTTGAGAAAGGAGGGGAACTGCTGCAGAGGGGACGAGTGACGTCAGCGTAGAGCCGCGCTGAGATTGGTTGGTCAGCGTAGAGCCGCGCTGAGATTGGTCGGTCAGCGTAGAGCCGCGCTGAGATTGGCTGGTCAGCGTAGAGCCGCGCTGAGATTGGTCGGTCAGCGTAGAGCCGCGCTGAGATTGGCTGGTCAGCGATAGCCGCGTAGGGATTGGTTGGTTTGTCATCGGGACGTAAACAAGGAAGAGAATTAAGGAAAATCGTAGATTATCGAGAATGAAGTGTTTTAAACGTTTAAGGGCAATCTTTAAGAGAGATAGAGGAAACTTGTATGCAGGAGAAGAAGCTCCACCAGAAGGCACACCAGCTTACCATATGGCAGTGAATGTAGGCTTACACTCAATACTATGGATCTCTGAGTGGAATAAGCTAACAGAAGGGAATAAGGAACTGACGTTTCCGAGATACGGGACGTTTAAGCTAGAAGTATTGAACCAACTGAAAGCGGTAATGCTTGCAACGAGACCTCTACCGAGGCCAACACAATTTGAAGCCCTTAGTGCATGGTTTAGAACGGCACACGAAAAGAGCTTGAATAGACGCCAAGAAAGAGTGAGACGATCGGTAAAAGCAGTGCAGGATGCTAAATGGGACGATGAAGCTAAAAAGTGGAGGGTGCAAAAAATAGAGGCAGACAAATTGTTCACAATGCTAGAGACTACGGGAGAAAAGAAACCTCTAGAAGAAGATGAGGATAGCGAGCCAGATGAGGATCTGATAGATAGGCTATTGTTAGATAGACCACCTCCGTACAACAGAGAAGCCGCAAGTCCCGAACTACAGCAAGGGGACGGAGCTAGATGGGGGGAATATAAACCGCTGCCAGTATCAGTGTGGGATCCCAAGAAAGGTGAGGAAGTACCTCAATCTAGTCCCGTACAGAAGGTAGTAGGAAGATTCGTGGTCCAGAAGGTTCCAGAAACGCAGCATGCAAGGTCGTATCAAATGCCGGATGCTCTACAAGTACCTGTTACCATAGGTCCTATAGTGTCAATCTACAACCCAGAGGGAGTCCAGCAGGAGGAACAGGCACGATGGGACAGAGAAAGGGCAGAGATGGAGAGTAGGAATAATACGAACAATTCCCAAAGGCAGTTGCTAGGACCAAGGAGTCGGAGTACCCCATTAGATTCAGCAACGGGTCCCTGGACAGAACAGAGGGAGAGAAGCCAGATGGATCTGAGGGGACCGAAACCGAAATCCTTTAGGGAATTAAGTGAGTATTTGAGAGAATGGGATGCTGCCGAAGAGACTCAGAATAAAAAGTTAGAAACAGAAGCAGAATGGAGAGATCAGGATAACAGGATCCTCTCTCACTGCGGAGCTGGCGAAAGCAGCCCAGAGTGGGAGAGAGGGAGTCAAGGAAGCAAGGGAGATACTTGCCATACCACTAGCGGCAGTAGACAAATGTGCGACGACAGGAGTGCAGGGTGTGGGGGAGTACCTCGCGTCATCCTTAGTGAGGGAGAACGAAAGACGCAGGAGTACCGAGATAGTTTCAGGTGCACTCACCATGCCCCGAGAGAAAACGTGCGACACTGGAGTCATGAGAATATAGAGAGTCGCGAAAGGTCTCGCCATACATCCAGTGATCACGGACGGGATCGCGGGAACATGGAGGACCGTGAAGGACCTTTCCATTTATTAAGTGACACCAGACAGCAAGGAAGTTGCAGTGATGTAGAACAGAACGGAAGATCCTATCTCGCATCTAGAGAGACCGAGCCGAAAAGACAGAATGTAGTAATGGGGAATATATCAATGTTCCACCATACCCCAAGGTAGGAAGGAAAAGCTTGGGATCTAGAGAGGTGGGAACAAAGAGAAACAAGAAGGACGCCTCATAACTCACCTGCACCGAGACGTAGGGCTCGTAGTGGGGGTGAGAGGGATGTA
The DNA here is from genome assembly GCF_964263255.1 of Lissotriton vulgaris. Taxonomy (NCBI): domain Eukaryota; kingdom Metazoa; phylum Chordata; class Amphibia; order Caudata; family Salamandridae; genus Lissotriton; species Lissotriton vulgaris. The sequence goes on along the minus strand of NW_028255812.1, from coordinate 359,133 downwards.
AACGAACAGCCTAGGAGTGAGGTACTGAAAGCTGAGATAAAGGCAAAACGGCTCGATGTAATGAGTTTAAAATCAGACTTGGATGAAATAATAGACGGCACATTGCCAATGGAAAGGATAGAGCTGTATGATCAGGACGAAATATTGTTTATGTCTAAGGACGTTACTCGAAAGGCGAGGTCAGTTCATGAAAAATTATCTGAGTTGGCGGACAGGTATATGATAGACATGTCACGAACTAAAGCGTTACAGGGTAACCATAGGCTAAATTGCACGGATCAAGATCTGGATGATCGCAGGACGATTGGGCTGAAAGTACATATAAAGGAACTGATCCTGAGTATCAGAGTATGGAGGGATTTGGATAAATGGGAGGAAAGATGGTCTAAGAGGGGATCCGTCAGAAGGAGTACACTTGCGAGGTCCCAAGATGGAGAGCTAATGCGAATGGAAGCTTTCCCTTTGCGAGAAATCGCGAACGGAAGCTACGTCCATGTACCCTGGAGTAGGGGAGATTTAGCGGCATTTACCAATTCCTTTCCAAAACTCAGAGAGAACCCCGTCGAGTGGTACAAGCAGGTAGAGAGGTTTGTGAAGATCTCTAAGGTGCTGTGGATCGATTTGAACACTCTGTTTGATATCGTAGTACCCGGAGATTTGTGGATGGCATGCAAACTTAGTATTGAATGGCCCGCTTGTGAACCCCCGAGGGATGCCCAGACAAACGGTCCATCAGAGAGAGTAATGGAAAAGTACGAGAGAGTAATTGCATGGTTAAAAGAGAAATTACCGGTGCAAGACATAGACTGGGTTAAGATAGATCGAACAACTCAGGAGCCTAAAGAGACCGTTCACGAGTTCTATGAGAGATTGCTGAAAGCATTCAAACAGTATAGTGGGTTGGATGTAATGGACCCCAAAGACATAGGACAGTTTGTGTCGAAGTTTGTCCTAGGATTGAGGCCAGACATAAGCTTAATGATTCAACAGCATTTGATTTGTTGGCAGAACAAACCTTTAGATGAGATTCTGAGGTATGCAAGGTACTGTAGCAATGAAATAGATTCAAAAGCAAAGAAACTTAAGGAAAAGCTGATGTTGGTGCAGATGCAATCAGCTGGAAAGGGTGGACAGCGGCAACAGGGAACAGGAACACCAGTAAAGAAACAGAATAATCAAAGCAGAGATGAGGAAGAAAGATCGAGACCGAGGGTAGATATCGCAACACTGAAAAAGACAACGAGATGCCATCAGTGTAACGAGGTAGGACACTGGAGACGCGAGTGTCCCTATAATGTCGAGACGGGGGAAATAGAACAGGAGGAGGATGAGGTTCAAACGAGCATGGTTAAGGGAGCAGCAGTCCCGAAGGGAAAGTTTATCAAAGGGGGGACTCAGACTCCTCGAGCCCCGTTCCCTCAACCGCCTCGCATTGCAAATGGAGGGAAAACCTATAGACAACTGCCACTGTTCGTAGGAGGAGAAGAATGCTACTACGTCGATCCTCTTACAGGGCAACGAGTGAATAGGGAAGAAGACTGTACTCTAGGAGCAGCCCTGGAGGTAGACCAGAGAGGACCATACGTAGAGGCTGAAGTAGCTGGATGTCCTACGACCTTTTTGGTAGATACGGGGGCCACTCGATCCACTTTGAGATCGGCGGTAGTCCCAGGTTTGCCAATGTCGGGAGAGACGATTCAGGTGGTAGGAGTCGCAAACAGGAGAATGACGAATCCTCTGACAGAACCAGTGTCAGTGAAGATAGGGAATTACAGTGATGAACATCAGTTTGTGATTTGTGATTCTAGCCCTGTGTGTCTGCTAGGAAGAGATCTGTTGTGTAATTGAATTGCACAATATATTGCACACCTGAAGGAGTAGAAGTGCAGACCAATGATGATGATGATGCTGATTTTAAGGTTGTAAACTCGCAGGAATGCGTGGAACTATATCCTACCCTAACGGTGGAGGAGCTTCCACAGGACTTGAAGGAGACAGTGTCAGCTGAGGTGTGGGATTTTACTGGAGAAGAAATAGGACTGATTAAAGGGGTAGAACTGGTAAAGATCATGGTAAAACCCAATGCTGAGTATCCAAGAACACCACAATACAAGTTGACACCGGAGACGATTGCAGGAATAAAGCCTGTGATCGAATCCATGATTAAACAGGGAATACTGAAGGAGATCGTGGGAAGTCCATGTAACTCCCCGATTATGGGTTTGCAGAAGCCTAGTGGGAAATATAGAATAGTGCAGGATCTTCGAAAGATTAATAATATCGTTGTTTCATGTTGTCCAGTGGTACCGAATCCATCAGTGATATTATTTCAGATACCGTTCCAAGCTGAATGGTTCACAGTGATAGACTTATGCCAGGCTTTCTTTTCGATTCCTTTAGATGAGGAGAGCCAGTATCTTTTCGCTTTTAAGCTGGAAAATCGCGTTTTAACATGGTGTCGTATTCCCCAGGGGTATACAGAAAGCCCATCGATTTTTAACCAGCTGCTGAAGAAAAATCTTGAATGTCTAGTACTGCCCAGAACTCAGTTCTAGTCCAGTACATAGACGACCTCCTAGTGGCGTCAGAAACTGAGGAAGCTTGCAAGGTAGACACCATCACCTTACTAAATCACTTGGCCGAGAACGGACACAAGGTGTCTCCAAGTAAATTGCAGTACTGTCTCACTGAAGTGCAATACTTGGGCCACAGGATTGAAAAGGGAAAACGGAAGGTGTCTCCAGACAGAATAGAGGCGATCATGAAAATGAACGCGCCTAAAACACAAAGAGAAGTCAGGATGTTTCTAGGCATGGTCGGTTATTGTCGGCAGTGGATAGCCAACTTTTCACTGAAGGCAAAACCTTTACTACAACTGACGCACAAGGGAGTGAGTGATCCGGTACCATGGGACAAAGATTGTTTGATGACATTTTTGCAGCTGAGGGAGGACTTGTGTCGTGCCCCGGCTTTGGGAATGCCTGATTACGAAAAACCATTCTTGCTTTACTGCTGCGAAAGAGAAGGTTGCGCTTTAGCAGTTTTGGCCCAGATACACGGCAATGCGCGTAGGCCAGTTGCTTACTTTTCGGCTACATTAGACCCAGTAGCCGCAGCGTTGCCCGGATGTCTCAAATTCGTAGCTGCAACGGGTGTCAGCATTGAAAGATGTGAAAGTGTGGTAATGGGACATCAGTTAGTGGTGTACGTACCGCATTCTGTGGAATTGTTAATGACCAGGACTAAGACTCAGCATCTGACGAATAGCAGGCTCACACGCTACGAGCAAGTCATATTGGCTGCCGAGAATGTGACCCTAAAAAGATGTTCCGTCTTGAATCCTGCTACTTTGATGCCACTTCCAAATGAGATTGATGATGAGATTTGTACAGATCATGACTGCCTTGATGTGACTGAACTATGCACCAAACCGAGACCAGATATCGTAGATGAGCCATTGACTGACCCCGATGAAATATTCTTTGTTGATGGTTCATGCGTAAGAGACGATATTGGTCAGCTGAGAGCAGCTTATGCAGTTTGTGGAAGCCGCCTGCCTGGAAGGAGTACACTCCGCTCAGGGAGCTGAAATCATTGCTTTGACCCGTGCCTGTTTAGCAGGTAACAAAATTCGAGTCACCATATACACTGATAGCCAGTATGGTTTCGGGGTAGTTCACGACTATGGGCAGTTATGGTCTCAAAGAGGTTACATGACCTCCTCGGGTTCTCCAATTAGGAATGGAGAATTCGTGAGATTATTGTTAGAGGCCTTTAGATGAGGAGAGCCAGTATCTTTTCGCTTTTAAGCTGGAAAATCGCGTTTTAACATGGTGTCGTATTCCCCAGGGGTATACAGAAAGCCCATCGATTTTTAACCAGCTGCTGAAGAAAAATCTTGAATGTCTAGTACTGCCCAAGAACTCAGTTCTAGTCCAGTACATAGACGACCTCCTAGTGGCGTCAGAAACTGAGGAAGCTTGCAAGGTAGACACCATCACCTTACTAAATCACTTGGCCGAGAACGGACACAAGGTGTCTCCAAGTAAATTGCAGTACTGTCTCACTGAAGTGCAATACTTGGGCCACAGGATTGAAAAGGGAAAACGGAAGGTGTCTCCAGACAGAATAGAGGCGATCATGAAAATGAACGCGCCTAAAACACAAAGAGAAGTCAGGATGTTTCTAGGCATGGTCGGGTATTGTCGGCAGTGGATAGCCAACTTTTCACTGAAGGCAAAACCTTTACTACAACTGACGCACAAGGGAGTGAGTGATCCGGTACCATGGGACAAAGATTGTTTGATGGCATTTTTGCAGCTGAGGGAGGACTTGTGTCGTGCCCCGGCTTTGGGAATGCCTGATTACGAAAAACCATTCTTGCTTTACTGCTGCGAAAGAGAAGGTTGCGCTTTAGCTGTTTTGGCCCAGATACACGGCAATGCGCATAGGCCAGTTGCTTACTTTTCGGCTACATTAGACCCAGTAGCCGCAGCGTTGCCCGGATGTCTCAAATCCGTAGCTGCAAGGATTTGAACGTTCACGCGCCCCTTCCTTTCGTCGCGGCCTTTCCCTGCCCATCGCGGCTCATTCCTCTGGTAGTGACTACGGAAGAGCGTCTCGCGGGCTGAAGCACCAGCATGGACCCACTCGGTGCACTAACCTGTAGCCAGCGAGTACCCGGATGTAGCCTCTGCTGCCGCCGTTTCGTTTGCTGCCCAGGGGAAGAAAATTACCCGGATGGAGCTGCAGCTGTACTGTACAGTTCAGTACAGTAAGCATAGATATAGAAAAGGGACGATAAAGGCATGCATAGGCGCACATTGTTCTGCACCTACCCAGACGAGAAAGCCATTTTGGAAGTATAAGTGTTTCATGCACTTGAAAGCAGGAATCGCAGTTATTCACGAAGGCAGCAACTTCCCATCAAAAATGTCTTTATTTTAAATTTGCCTGTATGTAAATTATTTGTAATTATTTTTTCCAGCCTCGTGTAGACAAAATTACATAGAAAATAAGAAACACCAACTTTTCTAAAAGTGGCAAAATATTTATTAGCTTTTTCCAAGATTTGTAGTGAAAAAATCGGTCTTTGTTGTCTAGAAGGACATTTTTTGACTAATGTTTCTTTAGTAACCTTTAAAGTGCTATGTCAGTTCATATACTTGGATAGTAATAATTGTATTCGTCAGGGGTAAAATACACATTGGAGTGCAAAAATTGCTCTTCTTTAATACAACTAAGTGCTTTGTCAGCAAAAGGCTAGAATTGCCAGGCATCATTTCAAATGTAGGAGGAGCAGGCATCATGACCCTCGGCTCCATTAGTTTTTCGGTTTCGCCTAAAACAGCACATGCACTATGGGTTGTGTTAAGTTGTAATAATTAAGCGTAGGTAGCATCCGATGAGGAAACTATCGTCTTATTTATTTATGTGAAGATAACCCGGATACCTGTGTTGGTGTGTGTGGAGGGCTCTGTGTGGCTGTGTGTGTAGGAAGCTTTGTGTGGCTGTGTGTGTGGAGGGCTCTGTGTGGCTGTGTGTGTGGGGGGCTCTGTGTGGCTGTGTGTGTGGGGGGCTGTGTGTGCGGGGCTCTGTGTGGGGGTGTGTGTGGGGCGGCTCTGTGTGTGTTTGTGTGTGTCATTTGCGATAGATAAAGCTAGTGGCATTGTAAATGACAATGCCATTTATTTATGTTAAAAAAACATAAATAAAAATAATGTCAAGAGCAATGCCAATAGCTCTAACTTTAACAAAGGCAAAACCATTGCATTGTAAATGCTTGTTCAGATGTTCTGGGGGCACAGGAGGGTGTAAGTCACCTAAAAAGCCAGGCCACTGTAATTCAGGGTGGAGTTGTTACCGACCACTAAAACCTCAGTTTTATCTCCATTGAGTTTCACGGTGTTGCTGGGCATACAGTCAGTAACAACTCTTAGACAGGCATTACGATGGGTGGAAAGAGCTGCTGTATCTGGAGTTAGGGAGCTGGTTATTTGAGTATTATCAGCATATGATACTGTTGATAATCCATGGTCATTATAATGTCTGTCAGAGGCTGAACAAAGACATTCAACGAGTAGAATGATGCCTCCTAGACTTAAACGCTTCTACTACTTAAGAATGAGATTAGCCATTTAGGAGCATTGCCAGTAATTCCAGCTTCTTCCAACCTCCCGATAAGTGTTGGATGAGACACAGTGTCAAATGGGGTGCTTAGGTCTAGGAATATAACTGCTGCCGAGCCATTTGAACCTAAAATTACTTTGAGTTCCTCAGTCATGGCTAACAAAGCCATTTTAGCACTCTTACCTGTCCTGAAACCTGTTTGAGTAGTGTGGAGAATTCCATGATCCTCCAAAATGAGGGTAGGTTTATATAAATGAATTTCTCTGCAATTTCACTGATAACTGGAAGCAGGGAGATCAGTTTATAACTTTCATATATTAAGGGGTCTAATGAAGTTTTTATTAAATTAGTTTTAGCATGGCATGTTTCCATGCTCAGGGTACTTCACTACTTTCTAATGATTGATTCATTAGATTTGCCAGAACTGGGCAGATAGTTTTTCCGCCTTTCAGGAGAATATTAAGGGGTGTAGAGTCAAAAGAAAAAAAAATGGAGTAAATATTTTTGTAAAACGATATTTAGCACATGATAATGATGTCATACAAGCTGCCACATAATATGAAATACAAGGTAAAAACCGATATACATGGAACTGATAGGAAGAAGCAGAGTGATTTTTAAAAAGTTTGAGAAACTTTAATTGAAAGAAGTCAAGAACCTGAGCTTTTTAAAACAAATGGTGAACCTGATTTGACATCACAGTACCAAGTGAAAGAAGGATTAGTGCAGCAAAAAAACCATAAACTAATGTTAACAAAGAAAGCTTTGTGCGGAATGCAAAACAAGTGGAGAAACATTTCGGCAATGTTAGCGATTGGAAACAAATCATGATGGAATTAATAGTCTGTTCAAAGAGAACGTTTTGAATGAAAACAAGTTATTGAACACATCTGTATTGAAGTATTAAGATAAGCCATTAATGAAAGTCCTAAATGACACAAATGAATGCATTGCCCTCTTGGATAGCTCCAGGAGAACCCCAAGCATCAATTCTCTCAACATTGTCATAAAATCAAAGTCTCCAGCGATTTTCTCATTTGAATCCCCATTTTTACCAGTTTCTATCACTGAAGTAGTCAGAACGTATTGCAGAACCTATTGCACCCAGCACTCCTAGCCTGCATCGCCACAATGCAGGGATATATGGTATGGGATCACCGCTCCCATTTCCACAAGGCTTTTGCAGGATCCAACTTGTCTTTAGTTCAAAGCCAACCTGATTGGTGCCTCAAGACACGGTGACACCACAACTAAAAGGCAGCATGGGCTCTGATCCCAATGGCAGGTTGATGAGTGGACAGAAGAGATTTTAAAGCCTTATATAGGTGTGCAGTACTTTATTTGTATTATAAGCCGTCTTATATACTTTACATTGTTTGTCCAACAGAAAATGCTAAACTCTCCTGGAGCTTTAGGCGGTCACAAATGAAAGTCTTTCTTCAATGCTTGGGATCCTTAGTTATTTCTCCAGCCGGTGCTTATGCTATTTTTTTTATATAGTTGTATATAGAGCGAGCTTGGCCCAAGGCCACCAGAGCCATTTACATGAGCACCAGAGAAGAAGGTCAGATTTCTTTTTATATAGCCACAAGTAGATTAGGTGAATTGTCAAGAATCACCGGGTATTGGTTCGAAAGCGGCTAAAACTGGGTTCTACAGTTCCAACATCGGCAGCCCGGGCCCTTAGGCTACATCTGAATTGTTATTGCCCCGTGGCAGAATGCACATAACAAACACAGGTTATCATTCCAATATAGTGAGAGTTTATTTCCTCTTTTTTCTTTACTGTCTATGGCTCTCGGTGCCTGTCATCAAGCTTTCTCAGATTAGAATAATCATGCCTGTCTTTTTCTCTTTTCTTGTTCTCTCTTTTTTCTAGCTATGTTCTTTGTTATCCTCTCCTTTCATCCACTTTCAGCAAGATCACTCTATTCCTAATGAAGTAATGCTATTTTGAAGGCTTTCAGATTTGACAAAGTGTTGAATTTCCTCCATTTACACACAGGGGAGCATATTTTAGATCTGAGCAGTTGGGTGGATGGTGTGAATCATTGTTGTGGAAAGGAACCCTAATTGTGAAGATATGACGTGATAGAGGTCGGAGGTGATGAGAGTAAATTGTTAAATTTGTCAAAGGATGTCTTGGCTGAACAGTGGGCGAGGTCATAAAGTATTTGTTTTAAGTACTTATAAATAGTCAATGGAGATATTTTGGGGGATATTTACAAGGAAATGGCTCAGTGCCGTTCTGCATGCAATTTAGCAGCACCACACTGCGTCATTTAAAAAATGCCGGCATGCACCTCCTTTACAAGAATAAAATGCATCCCTGTGTTTTCCCTGCACTGGCACTAAAAAAAGCTGCCTCGCACCAACACAGACACCCTTGTGCCATAGTGCAAGGGTGCCTGCATTGCAGGAAATCATCCCTGCAACGCAGGCACCCTGCAATCATCCCCTGCAACACAGGCACCCTGGAATGATTGTTTAAGTGTAGAAAGTGACATTTTCCAGAACATAAACAATTTTTAAAGGGAATTTTCTCTTTCTATGTGTGCTGCATTTTCTGAGACACTGTTTGTGGTTCCCAAATGGATCGCAAAGGGCCTGCCTCATTAATATTCAGGAGGTAGGTCGCAATTTAGCGTCCAAATGTGAATGGTCCGCACTCACAGGGATGGTGGTCAGCTTGGGTCAGCAGACCACAATGTCTGTGACTGCTTTTTCAATAAAGCAGTTTAAAAAAAATGTAGCTTGTTTTCCTTAAATGAAAACGCGATGGATTTAAAAAAAAGAAAATGAAACATTTGTGTTTAATTTCTTAGGAGCAAGCAGAAGTCCTTTGCACCATCGCCTGCTCCTAAAATACATGTTCCCTGCCAATCACTAAGGGGAAGGGGCCCCCTGACCCTTCCTATTTGGGACTGGCTTACCACCAACTTGATATTGGTGGTAAATGTGATTGTTTTGTGACGGCATTTGCGCCCGCAATTCAATCTTACATCCCCCTGTGACTCGCTATTAGGAAGGGTCAATAGCAACTCGTAAAACCTATTTTGCAAGTTTGTTACAGGTTACCGACTTGCAAATTAGGTTTGGTACATGCTTATAACCCTTTTTAGGAGCCACAAATTTGCAATTAAAAATGGTTGTACATCTGGCCCTAAAGACCGTTTAGAGTTGGCTTTCCCATGCCACTCGAAGAAAAGTAGTCCAGGGACTAGTGCTTTCCAGTCTTGCTTACGGTAGCTCAGTTTACCTGGGAAGTCCTTTGTGTGTGATCAAGCATCGACAAATAATTTAGAATCCTGCAGTATGCATTCTCCTAGCCAAAAAGCCAAAAAAGCGGAGATAAACCCCCTTGATAATATGCCCCAAGATGCCTGTGATTTTTCCAGCAATCATCCCTGGTGAACACTGGTTGTCAATCAATCCCATCACAAAGTTTACTGCAGCACCTTTCCTGAGTCTTAAGCCCTTCTGTCTTCTTCGCCTTTTCACAGCCCTTGACTTCAGCTACCCAGTCAAAGCCATTAGGCATGCCTTCCTTGTAACCTCCGGCAGCAATTCTTCAATCTATTTTACTTTTACGCAGTGTTCCATTTCTCTAGCTGTAACCAATGCTGACTCATACACTCTCACATTGCAAATGAGACAGTACATCAGCAATTTGGTCTTCAAACCCGGGGATATGTCTTGCTCGGAACTGTTTGTCCCACAAAAGACACATCAATACAAACTCTCTCAGCAAACAATATTTTCTCATCTTTTTGAGGTCTGCCTCTTCAACTTATTCCTCACCCTTCACTGTCTCTCATGAAAGTCACCTTCCTATCATACAAGTTGCCTCCCCATAGTCGCAATGCCACCACTAAGGGGAACAATTGTAAGAAGGTCAGACTATATTGTTCTCTCTTTCAAGTCTCTGGCTGTGCCTCTCTGCACACCATAGCCTTTTCCAACAAACTCCCAAAACATTCTTCTCTGACACATCCTAAAATATTTGCACCACTCATCCTAAGGGCTGACCTGCTGCAATACAGTCACTCTATTGTATGCCAACAAAAACCTCTGCCACTGTGTTATTGCTAATTTTCTGCTGAATGCTCAGCCTGGAGCCAAAACCCTGCATGCACAGTTAAGATGTCTCAAGAGGTTTTTATGAAGTGAATCTAGCCTTTCCTCCAGTCTTGACCTGGTGTCAATGTCCTCCGTCAAGAGGCAGGCACAAGTGCATTGTCACAGAATGAAGCTCAATCCCTAAAAAGGTCAACCATGTGACAGGGCCTTCATTTTTTTATTCTGTACTTGGTCCTCACTCAGGGTCCTGCATTCCGCTCCCTGCTCACACTCTGATTTCTTTCACGGTTTCCCCATCCAGAAGAACACAGTACGATCCTGCACCCTCATGTGCAAATGGCTGATAGTGCAGTATCACTTTTATGATGTTTGATATGTTATTAGGTCTAGGTGCCATCCCAGAAGGTGCAACACCATTCTCGTGGCAAATGTGTGACTATGGAGAAGGCCTGTCCCACATCGTGCCATGGAGCCCGTAGTCTAGTGTGGCAGTGTTTGACAGATTTACAAGAGAGACTGGTAGGGTAAGCAATATATACTCGATTGCATGTTTACAACATGGTAGCACTGTTTATCAAATTATCCTAACGAAGACCTCAGACTTGTTTAGTCTCATATAATGGGCGAAACATGTTGGCAATTAGGATTTTGGTAATTACGACTTTTAGGTCTAGTGATTCATTGCAAAGCACCAAGAGACCAAACCCGCATTTATGGTTTTCATGCATACCAGTGGTGCTCGTTAAATAAAACATAGTTTGGAGGATACCATTAGGTATATTTTATATTTGATTCTCAAAAAACAGGACCAAGACTATTTGTCCTGAATACAGATTTATAGGAACTTTCAGGGATAGACTAGCTTCCCTCGGTTGAGTCCGCCGGGATAGTATTATCCTTCCCCGGGTGTGAGAGGTCATTAAATGATGAAGCATGCCTTGTTAAGTTGAGGGTGAGACGACCTCTCAAAAATCTCTTTATGTCCCACTTCTAGAATTATTCAATGAATAGGTAAAGCATTTACTTAAATCCCCTCAAGTATCTTTTCATGTGTTATGAAAGGAGTGAACCATTTCTTTGCCCAGCTGTTTTTAGTCCATGAAAATAAATTGAAAGTAACAGTATTAAATAAGTGTAGACGACCATTACCTGGAGTGCCTGCGCATGCTAGTTCACTACTCGTGATTCCAAAGATTATTTTCCATCTTTATCACACTGTGCATATAAATCTACCTTCCAATCTAATCTTGAACAAACGTATATCAAGTTCAAAAGTGAACCTAGAAACAAAGTTGAAATGTTAATCAAAATACTTTGCTAATAAAAATGTGCTCTGTTGTAGGCCAACGCATGTAGAGTTTGAGATATATCTATACTTTGAGCTCGCCAGCAGCTAAAGTAAATTGTGTCATGTCCTGGCTCAGACAGTCAGCGTCTCCAAGAGTCTGGTCAGTGTTTTAATTTAGGAATGACATTTTTGGAAGCAGTGCCTATGTCTCCATATGCCAGTGCAAAGGAGGTGGCATTCAATAATGGTAGGGGAAAAAAGTAGCATGCTGTGGAATGCACCTAGAAATAAGGCATTTTATAACAATGTCCAATTTAAAAATTCAGCTTTTTATCCTCATTTGGCTTCAAGCAGGATGAGTAATGCAACGTTTATTTTAATAAATGGGTTTTATGCAATACCTGGGTTTTTGGAACTCAGTTTCACTATGAATGCTCTCACATACGTTTTCAGATAATACTGCAGTATGGGAGGTTGACCGCCCAGAAAAGAACAATGGTGTTGGCAGCAGTATTTGAGATACTTGAAATTCCTGATTATGCTGATTATGCTGTCCAATCCTTTCAATTCATCCACACTAATAGGGGGGATTCCAGGTAAACTCATGAGAGCCATTAGCCCATCTCGACACTGAAACCCAGCCCAACACACCAGAGAGAGAGATTTGGATGTTGGCATGCGGACTCATTTCATCGGAGTCAATCAAAATAATCCATTAGCTATGGTGTCAGGATTAATGAGAGAATGAACATGATTAATGACCACTTATTGTATGCTGCAGTCATATGGTGCCAGAGACGCTGCCCTGGGAGAGACTCATACAGATGGGATTAGGTGGGGAAAATCTGGTTAGAGGCAAGGAGTCACACTCCACACTCAAGAGCGCTCATATTGTGAATTATGAAGTCACAGACTGGCAAGAAAGTCAAATGAAAAGCACGTGGTGAATAAAAAAGAAAGACATGCTATTTCATAATTCTGTCTTTGAGGTCTGAAGGCAGGTTTGTAGGTCTTTTGATGGGCAGAAATAGATTGTGTTTTTACCAAAATAAATAGGGGTTGTAGTCAGGGTCAAAGGGGGACATTTTGGTGTCCTGCAGGTAAATATGATTATGTTTAAGATTCTTTGTGAGAGCTAGCACCAGTGACTTCCAATCTTTTACGGAAATACCATCACTTATATCAGTGGCGTAACGAAACTTGAGGGGGCCCCCCTGCAAAGCACAACGAGGGGGCCCTCCCCGGTGTCCCAGCCCACCACCTTGCCCCACCACGGGTCAAAATTCAGGACAGGAGGCCAAAACTCAGGACGCAACCTCGGGACAAAAGGCACGCTCCACAGACACATCAGAGGAGGCCGTGCAACAGCATACAAGTAAGCTCATCCACATCCAAACATACTCAACCATCCACAAACCCATCCATCATGCATCCCTCCATCCACCATTTCATTCATCCACCCCCTCACCCATCCATTCACCATCCATTAATCCACCCTTTCACCCCATCCATCTCTACACCCATCCATCTACTATTCCACCCATCCATCCACTCAGCCATCCAGCCATTCACCCCCTCATCCATCCAGCCATTCACCCCCTCACCCATCCAGCCATTCAGCCCCTCACCCATCCAGCCACCCCCCACCCACTCATATCCTCCCAGTCCCTCATCACTCCACCAATTCACCCCCCAGTCATCCATCCATCCTCCCTCTCTCTCTCTCTCTCTCCCCATCGACCCCTCCACCCAGCCATCCCTCCCTCCGCCCATCCACCCACCCATCCACTCATGAATCCATCCATTGACCCCATCACTCATCCATCCCCCTCTCATCCATCTATCCCTCCCTTCACTCCTTCACTCATCCATCCATTCCTCTGTCCATCCACCCTCCCCTCAGCTCACTCATCGATCCCCACATCCACCCTTTCACTCATCCATCCACCCACTTGCCCATCATCCACCCCTTCATTCATCCATCCATCCATCCATCCCTCACTCACTCATCCACCCCTCCACCCATCCAGGGCTGGTCCGACATGTCCACCTCTTTCTCTGACAGCCCTCCCGAGCATGAGATGTTGAAGGCCGGAATCTCCTCTCAAAATGCTGACCTCATTCACCATGGCAGGAGTAGGCCAAAATGGGACCCCCCACGACAATTCAAACTCCGCTCAAGACTGTCAATTGTGACTGCTCTCCCACTCATCTCCTCACCCAGGAGGCCACATCTGCACAGTACTTGGAAGCATCCCTCCTCCTACAAAGATGGACAGACACTGCCCATGCCACCAATTTCCTTTCAGACCGATGTGGCACCGTTTTACTAATTTGGAACCATCTCTGCCTTGTTCATGGTGCCATAAGGATTACATGACTTTTTGTTCACCCCTGTTCCTGGTCCACGCATACAAAGCACCTCACTGCTTCTCTCCATAGGCCCATGCTGTACATTCTAGTTTCCCCCGGCGCCCCCTGACTGGACTACACATGACTGCAATATAGACCATGCAGGCAAAGCTCCGCCTGAATGCAAAAGCTACAACATCAGAAGTCGGAATAGAGAAACAAAGTACACCTCGCAGCCCGCTAAGAAGCCTGTGAGCCTGCCTCTTCATCGCTGCCACTAGAAGTATCTGCAGGAGAGGCCCAAAAAAGAAGCAGATGGAAAACAACTTGCAGCACAATGCATGCGATCAGCTCATCTTTCCTACGAATCCAAAACAGTGCTCCAAATTTAGTCAGTGCTCTCACCTCCCGGTTCGCTCCATCACACACAGACTGTGTGTCAGCTCAAAACGTCATCAAACATGCACTCCATGGTTCACCGTCACCATCAGAACATGCATCACCCAGAACACATCCCTCCACTAGCGCAGCCAGAGACCACAACACGTCCAAAACACCCTGTTTTGATGCAACACTCACAGGGAAACATTGAAAACCATACCAACTCCCAATCCATTAGAACGATCCAGCAAATCGCAAACCATGAAGATGGCATGAATCCAATTTTACAGTTTCGCGTGTGGAAGCAAATGTCGCACAAAACATGTTCCTGTATTAACACGAGCAGGACAACCAACACACACGCTCATCACTCCTCACCTCCCCAGGCCTGGGCTGGCCTGCAGCTCCGAAGGAGAGCGGGGCGGGCTGCGGGCAGCAGAAGACAGGGAGACACCGGACCCTTGCCAGGTGAGGCCAGCCGCCAGGGCAGGGCCAGGCAGAGGCCAACAATCCCTGCTCTAGCACGACACAACAACGGCGGCCGCACCCCTCCTCGAAGTCTGTACCAAAGTCATGCGCACCCCACAATGCGCATGAAAAAACTGCACGCATTCGCCACCAGCCCCGCCCCCACCCCGAAGAACGCGGCACCGCGGCGCATAGACCCATAGACAACAACTGCGCGCCGCCATGCCCACAAACCATTTCAACCACGTACGTGGTGTGTGCTCACTGCTCATAGGTCTGCCTGCACCTGCCTCTACTGAGACCAGTGAGGGGGCCTCTGGATCGTGGGGGCCCCCTGCGGGTGCTTGTGCCTACACCCCCATAACTAATAGTGAAATAGAGAAGCCACCACGTCACCGTCCGTGGTGTGCGCACGCATTACACAGACCTGGCTCTGCCGAGAGTGAGGCTGGAGCGTGGGGGCCCGTGAGGGGGCCTCTGGAGCATGGGGCCCCCCATGGGGGCCCGTGTCACCACACCCCTGCAACTTAACATTCACACAGAGGCTGTCACCGTTCCATGGCGTGTGCGCACCATACAATCTAGGCTTGCTGCCTTGCTTGCAGCAGTCTTCCTCCGCTGGGAGTGAGATTGGGGCCCCCCGGAGCGTTGAGGCCCCCCCGCACTGCGGGGGCTGCGTGGGCCTGTGTTACGCCCCTGACTTATATAACTGGCACACCAACACAATGATCATCTTTCTGTGTGCTTCTCTCAATAAAATGGTGGCATTCAAGTCACTGCATTTCATCAAACAAGTGCTCTGCCACAATGCCTATACCATGCAACCCAGGTGTAGTCTTGTCACCATAGCTCTTTGATAAAACAATAATAGTTTACATTAACAAATTCATGACTGTAAGACAGCTAGCGGCCATGACTTATAAATGGGCATTCCCAGAGTCTCACTTATCTATTGCCTCTTTGCAGGCTACTTCCTCTGAGGAGACGGAACTTTATTGTAGGGTTCAATATGAACTCTCTTGTGGATCCAGCCCCAGGATTATCACATCTGTACTTTCCCCCCTCAGTTTATTCCCCTCGCCGTCTGTCAATAGAAGCTTAACTAGTGCAATCAAGAAGGTGTTGTCTCAGCGTCAATGAAAAAGGTAATGTCATCACAGTTTTTAAAACGGCTAGCCGGTGCCCCACTATACTCGCTAACTTTGGACCTATCTCTACATTTGCAGTACTCAATAATCTCCCGTAGAAAATTTATCTCATACATCACAGCAATATCTGGATGGCAGCAATTGTTTTTGTCCTGTTAAATCAGGCTCATGGTACTGAAAGCATCAGAGTTAGCTTCTGGGGTACTATAATTTTGCAGATGAATAACAGGCTGCCTCCTGGGTAAGCTGGGTCTGTCCATGATGTTTTACACCTAGGAATATTCCACCTTACTGGATAGGTAAGCCACAGTACGTAAGGATGGTCAAAACATCATGAAATGTTTCAACTAACTTTTATCCCACAGAACGTAGAAAGATTCCCTGACACAGGTAGTATCAGAATCCTCTGGCATCTCACTGGCCTCTCTTCTGTCAACTGCACTATTCAGTGTCCTAATTTCTTGGCTCCTCTGTATTTTCAACAAATATCAAAACTTTGGAGAAGACGGGCTTGTCCTCATCAGGGGGCATATTATCAAGGGGGTTTATCTCCGCTTTATTGGCTTTAAAAGCCAAGAAAGCGGAGATCAAATTATCTCCCTATTACCTAGCTGTCGCTAACACCTGTTAGCGACAGCTAGTAGGAGATAGCGACCATCTTGGGCCCCGCTTTGCATATCAGTGATATTTATCACTAATGACATGCAAAGTGGGCGTGCCAAGATGTTAGCGACTGGAAACAGTCGCTAACATCGCTATCTCCTATTACCAACTTTTGGAGATATTCGCGCTAAGTGCGAATATCTCCAAAAGCTAACACCTGCCCCAGAGCAGTTCTTAGCCATGTTATCCATGCATTTCGGCCGATTTTTATCGCTTAGGAGATATACCTTGATAATAGCAAGGTTCCTAAGCGATAAAAATCGCCGCAGCTCGGCGATAAAAATATCGCCACTAAACCAACATAGCGATAATTATCGCTAGTTGTTGGTAATATGCCCCATGATTTTTTTTCAGTTGTGTTCTTATATTGGGAACCAGAGCTTGCACTTGTATCAATTGATTGTTGTTCTTCGTGTAATGTGATATTTATTGTATTTACATACATATGAGTCAAAAGTATTGTGTTATGTGGCATGTGTTCTTCTGTGATATTGTTTTATTGATCACTGGATTACAAAAATGAATTTCTAAAGCTTTGATAATATTGATGTTTCAAAAATTTTTAATCTGTTTTTTTCAGTCAATATGAGTGTCATGTGTGATTGTTAAAGGATTTAATTCAGTGGCTATCAGTACTGGCAATTGTGTTGTTGTTATAGAATAGTAGGCCTACAGCTTATTGTGCCACCCATTTGAGTAGCCCCTTAAAACAAAACCCAGGCTTGCCAATTTCAGCATATGTGCAGTTTTAAAACTGCCAATTCAAATCAGCAAAATAAAACTTTTCCCCCTGAGGTTCCGTGACAATTGTAAGTGATGTTTTCGACTCGCACGAATATGGTCGAGTCTGATATCTACGAACCGCAAGTGACGAGTTCAGTAAGTGTGCGCAGTTTCGCTATGCTAACTTAAACCGTTCGTTTGTTATGTGGGTTTTTCATCTGTACCCACGGGTTCCATCTTAGATGCGGCATCCATTTTGTCTCTTGCCCTCAAGTAGCCAGCGAACGGACGTTGTCCGCTTCGCGACCCTGGGACTCCCAAGATATTTGCGGAAGACACATGTTCTTTGTAAGTGTCTTTATGATGAGGGGGATGATACTGCAAGGCAGATGGCCCCGCTCGAAGCCCATCTCGCCGTGCCGGTTTATTGTCTCAGCCGTGCATCTCATTAGGCACGTCCCTTTGATGCCTGTATCTCGTGTTTCCCGATACCTCCCCTTTTACACCCTTTCCGATCTCCCCACTGTCTCCGTCTTCCTCTGCACCTGTCCTTGTTCCTATTTCGATCTGTTTTACTGCCGATTGGAATGCACTAATGTTGGGAAGATGGGTTTTTACAGTTGGGAACCGCCAAATGTTTCCGCACTTATGTTCCGGACCTTATGTGTAACAAAGTGACCAAAGCGACCCCTCTGGGGGATAATTATGGGAACCGGGTTGTAAACCTTTGTGTATCATGTTGTCCTATGGGTAAATTCTGTATAAAAGGAGCGATCCACAGAACCAATTTGAAGCAGTCTCCCCAAGTTGCACGTGTTGTACTTGTCGTGACTTCTGTGTTCCCTGCAGTAAATAAACCTTGAATCTTTGACGCCGAAGGAAGTGTCCCGTGTCTCTGTCATTCGTACGCCGGAGCAGGTTACCCACGAAGGTTTCAGGTGTTGTGCCCTGACACCGCTGGGTCTTAAAGAACCCAGTCCTTCAGTTGGCGCCCAACGTGGGGCTGCATCAGTGGTACAGGTCCAAGCCCGACGATCGTGAGGAACTTCGTGTGAAATCTCCGAGGGAAGGTGCACTCCGCTTCATCGATCCTGTTGTCGAAACAAGTGGCCCGAAGACTTTTCCCGCGAAGATTCCCGCCTCCTGACGGCTGCGACGGACTGCTGCCCTGACTGTAGACCTGTTTTGGCGCCTGGCGTAGACCTTGGTATAGCGAGACGATTGACGGGCCTTCCTGGTGACGCCATCGATCTTTGAGTTAAGTATTTGTGGGTCGCTCCCAGAGTCCTTGGTTGTTGACACTTTAGCGAGTGTTTTTGTTGTTGACGCTGTGTGAGTGTTTTTGTCGGTGACACTTTGCTAGCGTACTTTGTTGTGTTATTTGACGACTGCAGCCGCCAAAAACCGAGGGTTTTTGCTCTCTGCTGGGACTTGGTAAATCCCGTAACCCTTGAAGTTTGTGAAACTCTGCTAGTGTGCAAGATGCCTGGTCGTAGTACTTTGTTTAGTTGTTTCAGACCTTGTGGTGCGGATTCCCGACTGGAGGACTCGTGTCCGATACCTCCGGTTGGAACTCCGACTTATGAACTGTACAGTAAACATGGGCTAGGCCCGATTACTTTTAATGATTATTGGATTCGTTATACAAAGAAGGACGGTGTCCTTAGTTGGCCACCTCATGGTAGCTTTGAGACCCCGATCCTAGATAACCTAGAGGCTAAATTGTTCGAGAAAAAGTCAAGGCCGGCCATGTTTGATGCCTTTCGGTTGTGGCGTAAAGAAGCCCGACAGAAAGAAATCAGACAGACTAAACGAAATCAGAGAGATAATGTTGCTACTATTGTAAAGAAAGCAGAGCAATTTCAGCATGATAAGGAGGTTAAGGAAAAGGAAGTGTTTGATAGATTACAGCGTATGACTATAGATAAGTGCTATCCTACTTTGCCTACAGAGTCGGAAAAGAAGGATGAGTCAGTTGAGGATCCTTTAATGTCCTATCTTATGAAGTCGCCACCTCCGTATGTACAGGGTACCACAGCCCCTGTGATCCCCCCTGTACCTGTTCCTGCACCTATTCTTCCTTTGCCTGTTCCTCAACCTGCACCCGTTCTTCCGACTGTTCCTGCTCCTTTGGCTGTTGCTATCCCTACTGCTCCTCCGCTTCCACATACTCCTGCTCCCGCTACTGCTCCTGCTCTGTTAACTCCTGCTGTTGCCTCTGTTTCTACTCCTTCATTTGTTAGTCCTGTGTCCTATACTTCTCCCTCTACTCGTAGTCGTAATTCTCCTCTTGCGGCTAGCTTCTTTCATTCGCTCGGACCTGTTCTTGGGTCTGCTGGTTCTGATGGTCCTCAGAGACGTAGTCAGCTTCCTGGTAACAGGGAACGCGCTTCACTATATAATATGGCGATGGGTTGGATGACGCATCCCCTTAGAAATCCACCACGTATTGTACTCGACACGTTTTGTCAATTCAATGTACCAACCCAAAGATTTGTGTTCGAGGAAATGTGTAAGGTCCTTCGTGATCAGATATCGGCCGACGCACCTGACGAGGTGCTGACCGCTTTGTCTGATTTACAACTTCAGTTTTCGACTAGCCTGATAGTGGATATCAATGTTCGACGTGCTGTTGAACGGTTGCTATCTTTCCGTCCCACTCCCATACCTCAAGCCTTGTTTGTTGAGGATATTGAAAGACAGCCAGATGAGTCTGGTCAATTTCCTATGCGCGAAGTTCCACCAGTATGGATGCCAGCTAATCCTAATGCTCAACCTCCGATATTGGCACATTTCCAGAGAGTGTGGATACATCTCCCATGGAAACGCTCAGAAGTGTTACAGGTGAAGCAATCTTTGCCTGACCCTCGCAAAAATCCTGCAGGGTACTATAAAGAATTATCGCAGCTCGTAGACGCTACGATAATGAATCTTGCCGATATCGACATGTTGTTCGGCAATGTTGTGCCTCAACCGGTATGGGCTAAGATTCGTCAGGAAAACCATCCGAATGAATTAGGTGGTGCTTGGGCTGCCATTGTTGCGGCCGATACGCGACAAGTTGGTGGGGCTTAGCCTGAACAACTGATTGCTGATCTTCCTCAAAGAATAATAACGTTAATGAAAACTCTCATGCCAGCTATGAGGGTAAATTGGGACAAACTGTCAGCTTGTAAACAGAAAAAGGACGAGAGTGTCTCCGACTTCTTTACGAGGTTCGAGGAGGCATTCATTGATCATAGTGGTCAGGATATGAGCACTGAGGGTGGTCAAAGGTTGTTCGTGGATAAATTTGTGTCGAACTTATTGCCCGATTTGAGCAATAAATTAAAGAATTCAGAAAGTGCATGGGCCGTTTCTACTTCAGCTCAAATATTGGCTACGGCACAATATTATGAGAATAGAGAGAAAGAAGAGAACGACCGCGCCGATAAAAAGATGAAAGAGCTTAAAACTAAAGTGTTGCTTCAGCAAGCGTATCCTCCACGCTCTAATCAGAATACTTCGCAACAAAATAGATCGCAGCCGCAATCGAACCGATCACAATCTCGTAATGACTCCTCTTCCCAAAGATCTTCGTTAGGGTACAATCAATGTGCTTATTGTAGACAGGAGGGACATATCAAATTCAATTGCCCTGTTCTAAACGAACGTAATAGTGGTAATTCATCTAGAGGAGGTCGTGGTGGTTCGCAACAGGCTCCACGTGGTAGAGGTCGTGGTGCTCAGAATGATCGTTCAGATAACTCATCAAATTCCGATAATTGTTTTGATCAACGTGGATCGTCGCAAGGACGATCTGCGCAGTACAATGTGGACGATTATTACGTCGATCAGGGAACTGACGACAGTAATTACTAGGACAGCCGAAGACAAGGAGAGGGAGTAGTATCAGTTCCGGTTGATCAGAGAGGGCCTTACGTCGCAGTTGCTACATCGGGCGTCGTTGAGCCTTTTCTGTTGGACACTGGTGCAGCGAAAAGTTCCATTAAGCATTCGAAACTCCCTGGCGCACCTTTGTCTGGCTTAACAAATGTTTCCGTTGGATTCTCTGGCGCCCCCGTTAGCAATCCAGTTTCGCGCCCTTTGCCCCTTACAATTGGGCCTCGTGAGCTAGAAGCTCCGATGATTTTAACCACGGGTTGTGGTGAAAATCTTTTGGGCCTGGATTTGCTTAAACGTTTGTATGCAACTTTGTATTGTTCTCCTGCGGGTGTAAAGCTTACGTTGGGAGAGAGGGTTGTCTCTCCTATGTACTTGTCTCTCGATAAGCTTCCACCGGAATTGAGTTCTCTTCCTGCGTCTTTGTGGGCAACAGGTCCCAATGATGTGGGCCTTCTTGATATCTCACCTTATGTTGTTCAGTTGAAATCCAATGTGCGATTGCCACGTATTCCCCAGTATCGTATCTCTCTTGATGGTGAACGAGCATTGTTAGCGATCATCTATGATTTGATCGAGAAAGACGTTATTGAGGAAACACGGGGAAACGTGTGCAACAGCCCTGTACTGCCCATTCTAAAACGTACTGATCCTTCAAAACCACCTGTTTATCGTTTTGTTATCGATTTACGGGAGGTGAATAAAATTGTGATTCCTCAGTTCCCCGTTGTGCCTGACATCACGGCGCTACTGACTCAGATTCCAGCTTCTGCATCGTGGTTTTCGGTGATTGATTTGAAGAATGCGTTCTTCAGCATTCCCATTGCAGAGGAGAGTAGAGACCTTTTCGGTTTCTCTCTTGGTGGACGCAGCTTCCGGTTTAAACGCGCTCCTCAGGGCTACTGTGAAAGTCCATCGATTTACAGTCAAGCCTTGAAGGGTCAACTGGATGCGTTTAGGTTGCCGGCTGGTGCGGCCTTAATCCAATACGTCGATGACCTATTGGTGGCTGCAGATACTCAGGACATTTGCAAAATTGCTACGGTGTCGTTGCTGCAACATCTCTGCGAGTTAAATCACAAGGTGTCACCTTCTAAACTCCAATATTGTTGTCAAGAAGTAACCTATCTAGGTCACTTATTGTCAAAGGAGGGAAGGCGGTTGACCCCAGAGAGAATTGCAGCAATTGCGCGAATGGCTGTGCCAACAACCCAAAGAGATGTGCGTGCCTTTTTAGGTATTACGTCGTATTGCAGGCAATGGATTCCAAATTTTTCATTGCTGGCGAAACCATTGGTAGCTCTTACGTGCAAGGATGTTTCGACTCCTTTACCATGGACAGAAGAATGTCAGAAAAGTTTTTCTGAATTACGTGATTCATTGTGTTCGGCTCCTGTGTTAGGTACTCCTGACTATAGTAAGCCGTTTACATTATATGTTCACGAGAGAGAAGGTTGTGCTTTGAGTGTCTTAACGCAACCTTTTGGTGGTAAGCAACGTCCATGTGCATATTTTTCCTCGACCTTGGACCCGGTAGCTAGAGCACTGCCGAGTTGTTTACGAGCAACGGCGGCAGCCGCGGTCTCCATCCGACAATCAGCAGGATTGGTCATGGATAATATGCTTATGGTGATGGTTCCGCATGCAGTCGACACTCTTTTGAATCGTACGAAAACTCAGCACTTGACGAGTGCGAGGTTGTCTGGGTACGAGTTGACGCTGTTGGCAAGCCACATTCAAATAAAACGTTGTAATGTTCTGAACCCGGCAACTTTGTTACCAATTAGCTCAGAGTCAGATGAAATAACAGAACATGATTGTTATTTGAGGACAGAGGAGGAAACAAAAGGTCGAGTGGACCTTAAAAACACCCCATTGGAAGACCCAGATGGAACACTGAATGTGGATGGTTCATGTTTTAAGTTGCCGAATGGCGATGTGACTACTGCTTATGCTGTTGTAACGTTGAATACTGTTGTTGAGACTGCACGACTGAATCAGAATTCTGCCCAAGCCGCAGAGCTGATCGCTCTCACTAGAGCGTGTGTGTTAGCGAAAGGGAAACGTGTGAATGTGTTTACCGACAGCCAATATGCCTTTGGCGTCGCACATAGTTTTGGACGGTTGTGGAGAGAGAGAGGTTTTCTAACATCGCATGGTACGAAGATTCAGCATGGCCAGCTTGTGAATGATCTTTTGGATGCACTTACGTTGCCTAAACAAGTGGCGATTGTTAAATGTAGTGCGCATCGTAAGGTGACGGATGATGTTGGTCGTGGTAATGCTTTTGCGGATGAGACTGCTAAGGAGACTGCCCGGAACCTTAGCACTCGAATGTATGTGACGGGTTCGGTTAGGTGGCCTACAGAATCGAGTATGTGTGAGGACACTATTGAGAGTGTGAAAGCAATTCAGAATGAGGCCACCGAGACTGAAAAGACGAAGTGGAAAGAAAGTACGGGAAAGTTGGATGCGAATGGTTGTTGGATTGATTTATCGGAACAGAAAAGATGGATGTTGCCTGATGCGTATGTGCTGGCTGTTGTGACCATGGCGCATGGGTTAGCACATATTAGTGCGAAAGGTATTTGTAAGTTGCTGTCCCCTGTGTGGAAGAATGATGGTATTACGAAATGTGCTGAACGTTTGGTTAAGAACTGTATGGTATGTATGTTGTACAATCCTGGTAAGGGAACCCCAACTCCTCCTGGTAGTTTTGCTCCCCCTTCATGTCCCTTTGAGGTGATCCAATTGGACTTCATCCATATGGAGCGATGCAATAACCTGAAGTACGTTTTAGTTGTGGTCTGCGCATTCTCCCGATGGATCGAGGCCTATCCTCTCAAAGACAATACTGCTTTGTCTACTGCGAAAATCCTACTGAAGGAATATTTTCCTCGGTATGGAATGCCTAGAGTTGTGTGGTCAGATAACGGAAGTGAGTTTGTGGGAAGTGTGATGAAGAGTGTGTGTAAGGGCCTTGGAATTAATCAGAAATTCCATAGTGCCAATCATCCCCAGTCAGCTGGTTTGGTTGAAGGGTACAATGGCACACTTAAATTAAAACTAGCAAAGATTCAGGCTACGACTGGTCTCTCGTGGCCTGACGCTTTACCTTTAGCATTACTGTCAACTAGGGCGACTGTACACTCCCGAGTAGGACTTAGCCCCTACGAAATAGTGTTCAGTCGTCCTGCGAATGTTTGGGGGGTTCCTAGGCCAGGTGCGTTCTGTGATCTTGAGTACCCAATGTTGATCGATTATCTTCATGACTTGACTGCTAAACTGAGGTTAATTCACCAACAGGTTCACGAAGCATTGCCGACGCAGACGGAGGGTCCAGGCCACCAGCTCCAGCCCGGAGATTGGGTGGTAACGCGGAACTTTTCGCGCAAGAACAATTTGGATCCCAGGTTCACTGGACCCTACCAGGTCCTCCTTGCCACGAGAACTGCAGTTCGTCTTGAGGGACGGAAGAATTGGGTGCACGCCACCCACACCAAAAAGGTCCCTATCCCGTTGCCAGCAGACTCGTGGGTGAGGAAAGGCATTGCATCAACTGAAACCGAAGGATTGGCGGCGTTTGTACCTTTTAGCGACGCACAGCCTGTCGGAGAATCCTCAGTGCAGCAAAAAGACACTGTTGAACATTTGTCATCAAAAGACTCAAGACCAGAACATTCAGCTGATCAACAGGACGCTGTCTCTTCAACGGATCCTTTGTTTGACGAAGAGACACGTCCTGGGAAAACCCGATACTTTTTGCGATCCAGCACCAGAGACTAATAAAAGATCCTGTTCTGTCCCTTGCCAATTGCATTATCCCGTTTTCCACGATCAGTTTGAACACTCGAATCATTGTAATTATTTTGTATATATTCATTGAGTTTCGTTCCTTACACTTTTTGCTTCCACAGCTGAGAAACATTGTTTTCGCATATATATATATTTGTGAAATAAAGACCGTAGGGCCGCGCGCGTACTTCCTTCTGGTTAGTAGATCTTGACGCTAGGTTAAAGACCGTCGGTTCCTGGGAACTCCTAGGGATTGACTGCTGATACACAGAACGAAGTGCGTCAAGAAACATTGCGGACGGTCGTAGGGAATGGCATTTTCGAAGCTGATGGACTTGGAAGAAGCTCAAGCGCATAGATTCAAGCTTCAGCGACTCAGTCGTACCAAATGTTTTATGTTCCAAATATTCGTATTGTTTTTGACTGTTTCTGCATTATTGGCGGGTGGGGTGTATTACACGATGTCTTACTTCTTACCTTCTGCCATACCTACTCCTACCCCTGACCCTAAACTCACCTCCACTGTTTCTCCTCATTCTTTTCATATCTTACCTGAACACGAGCAGGCTAGACGTGCAGAATTCCGCAACAATTCCTTTATTCAGCTCCTCCACCAGCATCAGTTAGTGGTTAACACTACTAATTGTTGGGTGTGTGGGTTGATGCCACATACTACGGATAAGGGAATTCCATATCTGGTGTTACCGTATAGTTCCCAAGGGTCTGCTCGAGCATTCCAAACAATGTTTCGAAGCGCACTGGGTTTCCACCCCATTCGAGAACCACGTTCCCCCTACTCTGGTCCTACCTCGTACCAAAAACCTTTGTCTATAGCAATAGAGGATTTAGATAGCGATATCTATGATCCCTCGCTTATTCCAGAAGAAGAGGTACAAGCTTACAGGGTCCTAAGTAGAGGCGAATATAGTGTGTTCACTAGTGAAAAACAGCTTAAAAGCTCGCCTCCGATATGGGTCGTACCCCACATTGGTAATTTTTGTCTAATAGGTCGCGGCCGAAGATCGAAAGCCCGACTTGGAGAGAGTGCTTGCACTGAAAATTACGTTCTGCCGATGGTCTCGTCCCCTGTGTTCCTGGCTGCCAAGGGTACATACTTTATCTGTCATGATCGTGCGTATGCATGGTTGCCCTCTGACTTCATGGGCTCATGTTTTATCGCAAACTTGTTGCCTCCGACGTTTACTGTAGATGCAGATTATCACAAGACTAGAGTTGTGAGAGGCGTAATTAGCGAAGAGGATACTGCCGGTCAAGAGGCAGGAGACTTTTTCAAGGGTTTCCTCCCGTTTTGGGGACCTATGGTTAATAGTAGGAACCTGAGACAGTTGACTCGAGTGGTAGAATCAACAGCTAATATTACTGCCAGTGCCCTTGGTAATATCACCACTGAACTTCAGGCGGATAGACTTATGACGTTACAAAACCGTATGGTTTTAGACGTGATCTTAGCAGATCGAGGTGGGGTATGTAAGGTGATCCATTCGAGCTGCTGTATTTTCATTCCTGATAATGCTCCGACTGTCTATCAAGCCATCTCGAAGTTGCATAAGATCTCCGAATCCATACACGTGGATGTAGGGGATTGGACGCTACTTGGATGGTTTTGGGGCCTGATGTCGACTTGGGGTTGGAAGATTCTGATGATCATCGGAGTCGTTGTGGTGTTCCTGTTCACGTGTTGCCTTTGTGTGCAGTGCGGTCCTGCCTTATGTGGCCTCTGTGCTACAACATGTATGAGACAGC
The DNA here is from genome assembly GCF_964263255.1 of Lissotriton vulgaris. NCBI lineage: Eukaryota > Metazoa > Chordata > Amphibia > Caudata > Salamandridae > Lissotriton > Lissotriton vulgaris. The sequence continues at coordinate 332,460 of NW_028255812.1, read as the reverse complement.
CACCTGTTACCAAGGGGACTCGGTTGGACAGAGCTATGCTACAGCAACATCTCGATGGTCTGATGAATATCGAATATGATTCCGACTAGTGCTTGCCTACATGAGGGCAAAAGGAGCGTCTGAGGTTCCGTGACAATTGTAAGTGATGTTTTCGACTCGCACGAATATGGTCGAGTCTGATATCTACGAACCGCAAGTGACGAGTTCAGTAAGTGTGCGCAGTTTCGCTATGCTAACTTAAACCGTTCGTTTGTTATGTGGGTTTTTCATCTGTACCCACGGGTTCCATCTTAGATGCGGCATCTATTTTGTCTCTTGCCCTCAAGTAGCCAGCGAACGGACGTTGTCCGCTTCGCGACCCTGGGACTCCCAAGATATTTGCGGAAGACACATGTTCTTTGTAAGTGTCTTTATGATGAGGGGGATGATACTGCAAGGCAGATGGCCCCGCTCGAGGCCCATCTCGCCGTGCCGGTTTATTGTCTCAGCCGTGCATCTCATTAGGCACGTCCCTTTGATGCCTGTATCTCGTGTTTCCCGATACCTCCCCTTTTACACCCTTTCCGATCTCCCCACTGTCTCTGTCTTCCTCTGCACCTGTCCTTGTTCCTATTTCGATCTGTTTTACTGCAGATTGGAATGCACTAATGTTGGGAAGATGGGTTTTTACAGTTGGGAACCGCCAAATGTTTCCGCACTTATGTTCCGGACCTTATGTGTAACAAAGTGACCAAAGCGACCCCTCTGGGGGATAATTATGGGAACCGGGTTGTAAACCTTTGTGTATCATGTTGTCCTATGGGTAAATTCTGTATAAAAGGAGCGATCCACAGAACCAATTTGAAGCAGTCTCCCCAAGTTGCACGTGTTGTACTTGTCGTGACTTCTGTGTTCCCTGCAGTAAATAAACCTTGAATCTTTGACGCCGAAGGAAGTGTCCCGTGTCTCTGTCATTCGTACGCCGGAGCAGGTTACCCACGAAGGTTTCAGGTGTTGTGCCCTGACACCGCTGGGTCTTAAAGAACCCAGTCCTTCACCCCTTCAACTCCTTGGAGTCTGTACAGGGGAGCAGGAAATTCCTGAACTCGATATTAGGATGGAGTCTAGACATTTCTCCCACTTCAAAGGCTTGCACTAGGTATACAGATTGAACCCTCAGACCAACTTTTTGGTTCACTCTTGGAATAGCAGAATACTCTGATAAGGACTGCCTTGTACTTCAGAGTACTGCTCCCCTTTCTTGAGGCCTGCTTTGTACATGAGGGCACTATCCTGCTGATACCAGAGGACTATGCTGATGCTTAAAGCTTGCCCTGTAGCCTCAAAGGACTGCTTTGATGCGTGGTCCCAGGACTACCAGAGTGACTCCAAGTGTCAGGTGTCTGACCTCCTATTCTGAGCAACAGGTGTACAACAAGCTTCAGAGGCCTTCCTGCAACTGCCCAGCTGACCTGCTGCACTGGACCTGCCTGAGCCTTGCTGGCCTCTGCTGGATTGAGTCTCTGATCCTCAAGAGGTGCATGTCATTAACCTTTGGCTAGTATCCACTGAGCTCCTCCTGTGAAAAAAGGGAGAGACCCTGAAGTTTTGGTCTGTTTGAGACTGTGAATGAGCCTTCACTCTGAGATTCCGAAACATGTGATGCACATCGTGAACCCAACACTTCACACTACCCCGACTGCAAGTGACTACCAGCAACGTGAGATCTGCACTTCGCACTACAGTGATGACAGCCCGCTGTGACACCAATGTTTTGTCCCCAGCAACTTCCATCCGTGACGCCCGACATGTTCTTTGCTCTACAATGACGAGCATCTATGATGCCAAGCCTGATCTGTATGCTTTAGCGATGACCATCTGCGCTGCACTACTCACTCCTCACGACTGTCTCCACCGTAAATTGGACTGTTAGCATCAGACTTTGAGACTTTGAGAAGGTAATTATTCAGTGGGAATAATCTACTCCCCCTGTATCTGGCCCACACTCCATTGCGGTCAGTCTCAACTTGTGACTTTCCCCCATTCTAGCACGACCTTGTGACCGGGAGTGATGCCTTGTGCTTTTAGGCACTAAACCTACCTAAAAATTTAAATTGAATCTCTACAGTTCTATTGATTTTGTTCTCAAATTATTTAATAAACTTTACTCTATTTTTCTAAATTGGCATAGGATTTTTATTATATTCTGGTTTCACTTTATTACTGTTTGCATCTGCATAAATATTTAACGCAGTGCCCCTAAATTAAGTTTGACTGTTTTTGTGCCAAGCTACCAGAAAGTTAGGCACATATTAAGTTGGTGACTTTTGTGGTTCACCTTGACAACGATTACAGACAGTTGTTGCTTGAGAAGGGTTTTCACCCCTTCAATCAAAAAACGCAATCTTTTAGTGGCAATTGCCGAAGTCATCCCAAGCTTTGCTGGGAAGGACTCACAGCATACAATTTGCTTTAAAGGTCCCGGAGGACATTTCAAATAGACAATAAATGCACCAATGTTCCCCTGAGCCTAGCATCAAAACAAATATAGTCAATCTAATAAATGAAAAAAGGCCATGCCCAGCAGGGATCAAGAGACTCTGGTTATCCTTGTCTGAAGACTGAAAAACAGGAGGATACTGGGAATGTAAGATAAATAATGGCACCCTGTAGGTGGGTAGGCATTCTTTACCAGCTTAATCGTGTTACTCCTGTCTCTTTGAGGCAGAATCACCTCATTAAGTATGTCAGGGACAAGGGCTAGTAATAAAATGTACCCTCTACATTTGACTCTGATTGTGGTCTAATGAAGGGGCTCTGTTTTTTATAATAACATACACTGTTTTCTAGATGAGACTGCGATTGGTTAAGTGTTTTATATTCTTCTTGACTTTAAAAGATTTACCATGACAATGATAAGTTGGGTAACAATCTCTCTGAGTACAGGAAGAATGCTCCAAAGAATATGGTATGTTGTCATTAAAGTCCAAGAATTCTGTACTTCTGTACTTGTGTTCATTGCCAGATGCTTTGGCAAATGTTTTGAGGGAATTTGATTAATGGGGATTATTTTTTTACAATGTTCGTGCTCTGCGACTTTAATTTAGGGGATTTCTGAGCTTTCTCTACTATCTGATTACCCTTTTAGCATGCAATTGTGAATATATTTGTGGTTATTCTTTTTTTATTTGTATTGTTTTTTGTCCTCCTAATTATCACAGGTACTATACTCAGATCCATTTCAGTGGACACTCATAGTTTTTTACTAAACCAGCTCAGAACTACCCATTTTGTTATTTTGTATTATTATTATGAAGCTCTCCATGACATTGATTTAATTTGATTAGTCTGAAAAAAGCTGTCCCAATGTTATTCTTACAGGTTAAATGATGATCATGATAAAAGATATGTGATGATACTTTAGACAGCTTCAATAATTAATCTAGTTTGGTTGAACAATCAGCACCACATATTTATGAGTGTGTGATGCTGACCATAATACCGTCTGAGCGAGTCATAAGAAGGTAACGTTTATTTGTCGTTCCCATCTAAAGGGGCCAGGCCCGTATGTTCTAGATCTGTTCTAGAATCTCAAGTCGATGGTACTTTTTCTCTGCATGAAGGCGTGGAGGGTAGAGAAGTCGATAGCAATGCCAATCAATTCAATCACAGTTTCTCTAGACCCACAGTAACCACAGAATGCTAAGTAAGTTTAGTTGATTTATTACAAAGCCAAAAATAACTGAACATACTGACACCTAAATACGAGAGTGTAGAAAAACATTAGAATCAACATAAAGCCAAATCTGTGAATAAAGTTAAGTTGGTGCAACAGGAACAAGACAATCAATTCCAGAATTAGGATGCAGGGGCATGGCCTGCAGCTGGAAAAGATGGCTGTATACCAGCACGGCTCCGACCTTCTCCGTTCTATCCCCCCTTATAGCCGACACAGATCCGGGGAAAAAACACGCGCAACTAGGTGCTGTAATATTGACAGCAGCCATCGCCGGCAGCGGGCACCACACATTCAGTCCAGAAGCTGCAGGCGGCCTTGGAAGTGTGGGGCCTCCGGAATCCTTACAGCCACAGAGTGACAGAGTTGCAGCCTGCTGCGGCTACGGTGGGCCAAGGCGCGTCACAGATTTAAAATATATTGAGGCGGGAAGAGACCGCCACTTGCAGACTCTCTCGAGGTGAGACCGGATCCGGGGGACAGGCAGTGAGGCAATGGAGGGCGGAGTTGGCACCCCATCAGACGGCAGGCTGGTGGTAATCCCATCGAGAAGTGGCACAAACCTCACATGACCTGGGCTGCGGCCACAAGACTGGTGAGCGGTGCGCGGGCCCTCGGTCAGGCGGTAGCAAATAGTATCAGAGAGGGCTGGCTGCCTGACATACTTTTGATCGGTTGGGCATAACTACAGACTCTAACGCTACTGAGAGGGTTAGCTGTGAAACTGTGGATGGCACTGCTCCCCAAGGGTGTCAAGAAGTGACCGGGGCCCAGACGCTTTGGTCATCCTAAAGATTAGTTTGTTCTGTGTTGAGGCCTGGACTGGACAGAGTGGGTTCCCCAACTTGCCTGAAATAGACCAGGATTCAGGGTCCGCTGGACAGACAGCAACTGGCAATACAGTGGCAAACCCACATTCAGATTGTGTGTCTACTCGTTAGTGGTCAGCCACTGTGCCTAAGCGGTTCCATAACTAACCTCCCTGACATGGCCCTACTGCAAACCTACCTCACCACCATAAACAGCGAAAGCTCATGTGGCTGTGGCATGGGGGCAGGCAGGGAAAAACCAACAGGCTGTGGGGAGGATCCTCTTGCCGGCTGGGGTGAGTACTCTGCATAGACCTGGGCTTCACCCCTGATTGTACTGCCTTAGGCGCTAACATGGCGAGTGGAAAGGGTGGGCGTGGCTCGCATCAACTGAAAGTAGATAAATATTCATGGCAAAAGGGACAGGAAGGAGCGGCAGATCAACCAGATTCCGAACATGAACCACTACAGAAACAGACCGAACAGGAATCCCCCATTATGCAGGATATGATGGTACCTCTTACTGGAGTGCGCACCTCCCTGGATGGGGGGCTAGACTCCTGCTGCGGGTAGACTTAAGAAAGATGGACTCTTGAGTCCAAGAGGTGGAGGATGTCACCCAGTTAGTTGCAAATACTAAAGCTCTGGAAAAAAGAAACTCGGATCTGCAGGCCACCACCAACACACTAGAAATAATGTTAGAATCCTTGGAGTGCCGGAAAGAGCAGAGGGACTTGCAATGGACCTCTTTGTGGAGGATCTAGTCACGAAGCATCTACAGCCTCGGAACCTCTCCAACTACTTTTCTATCGAGCGGTCCCATTGCATACCAGGAGGCATGCCCAAGCCAGGTGCACCTCGAAGGCCTATCCTGGCCAGAGTCTTCAACTATAGGGACAGGCATTATCCTACAAACTGCTCGCACAGCACCGCCCCTGAAGTTCGAAAACAATACTTTTTTTCCAGGATTTCACTATAAAGGTGCAGCGGAAAAGACGTACTTTCTCGGAGGTCAAAAAAGCCCTCAGAGAGAAAGGGAGGAAATATGACATGCTGCTCCCAGGCAAGTTGAAGGTCGAGGCGGAGGGTAACAATTGGGTTTTCACCGAACAGGAGGTTGTCTGGGAATGGCTTGAGAGATGGTGGAGGGTAGGAAATACGGACAACCCAAAGTGGCATGGACACGGATTGGGAAAGACACAGATCCGACAAGATCCCAGGCAAGAGGAAAAGGAGCTCACAGGCGACAATGATTTACGTACTTGCTACTTTGGCTAAAATTGTATTTCATGTTTCAACTCTGATAGAGCTTAAGAGACAAAGCGATGTCCAACACGCCTGAGAGGCAGGATGTCCAGCAATTGGGGGGCCGTCTATCATAACTAAGTGACATTGCAATTGGGACAAACTGTTCTATATCACGAGAGGGACTGGGGGAGCTGTTGACACACCTCAGAATGAAGAGATGGTTGAGTATCATAATGGCAGTTTATATGTCTTCCTTGTTGTAGTGACCTAGTAAAAAGGGAGGGTGGGCGGTGGGGAGGTCAGGATCATGGCTCCTCCATTTCAGGGACAGGTGGGTGATGGGCACTCTGCAAAGTTGGGGTGGCAGGAATTTTCATTGTCGTTATGCAGGGAGGCAGGGGGTGTTTGTTAAAGTGGGAGTTTGCTATAAGTTATGTTATACTGTTTATGTGCAGTGATTCTGTAGACCTCCAATTACGACACAAAGACCACACCTGTCGCCACAGGCACACATATTGTATATGCAACTCAAGGCTCAGGTGATCCAAATCCCCACATTGGGTAGATTTACTTCCCATGCTGCAAGTCAGAACCGACAAAATAGCTACAGATAAAACACGAGTAACAGGAATGTAAACAATGATGGGAACGATGGACATGTCTTTCCAGATGATCTCCTGGAACTTTAATGGTCTAGGGGACAACATGAAGAGTGCTATAATGCTTCACTACATTAAGAGACTAGCTCCCAATGTGGTCTAACTCCAGGGTACCCATCTGCTTGGAAATAACTGTGTGGCTCTTAAGAGAGTGGAATACAAATTCATCATATACTCAGGATTTACCTCAGGGTCTCATGGGGTAGGGATTTTGTTACATAATCAATTCCCCTTTAAGGTGTCTAGCATACACACAGATGTGCAGGGTAGATTTGTGGGTATAGCTGGTTCCTGGGCAGGCATTAGGGTCAGCATTGTGTTGTTTATATTCCCCTGGCACTTCACACCGTGGCACTGCCAGATTTGAGTAAAATGATCCAAGACTTTGCTGAGGGCGCATTAGTGGTAGGAGGAGACCTAAATATGACCCCAAATGATCAGTTGGATAAATTTCCTCTGAGAGTCACATCCTGAAACACAACGGCAGATTCTATAAGTGCTTTATGCCTAGTAGATATATGGCGAGAATCACATCCCAATGGGAAACAATTCACATTTTATTCAGGGGCTCAAAATAGTCTGTCTCGCATTGACCACATCCTCACGATAGCAGAAGACAGGCAGTATTTCACAGATGTCAAACATTTGGCAAGAGGAATTTCGAACCATGCACCGCTATGGGTGAAATACAGTTTGGGCATTAAATTAGTGCGTAATACCATATCGATCAATCTATGGTATCTCACAGTTCCACCTATCAAAGCCCACAACATTGAATCCACTAAATGTTGCTTTAGGGAAAATGTGGGGTCAGTCAAGTCTCTATGTACTCTTTGAGAAGCCTACAAGACGGTCCTAAAGGGACAGGCCCTCTCATTAATAGTCGGACATAGAGAAGAGGGCAAAAATTGATGCACTGGAGTGTGACATACTCGCCTTGGTGCAGCCCCCTGCCTCCCTAGAGGAGAAAGATACCAAACATATACTAGATATCAAGTGACAAGAATATAGAAATATGGTGACTGAAACAGCAAGAGGCAGACTTCGAGCGATGCAGCATAGAGTCTAGGAACTTGGAGACAAAGCAAGCAAACTACTTGCCTAGCTGGATAGATGGGAAAAACCAGATATGTGGGTAATGGCTATACGAGAAGCAAAGGGGGATTGGCTACATGACCCCCAGGATATTACAGAGGCCTTCGGCCCACTATACACAATTTTACTCCTCAAGAGTAAAAGATGAGGTGGATGACACCAAGGAACTATTAGTGGATATCCCAATTCCGACCCTGTCAAACGAAGATAGACAATCGCTTGAGGTTGACCTCACAAAGGTGGAAATATTTGCAGCCATAACTAGCATCCACTCTGGCAAAGCAATGGGCCAAACGGTATCCCTATTGAATTCCTTAAATCCAGAGCATCCGAAATGGCACCCCATCTCCTTTGAATGTATGAAAAGAGTAAGCAGAAGGGTAGACTACCTGGCGATCAAGGCTAGCATCGATAGTCGTCATACATAAAAAGGGTAAGGTAGCAGAGGAATGCTCCTCATACAGGCTGACCTCCCTCCTGAATGTAGAAGTGAAAATGCTAGCAAAGGTCTTCGCTAGATGTTTTATCCCAGTGGTGTCCAAATTGGTGCACCCTGACCAGTCTGGCTTCATGCCAGGGTGAAACAGAGCTCTTAACTTGCTGCGACTAAATGGGGTGTTGAGAAGGAGGGACTTCATCCAGGAAGATGCAGTGCTACTGTCTTTATACGCCCGCATGTCCTTCGACAGGGTTGAATGGCCATACATGTTCGTTATCTGGAGAGCATGGGTCTAGGCGGGAAACTTATTGCTGCGTGGTGGTGAATGTTCAAATATCAAGCATTTTTACCCTAAATCGGCGAACAAGACAGGACTGTCCTCTATCTCTGCTCCTGTTTGCCCTAATATTGGAGCCTCTAGTGATTTGGAAAAGGGGAGATCCCATTATGCGAGGACTGAGATGGACTGCGCACCATGAAGACAAAATTTCACTCTGCTGACGACATACTACTGTATGTCGTATCACCACAATCCTCCATCAGTAGGATACTGCAGATATGTTCTAATTTTGGACGTTACTCTGGCTACACTATTAATTTTTCCAAGTCTGCATTGTTCCCCCTAAGGGGACCTGCTCTGACCCAGCCTGCTGGTTGTGAGGTGAAAATTGAGACACAAGGTTTTGTCTATGTGGGAATTTATGTCACTTCCAGTGCCGAAACCTTTTACGAGCGCAACTTGCTTGCTCCGCTGGCCCGCCTACAGAGACATGCACAGCAGTGGCACACTCTGCCACTATCCCTGCTAGGAAGAGCAGTCCTGTTCAAAATGATGGCACTATCATGGTTCCTCTATGCTCTACAGAATACGCCCTTTAAAATTCCGGAAGCCTATTTTAGGTCCATTGACGGAGAAGTCCGTAATCTACTCTGGGATGGGAAACCACCCTGCATAGCAACCAATATACTTACCAGAAGCTGGTACGACGACGGAGTCACCCTGCCTGATATTCGTGCGTATTAATGGGCATCCCAATTAGTGATTATAAATAAATGGGCCTGCTGTACACAAACAGATTTGTCATGCTGCATGGATGAGTGGTTGCTGGGAGTTGGGGGTACAATGTAGCTTTCTATACTAACGCAAAAAAACTGAAAGTCACTGGACCATTGGCCCAAATGGTCTCTACCTGGCATAAAGTGATCAAACACCTTGGATGTGAGAATAAAGTGACATTTGCCACACCCCTCTGGTGGGCTGAATGCCTGGGAAAGCTGGGCAGCTGCCAAAGGTTTAGCAAATAGTACACTATAGGCATCTCAAGGGTGAGTGACCTTTGGGCTTGATGGAAAATAACTACATTTGCTTCACTTCAGGAAGAATTTGAACTCTCTGACACAGAAGTCTTCAGATACTCACAATTAAAACACGCTCTCAGGGTGGGCGGTCCCTTTGGGGGAGGACGTACAGGAGGCCTCGCCCCTGGAGGATAGGCTCCTGTCTGATTACATGTACTGCAAGGCCATATTCCTGACCTACAAAAAAATTAGTAATAACTTACCCAACCTGCTCCTTAAGCTACGAGTGCGTTGGCAGGCTGATTTTGGAGATTTAGAGGAAGAGGGCTGGAGGGAGGCACTGGCGTCACCCCGCGAGGTTGCGGTTTCCTCACAACTACGACTTGTACAAGTAAAAAATTTCTATCGATCCTACATCATACATTGGCGCTTTTTACCATATTATTTGGGACTGTCCTAGGATCCAACCGTATTAGGAAGCAGTAGTTCAACTCATGAACGTTACCAGTGGGGGGGCTTTCTGGGTATCACCTCACATGTGCCTCTTGAATATATGGGAGGTGACTGATTTGAATTGTGCTGAGCAGCTTTGGACCATAATGGGTCTCATGAACGCAAAGCTTAATATTGCTCGGAAGTGGAGGGTGGAGGAGACTTTATCCTTAGTTGAGTGGGAAAGGGATATGGACTGGTGCATGATCGCGAAGGTGAAGATTTATAAAAACAGAAAATGCCCCCAGAAATGGGACCGGGTTTGGGGTAAGTGGAACGCACACACACAAGTAATCTATGTAACCCCCCAAGGCCTATGGGGATCGTGCAGGAGAGGCAAGTTTCACTGGGGTTATCCACGACGAAAACATGTGATTTGATCTTGATGTCTGAATCAATATGGGGTACTAAAATACGTAATCATGTGCTATGTCTTAAATGTGTAGGTCTGGCTTGGCTTCTGTGGTTTTGTGTTTGTTTATTCAATAAAAAGTTTTTGCAAAAAAAAGAATTAGGATGCAGATAATCAGAAAGCTCAAGTCCAAGTTCCCCTGCATGGGGGGTTCATGAAGATAAAGCATTATACTGTCCCTACACTAGCACTAGTGTGACCACCCTATTCATGCTTTCTTCGGGGCAAGATAGGTAAAGGTGTCAGCGTGTGGAGACTTCCTTACACTTAAATGGGTCAGGTAACATGAAGCTATAGATTCAGAGCTTTCTCTAAGATGCTCCCCCTCAGAGGGCAAAGAAGAAGTAGGGCTTGCTCCCTACTTGCAAAGTTCCAATATCACAGGTGCCTTCCCAGGATTCATCTCAGGTCACACCATTCAAACAGAGCACATTCTCATAGTTAGTTTTACACAGAACGGCGATGCTCCCTAACAGTGACAAGATTACCTTGATTCCCAGACTTTCTTCGGTGTGAAAATACAACAGTTCTCCTTATCAGTATTGACTTCCAATGTATCCTTTTCTCTCCTAGCCAAACTCCTAAAACAAAGACATCATTCTAACTAACAAAGGCGCTTCTTCCACCAGCACCACACATGTGAGAAGGAGCAGAATCCAACATTCATATGAAATTCAAATGATTAATTCTAATTTGAGAACTTCCAGTGAAAACGTATTTCAGGCTACATGAATCAGCTTACAAAAGAGAAATGGAGCATGGGCTATACAAAATTCCATATAAATTTAAGCATATTCGGTTAATATTCCTACCTACATACAAATAAACACATTCAATGATAAAGGGTTGTCTGTTGCCCAACACAAGCGTTTTGTTGGTGTTTTTTGTTGGTTACATTTGATTTTCCACATACATTCTTGACGTATTCCATGTAATGGGCTAAACACATCACAGTTTATGTTATTACATTAAAAAATCATAATACTTAGGTTATCAGGACAAAGAATTATATGCGGATGCGTTCTACGCGTGTGATTATAATGCACCCCTACAAATGAAAATAAATTTTGCGCTATATCACATCTTAACCTCGTTTGATTTTTTAAATAAATGCATTGTGTTCATGGTCACTTACTGTGAAACTTTGCATGAGAAGATGTCTCAGGTGCATACAATTCTTATACTTATTGAGGACCAAGTGGTACAAAATCTCCCTCTGTAATGCTTTCTCCAATCATCCACCCTCCTAGGTGAGAACATCCAGTCAAGATATGGTCATGTCCATCATAAACAAAATGCGCCCTGGTGGGGCACCAGGCCCAAACGGCATTCCTCCAACGGTATATAAAGGAACAGTCTGTAAATGGGCAACCATCATGGCACAACTTTTTAGGGAGTGTAGATCAGGAAGGCACATTCCAGAGTCAATGATTGCTTCTCTTCTAGTCCCAAATACACAAAACAGGGATGCAATCGAACCCAGAAAATTGTTGCATGATCGCCATTTTAGATGTCGATGGGAAATGCTACGCTAACCTGCTGCTAAAAGAACTGACAGCTTGGGATGAAGCACAAAATCTAATCCCGTTCATGCAAACTGACTTCCAAAAGGGGTCTAGCATCGAAGATAACTTGATCTGCGTGCCCTACCTAATAGAACCAACTCTGGACAAGAAAGGTAAGGCACTCTGTCTAGCTTACATTGATTTCCAAACAGCCTTCGATAGCGGGAACCGTTCAAGATTGTGGATAAAACTAAAAAACTGGGGCATTAACAACTCACTTTTAAATGCACTAGTTGCACTAGTTAAATGCACTAGTTGCTCTCTACTCTGAACCCTGGTTCAATATCAGAGTGTCCGCCGATTGGTCACCAACAAAAAAGATACAAACTAACAAAGGCCTAAAGCAAGTTTGCATACAGGCCCCAATGCTTTTTAACCTGTATTTAGCTGACCAACCTGATGTCCTGGCTGAGGTTTGAGCAGTCCCTCCCAAACTCGCTGGATCTAAAATCCAATCGCTGCAATACGTAGATGATACCATTCTGCTAGATTAAACCCCGATTGGTCTACAGCGACTCCTAACTGCAGTGTTGTCATACTGCAAAGCAAACAAATTGAAAATAAGTCTGACAAAAACAAAGACGATAATAATCTCCAGACAAACAAAGAGAAGAGGCAAGTTGACAGTAAATCCAAGGAGACAAACTCTACTTACAAGTACCATGGTGCATGGATCAACCATAAAGGAAGGCAGTCCACGCACATCACAGCGATGCACGGTCTGGCACAATCCTTGTAGGTTGCCTTTGTAGAGCAAGGAAATCTATGTGCTCACCCGACCTCACCCCTTTAATCCAAGCAATCGGGGTAAAGTTTCTACCGTCCGTGTTCCATGGCGCTATAGCCTTTAAAGACAAGATGTCATTGTGGCTGGACAGAGCTCAATCTGTACTGATTCCGTAAAGTTTTTCGTTTACCTCTTCCACTCCGCGTGTGCAAATTTATTAAGAAAGCTGATACTCAAAACACGATTCATAGCATTCTGTCTAAAGGCCAAACAAGCATGGGAAAACTCATTTAAAAATTACATCTGGCTAATGATAAACAAACTGGCACAATTTTCTTACTCACTCTGTTGAAACATTGGAAGCCTGTGACTGGCGGCAGCAAAACTTTTAATAAAACAAGCAAAAATATTGTCAGAGGTCATTGATGCAAGAAGCTTAAAAAAAACTCAAGCACAGAAAGTGGGCTATACAACAATACAATAGCAGAGGGTTACCACTCTATCCCCCCTAAAGCCAACAATGAAGTGCCAACTAATGAGGCTACGATTTGGCTTGATCCCCCTGTTGGCATACAAATATGGGCAAGGTTACAAAGAAATGGCAGCCATAAAGTGCTGCACATGTGGGGGAGAAGAAGACTCGTTAACTCACATATTATGTATCTGTGAGACACTGTGCCCATTAAGAACTTATTGGTTTCGACCCATTTGGTGCATGTTAAAACATTCGGTCATGTCAGGAAGTTGTGGTGGAATGTTTGAAGGTTGATTCAGCACAGTTAATACAATTTTTGATGGCGGCAAAGGACATTCTGGCCTCCGAATAATCCATAGAACCATAAAGTTCATTCCACCATTATCAGTTTTTAATATTTGTTAATGTAAATGCTCAATTGTTTTAAATTGAAACATATGCACTTTATTCTGTAACTCATTATTTGCGATTGCAATGATTTTAATTAATTGTGCAATAAAATGAATCCTAGGAACAACTATCGAAAATACATGCGAACCAAATCAACTCCAATCACTCCTACATTAGTGCTTCAGTTTAAAAGTTAATTAATGAACGGTATTGTGAGAATATAAGAAGATGAGGGTGTGTTATCACATCATGTATATATATCTTCAGTTCTTGATATTTTGGTTGCTTAATAAAGTGGTAATACATATTATTTTATTTATATCAAAACCAGGGGGCACACATACTATTATTATTTGCAATGTAACAAAGACCATCGAAGAGTGACAATACTTGCTCTTGGATGTACCTACTAGCAGTGCCATTAATTCCTGTGGGCATTATTACAGGCACTTTGTTATTGTGCAAACAAGAGAAGGCCAGATGGTTGTGTTGGACCTAGCCCTTTTTGCAGGGTTATCCCAAACCTTTTGCCTTCTTCCTCCTATTTTTTCAGACCTCTTTTTTGGGCTTTTGAACTCTGATCACTGTACCACTGCTGACCAGTGCTAAAGTGCATATGCTCTCTGTGTAAATTGTATCAGTGAATGGTTTATCCATGATTGGTATATTTGATGTAATAGTATGTCCCTGGTGAAATTCACCACGTTTGCCCAGGGCCTGTAAATCAAATGTTACTAGTGGACCTGCAGCACTGATTGTGCCACCCAAATGAGTAGCCTTGCAAGCATGTCTCAGACATGCCACTTCAGTGTCTGAGTGGGCAGCTTTAAACTGCCATGTCGACCTGACAAGTGCACACACTAGCCAGGCCCAAACCTACCCTTTTACTATATGTAAGTCACCCCTAAGGTAGGCCCAAGGCTGTCCCTTGGAAAGGGTGCAGTGTATTTAAAAAGTAGGACATGTGCTGTTTTGTTTTACATGTCCTAATATTGAAATCCTGCTAATTTCGTTTTCCACTATTGCAAGCACTATCTCCACTACCGGGTAACATGGGGATTGCCTTGAAACACCTTTTAAGTGCAATTTCCCATTGTGAGCTGATAGAGATTTGGGGTGTTATTTACAAGCCCATTACGCTGCTGGTGCATCACTTTTATTGATGCACCAGCAGTGCAATGGGTTTCCCCATAATTACAAGGCCGTGTAAAGTCACCCTGTGCGACTTTTCATGGCTGTGTAAATGTTTCCCTTTCACTCATAACTCTGCGTGAAAGGAGAGTTCCATGGTTGTTTCTGTGGGTATTCCCATGGATCATCCATTGAAATTGACGCATTCCCAGATTTACAAAATGTTGTAAACCTGGCAATGTGTCAGAATCATAAGCCTCCCCAGGGGAGGTGTAAGGAGGCGCAGCACGGAGAAATACTTTTATTTCGCCTCGTTGTTCCTCTTTCTATGAGTGCTACATTCTGTAGCATGCATAGAGAAAGGAAAATGCCTTTCATTATTGTTTTTGTACAGGAAGGTGTGCCTTTCTGCACAAAAACAATCATCCCCCCAGCCCAGGCACCCTTGCAAAATGACACAAGGGTGCCTGCACTGGTTCACGGCTGCTGTTTGTGCACCAGCACAAGGGAGAAGGACAGGATTGCGCTGTATCTTGTAGATATAGTGCATTCCTGCTCTATTGGTGTGATGCACTGCAGTGCAGCAGGAAGGCCTGCTGCACTCCCGTGCATCAAAATATTCTTAATGAGGCCCTTGGAGTTTGAGGTCTCTGAACTCACAATTTTAAAATACATCTTTTGGAAAAAAATGCTTTTTAAATTGCTTGTTTGAAAATGCCACTTTTAGAAAGTAGGCGTTTTCTTGCTTAGATAAATCTCAAAATGAACACCTGGGTCTATTGCAGAGAGAGAGAGAAAAGAACAAGAGAGAAAGCAATGAGGGTTGTATACCTAGACTATGAAGAGTATTCCCTTTTAAAGTATCCCACATGTACTTGGACATTTACCTTGTGGATTTTGTGGAGTATGTGCCCACACCTCATATAACATACAAGTTGACATTTGACTGAGAACACAGTGGGATTAATGGCAGCACCCTAACTGTACGGCAAGAAAGTAATTTACCTTATTACCTTCCGTGTGGCCTCAGATGTATGGAGATGACAAGGAAATTCAGAATACGTATCACAGAACATAAGAGCACAGTAAGATGCAAAAGGCAAACTACAAAGATGACCAATCATTTCAATGGGAAAGGTCATTCAGCTGATGACCTACGTTAGGCAGTGCTTAATAAACCATATAATCCTCCGAGCAACAGGAATACTTCCCAGTTCTTATTTGTAATTGAACAGAAATGGGTGTTCAGGGTACTTAGCCACATCCATGGTCTTAAAAAGGAGATACAATGGTTATCCCTATCATAATACCATTTGACCATCAGTGCTTGCAAAATAATGATCAACAAAAAGGTTTAGATGGTGCCTTAACAATTACAAACCGTCTTTCTAACAATCATTTAAGATGAGTTTCCTCTTAACTAATTCTCCCATGACGCAAGAGAGATTTTATAGCTCTTCATGAGGGATTTAGATATTGAATATCCCAAAGTCCTTTACACAAATGATTTCTAAGACATCAAACCCTTTCCTTGACCACACTTCACTGCAACTACATTTACCATGAGGCAAGACACATTTTTGTAGTCATTCATGATTGATGTACACCCTGAGTGTCCATTCATTCACACATGTAAGACTGTTACAGGAAAGCACACTCCTTATTTTCTCTTTCGGATCGTTATTATTTTCTACACAAGATTGAGGGCACTCTCTGCTTGATATGCGCATTAAACCTAACCATGAGGTTGCCTGCTGACATTAATACATTGCTTGGAATACTAATTTCATGAGGCTTGGAGCCTCTGTAGTTTTTTCTGCTCGGCCAGCAACAGGAAATGAACAAGGGAGACCCTAGCTGCTGTTTTAACTCCTTCGACGCGGGGGTAATTCCCCCACTGCGCGGGGAAAGGACGGGCGCGGCGACACAGTGCTCGTGACGAGTCCGCTCGTCGTCACGACTCCACCCACTGATTGATTCTCCTGCACAGGCGGGGAATCAATTGCACGTGCGATTGCCGCAGCCGTTATGACGAGCCCAGCTCGTCATGAGCTCAGCTCTACAGTGCCTCATGACGAGCTGGGGTCTTCATAAGAATGGAAGGGGCTAAAAACAGAACCAGTGTGGGAGCTGTTATTCTTAGGCATTGTGTGAAGTGCAGCTGGAGAATAGAGTCCCCATATCTGTAGTGCAGTTGGCTGCTGATAAGTGTATCAGGTGTTTAAGGTTTTGAGAGTGCCCGGGGTTAGACTCAAATAATTCCCAATAGTAAATACAGGTTATCGCATGGCAGTGCTCCTGAGCCTTTAAAACAGAGGGTTGGTGTCACTTTCTATGAAGGGTATGTCTTTACATTTTTAAACCCACCCGTTACTTTTGTTCTGTGCAAATGAAGCCTGGAAGAGCAATGATGCTGGGACAAACCGTGAGCCCCTTTGTTCTAATAATGGTTGTTTTAATAACCATGCGTTTTGGCAATTAGCTGAGACAGGAATGGAGGGCCGTGTCCTAGACTACAGCTTTCCAAACTTTTCATGTTTGTGACACACCCTTTTGTGAAAACAATTTCAGGGACACAGTAACACGAGGAAGCGCAGCGAGTGAGCCTGAACCATCTATGATGGGTTTGGGCCCCACACCCCTCACACATCACACATCACACACCCCACCCCTCAGACACACCACCCCACACACACATCTCCCACACACACACATAACCCCCCACACACACTACCACACACACACACACCCACACACTCATCCCACACACACACACACACCACACACACCCCACACACCCAACACTCCCCACACACAGAGACTTGAGGGGCACTGTTAAAGGGTACCAGTGAGGGAATCAGTGGCGGAGATGGCCTTTCCCTCCATCTGTCTCCCTCCATCTGTCTCCCTCCGACTGTCACCCCCCCCTCTGTCTCACTCCTTCTCTGTCTCCCTCCCTCTCTCACTCCTTCTCTGTCTCCCTCCCTCTCTGTCTTCCTCACTTTTTGTCTTCCTCCCTCTGTCTCACTCCCTCTCCTTCCGACTGTCTCCCTCCCTCTGTCTCTCTCCCTCCCTCCCTGTCTCACTCCCTCTCTGTCTCACTCCCTCTCTGTCTCACTACCTCCGGCTGTCTTCCTCTGTCTCACTCCCTCCCTCCCTCCCTGTCTCACTCCCTCTCTGTCTCACTCCCACTCTGTCTCACTCCCTCTCTGTCTCACTCCCGACTGTCTCCCTCCCTCCCTCTCTGTCTCACTCCCTCGCTGTCTGGTATGAACAGCATATACATTTATTTACTGACATTGCAAGAATGTTTATGTGGTCAAGCTGATAATTGCGGACAACATAAGTTACTTTCAGAAACTCAAGGACAAATATTTGGAAACAAACACATTAATTTACTAAAAATGAAAAGTTGTTATAGGGCGACAAAAAATGATGTATAATTAAGAAAAATGACAAGGTATTTTTTTAAGGATAATAATGTACTAAACATGGCAAACTGATATTTTGGAACAAAAGTCGTGTGCCTAAATATAGTTCAAGATGAAAGTCGATTAATAATTTGAGGACACAGTGATGATATTGAATAATCAGTCAATTGCAGAATGGTCTGCCTTACTGATGAGACGGTTGTTTCATCAATAAAGTGGAGCCATCTTATGTTCTATATTGGTAGATTTTACTAGCTTGTTAAGAACACACATATCAGCTGCCTGAGAACAGATTCTTTTCCAGCAGAGTTGTCTGTCTCTGGTCTCTCAACCAGCAAGATTGAGCTAATCTGATAGACATCTCTGCTAACTGCTGAAAAGTGTGAAATCAGTAACGTTTCATGCTTTCATCAAATAAAGCAGATAATCTATCAAAAGAGGCAGGCGGTAAAACTGAATGCAAGAGGAGCGAAAAACGAACACAAAGTTTTCCGGGTGTTGGCAGTTTCACACTGTACACATTTATTATTTCAACTACTGAAGAAAGCTGTTTTTGAAGATTTGAACATTTCACTGACAATTCTTGTTATAAAAGGCACCATTTGGCTCATTTGCTTTACTTTGTCAAGTAGGTGTGTGATGGGATGTAGACAGGCGCGCAACACCCTTTGGCCTCAAAGGGTTTCAGCACCCCTCTCTCCCCCTCCTCTCCCCTCGTGTGTGGCAGCCCAGGATGAGACACTTCCCAGGCCCGCTCACGGGTGCACCCGAGCACTTCACAGGTCGTTAAAGACCTTGTGCATGTTAATACGGCTTTGTTGTTGCTTGCCCCTTAAGAGCCCCTGCAGCTCCACTCTGCCGATGCGACACACCTACATGTGGGTAGCGACACAGTAATGTGTCGCGCCACATAGTTTGGAAAGCTGTGTCCTAGACAAATGGCTACACTGAGAAAAAACACATACCCGCGCTTTTTGACTTTGAAATTTCGAACATTACGGTGCTTATCATTCTGTGCTGAAGGGTTAACAATATTTAACAAGATGTATCTGCTTCTATATACCAGACTTTCTGCAACAGGTTACGTCCTACGTAATTAATGGAAGTCCTCAAGAGCTACCCGGGCTTTTGCAAGTGCTTGTAAAGAAACAATTAAACAAAACATTTTTGTAGTCCTTTTGTTATCCTCTGCATTTTTAATTACTTTTATTACTCTGTATTCTTCAATGTCTCTGATCTATTGCTTTTATCTTATGACACTATTATAGGGGAGAATGTACCCTCAGCCTCATGCCAGAGCCTGCATTGAGGCCCCAATCCCGATGTTAGCAGGTAAGCTTTAATCTAACCCCATGCCATATCCATATGTCTCCATAGTCTCGTACAAGGGCACAGGTGTTCTGTTTTGTTGCATGGGTGATGTCAAGTTGAAATATCCCACAATTACCTATTGGTTGTAGTCCATTTGTTTAAAATGGGGGTTAAACCTAGATGTATTTTATACGTGGATATCCACTTAATACTTTATAGAATATCTTTTGCAGGAGATGACCAGTGGCTGCACGCTTTGGATATTCAATTGGACCACTTTGGTTCTATTTTGATTTACAGTTTTTGATTTTTGTTGTATCAGTTTGAGCACTTGAGCAGAAGCATTTGCTTTATCAGTCTTGAGGGATGCTGCAACACCTCTAAGGAGGGTCAAGGGCAGAAACATGTCGACCTTCTTTTGATAAACCTGGCGACATGACGATGCATGCCTGGCACTGTGCTTTGTTTCAATCCTGACCCAAGAGTGTATGAGTAAACTATATTGCATACCGTGGATCCAGTTTCAGATTTCACATTTTTCTCTCACTATGTGCTCATTAGTAGGTATTTATCATACCTCTGAAAATATCCCTGAGCTCTTCCCTCTAGTGAGGGGGTTGTAGCCCACACCGTGACTAGGCATCATGGTGTGAGGAGGTATGAAGCACAGCTTTCACTGCAGGCCCTAGTTTTTCATTGCAGCGCGTCAGACGAACCGCCGCAGCTTGGGTTTCAAGCACCGCATTACCGAAGTCCATGGCAACAGCTCTGACTCCAGCGCAGTCCCTGCTTTGCAGCTCAAGAATCGATGAATCACCTGCTTTGCGGCTGTGCACCCCTTGCCCGGACTAAAGTGAGGGTTCCTACTTGGACAGGGTGCATACCAAATGCCAACTAGAGACACCATTTCTAACAGTTGTCCACAATGCTTTGCTGCTTGTGTAACAGGAAATGGGGTGAAAAGCATTTTTTTTGAACATGGAACAAACGCATTGGACATTTCTTTTGCTTTGTTTTTATATTAAGTGGTAAATTATTATTATCATTTGTTTTTACAGTTTTAAAAAATAAGAAATGCGATATTAGATAAATTGGCTTGTTCCACTTTCATTAAATAAGTAATAAAATCATCGCCATTTCTAATATTTAAAGGTTTAAGGGTTGCTGATGGGCTTGTCTTTTTTCTGGTATAAACAACAAACAGCACAAGGAAAATGTTAAAGCAAAAAACAAGTTTACCTATGTTTTAGCTTTGGTTCCACAATCCATATTCTTGATTATTTCACTGCTATGAACAGAGCCAATTATTTGCTCCATTATGTTCTACACAATGAGTAACAGAATACAGAATGTTTCTCACTATTTGCTGCACAAGTGCAATTGTTCTGTAATAAAGTCCCATGTCTTAGGGGGTTACGAGGACAAAAGGAGGAAGAGAAAATATGCAGGGATTGCACACATCAGTTCTGATTGGTGGGTTGTGTGCATTCCATTTTTAGAAATTACTGCCTAGCATAGTTTAACACCTACACATTAGTGAACTTGTGAGTATTTTCAAATGTTTTACAGGCACATTCTCATCATAGTTATGGTCACACAATCAGCCCTTTCACAGAAGGAGCATATCCCTTTTCAGGAAAGGAATGGCATTTGAGAAACACTGCATCAAGCTGATTTGTTTTTTGTGCAATCCAGAACCGAATTTCCTCCTGTCTGGTGGGAATCTTCCCTGTAATAGCATTGATAGTTGAGGGACTATTCACAGGCACTGTTAACTGTGGCTGGACAGCTTGAACAGCCCTCACTGTGGCACTGCGTTAACCATCGATATAGTGTAACTATACCAGTATAAATAGTAAGTAGATCAACCACATTAAGTGGTGCTAAATTTGGGATTGGTGTGTAACCAGCCAATGCCGGCCATGTAGCCTCATCAATACTGAGTAGATCCAAACAAATATTGTGTAATGTATGTGGTAGGGCACCTTGGAATCAATGTTGATGCTCCTGATATGATAATGGTAGTTCTAAGTCGTTATACGCTCTGTTTTGTCTTTTTATGGTAGTTTCATCATAAACTGTTAGCTGAATTACTATGTACCACCAACATATCCTTCGACACGTATGCCGATGATACCCAGATCTACATCAACATCTTATCTCTAGAGAAGATCTGCTCTTTGAATGAGGCCCTAAAGCTGACTGTTCAATGGCTCACCTGCAACCAGCTCAAACTAAATGCACAAAAAACAGAGTTCCTTCTAATCGCCTTCCCCCTAAAAGTAACATTGACATCCGGAAATGGACCAAGTCAATCATAGCACAAAACTACAACAGCACCATAGTGGAATCTGCAACATCTTCCAGAATAATCCTAGACAGCAACCTGAATAAGCAAGACCACATCAGCTCAATGGCTCAAACTGTCAGGTTTCACCTGAGCTAGCTGAGGAACCTAAAACCTTTTTTTGATGCCTCGGACCTAAAAATGGCAGTCCAGGCATTAGTTCAAATATGGATTCTCAATCCTTTCTGACCTGTCCAAGACCTCTACGCCCCCCCTAAAAGCTCGCCTCACCTCCAGACTCTTAACAGGCTCAAAAAAGCCAGAATCCAACTCAAACTGGTATGTATACCCACAAAGCTCTACACATGAAATCTTGTGCATATCTCTCCCAAAAAAATCAATGTTTCTGGAGGAACCAGAACCTCCTGGTCCACCAGAGAATCTGTGCTCCAGCCACCCCGCTTCTGAAAGGAAAAAAGTCACAATCGTGCTTTCTCTGGGACCCCACCAAGAATTGGGAACTCGCTTCCATCTCTCATCAGAAAAATTCCCTCCCTATCAATATTTAAAAAGGAAACCAAAACTTTCCTAATGGGCAAGTTTCTCCCATAAATCATGCATTGCTTCTTTTTGGTTGCCGCTGGAGTTTGGAATGACTGGCTGCTATCCATCTTGTACTGACCTTGTACTCCCACAAATGTAATTGCTGGATGTTTCTGCATTATGACCTCAACATTGTATAAACCCTGTTATTCCACACATGTTTCACTTCCTTCAACCCCTACTTATGTTTTTTTTACTATTTCATACTTGTACACGTGTTATCCATGTAAAGCACTCTGAACCCCTACCAGGTCATGCTTGTGCTTTGTAAAACACTAACTAACTAAATAAATAAATGTATGAAATGTTTGTGTGTTAGCATCTATTGCTGGACAAAAGACCCATAAGTAGAATGTTTCAGTATTATAAGCTACATAAGCCTCATTCACAAAGGAAACATCTCTACCAGCATTTTGTAGCCCATGTGATATTAAATGTACTGTAACAGCAGGTCTGCAGGAATATTGATTGTGTTCGTCATTATAGTAAATGGCATTCGGAGAGGGAATAACCACTATGGTGTATCCTTTAATGAGGATTTGTCCTTAACATTATGGACATCTCCGTTTAAAGGTGACTAGGGTACCTTTGGCACACACAAGAACTACTCAGGTGACCCGTTAAATAGGTACATGAGGTAAGAACGTAGGTGGTGCCATGTTATACAGTTACCACTAGAACAAGTAGGACCGCATATTAGGACAACAGAACTTCAGGGACTGAGTCCATCTACACCATCAGAGACTGTTGGTCCAATTCATAGCTAGCCATTGTGCCTCACCTGAACCCCTAACTTTTCCAGGGTAGCAGGTGATTTTGACAACCTCAAAAATGACACTCTGATCCCAAGGGAATCGCAGAAAAATATCCTAGCCCTTTCATTGATTACTCATGCATGCTCTTGGTAAACATAGTAAATATCCCTACCTATCACTGCACGCTAGTCTGAGAGCATAGAAGGTGTACAATCTGCCTGATCTCTTAGGTTAGCCTGAGACCCCATACCTGAGTGACTTGGTCTGAATGAGGATTGGCAATCTCTCTCTGCAGGATCAGGGTTAAAGATTAGCATTAGTAGAGATGCATGTTGAATGCAGCCGGTCAACCAACAACAATTACCAAGGAGTTCTTATTAGGGAAAAACAATCTTATATCAGTCAATTGTTCAGTCAATCCCAGTCCCTTTTAATCTTTTCTTTACCAAAACTTCAAATTTGAGACAACAATAAAATTAGCTCTGTGGGCCTGTGATGCAAAGGAAATTAATCCAATTTCAACTTCATAGAGTTTAACCATAACAACAAAAAATCAAGAGCTAAACTCCCTCACATCTCATTACCAGTCTGTGTTAAATATACTAAATTGCAAGTAGCATGTGAGGAAAAAAACTAAAACAAAAGAACTGGCTTTACAGTGCTCCAGGGAGATAACTTAACATTATGTAAAGATATGTTTTATATTTCTGCACCAGCAAAAAATAAAGCCCAACATTTACATACAGCCCTTTCAAAATATCCACCTAATTCTCACAAACTCAAAAAATATACACGAACCAATTGCCTATTTCAACCTACAAACTCAAGCAAAATGATGACCCCTCCAAAACCTTTTCTGCAAATCTTTAAAATAAAAACACTACCTACCCAGTCCCCAATATAATCCAAAACCTATAAAAGAATTCATTGACAAAAATCATAAAACTTAGCAAAACCCAAAGAATATGAACCCTAACCTGTAAACCTAAAAAACACCTAACCAGTCTGGATTACTTGGAATACTTTTGTGTCAGTTTCTTGGATTTTCTTATATGAATGTTTGTAGGTGATACGAAGTGTGAGTTACCAATCCCAAGTGGAGGAAACAGTACTGTGAATTTAAATCGACCAGGATATGAATGTGGATCTCCATAAATCCATTGAACAGGAGATTCTCTTAATTGCAGTAGATAAATGATATGATCAACAACATCCAACCAAGCAGGGACAACCACCTAACAAATAAAAATCTACTGTGAAAGGACCTAGGGCCATATGTATCAAGAAAACAATTTGCGATTCTGAAATCGCTAAATATTTGCGCGATGGATAATAGCGATTCCTTAAACGTCAAAAATAGCTAATTTGCGAGTTCGCATCCAGAAAATCGCAATATAGTGAGATCGTTGCCAGAAAATCGCTAAATTGCGATGTTCCAATGCGAAAAATCGCAATTTAGCGAATTTCTGGAAACATCCAATCACAATCCTGATGCTTTATGATGACATCACCATCCAGGAAGTGAGTGATTTCCCATGGTGCTTCAGGATTGAGACAGAGAGTGTGAGAGTGTTGTTTGGTACTCAGGAGCCATGGCAGAAGGTGGAAACCAGGATGTCCCAGCAAGCCAGCAGGAGCAGCAAGAAGGGGAAGCAGGCAGGAAGAGGAAGCTCAAGTTCTCTGAGGCTGAACTAGAGACCCTCATTACAGAAATGGTGCCACACCATGAGGCATTATTCGGGAGGAGTTCCCACAAGGTGCCAGAAGCCAGCAAGAGACGGATTTGGGAGGGCATCCAAGCCAAAGTGAATGCCCTAGGAGTGACACACAGGACAGTAGAAGTGTTGCGGAAGCGCTGGTACAACCTGTGCCAGCACTCCAAGGAGAAGTTGTCTGCCAGGCTGGAGCAGTCCCAGCTCACCGGTGGGGGAACCTCCAACGTCCCTGACTCTACACCACGGGAGGAGCTGGTAGAGGGCACACTGCCTCCACAGAGTGTTGCGGGCGTGTCCGTGCTCGACAGCTCAGCACAACCAGCTGCAAGACCAGGTAAGAAGCATGCCTCCCCACCCTAAACCACCCCCAGCAACCCCCTGCAGCGACCTAGGGATTGGGGTAACCACATGTCAGCCTAGAGCAAGTACACAGGCAGTCACAGCAATGCATTATGGGAGATGTAGTCACAATAGTCTGTGATGTTGGATGTAGCATCGAAATGTTATAAATTACACATGTGCAGGTCAGGAAAGGTGAATGACACAAGTAAAGTCAGGGAGCACTGTGAAAAAATGTATTTGAACATCACATGTAATGAAAAAATAAGTAATGTGTGCTGTTCTATCCACAGCAGCTGCAAGTGGAAAGGCTACAGCCAGTGCAAGTGAGACAGGACCCCAAGCCTCAGGAGAAGCCAGCCATGGCCATGATACAGATGGGGAGGACAGTCCTTTCATCCGACCGCAGGGACACAGTAGGAGGAACGTGAGGCCATTCAGAATTATGGATGATGAGGATGAGGACAATGAAAATGTGCAGTCTGATGCACCAGTACCCCAGCAGCAGGAGTCCAGACCACAGTCCAGAGGCAGGCGTAGACCCCGCACGGCCATCAGCTCCCGTGTGCACCAAGAAGAATCTGTTTTTGCCGTCCTAGAAATGCACATTCTTCAGGTACACCGCCTGCAAGCGAAACATATGAAGGCCATTCAGAGAGAGATCAGGGCAGGGAACAGAGGAATACGCGAGGAAATCAGGGCGGCTGTGCAGGAGCTGACTGCAGAGTTGCGAGCTAAACGCGCAGCCAGGTGCAAAGAAATGGCCTGCATGGACCACTACACGTGCGCTATTAACCGGCTGGCCTCCTCCACCAATATGCTGGCAAGGCGTGCCATATAGATCCAGCGTGAGTTCTCACATGGAATCCAGGATATAGCCACGGTGGTAGTGCAGTCAACTGCCAACCTGGATGAACTGCGTGCGCTGCGTACCGCTGGACCAGGGGTGCTTAACCCCAGTGAGGAGGACTCACAGTTGGTGCGGAGCTCCAACACACCACCACCCACTGTTGAGAGGTGCCGTAGTGGCCGGAGCACCAGGCCTGCCACACAACAATAGGGATTGCAGCAAAATGACTATTGCACACAGGGGAGAAATGGGGCCGGCAACAGTATTGCACTTGCTGTACTAATGACTGAATTTGTTGCACTGTGATTGAAACATGTGCTTTGGTTTAGGAGAGTTCACCCACGTTAGCAAAGGCAGAAGTTGTCATTATATCATTTTCACTCACCTAGAAGTAGTTCCGCATGATCTCATCATGCCTCTGTCGCCCAGCTGCAGCAGCAGCTTCGCCAGCTTCCATGTGTATAGGTCCAGGTCCCTCCACGTCAGAGGATTCTGAGTCACTCAACTCCATTGGTGTCCCTTTCCTGGTTTCAATGTTGTGCAGCATGGCACAAGCTACTACAATTTTGCAGCACGTCTCAGGGCTGTGTTGGAGGGCTACTCCACTTTTGTGAATGCATCTGAATCTGCTTTTCAAAATGCCAAATGTTCTCTCAATGGTGCCTCTTGTTGAAATGTGTGCCCGGTTGTAGCGCCACTCCCCAGCAGTGGCAGGATTCAGGTAGGGTGTCAGGATGAAATCCCGGACTGCATAGGCACTGTCCCTTGTGGGTGGAAATGTTTAAAGGTCAGTCACTGTGATGCACATGCTGGCCATGAGAAATGTGGGCTGACATTGTGTGCTGTTACCTAGTAGGTATCCCTCTCCAAATTCCACTCTTGAGAGTCTACGGTATAGCCCACTGTGAGGGAATATGAAGGCGTCATGTGTGCTTCCTGGGTACTTTGCCACTATGTCGGTGATTATGTTTTTGGCATCACACACCATCTGTATGTTCAGTGAGTGGTAGCATTTCCTGTTCCGGAATACATACTCTATGTTTAAGGGGGGTGAAATGGCAACATGTGTTCCATCTATACATCCTATGACGTGGGGGAATTGGGCTATGATGTAAAATTCCTGCTTGGTCTGTGCTAGTTCCTATGGGGTGCTGGGGAAGTGTATGTGATGTTGCATCCTATGTGTCATGGCGTCGAGGAACGCATTGAAAAAGTGCGACAGGGCACTTTGTGACACCCCTCCTGCAGAGGCTATGACCCCCTGAAAACTACCTGAGGCCAGCAGGTGTAGTGAACACAGGACCTGGATGTGTGTGGGTATGGCTTGTGTCCTGCGGGTGGGGTGTTCTAGCTGGGGCCTGAGTTCCTCAATCAAATCAAGTATGCTCTCTTCCTCCAGTCTGTAATGGGTGTAGATATCCTCCTCAGTGCGTTGGAAGATGGTGGTGCGCAACCGGAATATCCTCTCCTGCCGTCTCCTCCTCTGCGCCAGAGCTCTCACTCTTCGCCTCCTCACTATCATGTACAGCCCGGACATTGTGGTAGAGAGTGTGTTGCATTCTGGACAATTTATACTTTGCACCTGGTTGCCACCTGCTCCCACTTGATGGTAATTGCGATTCCTTATTTAGCGATTTTGCTTAATTCGCTATTTGCGATTGGTTGATACATTCCATTGCGATTTCTAAATAGCGATTTCCAGATTTGCGATTTTCGCTAACAGGTTTCAGCGCAATTTTGGAAATCGCTATTGTAATCGCTATTTACCACTTTCGCAACGTTTGGGACTCGCTAATTTGCGATTCCTTATTTTGCATGCGTTTTTGGCTTCATACATTGGGATTAGCAATTTTTTAGTCACAAACGCTATTTTTACCGATTCGCAGCGTTTGCGACTGATTTTTGGCTTCATACATATGGCCCTAAATCCTAAAAGCAAACCAGAAAAGACGGAAACGAGAAAGGTGGGGGAAAGCAAGACTGAGTTACCAGTACTAAGTGGGAGCCTATACAACCATGATTCATTGCCAGGCACTGTGTTTTTATTTTTACAGCATATGATATAGTGCGAACTTGACCCGGTATCAGAGCCCCTTACATAGCACCAGTTGCGTTACATGAGGACAAATTCATTTTTGTTAGGCACGGGGAGATTAAGGAATTTGCCCAGAATCACAGGCTGTTCAGCGTCATTGCCGAGAGTAGAATCCGGTTCCCCCGATTCGCGGTCGACCTCCCTAGCCTTTAGGCCATCTCCTCTCTCCTGTTCAATATGGGTTTGTGAACGTGGGCGGTAGGCGGCCTGGAAAAGCAAGCAAGGAGGCCGGATGTAGTGGGCAATGGTGGACTTTTATTGCACACTAGGCAGTTCTTATAACAAAAACAGGGGAAACAAATACAAGGCTCCGAAAACGGGGTGTACAGTCTTCGTCCGCCTTCGAGTGTTGCAGGGGCTCGGTAGGGGTCCAGGTCTTGGGTGTAGACGTCTTCGGAAGTCAGGGGAATCCTCGGAGGGCAATAAGAGAAAACAAGGAGAAGGAGCCATTAGTCCCACTGGGGCTTGAGGTTTTTGTACCATAACCTTCACCGGGGTGTGAGGAAGTAGAAAGGACCGTGAGAAAAGGGCAGGTAGGACAAGGAAGGGTAAAGTACAGAGGGTGTTCTATGAGGTTCGTGCAGGGGAAGTCTTTACACAGTGCGAGGTGCTATACAATATATACAGGGTGCCGAGCTACTACAGATGACGTGTCTAGGATAGAGGGAGTTATTTTACAGGGGCCAAAGTATTTACACAGAGCACCTAGCGTGCTTTAAAGAAGGTAGCTGGTACTCACGGGCTCCGCCGCAACTCTCCGTCGAGTTGCGGCCGCTCTTCAGCCACCTCCGGGGGACACCACCAGTCTTCGGACCACTCATCTGCTTCTCCGCTCCCGTCCTCCACTTCCACAGCTCCAGTCGAAATCTCCTGGCACGATACTCCGACCGCTTCTGAATTCCCACTTCCGTCTTTTCTGTGTCCTGATGTCGGCGAAGAGGCGGGACTTCTGGGGTCAGGGTGAAGTCTTTCCGGTTCGTTGTCTCTCCTGATTGGATCCTGTAATAGAGAGAGGGGCGGGATTCCCGTTGTCATGGACGCTTTTGTGGTCGTTTCTGACCTCGGTTCCTGGAAGGGAGAGCGTCGGAGGGGCGGCAATCCTGGCGGGGTGAGTAAGGGACTCGCGCCCCGTGGGGCAATATCACATCCCCTTCCCCTAGCTGTCCTTCTTGTAAGGGTTGGGGCCATGGGGTAGCGGGAGAGGTAATCAGCATTACCCTGGTCTACACCTTTCCGATGTACTGTCTTGAAATGGTAGTGTTGTAGCGACAGAAACCAGCGGAGGACCCGGTAGTTGTGCCCTTTGTTCCGGGCCATCCACTCCAGAGGAGCATGATCAGTGAAAATGGTAAAGTCCCGTCCCTCTAGGTAATATCGGAGGCTCTCAACAGCCCATTTGATTGCAAGGGCCTCTTTTTCCACCACGGCATAGTTTTTTTCACGTGGGAAAAGTTTCCGGCTAAGGTAGAGGATGGGTTTCTCATTTCCCAAGTGATCTCTTTGTGAAAGTACTGCCCCTAATCCCTGTTCCGAAGCGTCAGTCTGGAGCAGAAACGACTGTGAGTAGTCAGGACTCACCAACACGGGACTGGAGGTCAGGGCGCTTTTTAGGTCAGTGAAGGCACGCCACAACAACGGCGTCGGGTTTCGAAAGGCTGTTTCGGTTTTGGTAGATTTCTTTAAAAGGTCAGTAAGTGGGGCTGCTCTCTGTGAGAAGTTGGGAACAAACCTCCGGTAATAGCCTAAGAGTCCTAAGAATGCTCGAAGGTCTCTTCTGGTCTGGGGGAATGGGAGGGACTGGATGACTTCGGTTTTGCTTTTCTGGGGTCTTATCAGGCCCTCCCCCAGAAGGTATCCAAGATATTTTACAGTTTGGGCTGCTAGCTTGGTTTTGGCAGGATTTATTGTGAACCCATAAGACCCTAGGGAGGTGATAACCTTGTGGAGGTGCTCCAGGTGTTGTGTCCAACTATCACTATAAATAATGAGGTTGTCCAGATAAGCGCCTGTATACAGGGCGTGGGGTCTTAATACGTGGTTCATTGCTTGTTGGAATGTAGTGGGTGCCCCGTGAAGGCCGAAAGGCAGAACAATGAACTGATACAATCCCTCTGGGGTGGAAAATGCTGTCTTTTTTCTGTCCTCTTCTCTGAGGGGTATCTGCCAGTACCCCTTACAGAGGTCTAGCGTGGAGATGAATTGGGCCTTCCCTATTCGTTCGACCAGTCAGGTTTGGGTACAAGGACTATCGGGGAGTTCCAGTCGCTCACCGAGCGTTCTATGATACCCATTTGTAACATTTGTTCTGTTTCCCTCTGTATAACCGCCCTACGGACTTCAGGGACCCGATACGGTCTTTGTCGGACCACCTTCCCAGGTTCCGTTTGTATGGTGTGTTTAGTGATGGTGGTACGACCGGGTGAGGATGAAAACACCTGTTGTAATGGATATAGGACTTTCTGGAGCTCTAGACTTTGTTGCGCAGGCAATTCAGTATCTATACAGGGGGCAAAGGTGAGGGGAACATGATCAGGAGAGCCGGACAAGACTGGAGGAGGGCCTTCCCATTTCTTTAGGTGATTCACGTAATATATCTGTTTTGTACCTCGTGTGGGAGCTAGTTCTAACTCGTATGTGACAGGAGTCACCTGTCGAAGGATGGAATAAGGACCCTGCCACTGTCCTAGGAGCTTCTGGTCTGATGACGGCATCATCAATAGAAGCAGATCACCCACGGCAAAGGCCCGTGTTTTTGTGCCCTTGTCGTATTGCCCTTTTTGATTGTTTTGTGCGCTCTCCAAGTTTTGTCTGACAATGTCTCATATCACAGATAGGTGTGTTTTTAGGTTCTCTATAAATTCAGGAAGGGGACGGGTACGGTCTGGTTCCGCTTCCCATACTTCTTGAGCCATGTCTAAAAGGGTACGAGGGGGTCGACCATACAGTAGTTCATAGGGTGAATAACCGGTGCTGCTCTGTGTTTTACAGCGAATGGCGAACAAGGCAAGTGGTAACATATTTTCCCACCTTCTTGCTTCTAATCCCAGCAATTTCTTTAGTGTTTGTTTCAAGGTGGCGTTGTATCTCTCGAATAACCCATCGGTTTGCGGATGGTACGCCGATGTTCTGATCTGTTTTATCCCTAGTTGGGAGCAGACCTGTTTCATGAGGGCTGAGACAAAAGGGGTGCCCTGATCGGTCAGGATCTGCCGGGGAAACCCCACTCTGGAGAACACTGAGATGAGGGCTTTGGCGATGTTCTGTGTAGTGGGTTAACGCAATGGCAGGGCTTCAGGGAAGCGCGTGGCATAGTCCACGATGACTAAGGCATAGCGACAGCCGCTTAGGAAGGGTAAGAGGGGTCCGATAATGTCCATCCCTACTCTGCTGAATGGGACATCAATGACAGGAAGAGGTTGTTAGGGGTACTCTCGGGGGTCGATATCTGCT
The DNA here is from genome assembly GCF_964263255.1 of Lissotriton vulgaris. NCBI lineage: Eukaryota > Metazoa > Chordata > Amphibia > Caudata > Salamandridae > Lissotriton > Lissotriton vulgaris. The sequence goes on along the minus strand of NW_028255812.1, from coordinate 301,168 downwards.
ATGCTTTTGGCACACGGGGCACTCCTGGCAATAAGTCTTAATGTGTTGGTAAACACCGGGCCAGTAGAACTTTTCTAGGATCGCTTGACTGGTTTTTTCCTCGCCAAAATGGCCCCCCAGGAGGTGGCTGTGGGCAAGGAACAGGACTTTGTCTCGGAAGGGGCCAGGGACCAGAAGTTGGGGATTTTGCTGTGTCCCTCCCTTACGGTATAACAACCCATTTTTTAAAAAAAGTAGGGACCTACATTAAGGGGATCCTCGTTGTCTAGTGCTCTTCCCCACGCCTCCTGCAGGAGAGGGTCTTTTGTTGTGCTGCCCTGAATTCCCTGTCGGTCTGCCAGGGATGCTCGTCCGGTATCACTGGGAAAACACTGGTGTACTCTCTCTTTTCTTTCTTCTTCTGTGTTTTGGATTTGTGGGGTGTAGACACCATTGATGGGGAAGACAGACCCTGAGGGAATGGTGCTTCTTCCCACCATCGGGTCAGGGAATCGGTCGTGTCCTGTAGAAGTCTAGGCAGTCCGGAATAGTCGCTCCCCAAAATAGCCTGTTCTGGAAGAGCCGGTACAAGACCCACTGTGAGGGTGGTTCCTGGGTCTTTGGGGTGTTTCACATGAACTTGGGTGGTCGGATATCTTTTAGTGTCTCCGTGGACGCATTGAATGGTGACCATGCCAGATGGGGGGCCAACAGGGAGGCCATGTCTTGTGGTCTGAGGACGCTCTGTCGACACCCAGTGTCTGCTAGAGCCATGACTGTCTGTCCGTCGATGTTCACTGGACAACGGAATGGGGGTGGTGCAGTAGCTGGAACAGAACAGACATAGTTCTGGTCAAGGCCTACCTCCATGGGCTCCTCCTTGCGGGGACACACCCGAGCAATGTGTCTGAAACCCCCACAACTGTAACATTGGGGTCCTGGGTTGGTAGGTCGAGGCAGTATAGGGGTGGGTATGAGAGGGGTTGGTTCTGGTCTTCTCGGTAGAGGCGGTCGGTGGGGTCGGATGCCTGTGGAGGGGTGTGTTTTATGTGGGTGTTCCTCCTTGCCTCGCTGTACGTCTTGAGCTCGACTGTAGGCGCTTGCTATTTCCACTGCGGCTTCCAGTGTAAGACGGGCATGTTGTCGAACCCACCTTTGAGTGCCTGGATGCAATGAAGCCAGGAACTGCTCCAGGTATACTTTCTCAAGGATTTTTTCTTTGGTGGAGGCATCGGGCCTAAGCCATCGGTTGGCTAAATCCTTGATCCTGAAGGAAAGGGCTCTGGGGGTTTCTTGAGGCCCTTCCTTGGCCTGGCGTAACTTTACTCGGTAAGTCTCATCGTCTATGCCCAGCCGTTCGAGGATGCACTTCTTGATGTCCCCATAAGGGGTGTTGCCCTGTATATTAGCCTGTTGGTACGCGGCTTGCAAGTCGCCGGTCAACAAGGTCCCAAGGTATTGGCCCCAACGCTCGACAGGCCAAGAGGCGGCCTGTGCTAACCTCTTGAAATTAGTAAAGAAGTAGTCCGGGTCCTCCCCCGGCACGTACTTCTGGAGAACCACGGAAGTCAGGGATGTCACTGGTCTCTGTTTTCCCAGGGCGTCGGTCAATTTCCCCATAACCTGTTTGTGCGTGTCCCCCTGCCCTTTGAGTACATCGTGGAGCTGGCCTCGGTCGTCCTCTGCGGTCTTCAGGAACCGCTCCATTAATTTCCCCAACTGTTCCTGGGACTCGTCCATCCTCTTCATCACGGCCTCCATGCTTCCAGGAAATCCCACTTCTGACACCAGATGGGAACGTGGGCGGTCGGCAGGCTGGAAAAGCAGGCAAGGAGGCCGGATGTAGTGGGCAATAGTGGACTTTTATTGCACACTAGGCAGTTCTTATAACAAAAACAGGGGAAACAAATACAAGGCTCCAAAAACGGGGTGTACAGTCTTCGTCCGCCTTAGAGTGTTGCAGGGGCTCGGTAGGGGTCCAGGTCTTGGGTGTAGACGTCTTCAGAAGTCAGGGGAATCCTCGGAGGGCAATAGGAGAAAACAAGGAGAAGGAGCCTTTAGTCCCACTGGGGCTTGAGGTTTTTGTACCGTAACCTTCATCGGGGTGTGAGGAAGTAGAAAGGACCGTGAGGAAATGGCAGGTAGGACATGGAAGGGTAAAGTACAGAGGGTGTTCTATGAGGTTTGTGCAGGGGAAGTCTTTACACAGTGCGAGGTGCTATACAATATATACAGGGTGCCGAGCTACTACAGATGACGTGTCTAGGATAGAGGGAGTTATTTTACAGGGGCCAAAGTATTTACACAGAGCACCTAGCGTGCTTTAAAGAAGGTAGCTGGTACTCACGGTCTCCGCCGCAACTCTCCGTCGAGTTGCGGCCGCTCTTCAGACACCTCCGGGGGACACCACCAGTCTTCAGACCACTCGTCGAAATCTCCTGCCACGATACTCCAACCGCTTCTGAATTCCCACTTCCGTCTTTTCTGTGTCCTGACGTCGGCGAAGAGGCGGGACTTCCGGGGTCACGGTGAAGTCTTTCCGGGTCGTTGTCTCTCCTGATTGGATCGTGTAATAGAGAGAGGGGCGGGATTGCCGTTGTCATGGACGCTTTTGTGGTTGTTTCTGACCTCGGTTCCTGGAAGGGAGAGCGTCGGAGGGGCGGCAATCCTGGCGGGGGGAGTAAGGGACTCGCGCCCCGTGGGGCAATATCACAGGGTTACACCACTATTGCCCTTGAAGTTAATTGCTGACCAGGTAAGTATCCTCCCAAGCAGAGGTTAGTACTCTTGTGTTTTACAAATGCCAGTGTCCAGGCTTCCGTAGATTCCAGTGCCTTCCATGTCTGGGACGAGTGATCCTAATATTGATAATAGGTCTGACACTGCAATAGTTTGACTTATGAAGAGTACAAATAGCCATCCATGTGCCCCTCCCTGATTTTATTTGGAAGGAAATCCTGACGTAGCCACACTCAGGGTTTTTGTCCCAATTTTTTTGCCTGAATTGGAGCTAAAAATTGAGTGTTGTCAGATTGAGAGCACAGTGATTGAATTGTGGAATAATAGAACATGTTTCATATGGATGCCTATACCGTACAGGCCTGACAAAATGGGTGCTCATGCTTCTAGCTCTTGATTCAATGTCAGTTCCAGTTTAATATTTGAGCTGTGGGACATTAGAAAAAACTCAGTTTTCCGAAGATTCAGTTTCATGCTGTTTGAATTCATTCAGTTTTGTATTGCCCTTAAACCCCATTGCAGGGTGTGTAGATCATTGATCGAAGACAGTTAGATATACAGTTGTGTGCTATCAGTAGACTTGTGGAACAGTAGTCCGGTGTCTACAAGTGACAGCCCTAGAGGTTTTATATATTGCTTGAATAGGACCAGGGAGATTATGAAACAATGAGGGACCCCACAAACTACCAGATCGGTTCGAGATGAGTAATTCTCCAGTTTTACTACATAGGATCATCCTTTTAGGAAGGATCTGAACCAAATTAACACTGAATCTCTGATGCCCATTCTTCCTTAAAGGGTCTGTAGGAGTAGGCCATGGTCAACTATGTTAAAGGTAGCCGACAGGTCCAGGAGAATGAGGAGGCAGGCCTCACTATGATCTTGGATGCAATGAATATCATCAAGCATTTTCTGTGTTTACTTAGCTGTGCTATAATCTTCTCCGTACCTCGATTGTGTTGATGTTAAAAGTACGTTCTTCACTAAATACTTGGGGGCAGATTTAAACTGCCTTATCTATAGAGATGCGTCGGTTTCCCTGTACCAACCTGTGATACCCTTGTGACACCATGGAGGCATTGTATTTACAATACAGTGCACTAAGGAGCAAGGATTAACAGATGCATCAGAAACTCTGACCCAGCTGTTGGCGCAAAAGTCACGCATTTCTGGAGACATGTCGTCAACACGACGCAACTCCAGCAATGCATGTTGAACCCTATTCTCAGAACACTGCTCACTCCTTATGCCTGCTTCAAGTATGGTTTTGACGCAGTGGTGTCGAAGAAGTGGCACAGTGGAATCTTGAAGATTTTACTGTGTCACTTTTATGAGGCTTTCCTGCGTGGGGACGCCCACCATGCATACATTATATCAGACGCAGGAATAATGTGCCACACGGCTTCACAATGTGACGCATCTCCCTAGATGTGTCACGTTGTAAATTGGTCGTATTTTTTATGTCACTGCTGCGTCACAAAAGTGACGCAACGGCAGTGCAAAAGTGTTGCAAGGGGCTTGTAAATCTGCCCCTTATTCTTTTGGGTGGAGTTGCATTTCTCATTGGCTTTCCACAGCTTTGGGAGGTTGGATACGGGACTAAAAATGTCCAGAATGTCTGGGTCTGCATTGAATGTCCCAAGAATATAGGTGAGCGGGCCCAGTTCGAGGTTATTAGGATACTTTGATGCAACAGTGAAGTATTAATAAAGGCAATCCAGAATAGTGCGAACAGCTGAAAGTTAGATTTAATTATCTTGGCTTGAGCATTGTCCCTGAAGTAGTATGTGTGACGCATTTGATGTGATTCTTTTGTGAGGTCCTCCAGTTATATTATCTGGATGGAACCACAATTGCCAGCTTTTTGTGGCATATGAATAGAGGGTTGAATAAGTTTGGTGTTGACGACTTCTTTTATTTTGGCGATTTTGTTAGAGAATTAGGATAGGAATGTATGTCCTTTCTCATTAGAAGGAGACGCAATCACTGCATAGGAAACTGTGGTGTTAACTTTTATATAAATATTAATCGAGTAGGGCTAGTAGAGTGGGATACTTAATTCTGGGTGAAAGGTGCTTTTACTTTTGAAATTTCAAGTTGATACATTTTTCGAGGCAGCGGTCTATCTGGTGGTCAAGACCTTTATAGTTAAAGACATAAAAGAAGGTGAAACCTCCATAGATTTCCTAGTTTGGAGACTAATAATCATTTGGGGAAGGAGTGGGAGGTTGGCATTACACATACAGCATTACATCTCCTACCACTTCCATAATAAATCAGCTGCAGTAGCTGAGAGGTACACTAAGAAATGAGGAATTACCGGGAAAATCAGTAGTTCAGAGTCACATGCCCCTGATAACTCTTAAATTTAGGGTATGACATTTGCCTGCTTGATTCCTCTCGGTGTTCTGAAGCTGAGCTTAGAATAAGAGTATCCTGAGGGGATTTTAAACATCACATAGTTTGTTAATATCATTGGCTTGAACATCCATTACAAACGCATTAAATTAACATATCTAATGGTCGTAGTGAAGCACCCTGACTTTCTAGTTGTAAAGACCTTCATCGCTCTACATGTGCATTACTCAAGACTACCTAATACATGAATAGCAGAGCGTGGTGCAGCTATTAGACCAGACAGTGCCTGGCACACACCTTTTGCTTTAATGTATTCCAGTCTTACGTTTTACACGGAATCACACATAGAACAATGTTCTTCGAACTTCCAAGTTGACCCTTTCCAATGCACTCTCCTAACATATTTAGATTCCTAGAAAAATTGTTGATCATAAGAGCAATCATAAAATCTCTAATTATTTGAAATTGGACAAAGCATACAAGACAGATTGCTGAGTAAAACCAGGTGTGACGTGGAGGGTGTCCAGGCACGTAGAAATAAACCAGTACCACATGAGGGAAGCATGCACTAAAGACTCGATGCACACATCCTTACCAGCTATAGCTAGTTACAGCTCGACCAATGCAAAAATATCACACACATGTCACGGTAGTGTTCACATTAATATGAGCTTTGGAGCTTCAAAGGGAAAAGAGAAAATCTTTAAGGCAATGCATGTCCTAGTCTCAACACGTTTAATTTTACATTCCTTTTACTTTTTGTATATTTTTCCGACCTTAAGGGTGACCCGAAAGGCCTATCTCTCGACTTTTTAATGTTTCCGAGGGCAGCTTTTAGAAATTTCTGGCATAACAACCAGAGTCCATCTATCGATCTCAAAGAATTAAAGACAAAGCAATTGGCTGATATTTTAACCTCACCCTCTAACCTGCATGGCAAACAACGATCTCTGTGTCAGCAACATTATACCACTTTCATTTATTGCTTAGATTCCATCCACGATGTTGGTAGAGATGTGTTTTACGTTCCATTAAATGATTATAAAATGAAGATACTTTAAATTATTTGTTTTTTCTAATTTATTTTGCAAATCAACATCGTACATGAGGTTACTCATTTTAGAAATCAGTGTAAAGAATTTTAAGAATGCATTCAAAAAAGGCAAGCAGTTGATAGCATTTTCACTGCAATCAATACCCAAGTGTTCCCTTATTGTTTTTCACAATTGCTCAATAAGTCAGCTAATAGCATATCTGTATTGCCATAAATAGAGAGTAAATTTAATATATTCTCTGGGCCTGATTCAGAAAAGTAACGTGCACTTTTGTGTACATTTACTCTTTTTCAGTATTTCAGTGATTTTATGACTGTGGAGATTCCACAGTCGGGGCGTAGATTGTGGGCTGCCTCTTTTAGTCAACATTAATGTGGTACCTGGTAAGAATTTAGGGGCGAATTCCAAGTTTGCCTGTCTGTGGACCGCTAAACCCAAGGTGGTGCAGAAGTGGCAGTTCGGCAACCGCTGTACTGGCAGTCCGACTGCTGTATTATGACTATAGCAGTCGGACCACCATTGGACCTCAGCAACTGCAGGGGATCCATGATCCGGTAACAGTGGCACGGTGGTCTCAGGCCCGCAATATGCTGGAGGTGCAGCTGCAGCACCACCAAGCATATTATGAGTTCCTCACCACCACAGACCTACAGGGCTCCCATTTGCCTCACGGCCGGGGGATGCATGCAGGGGGGCTGTGCATGCATCCCCTGTTCTTGCACTGCATGGACTGCACAGTACATGACGCGCAGGAACGGGCTATGGTGGTCCCTCTGTGCTGATTTTCTAAGGCTCACTTATGAGCCTTAGAACTGCACTGCAGTGGGACCACCAAAGAACCGCCTTCCAGACCAGGAGATAACTTCTAATCTGGTGGGCGGGTGGCAGTCGACTTTGGTGGTGTGGCAGCAGGGTACTTGCATGGCGGCCTGCTGCCACACCACTAAAGTCATAATCAGGCACTTAGTCACCAACAAGCAAACTCTTAATTCCTTTCAACTTTCACATGTGTGGCTTGGTAACATAGTCTATGTTTACATTTTGCATAATTTGATATGTAGAACAGATTTAATTGTTTAATTAGTACTGTAAGTCTCAGAATTGTATGTAAATACTGTAAATCATCAATGGATCTTGATATTGTACAAGCTATAACTCACTCTATCCATAACTGAAGCTACACTTATTCATTCATCTTTATGATTCACTCAAGCCTGCAATGCCTTTTGCATAGCATGTGTACACACCCTAATAAACACACTGTAGTACTAGTTTTAGTAACGTTTGACATGTTGTGCTAAGTTTCTTTTATTATTCTACATACAGCCTGAGTGAATCCTTCAGCTGGGACAGAAATCCTTGTAACTGCAGCAGGGCAACACACAGAGCCATAACAACAACAACTGATATGTACATATACTAACAAGATGTGTGTTTTATGACAAACCTACATGTAAATGTTAAACTATGTTTAGCGTTGTCTTCATAGTGTATTAAAAAATATTCTTGACATGTATACTGCTACACCAGGATTTGATCATGTATACCTATTTAGATTTTTAGGCCTTGAGTTGTGGCCCCATACACAATTTGCCACAAAAATGACCTTTTGTTCTAGTAGTGCTATCACAACAGGACTGGCACCCAATTCTAGCAATGCTATCACAACAGGACTGGCACCCAATAGCAGACGGATGTTAAAGACTGGCAAGTACTATATAAGCTCTTTTTGAGGATCACTGACACAATATCGAACACAACAATATTGAGAAACAGAAATATTCTGCGAAAAATATTGATTGAAAAAATATTGTTTCCCTATATTTATAATGGTAAGTACAAAAATTTTAAATCAAATATTGTTTCACCCCAATATCATTAAAACATACTAAAATATATATATTTTAATTTGTATATAGTTTGAAATTGTAAATCTTGAATATTTTAATATATTGCCGTGGTGTGCTGATGAATAAAAGAAACTCACCTGCACTCTGGGTCTTCCGTGTTCTTTCCTGTGTGGTGGTCGATTAATGGAGCCTGTCGCAGTGAAAAGTGCAGTGCGGATATATATATATATATATGTATATATATATATATATACTTATATAAACACACACATATATATGTGTGCATACTTATATATACATATATGTAATGTCACACATTAATAAAAATATAAATTGTGCATTACATAAAAATCTTTGGGTTATTTATTAAAATGTACTACCATAAAAAGCATAAATATATCTAAATATCTATGTAAAGATATATATATATATATATATATATATATATATATATATATATATATATATATATATATATATATATATATATATGAAACCTAAAAAATAATAACAGATAAACTGCAAAACTTTATATATATAAACAAATCATATAAATTAAACAAATAAACAAATATTCTTAATAGATACATGTAAATAATATTAATGAAAGTCTGGAAATAATAGAAATACTATTCCCTCTACAGTCTGTGCAACAGTAGGTAAAGCCATACTATTCTCACAACAGTCTGTGCAACAGTAGGGAAAACGTTGGACTATGGAGGGGTAAAGTTTACTGTTCCACTGCAGTATGTGCAACAGTTGGGAAAGTACTTCACTTCAAAGACATACCATATTTGAATAACCCTATTAATTTACAACAAATATAAAACTCTTAATAATTAACCAAATAAAAAAATATAAAAATAAAAAACATTCCACAATAAACATGATTATTAAAGTAAACAATGTAATATGTAATGATGAATTAAAAATAATTATTATGTATTTATTACTTAATTAACTTCCCACACTATGCCCCACAAACCTATCTAGAAGTATAGGGTGAGAAGGTAATTAAGTAATAATTAATTAACAATATGTCTTTCTATATTAATAATACCTATTTAATTGATTGCTAATTATGTTATATTTATTTATTTTAGTTATATTTTAAGGGTAAGCCTACCCTTAAAATATAACTAAAATAAATAAATATAACATAATTAGCAATCAATTAAATAGGTATTATTAATATAGAAAGACATATTGTTAATTAATTATTACTTAATTACCTTCTCACCCTATACTTCTAGAAACCCAGAAACCCATTTAATAAATAACTTAACAAATATAAAGATTGCACAATTTATTGAATAATAAATGAATAACTAATAGTTAATTAATTATACCTAATTAATTTCCCATCTTACATCCCTACAAACCTAACATCCCACTATGACACTATAAATTACTATTAGCAAATAAATTTAAAATGATGAATCAAACAATAATACAAAATATTGGTAAAAATCATACACAAAATAACACACAAAATTAATATTTTAACTAAAATATATTAAGATAATTTCAAAGCAATATTTTGAATGACTATATTATTGAAAAATCGATATTCTTGTGAACAATGGGCTAGATGTAGGTAATTTAAATTTACTGATTCGAAAATATTGAATTTTACCGATTCAGTATTTTCGAATCAGTAAATGCTATGTAGGTAATTAATTGGTAAAAAATACCGAATCGTTAAGATTCGGTATTTACCAAATTGGTAAGTACCGATTTGGTATTTGCCATTCTTTCCTATGGGCCTGGAGGCCCATAGGAATGAATGTCAATTACTGAATCGGTAATTACCGATTCGGTAAAATTGAGAAAAAGTCAAGGGTGGCAGGGTGTCACTTTGACACCCTGTTGCACCCTTGATTAGTGCTTGTGTGCACATGTGGCACGCATACATGCCCTATGGGCATGTATGTCTGTCACATGGCACAGGTGTAAATGCACATATTTGCATTTACATAGGAATTTGTTATTTACCACCAACTAATAGTTGGTGGTAAATAACGAATCCTTTAAGCCCAGAAGCACTGTTTGAAGTGCTTCCTACATTTCAATTACCGATTCGGTAAATACCGAATTGGTAAATGATGATTCGGTAAATACTGAATCGGTAAATGATGATTCGTAAATACCGAATCGGTAAATACTGATTCGTTATTTAGCAAATCGGTAAATATGCCCCCTACATAGGAAAAGTCTATTACCGGTCGGTAACGGCCTATTTCGACCGTTACCGACCGGTAAATGATGATTCGGTAAATACCGAATCGGTAAATGATGATTCGGTAAATACCGAATCGGTAAATTATGATTCAGTAAATACCGAATTGGTAAATATGCCCCCTACATAGGAAAAGTCTATTACCGGTCGGTAACGGCCGATCTCGAGCATTACCGACCGGTAATAGGCCACCTACATCTGGCCCAATATTCCTGCATCACACTATTTTGTTCCTGACATTTCTGTAACTCAATATGGAGTGGGGAAGTGGAGTGGAGAAGTGTGGCTCAACGCTTAGAGCGGCAGGCCTTGATGCAGAACGCTGGTCAGGGACCAGGGTTCGATTCCCGCCTCAGCGGGTTTCGGGCTTAAATTCCTCTGACCGGATATTCTTGCCTCAGTGCCAATTCTAAGCATGGGTCCCACGCTGCAACTCTGGGCAATAGCTTGCTTAGTCTCCACAAAGGCCCCCTGATACACATGGGATGCCTGGTTTCACCATGGGATGCCCAGGAGTGGACACCCCACAAGGAAAAGCCAGGAGGGGTTCCCTTGTGGTAGGAGTACAAGCGCCGGGATGCCTCCGGGTCACTGTTCGCGCTATACAAATACGCCACATTTACAATATTTACAACTATTTTGGCCAAGTAACCTTTTTGATAAGTATGTAATATCTTGACTTTATTCCTGGCATGGTAGATGTTTGTATTTTATCCCACATCCCTAGTTATCTACAATCTCAATATGCCAGCCTGTTGTGTTCACTTACTAGTATGTCGTAAATGTAAGGGTAGGAATTTACTGTATGTTTGGCGTTATTCAAGGTATCCTTATACCTTTTGGTGTGCCTTTCAAAATGATTAGTTCAAACGTGCACCTAGCATCATATTGTTTGACATACAATGACTTATTCTAATATGTATGTCTCTTTTTCCTGTCAGTATTTGTCATAAAACAGCCACTGGTGTCAACCTGGAGAAAATCATCAGATAGGATATCAGGAGACATTCTGGTAGTCACAATTAGGCCCTCTGCCATCCGTCCATAAACTCTTTAGCTCATAATGTACAAACTCACTAACTCGTTGGTATCTCATTAGAAAGTTTAAAAAAATTCTAAAGCCATTTCCTGGTGCTGTCAAATCTCCTGTACATGTTTCTGTTTTTAGCTGCTTTTGTGTTCCTTAAAACATACTAAGATTGACTATCTAAATTGCACACACATCTTCTCTTTCTAGCTGCTGGATAGGCCTGGGCATAATTATAAGTATTCTGGAGTAATTCGGTAACTATGCGTTACTCTTGTGACACATAATTACTGACTTTACCTAAAAATGCCACTTCATGTAACTAGTTCACCTTTTTGCAGAAAGATCAGACCATAAGAAGCACTGAAACAACACAATAGCACGAACCTTCTCATTCGTTTTTTTTGTGAACATTGTCAGAATTCTCAGCAGTCATCTGGAGCGCAGGCGGCAGTACTTTAATGCAACTAGTCACAGTCAGCATTTTGAGAATATTTTTACTCAAGCAGCCAGAAAATCTACTCGATATGCATTTTCTATTTTATATTTTACCCGAAAGGAAAGTTTGAGTATTTTTTTAAATACTTTCTAAACAGGAAGGAAGTGCCACAGAGATTGGGAGGCTACTGTAAACACAGTATCAACTTCCGCCAGACCCGGCACCAAGAAAGCATCCCGGTTTACCGACGAACTCAAGAGCTCCAAGAAGAACTGCTGAGCCCTCGAGAAATCCTGGCGCAGAGACCCAACTACAGACAACATGACCACCCTCAAGCTCGCCACTCGAAAACACCACCAGCTGATCCACACCACCAAGAAAACCGCATTCAAGGAACGACTTGACAATAACGCCCACAACAGCAAGGAACTCTTCAACATCGTCAAAGAGCTCTCGAACCCTAGCGGCGGAGACAACGACATCACCCCATCGCAAGAACTCTGCAACTCGCTCGCCTCGTTCTTCCACAGCAAGATCGCAGACATACACAACAGTTTCAGCACACAGCCGACGCACCCTACGACTACACACCAACGCCCCCCACTACCACCATCTGCGCCTGGACCCTGGTCAACACCGAAGACACTATCCGCACGATGAACTCCATCCACTCCGGATCACCAACCGACCCCTGCCCTCACCACATCTTCAACAAGGCCGACTCCGTCATCGCACCCCACCTGCGGGACATCATCAACGCCTCCTTCGACACCGCCACCTTCCCAGAGAGCTGGAAGCACGCCGAACTCAGCGCCCTACTGAAGAAACCATCAGCAGACCCCACCGAACTCAAAAACTACCGACCCATCTCGCTCCTACCTTTTCCTGCCAAAGTCATTGAGAAGACCGTCAACAGACAGCTGGCCGCCTTCCTCGAGACGAATGGATCCCTCGACCACTCACAGTCTGGCCTCCGGGCCAACCACAGCACCGAGACCGCCCTCATCGCAGCCACCGACGACATCAGATCCCTGCTCGACAATGGAGAAACAGCGGCCCTCATCCTCCTGGACCTCTCTGCGGCGTTCGACACGGTCTGCCACCGCACCCTAGTACAGCGCCTCAGCAACATCGGAATCCAAGAGAAGGCACTGGAGTGGATCATCTCCTTCTTCGTGGAAGAACCCAGAGAGTCCGCCTCCCCCCGTTCAGATCCGAGGCCACCGAAGTCATCTGCGGCGTACCCCAAGGGTCATCACTCAGCCCCACGCTGTTCAACATCTACATGAGCCCCCTTGCGGCCATCGCACGCCAACACAACCTCAACATCATCTCCTACGCCAACGACACACAGCTGATCCTCTCCCTCACCATCGACCCCACCACCGCCAGAACCAACCTTCACGAAGGGATGAAAGACGTAGCCGAGTGGATGATGAACAGCCGCCTGAAACTGAACTCAGATAAGACAGAAGTCCTCATCCTGGGATCTTCGCCCTCCGCCTGGGACGACTCCTGGTGGCCCCCTGCCCTGGGCAGCGCACCCAAACCGACAAACCACGCACGCAACCTGGGCTTCATCCTGGACTCCTCCCTCTCCATGACCAGACAAGTCAACGCCGTCTCCTCGTCATGCTTTAACATCCTCCGCATGCTACGTAAGATCTTCCAGTGGATCCCCACCGAAACCAGGAAGATGGTTACCCAGGCCCTCGTCACCAGCCGTCTGGACTACGGCAACTCCCTCTATGCCGGAACCGCAGCCAAACTTCAGAAGAGACTCCAACGCATCCAGAACGCCTCAGCACGCCTCATCCTGGACATTCCCCGACACAGCCACATCTCCAAACACCTGAGAAACCTGCACTGGCTCCCCGTCAGCAAGAGAATCACGTTCCGACTCCTCACCCACGCACACAAAGCTCTCCACAACCAAGGCCCAAGATACCTCAACGACCGCCTGACCTTCTACACTCCCACCCGCCAGCTACGATCGACCAGCCACGCCCTCGCCGCCGTCCCCCGCATCCGAAGAGTCACAATGGGAGGAAGATCCTTCTCCTACCTGGCTGCCAAGACGTGGAACTCCCTCCCCATCCACCTCCGCCTGACCCAAGACCACCTCTCCTTCAGGAAGCAACTCAAGACCTGGCTGTTGAGCAGTAGCGGACCCCCTTCCCCCAGCGCCTCAAGACCCTACGGGTGAGTAGCGTGCTATATAAATGCTTTGATTGATTGATTGATTGATTTCTGTCCTGAAGTATGCACCCTCTGCTTTGTCCTACCTTGGTCACTTGCGATTCGGATTTTAGCAGAAAAGTATCACTCTATCTCACATCATTGAAATCTTAACTTTTTGGGAAAAATCAAGTACATTTAACACAGCACTTTGGAAAATCATTATTGTTTGAGGGAGGGCATGCACCAGTATTTTCAGTTCTTTAAAAAAAATGATATCTTTGTTGGTGGGTGGCCTGAGTTTGGGCTGGAATAGCTCCTGTGGGTTTAATGTTTTTAAAGGGGCAATGTCTGCACTTTTTTGATGATGGAAGCCTAGGGTTACATTTACTTTTTCTCCATTTCTATTGTAGGTTTTTAAAATGTTATACTGATTTGCTTATCATTTTACTATTATGATGTTTTACTGTTTGGGCCTAGTCTGCCCCACACTAGGCTTTCGGTGTGTGTTTGATGTATTGTCCACATTCTTAATGGTGTTGTGCTATATGCTGTTTAAAAAGATTTAGGGCCACATGTACAACCATTTTTAGGTGTTGCAATTGGAGAATCAGATCATATGCGACCGCTAAAACTGCTTTTGCAATGTACTAATCCTGTTTTGAGATTTGGTAACCTATTACCGGCTCACAAAATAGGGTTTGCTAGTCACTATTAGGTAGGGGCGTTTCAAGGACATCCCTTCCTAAAATGGAGTTGCAATGGCATATATAAATGTTTTGCAAACAGAATGTGGTTGAAAAACCTTCATATTCTACCGACTTCATGAAGGAGGTGGTAACCCATTCACAAACAGGAAGGGGTCCCCGGGGACCCCTACCGCTTTGAGAATGTGGGCACCAGCAATTTTTAGGAGCATGGATCACTGTGTTCTCTTAAACAATGAAATGGAGACTTTTCATTTTTCTTTTTTAAATGCATCCTGTTTTCCTTTAAGGAAAATGGGCTGCAATTCAGAATTATTTAAAAAGCAATCACAAACAAGATGATCTGCTAAACCCTGCAGACCACACTCCTTGTGATTACAGGCCATTCCCAATAGGTTGCAAATGACAACTCTTTTCTAAAAGAACCCTCACTCACCATAGAGGTGACATGCTTCATCATTGGGTTTGTTCACAGGGGGGGCTGACTATCCCCTCCTGTGTGCTACCACGCCTGCGAGTGCAGCGGAGCAGGTATGTGTGAAAAGTGGTGATCAGTGAAAAAAAGTGTGTGGTTAAAAGATCACAACTGTGCCTCAACAGACTTTATTCAGGGCCAGTTGTTTCACATTAAAAATTTGGTATGATCACTGGATGTTTTAATTTTTGTCCAGGGATACCAATAGGTGACTGGTCAACATGTTTCTGCTGTAAAAAGCTCAAATCAGCTCAGCTTTCTTCAGGACCAAAAAAGTAAATAAAACAATCCTACGGGGGTCCAAGCACGCTAAGGCCTGCCCACACAGTTAGGAAATGAAAAGTGAGGTAAAATAACAATTTTGTACTGTCCTCAGGATAACTCACGGTTTACCCATCCAACTCCCGTTAATCTTCAGGCGTTGTATCTGTGAACAAAAATGACATATTCAATCTTATTCTATATCTATCCTTCAAACTTACGTGACCATTACTCAACTTGTATGAACTTATTCACGCTAATTCAGATATTGACTATTAATTCTACCCTTCATTTGTTCAGATGGGGATATTGGTGGTGTCTACCCTATTTCCCACCACAAGTAGGTTCAAGACTATATTCCCTACATTTATGAAAAAAGAGAGGAAAAAGGGAAAAAAAATCCCTTTATGTCAAACTTAGCTTTCTCTTTGAAAACTTTTTAATAAATGTTTCATATCAACAGTAGATTTAAAAATCAGACAAAGGAGTATTTTAAGTGGCAGACCAACAGTAGTTATTTTCTGGTGCAAAGAGGATTTCAGCATTGAATGAGAGAGTTAAGCATAAAAATAGGAGTTGTGGCAAACTTACAGTGCTCGTTTTTGTGAACCGCTACATGGGCTCAGAGGGATCAGCAGATCTTCACTCGCTGTCAGAATCTGTATAATCCAAAAGAGACCCATTCAGTTCGACCTAGATATCGTCATTTATATGACAAGCCAAACTATGAAAATATCTCATGAAACGACGTCGTTTCATTAGATAACCCAATCAATTTTGAAGGTTTACTCACTGCAGACCGCGAGACTCGCCGCCTCTCAACCTACTCGGTTGCTCCCAAAGGCCCGGAACGCGCTGTGCTCGCGTTTCTCTGCTGTTTAGTTCAATTCCGTGTCGCGCGTGCGTGACGTCACGCGTAGCGGAACTTGAACGCACCACGTGGTCTACAGTGGTTGCCGTGGTGATATGTAGCAACATGTTCTCCGGACCTCAACTCTTCAGTACGGCGGTATATTGTTTTGCATAGTTTTGCTAGGAAACCATGGAAACCGCCATTAGTCTGAGTTACGCGGGGATGGTAAAGCCCCTCATCTAATTTGCTACCATAATGTTAACCCTGAGACCAATAATGTTTGGAATACCTAGGTTAGTATATGTATTTAAGAGCAACAATAACATTGCGTGTGCAGTGGGTGCGGAGCCCATACAATTCACAACCCATTGTCGTGCGATAAAGTCTGGGCCAATAACCTCTGGGCAATTATTATTTCTATGAGAAGGACTGGGATCTAGCAGTTACGCAGCCTGTGTAGTCGGCGCAGGACTCCTAAGCGTGGTGACGCTAAGTATTTCAATAGAGGTGACACATATATGAATAATTGTTTTCGGTTAGACTGGTAACCATAGATAGATTTCCTGAAAGTTGGATCAAAAAAGTGCCTCTCATGTGTCACATAGGATTGTTTCACAAGTAGCAATGTGAACACTGTGAGTACCTCACCGTAAGATATTGCCCCATGGGATTTCATCATTCAATCCCACGCGGTGGGTAGACAGTCGATGTATCCACTGTTGCTCCTGTTCGAACAGCCTTTGTTCATTGGCCCCTGCCAGGTGTTCAATAATGGTCCAAGGAAAACTGTCCTGTGAATGGTTGTGTTCTAGAAAGTGTGATGTCATTTTGGTGTTGTTTTTCCCACACCGTATGCTACTTCTATGTTCACACATATGCAGTTTCACCATCCTCTTCGTCATTCCCACATATTTGAGGTCACATGGGCAAGTTATTAAATACACCACATTCGTGGTGTTACAGTTAGTGTGGGTTCTTTGTTCCCACACTCTGTTAGGTTCTAGACTCAAAGTCTTTGAGGGGCTTGTGAGTGGGCAGACACTACAATTACCACAGGGATAGTGGCCGGTCACTGGTGGTAATCCCCACATATTCAGAACACTCTGAGTCGGCTCCTGTCTTTTCTTAGGGCGAGTGTGCACCAGGGAGTCCTTTAGGCTTCTCGCCCTTTTATAGGAGAACAAAGGTTTCTCCCAATTACAAGAGTTGGATGTCAGTATTCTCCAGTGTTTTGAAATACTGCGTGCTACCATGTTAGAAGCTGTGTTAAACGTTGTCACGCAGGTGAGTGGTACCTCCTTATTCTCTGTCTGGGTTTTGTCCTCCAGAAGGGCATCACGATTTTGGTTTTGAGCCCTTTTGTTGCTAGTAGTTAGGAGCTGTTTGGGATAACCTCTCTTTTGCATTTTTTCTGTTAACTCCTTGGCCTGTGTTTTATAGTCTTGTATGTCCGAGCAGTTTCTCCGAATTCGAAGAAATTGCCCAAAAGGCAAATTTTCCCTGAGAGGGCGTGGGTGGAAGCTAGTATAGTGTAGCAAATTGTTCTTGCTGGTGGGCTTGTGGTGTGTTTTTGTTCTGAGTATATTACCCACCCTTTGGATAGTCACATCCAGGAACACTACAATCGAATCACTGTGTTCATGAGTGAATTTCAAATTCACATCCAGCTCATTAACCCATCTGAAAAATGAGCACAGCCGTGCTTCATCTCCTCTCCAAATCAACAGTACATCGTCTATGTACCTTTGCCATAGAAGGATGTTTTCTTGGAAAGGGTTCTCAGGTGGCAAAATGTGAGTTTTTTCAAAATTGTAGACATACAGCCCCGCTACGCTGGGAGCGAATGTGCTCCCCATAGAAGTCCCGGTGGCTTGTAAATAAAGCCGGTCCTCATATTGGAAAAAGTTCCGTTTTAACGCTAAAGAGGCACATTCCACCACAAAGGATTTAGATGTGCTGTAATCCCAGGAGCTGTTATCCAGTGTGTGAGCGATTATCTCTATGGTCGCGTCTTGCGGAATGCAAGTATAGAGACTTTCTATGTCCAATGTGGCTAGGAAGCACTGTCCTTCTGGTAAAGTTATTGAATTTAGCATCATCAATAAACTCTTTGTATCCTTGATGTAAGTACTGGTTGATTCCACTATTGGTCTTAAAAAGAAATCTCAGTACTTGGAAAGGGGTTCCAACAGGGAACCCAAACCAGAGACAATAGGTCTTCCCGGAGGTGGAAGGATCCCTTTGTGTGTTTTAGGGAGGGTATAGAAATAGGGGGTTTTACCTTCTGATGTTGTGAGGAAATCAGCTTCCTGTTTCGTAATCAGACCTTCAGATTCTGCTGAGGAGACCAAATCAATGATTTCTGATCTGAGACTTTCAGTAGGGTCTTCCCTCAGTAAGATATAGTTAGTCTCATTGTGTAGTAGGCGTCTGCACTCCAAATCATAGGCTTTTTTGTCTTGGATGACTATTCCACCACCCTTATCTGCACTTTTTATGACTATTTCGTTGTTGTTTTGTAGCGATCTAATCGCCTTGAACTCTCCTGCAGTTAGATTTTTATAGGGATTTGGTGGAGATAAAGACTCAATCTCTTTGACCACTGCCTGCTCGAAAGCCAGTATTTCTGGTGGTACACTCTGTGGTGGTGGTTGGAAAGTGGATTTTATTCTGAAACCAGTGTCACTTTGTTCCCTCTGGCTGATTTCATTTGCCTGTCTCTCTAAGAAACTTTTTTCAGTCTCAACTTACGGAAAAACTCCATAAGCTCACACCGTAATTTGAAAATGTCCAAGGTGGGAGTAGGAACAAAACCTAGACCTTTTTCTAGGACACTTTTTTCTTCCTCAGTTAGCGTAATGTCAGAGAGGTTAGTTATCAAACTCGCTGGTTGCTCGTACCTGCCCTGAGGTTCCGTGACAATTGTAAGTGGTGTTTTCGACTCGCACGAATATGGTCGAGTCTGGTATCTATGAACCGCAAATGACGAGTTTAGTAAGTGTGCGCAGTTTCGCTGTGCTAACTTAAACCGTTTGTTTGTTATGTGGGTTTTTCATCTGTACCCACGGGTTCCATCTTAGATACGGCATCCATTTTGTCTCTTGCCCTCAAGTAGCCAGCGAACGGACGCTGTCCGCTTCGCGACCCTGGGACTCCCAAGATATTTGCGGAAGACACATGTCCTTTGTAAGTGTCTTTATGACGAGGGGGATGATACTGTAAGGCAGATGGCCCCGCTCGAGGCTCATCTCGCCGTGCCGGTTTATTGTCTCAGCCGTGCATCTCATTAGGCACGTCCCTTTGATGCCTGTATCTCGTGTTTCCCGATACCTCCCCTTTTACACCCTTTCCGATCTCCCCACTGTCTCCGTCTTCCTCTGCACCTGTCCTTGTTCCTATTTCGATCTGTTTTACTGCCGATTGGAATGCACTAATGTTGGGAAGATGGGTTTTTACAGTTGGGAACCGCCAAATGTTTCCGCACTTATGTTCCGGACCTTATGTGTATCAAAGTGACCAAAGCGACCCCTCTGGGGGATAATGGTGGGAACCGGGTTGTAAACCTTTGTGTACCATGTTGTCCTATGGGTAAAAACTGTATAAAAGGAGCGATCCACAGAACCAATTTGAAGCAGTCTCCCCAAGTTGCACGAGTTGTACTTGTCGTGATATCTGTGTTCCCTGCAGCAAATAAACCTTGAATCTTTGACGCCGAAGGAAGTGTCCCGTGTCTCTGTCATTCGTACGCCGGAGCAGGTTACCCACGAAGGTTTCAGGTGTTGTGCCCTGGCACCGCTGGGTCTTAAAGAACCCAGTCCTTCAGTTGGCGCCCAACGTGGGGCTGCATCAGTGGTACCGGTCCAAGCCCGACGATCGTGAGGAACTTCGTGTGAAATCTCCGAGGGAAGGTGCACTCCGCTTCATCGATCCTGTTGTCGAAATAAGTGGCCCGAAGACTTTTCCCGCGAAGATTCCCGCCTCCTGACGGCTGCGACGGACTGCTGCCCTGACTGTAGACCTGTTTTGGCGCCTGGCGTAGACCTTGGTAGAGCGAGACGATTGACGGGCCTTCCTGGAGATGCCATCGATCTTTGAGTTAAGTATTTGTGGGTCGCTCCCAGAGTTCTTGGTTGTGGTTACTTAGTGGTTGCATGGTTCCATTGCATTTGTAGTTCTTGGTACTTTGTTGTGTTGTTTGACGACTGCAGCCGCCAAAAACCGAGGGTTTTGTTCTTTGCTGGGACTTGGTAAATCCCGTAACCCTTGAAGTTTGTGAAACTCCGCTAGTGTGCAAGATGCCTGGTCGCAGTACTTTGTTTAGTTGTTTCAGACCTTGTGGTACGGATTCCCGACTGGAGGACTCGTGTCCGATACCTCCGGTTGGAACTCCCACTTATGAACTGTACAGCAAACATGGGCTAGGCCCGATTACTTTTAATGATTACTGGATCAAATACACGAAGAAGGACGGTGACCTTCGCTGGCCACCACATGGTAGCTTCGAGGCCCCGATCTTAGATAATCTAGAGGTTAAATTGTTCGCGAAAAAGTCAAGGCCGGCCATGTTTGATGCCTTTCGGTTGTGGCGCAAAGAAGCCCGACAGAAAGAAATCAGACAGACTAAGCGAAATCAGAGAGATAGTGCTGGTACCATTGTAAAGAAAGCAGAGCAGTTCCAGCATGATAAGGAGGTTAGGGAAAAGGAAGTGTTTGACAGATTACAGCGTATGACTATAGATAAGTGCTATCCTGCTTTGCCTACGGAGCCGGAAAAGAAGGATGAGTCAGTTGAGGATCCTTTAATGTCCTATCTTATGAAATCGCCACCTCTGTACGTACAGGGTACCACAGCCCCTGTGATTCCCCCTGTACCTGTTCCTGCACCTATTCTTCCTTTGCCTGTTCCTCAACCTGTACCCGTTCTTCCGACTGTTCCTGCTCCTTCGTCTGTTGCTATTCCTACTGCTCCTCCGCTTCCACATACTCCTGCTCCCGCTACTGCTCCTGCTTTGTTAACCCCTGCTGTTGTTTCTGTTTCTACTCCTTCACTTGTTAGTCCTGTGTCCTATACTTCTCCCTCTACTCGTAGTCGTAATTCTCCTCTTGCGGCTAGCTTCTTTCATTCGCTCGGACCTGTTCTTGGGTCCGCCGGTTCAGATGGTCCTCAGAGACGTAGTCAGCTTCCAGGTAATAGGGAACGTGCTTCGCTATATAATATGGCGATGGGTTGGATGACGCACCCCCTTAGAAATCCACCCCGTATTGTACTCGACACGTTTTGTCAGTTCAATATACCAACCCAGAGATTTGTGTTCGAGGAAATGTGCAAGGTCCTTCGCGATCAGATATCGGCCGACGCACCTGACGAGGTGCTGACCGCGTTGTCTGATCTACAGCTTCAGTTTTCGACTGGACTGATAGTGGATACCAATGTTCGACGAGCTGTTGAACGTTGCTATCTTTTCGTCCCACTCCTATACCTCAAGCCTTGTTTGTTGAGGATATTGAAAGACAGCCAGACGAGTCTGGTCAATTTCCTATGCGAGAAGTTCCACCGGTTTGGATACCACCTAATCCTAATGCCGCTCCTCCGACGACAGTGGGGCATTTCCAGAGAATATGGATACATCTCCCATGGAAACGCTCGGAAGTGTTGCAGGTGAAGCAATCTTTGCCTGACCCACGCAAAAATCCTACAGGGTATTACAAAGAATTATCGCAGCTCGTAGATGCTACGGTAATGAATCTTGCCGATATCGATATGTTGTTCGGCAATGTCGTACCGCAACCGGTATAGGCTAAGATTCGTCATGAAAACCATCCGAATGAATTAGGTGGTGCTTGGGCTGCCATTGTAGCGGCAGATGCCGGACAAACGGCTGCTGCTAAACCCGACCAGCTGATTGTTGACCTTCCTCAAAGAATTATAACATTAATGAAAACTCTTATGCCAGCTATGAGGGTAAATTGGGACAAATTGTCAGCTTGTAAGCAAAAGAAGGACGAGAGTGTTTCCGACTTCTTTATGAGGTTCGAGGAAGCATTCATCGACCATAGTGGTCAGGATATGAGCACTGAGGGTGGTCAAAGGTTGTTTGTGGATAAATTTGTTTCGAACTTATTGCCCGATTTGAGCAATAAATTAAAGAATTCATGTGCATGGGCCGTTTCTACTTCAGCTCAGATATTGGCTACGGCACAATATTATGAGAACAGAGAGAAAGAAGAGAATGACCGTGCTGATAAAAAGACGAAAGAGCTAAAAACTAAAGTGTTGCTTCAGCAAGCGTATCCTCCACGTTCGAATCAGAATAATTTGCAACAAAATAGATCGCAGCCGCAATCGAACCGATCCCAAACTCGTAATGACTCCTCTTCCCAAAGATCCTCGCTAGGATACAATCAATGTGCTTATTGTAGACAAGAGGGTCACATTAAATTCAATTGTCCTGTTCTAAATGAACGTAATAGTGGTAACTCATCTAGAGGAGGTCGTGGTGGTTCGCAGCAGGCACCACGTGGTAGAGGTCGCGGTGCTCAGAACGATCGCTCAGATAACTCATCAAATTCCGATAATTGTTTTGATCAACATGGATCGTCGCAAGGACGATCCGCGCAGTACAATGTAGACGATTACTACGTCGATCAGGGAACTGACGACAGTAATTACTAGGACAGCCAAAGACAAGGAGAGGGAGTGGTATCAGTTCCGGTTGATCAGAGAGGGCCTTACGTCGCAGTTGCTACATCGGGCGTCGTTGAGCCTTTTCTGTTGGACACTGGTGCAGCGAAAAGTTCCATTAAGCATTCGAAACTCCCTGGTGCACCTTTGTCTGGCTTAACAAATGTTTCCGTTGGATTCTCTGGCGCCCCTGTTAGCAATCCAGTTTCGTGCCCATTGCCCCTTAAAATTGGGCCTCGTAAGCTCGAAGCTCCGTTGATTTTAACCACGGGTTGTGGTGAAAATCTTTTGGGCCTGGATTTGCTCAAACGTTTGTATGCGACTTTGTATTGTTCTCCTGCGGGTGTAAAGCTTACTTTGGGAGAGAAGGTTGTCTCTCCCATGTACTTGTCTCTCGATAAGCTTCCACCGGAATTGAGTTCTCTTCCTGCGTCTTTGTGGGCGACAGGTCCTAACGATGTGGGCCTACTTGATATCTCCCCTTATGTTGTTCAGTTGAAATCTAATGTGCGATTGCCACGTATTCCCCAATATCGTATCTCCCTTGATGGTGAACGAGCACTGTTAGCGATCATTTATGATTTGATCGAGAAAGATGTTATTGAAGAGACTCGGGGAAACGTGTGCAATAGTCCTGTACTGCCCATTCTAAAACGTACTGATCCTTCGAAACCACCTGTTTATCGCTTTGTTATCGATTTACGGGAGGTGAATAAAATTGTGGTTCCTCAATTTCCCGTTGTGCCTGACATCACGGCGCTACTGACTCTGATTCCAGCTTCTGCATCGTGGTTTTCGGTGATTGACTTGAAGAATGCGTTCTTCAGCATCCCGATTGCAGAAGAGAGAAGAGACCTTTTCGGTTTCTCTCTTGGTGGACGCAGCTTCCGGTTCAAACGCGCTCCTCAGGGCTACTGTGAAAGTCCATCAATTTACAGTCAAGCCTTGAAGGGTCAACTGGATGCGTTTAGGTTGCCGGCTGGTGCGGCCTTAATCCAATACGTCGACGACTTATTGGTAGCTGCTGATACTCAGGACATTTGCAAAATTGCTACGGTGTCGTTGCTGCAACATCTCTGTGAGTTGAATCATAAGGTGTCCCCTTCTAAACTCCAATATTGCTGTCAAGAAGTAACCTATCTAGGTCACTTATTGTCAAAGGAGGGAAGGAGGTTGACCCCAGAGAGGATTGCAGCGATTGCGCGAATGGCTGTGCCAACAACCCAAAGAGATGTGCGTGCCTTTCTAGGTATCACGTCGTACTGCAGGCAATGGATTCCTAATTTTTCATTGCTAGCGAAACCATTGGTGGCTCTTACGTGCAAGGATGTCTCGACTCCTTTACCATGGACGGAAGAATGTCAGAAAAGTTTTTCTGAATTACGTGATTCATTGTGTTCGGCTCCTGTGTTAGGTACCCCTGACTATAGCAAGCCGTTTACATTATATGTTCACGAGAGAGAAGGTTGTGCGTTGAGTGTCTTAACGCAACCTTTTGGTGGTAAGCAACGTCCATGTGCATATTTTTCCTCGACCTTGGACCCGGTAGCTAGAGCATTGCCGAGTTGTTTACGAGCAACAGCGGCAGCCGCGGTCTCCATCCGACAATCAGCAGGATTGGTCATGGATAATATGCTTACGGTGATGGTTCCGCACGCAGTCGATACTCTCTTGAATCGTACGAAAACTCAGCACTTGACGAGTGCAAGGTTGTCTGGGTATGAGTTGACGCTGTTGGCAAGCCACATTCAAATAAAACGTTGTAATGTTCTGAACCCGGCAACTTTGTTACCAATTAGCACAGAGTCAGATGAAGTAGCAGAACATGATTGTTACTTGAGGACTGAAGAAGAAACAAAAGGTCGAGTGGACCTTAAAAACACCCCATTGGAAGATCCGGATGGTACATTGTATGTGGATGGGTCATGCTTTAAGTTGCCGAATGGCGATGTGACTACTGCTTATGCTGTTGTAACGTTGAATACTGTTGTTGAGACTGCAAGATTAAATCAGAATTCTGCCCAAGCTGCAGAGCTGATTGCTCTTACTAGAGCGTGTGTGTTAGCGAAAGGGAAACGTGTGAATGTGTTTACCGACAGCCAATATGCATTTGGCGTCGCACATAGTTTTGGACGATTGTGGAGAGAGAGAGGTTTCTTGACGTCGCATGGTACAAAGATTCAGCATGGACAGCTTGTGAATGATCTCTTGGATGCATTGACGTTGCCTAAGCAAGTAGCGATTGTTAAATGTAGTGCGCATCGTAAGGTGACGGATGATGTTGGTCGTGGTAATGTGTTTGCGGATGAGACTGCTAAGGAGACTGCCCGGAACCTTAGCACTCGAATGTATGTGACGAGTTCGGTTAGGTGGCCTACAGAATCGAGTATGTGTGAGGACACTATCGAGAGTGTGAAAGCAATTCAGAATGAGGCCACCGACACTGAAAAGACGAAGTGGAAAGAAAGTACGGGAAGGTTGGATGCGAATGGTTGTTGGATTGATTTGTCTGATCAGAAAAGATGGATGTTACCGGATGCGTATGTGCTGGCCGTTGTGACAATGGCGCATGGGTTAGCACATATTAGCGCGAAAGGTATTTGCAAATTGCTGTCTCCTGTGTGGAAGAATGATGGTATTACGAAATGTGCTGAACGCTTGGTTAAGAATTGTATGGTGTGTATGATGTACAATCCTGGCAAGGGAACCACAACTCCTCCTGGCAGTTTTGCTCCCCCTTCATGTCCCTTTGAGGTGATTCAATTGGACTTCATCCATATGGAGCGATGCAATAACCTGAAATACGTTTTAGTCGTGGTTTGCGCATTCTCCCGATGGATCGAGGCTTATCCTCTCAAAGACAATACTGCTTTGTCTACTGCGAAAATCCTACTGAAGGAATATTTTCCTCGGTATGGAATGCCTAGAGTCGTGTGGTCAGATAACGGAAGTGAGTTTGTGGGTAATGTGATGAAGAGTGTGTGTAAGGGCCTTGGAATTAATCAGAAATTCCACAGCGCCAATCATCCCCAGTCAGCTGGTTTGGTTGAAGGGTATAACGGCACCCTTAAACTAAAGCTAGCGAAGATTCAGGCTACGACTGGTCTTTCGTGGCCTGACGCTTTACCTTTAGCATTACTGTCAACTAGGGCGACTGTACACTCCCGAGTAGGGCTTAGTCCCTATGAAATAGTGTTCGGTCGTCCTGCGAATGTGTGGGGGGTTCCTAGGCCAGGTATTTTCTGTGATCTTGAGTACCCAATGTTGATCGATTATCTTCATGACTTGACTGCTAAACTGAGGTTAATTCACCAACAGGTTCACGAAGCATTGCCGACGCAGACGGAGGGTCCAGGCCACCAGCTCCAGCCCGGAGATTGGGTGGTGACGCGGAACTTTTCGCGCAAGAACAACTTGGACCCGAGGTTCACCGGACCCTACCGGGTCCTCCTTGCCACGAGAACTGCAGTTCGTCTTGAGGGGCGGAAGAATTGGGTGCACGCCACCCACACGAAGAAAGTCCCCATCCCGTTGCCAGCAGACTCGTGGGTGAGGAAAGGCATTGCATCAACTGAAACCGAAGGATTGCCGGCGTTTGTACCTTTTAGCGACGCACAACCTGTCGGAGAATCCTCAGTGCAGCAGAGAGACACTGTTGAACAATTGTCAGCAAAAGACTCAAGACCAAAACATTCAGCTGATCAACAGGACGCTGTCCCTTCAACGGATCCTTTGTTTGATGAACAGACACGTCCTGGGAAAACTCGATACTTTTTGCGATCTAGCACTAAAGACTAATAAAAGATCCTGCTTTGCTGTATTGACAACTGCATTATCCCGTTTTCCGTGATCAGTTTTGAACATTCGTACCATTGTAATTATTTTGTACATATTCATTGAGCTTCGTTCCTTACACTTTTTGCTTCCACAGCTGAGAGACATTGTTTTGTATACATATATATTGTGCATTAAAGGCCGTAGGGCCGCGCGCGTACTTCCTTCTGGATAGTAGGTCTTGACGCTAGGTTAAAGGCCGTCGGTTCCTGGGAACTCCTAGGGATTGACTATTGCTACACAGAACGAAGTGCGTCAAGAAACGTTGCGGACGGTCATAGGGAATGGCATTTTTGAAGCTGAAGGATTCGGAAGGAGCTCAGGCTCATAGATTCAAGCTGCAGCAACTCAGTCGTACCAAATGTTTCATATTCCAAATATTTGTATTGTTTTTGACTGCTTCTGCATTATTGGCGGGTGGGGTGTATTACACGATGTTTTACTTCTTACCTTCTGCTACACCTACTCCTACCCCTGACCCTAAACTTACCTCCACTGCATCTCCCCATTCTTTCCATATCTTACCCGAACACGAACAGGCTAGACGTGCAGAATTCCGCAACAATTCCTTTATTCAGCTCCTTCATCAACATCAGTTAGTGGTTAACACTACTAATTGTTGGGTGTGTGGGTTGATGCCACATACTACGGATAAGGGAATTCCATATTTGGTGTTACCGTATAGTTCCCAAGGGTCTGCTCGAGCATTTCAGACAATGTTTCGAAGCGCACTGGGTTTCCACCCCATTCGAGAACCACGTTCCCCCAACTCTGGTCCTACCTCGTATCAAAAACCTTTGTCGATAGCAATAGAGGACCTAGATAGCGATATCTATGATCCCTCGCTTATTCCCGAAGAAGAGGTACAAGCCTATAGGGTCCTAAGTAGAGGCGAATATAGTGTGTTCACCAGTGAAAAGCAGCTTAAAAGCTCGCCTCCGATATGGGTCGTACCCCACATTGGTAATTTTTGTCTCATGGGTCGTGGCCGAAGATCGCAAGCCCGACTTGGAGCGAGTGCTTGCACTGAAAATTACATTCTGCCGATGGTCTCGTCCCCTGTGTTTCTGGCTGCCAAGGGTACATACTTTATCTGCCATGATCGTGCATATGCATGGTTGCCCGCTGACTTCATGGGCTCATGCTTCATTGCAAATCTGTTGCCTCCGACGTTCACTGTAGATGCCGATTATCATAAGACTAGAGTTGTGAGAGGCGTAATTAGCGAAGAGGATACTGCCGGTCAAGAGGCAGGAGACTTTTTCAAGGGTTTCCTCCCGTTTTGGGGACCTATGGTTAATATTAGGAACCTGAGACAGTTGACTCGAGTGGTAGAATCGACTGCTAATATTACTGCCAGTGCCCTTGGTAATATCACCACTGAACTTCAGGCGGATAGGCTTATGACGTTACAAAACCGTATGGTTTTAGATGTTATCTTAGCAGATCGAGGTGGGGTATGTAAGGTGATCCATTCGAGCTGCTGCATTTTCATTCCTGATAACGCTCCAACTGTCTATCAAGCCATCTCGAAGTTGCATAAGATCTCCGAATCCATACACGTGGATGTAGGGGATTGGACGCTACTTGGATGGTTTTGGGGCCTGATGTCGACTTGGGGTTGGAAGATTCTGATGATCATCGGAGTTTTTGTGGTGTTCCTGTTCACGTGTTGCCTTTGTGTGCAGTGCAGTCCTGCCTTATGTGGCCTCTGTGCTACAACGTGTATGAGACAGCCACCTGTTACCAAGGGGACTCGGTTGGACAGAGCTATGCTACAGCAACATCTCGATGGTCTGATGAATATCTAATATGATTCCGACTAGTGCTTGCCTACATGAGGGCAAAAGGAGCGTCTGAGGTTCCGTGACAATTGTAAGTGGTGTTTTCGACTCGCACGAATATGGTCGAGTCTGGTATCTATGAACCGCAAATGACGAGTTTAGTAAGTGTGCGCAGTTTCGCTGTGCTAACTTAAACCGTTTGTTTGTTATGTGGGTTTTTCATCTGTACCCACGGGTTCCATCTTAGATACGGCATCCATTTTGTCTCTTGCCCTCAAGTAGCCAGCGAACGGACGCTGTCCGCTTCGCGACCCTGGGACTCCCAAGATATTTACGGAAGACACATGTCCTTTGTAAGTGTCTTTATGACGAGGGGGATGATACTGTAAGGCAGATGGCCCCGCTCGAGGCTCATCTCGCCGTGCCGGTTTATTGTCTCAGCCGTGCATCTCATTAGGCACGTCCCTTTGATGCCTGTATCTCGTGTTTCCCGATACCTCCCCTTTTACACCCTTTCCGATCTCCCCACTGTCTCCGTCTTCCTCTGCACCTGTCCTTGTTCCTATTTCGATCTGTTTTACTGCCGATTGGAATGCACTAATGTTGGGAAGATGGGTTTTTACAGTTGGGAACCGCCAAATGTTTCCGCACTTATGTTCCGGACCTTATGTGTATCAAAGTGACCAAAGCGACCCCTCTGGGGGATAATGGTGGGAACCGGGTTGTAAACCTTTGTGTACCATGTTGTCCTATGGGTAAAAACTGTATAAAAGGAGCGATCCACAGAACCAATTTGAAGCAGTCTCCCCAAGTTGCACGAGTTGTACTTGTCGTGATATCTGTGTTCCCTGCAGCAAATAAACCTTGAATCTTTGACGCCGAAGGAAGTGTCCCGTGTCTCTGTCATTCGTACGCGGGAGCAGGTTACCCACGAAGGTTTCAGGTGTTGTGCCCTGGCACCGCTGGGTCTTATAGAACCCAGTCCTTCAGCCCTCTGATCCGCAGTTTTGCTCCTCGTGTGGTCGCCCACTGAGTCTGTCTGTTCCCAGTGAACCTGATTCGGTCCTTTCCGTTTGCCCCTGGCGCCCCGGCCTCTCCCTAAAAAAGGCGGTTGAAACATTGGTTGTTGAAAAAATGGTGGTTGCATTTGGCCAAAAGGTTGATTCCAGCCCATCATTGGGGGAAATGGAGTCTGCGGGGGAAAGGCACTGTGGAAGTGTGGACCACTTTGTTGGTAAGGTTGCCAGTAGGGATTAAACATCCCTCTCCCTCTGCCTCTTCCTTTGTTCTTCTTTCCACCACTTCCTGTACTCGAGCCCGAATCAGGTTCACTGGGAACAGACAGACTCAGTGGGCGACCACACGAGGAGCAAAACTGCGTATCAGAGGGCAGGTACGAGCAACCAGCGAGTTTGATAACTAACCTCTCTGACATTACGCTAACTGAGGAAGAAAAAAGTGTCCTAGAAAAAGGTCTAGGTTTTGTTCCTACTCCCACCTTGGACATTTTCAAATTACGGTGTGAGCTTATGGAGTTTTTCCGTAAGTTGAGACTGAAAAGTTTCTTTGAGAGACAGGCAAATGAAATCAGCCAGAGGGAACAAAGTGACACTGGTTTCAGAATAAAATCCACTTTCCAACCACCACCACACAGTGTACCACCAGAAATACTGGCTTTCGAGCAGGCAGTGGTCAAAGAGATTGAGTCTTTAGCTCCACCAAATCCCTATAAAAATCTAACTGCAGGAGAGTTCAAGGCGATTGGATCGCTACAAAACAACAACGAAATAGTCATAAAAAGTGCAGATAAGGGTGGTGGAATAGTCATCCAAGACAAAAAAGCCTATGATTTGGAGTGCAGACGCCTACTACACAATGAGACTAACTATATCTTACTGAGGGAAGACCCTACTGAAAGTCTCAGATCAGAAATCATTGATTTGGTCTCCTCAGCAGAATCTGAAGGTCTGATTACGAAACAGGAAGCTGATTTCCTCACAACATCAGAAGGTAAAATCCCCTATTTCTATACCCTCCCTAAAACACACAAAGGGATCCTTCCACCTCTGGGAAGACCTATTGTCTCTGGTTTGGGTTCCCTGTTGGAACCCCTTTCCAAGTACTGCGATTTCTTTTTAAGACCATTAGTGGAATCAACCAGTACTTACATCAAGGACACAAAGAGTTTATTGATGATGCTAAATTCAATAACTTTACCAGAAGGACAGTGCTTCCTAGCCACATTGGACATAGAAAGTCTCTATACTTGCATTCCGCAAGACGCGACCATAGAGGTAATCGCTCACACACTGGATAACAGCTCCTGGGATTACAGCACATCTAAATCCTTTGTGGTGGAATGTGCCTCTTTAGCGTTAAAACGGAACTTTTTCCAATATGAGGACCGGCTTTATTTACAAGCCACCGGGACTTCTATGGGGAGCACATTCGCTCCCAGCGTAGCGGGGCTGTATGTCTACAATTTTGAAAAAACTCACATTTTGCCACCTGAGAACCCTTTCCAAGAAAACATTGTTCTATGGCAAAGGTACATAGACGATGTACTGTTGATTTGGAGAGGAGATGAAGCACGGCTATGCTCATTTTTCAGATGGGTTAATGAGCTGGATGTGAATTTGAAATTCACTCATGAACACAGTGATTCGATTGTAGTGTTCCTGGATGTGACTATCCAAAGGGTGGGTAATATACTCAGAACAAAAACACACCACAAGCCCACCAGCAAGAACAATTTACTACACTATACTAGCTTCCACCCACGCCCTCTCAGGGAAAATTTGCCCTTTGGGCAATTTCTTCGAATTCGGAGAAACTGCTCGGACATACAAGACTATAAAACACAGGCCAAGGAGTTAACAGAAAAAATGCAAAAGAGAGGTTATCCCAAACAGCTCCTAACTACTAGCAACAAAAGGGCTCGAAACCAAAATCGTGATGCCCTTCTGGAGGACAAAACCCAGACAGAGAATAAGGAGGTACCACTCACCTGCGTGACAACGTTTAACACAGCTTCTAACATGGTAGCACGCAGTATTTCAAAACACTGGAGAATACTGACATCCAACTCTTGTAATTGGGAGAAACCTTTGTTCTCCTATAAAAGGGCGAGAAGCCTAAAGGACTCCCTGGTGCACACTCGCCCTAAGAAAAGACAGGAGCCGACTCAGAGTGTTCTGAATATGTGGGGATTACCACCAGTGACCGGCCACTATCCCTGTGGTACTTGTAGTGTCTGCCCACTCACAAGCCCCTCAAAGACTTTGAGTCTAGAACCAAACAGAGTGTGGGAACAAAGAACCCACACTAACTGTAACACCACGAATGTGGTGTATTTAATAACTTGCCCATGTGACCTCAAATATGTGGGAATGACGAAGAGGATGGTGAAACTGCGTATGTGTGAACATAGAAGTAGCATACGGTGTGGGAAAAACAACACCAAAATGACATCACACTTTCTAGAACGCAACCATTCACAGGACAGTTTTCATTGGACCATTATTGAACACCTGGCAGGGGCCAATGAACAAAGGCTGTTCGAACAGGAGCAACAGTGGATACATCGACTGTCTACCCACCGCGTGGGATTGAATGATGAAATCCCATGGGGCAATATCTTACGGTGAGGTACTCACAGTGTTCACATTGCTACTTGTGAAACAATCCTATGTGACACATGAGAGGCACTCTTTTGATCCAACTTTCAGGAAATCTATCTATGGTTACCAGTCTAACCGAAAACAATTATTCATATATGTGTCACCTCTATTGAAATACTTAGCGTCACCACGCTCAGGAGTCCTGCGCCGACTACACAGGCTGCGTAACTGCTAGATCCCAGTCCTTCTCATAGAAATAATAATTGCCCAGAGGTTATTGTCCCAGACTTTATCGCACGACAATGGGTTGTGAATTGTATGGGCTCCGCACCCACTGCACACGCGATGTTATTGTTGCTCTTAAATACACATACTAACCTAGGTATTCCAAACATTATTGGTCTCAGGGTTAACATTCTGGTAGCAAATTAGACGAGGGGCTTTACCATCCCCGCGTAACTCAGACTAATGGCGGTTTCCATGGTTTCCTAGCAAAACTATGCAAAACAATATACCGCCGTACTGAAGAGTTGAGGTCCGGAGAACATGTTGCTACATATCACCACGGCAACCACTGTAGACCACGTGGTGCGTTCACGTTCCGCTACGCGTGACGTCACACACGCCCGACACGGAATTGAACTAAACAGCAGAGAAACGCGAGCACAGCGCGTTCCGGGCCTTTGGGAGCAACCGAGTAGGTTGAGAGGCGGCGAGTCTCGCGGTCTGCAGTGAGTAAACCTTCAAAATTGATTGGGTTATCTAATGAAACAACGTCGTTTCCTGAGATATTTTCATAGTTTGGCTTGTCATATAAATGACGATATCTAGGTCGAACTGAATGGGTCTCTTTTGGATTATACAGATTCTGACAGCGAGTGAAGATCTGCTGATCCCTCTGAGCCCATGTAGCGGTTCACAAAAACGAGCACTGTAAGTTTGCCACAACTCCTATTTTTATGCTTAACTCTCTCATTCAATGCTGAAATCCTCTTTGCACCAGAAAATAACTACTGTTGGTCTGCCACTTAAAATACTCCTTTGTCTGATTTTTAAATCTACTGTTGATATGAAACATTTATTAAAAAGTTTTCAAAGAGAAAGCTAAGTTTGACATAAAGGGATTTTTTTCCCTTTTTCCTCTCTTTTTTCATAAATGTAGGGAATATAGTCTTGAACCTACTTGTGGTGGGAAATAGGGTAGACACCACCAATATCCCCATCTGAACAAATGAAGGGTAGAATTAATAGTCAATATCTGAATTAGCGTGAATAAGTTCATACAAGTTGAGTAATGGTCACGTAAGTTTGAAGGATAGATATAGAATAAGATTGAATATGTCATTTTTGTTCACAGATACAACGCCTGAAGATTAACAGGAGTTGGATGGGTAAACCGTGAGTTATCCTGAGGACAGTACAAAATTGTTATTTTACCTCACTTTTCATTTCCTAACGGTGTGGGCAGGCCTTAGCGTGCTTGGACCCCCGTAGGATTGTTTTATTTACTTTTTTGGTCCTGAAGAAAGCTGAGCTGACTTGAGCTTTTTACAGCAGAAACATGTTGACCAGTCACCTATTGGTATCCCTGGACATAAATTAAAACATCCAGTGATCATACCAAATTTTTAATGTGAAACAACTGGCCCTGAATAAAGTCTGTTGAGGCACAGTTGTGATCTTTTAACCACACACTTTTTTTCACTGATCACCACTTTTCACACATACCTGCTCCGCTGCACTCGCAGGCGTGGTAGCACACAGGAGGGGATAGTCAGCCCCCCCTGTGAACAAACCCAATGATGAAGCATGTCACCTCTAGGGTGAGTGAGGGTTCTTTTAGAAAATAATTAATTTTCCCTTTCCTTCATATGATTTTGTACCAACTGACCACTGGCTTTAAAGATAGGTCTTTCACTTAGTTTGCACAGAAGAATAGGGTTCTTCATGGTTGTAGTGTTTAGGGCGCTCTTTTGTTGATCATAGTCATTTATATTAAGGGGTAGGAGAGTAGCCTTCTTTCCCTTTCTTTCTTGTTGTAGAT
The DNA here is from genome assembly GCF_964263255.1 of Lissotriton vulgaris. Lineage (NCBI taxonomy): Eukaryota > Metazoa > Chordata > Amphibia > Caudata > Salamandridae > Lissotriton > Lissotriton vulgaris. Next base: position 267,044 of record NW_028255812.1, on the reverse strand, counting down.
ACATGCTAGGCAGCGCACAGCTGCGAGAGTAATTACCAGTTTCGTAACTCAGTTTCAGACATGGAGGACGTCGGTCTTTCCTTCAGTAGAGAAGAGGTTGATGCATTATTGGGGGATGCAAATTTATTTGCAGACGCCTCGATATCACAGACCATTTCCCAAACACCAGAATGGGACAAATTAGGTGAACTAAAAAGAAGCCGTATTAGAGCCATCTTACACGGCACAATGTTGAAGCAATACCTCTTAAAGAATACAGCACCCAAAGGGTTGTTAGTAACAAACGCACCCAGAATTTTTCTAGAGGACGCAGTGTTCAGGAAGGAGTGGGCCCAAATAGCCTGGCACTGCACCCGAGATTGGGCAGTGTTAATTATTAAGACAGCTTTAAGATTATCTGAAACCATTCAATTGGAGATACAGACTACAGAAGCACACTTCAAAGCAACCCTGACGGGTTGGAAAAAGAGATTAGAGGACTTAAATAAAGAAATGAATGACTATAAAGAGAACCTCGCCCAATCGAAAGGTCAAAAATTACAAAAAGACCTTAAGAAATGGTCTTACGATAAAGTATACCCCTACTCAGTAGCGGATTATACACCCCCCACAAAAGTGGATTACAGTTCGGACACCTCCGATGATTCTCAATCGAGTGGCTCGAGTACAGGAAGTGGTGGAAAGAAGAACAAAGGAAGAGGCAGAGGGAGAGGGATGTTTAATCCCTACTGGCAACCTTACCAACAAAGTGGTCCACGCTTCCACAGTGCCTTTCCCCCGCAGACTCCATTTCCCCCAATGATGGGCTGGAATCAACCTTTTGGCCAAATGCAACCACCATTTTTTCAACAACCAATGTTTCAACCGCCTTTTTTAGGGAGAGGCCGGGGCGCCAGGGGCAAACGGAAAGGACCGAATCAGGTTCACTGGGAACAGACAGACTCAGTGGGCGACCATACGAGGAGCAAAACTGCGGATCAGAGGGCAGGTACGAGCAACCAGCGAGTTTGATAACTAACCTCTCTGACATTACGCTAACTGAGGAAGAAAAAAGTGTCCTAGAAAAAGGTCTAGGTTTTGTTCCTACTCCCACCTTGGACATTTTCAAATTACGGTGTGAGCTTATGGAGTTTTTCCGTAAGTTGAGACTGAAAAGTTTCTTTGAGAGACAGGCAAATGAAATCAGCCAGAGGGAACAAAGTGACCCTGGTTTCAGAATAAAATCGACTTTCCAACCACCACCACACAGTGTACCACCAGAAATACTGGCTTTCGAGCAGGCAGTGGTCAAAGAGATTGAGTCTTTAGCTCCACCAAATCCCTATAAAAATCTAACTGCAGGAGAGTTCAAGGCGATTAGATCGCTACAAAACAACAACGAAATAGTCATAAAAAGTGCAGATAAGGGTGGTGGAATAGTCATCCAAGACAAAAAAGCCTATGATTTGGAGTGCAGACGCCTACTACACAATGAGACTAACTATATCTTACTGAGGGAAGACCCTACTGAAAGTCTCAGATCAGAAATCATTGATTTGGTCTCCTCAGCAGAATCTGAAGGTCTGATTACGAAACAGGAAGCTGATTTCCTCACAACATCAGAAGGTAAAACCCCCTATTTCTATACCCTCCCTAAAACACACAAAGGGATCCTTCCACCTCCGGGAAGACCTATTGTCTCTGGTTTGGGTTCCCTGTTGGAACCCCTTTCCAAGTACTGAGATTTCTTTTTAAGACCAATAGTGGAATCAACAAGTACTTACATCAAGGATACAAAGAGTTTATTGATGATGCTAAATTCAATAACTTTACCAGAAGGACAGTGCTTCCTAGCCACATTGGACATAGAAAGTCTCTATACTTGCATTCCGCAAGACGCGACCATAGAGGTAATCGCTCACACACTGGATAACAGCTCCTGGGATTACAGCACATCTAAATCCTTTGTGGTGGAATGTGCCTCTTTAGCGTTAAAACGGAACTTTTTCCAATATGAGGACCGGCTTTATTTACAAGCCACCGGGACTTCTATGGGGAGCACATTCGCTCCCAGCGTAGCGGGGCTGTATGTCTACAATTTTGAAAAAACTCACATTTTGCCACCTGAGAACCCTTTCCAAGAAAACATCGTTCTATGGCAAAGGTACATAGACGATGTACTGTTGATTTGGAGAGGAGATGAAGCACGGCTGTGCTCATTTTTCAGATGGGTTAATGAGCTGGATGTGAATTTGAAATTCACTCATGAACACAGTGATTCGATTGTAGTGTTCCTGGATGTGACTATCCAAAGGGTGGGTAATATACTCAGAACAAAAACACACCACAAGCCCACCAGCAAGAAAAATTTGCTACACTATACTAGCTTCCACCCATGCCCTCTCAGGGAAAATTTGCCTTTTGGGCAATTTCTTCGAATTCGGAGAAACTGCTCGGACATACAAGACTATAAAACACAGGCCAAGGAGTTAACAGAAAAAATGCAAAAGAGAGGTTATCCCAAACAGCTCCTAACTACTAGCAACAAAAGGGCTCGAAACCAAAATCGTGATGCCCTTCTGGAGGACAAAACCCAGACAGAGAATAAGGAGGTACCACTCACCTGCGTGACAACGTTTAACACAGCTTCTAACATGGTAGCACACAGTATTTCAAAACACTGGAGAATACTGACATCCAACTCTTGTAATTGGGAGAAACCTTTGTTCTCCTATAAAAGGGCGAGAAGCCTAAAGGACTCCCTTGTGCACACTCGCCCTAAGAAAAGACAGGAGCCGACTCAGAGTGTTCTGAATATGTGGGGATTACCACCAGTGACCGGCCACTATCCCTGTGGTAATTGTAGTGTCTGCCCACTCACAAGCCCCTCAAAGACTTTGAGTCTAGAACCTAACAGAGTGTGGGAACAAAGAACCCACACTAACTGTAACACCACGAATGTGGTGTATTTAATAACTTGCCCATGTGACCTCAAATGTGTGGGAATGACGAAGAGGATGGTGAAACTGCGTATGTGTGAACATAGAAGTAGCATACGGTGTGGGAAAAACAACACCAAAATGACATCACACTTTCTAGAACACAACCATTCACAGGACAGTTTTCATTGGACCATTATTGAACACCTGGCAGGGGCCAATGAACAAAGGCTGTTCGAACAGGAGCAACGGTGGATACATCGACTGTCTACCCACCGCGTGGGATTGAATGATGAAATCCCATGGGGCAATATCTTACGGTGAGGTACTCACAGTGTTCACATTGCTACTTGTGAAACAATCCTATGTGACACATGAGAGGCACTCTTTTGATCCAACTTTCAGGAAATCTATCTATGGTTACCAGTCTAACCGAAAACAATTATTCATATATGTGTCACCTCTATTGAAATACTTAGCGTCACCACGCTTAGGAGTCCTGCGCCGACTACACAGGCTGCGTAACTGCTAGATCCCAGTCCTTCTCATAGAAATAATAATTGCCCAGAGGTTATTGTCCCAGACTTTATCGCACAACAATGGGTTGTGAATTGTATGGGCTCCGCACCCACTGCACACGCGATGTTATTGTTGCTCTTAAATACACATACTAACCTAGGTATTCCAAACATTATTGGTCTCAGGGTTAACATTCTGGTAGCAAATTAGACGAGGGGCTTTACCATCCCCGCGTAACTCAGACTAATGGCGGTTTCCATGGTTTCCTAGCAAAACTATGCAAAACAATATACCGTCGTACTGAAGAGTTGAGGTCCGGAGAACATGTTGCTACATATCACCACGGCAACCACTGTAGACCACGTGGTGCGTTCACGTTCCGCTACGCGTGACGTCACGCACGCGCGACACAGAATTGAACTAAACAGCAGAGAAACGCGAGCACAGCGCGTGCCGGGCCTTTGGGAGCAACCGAGTAGGTTGAGAGGCGGCGAGTCTCACGGTCTGCAGTGAGTAAACCTTCAAAATTGATTGGGTTATCTAATGAAATGACGTCGTTTCCTGAGATATTTTCATAGTTTGGCTTGTCATATAAATGACGATATCTAGGTCGAACTGAATGGGTCCCTTTTGGATTATACAGATTCTGACAGCGAGTGAAGATCTGCTGATCCCTCTGAGCCCATGTAGCGGTTCACAAGAACGAGCACTGTAAGTTTGCCACAACTCCTATTTTTATGCTTAACTCTCTCATTCAATGCTGAAATCCTCTTTGCACCAGAAAATAACTACTGTTGGTCTGCCACTTAAAATACTCCTTTGTCTGATTTTTAAATCTACTGTTGATATGAAACATTTATTAAAACATTTTCAAAGAGAAAGCTAAGTTTGACATAAAGGGATTTTTTTCCCTTTTTCCTCTCTTTTTTCATAAATGTAGGGAATATAGTCTTGAACCTACTTGTGGTGGGAAATAGGGTAGACACCACCAATATCCCCATCTGAACAAATGAAGGGTAGAATTAATAGTCAATATCTGAATTAGCGTGAATAAGTTCATACAAGTTGAGTAATGGTCACGTAAGTTTGAAGGATAGATATAGAATAAGATTGAATATGTCATTTTTGTTCACAGATACAACGCCTGAAGATTAACAGGAGTTGGATGGGTAAACCGTGAGTTATCCTGAGGACAGTACAAAATTGTTATTTTACCTCACTTTTCATTTCCTAACGGTGTGGGCAGGCCTTAGCGTGCTTGGACCCCCGTAGGATTGTTTTATTTACTTTTTTGGTCCTGAAGAAAGCTGAGCTTACTTGAGCTTTTTACAGCAGAAACATGTTGACCAGTCACCTATTGGTATCCCTGGACAAAAATTAAAACATCCAGTGATCATACCAAATTTTTAATGTGAAACAACTGGCCCTGAATAAAGTCTGTTGAGGAACAGTTGTGATCTTTTAACCACACACTTTTTTTCACTGATCACCACTTTTCACACATACCTGCTCCGCTGCACTCGCAGGCGTGGTAGCACACAGGAGGGGATAGTCAGCCCCCCCCTGTGAACAAACCCAATGATGAAGCATGTCACCTCTAGGGTGAGTGAGGGTTCTTTTAGAAAATAATTAATTTTCCCTTTCCTTCATATGATTTTGTACCAACTGACCACTCGCTTTAAAGATAGGTCTTTCACTTAGTTTGCACAGAAGAATAGGGTTCTTCATGGTTGTAGTGTTTAGGGCGCTCTTTTGTTGATTATAGTCATATATGTTAAGGGGTAGGAGAGTAGCCTTCTTTCCCTTTCTCTCTTGTTGTAGATACATGCAAATGACAACTACCTCATGAACATTAATGAGGAAGGTCATTTGCGACTCCATGTGCATCGCTAAATGGGTCTGAGATACATTAGTACCATTTGCAAGTCACAAAATGAAATGGTTTTGCATCTGGACCGTAGAGAGTTGTGCATGGCTTTAGATTATATGCAAAAATTAGGCTATTTTATTTTTTGTCAGCTTGTGCCTGTGCCTGTTCCTGTCTAGAGTTGGGGTGTCTCCTGAAGTACAGGCCCACGAGACCAGACATTTTTCTTTGTTCTCGGCTACTCACCATTTTTTGTGATTTTGTGTATGTATGGTATTTTTGATATTGTGGTTGGGGAATGCAGCTGTGGCCATTTTGAGTAGCCAGTGTGTGTGTGTTTAGTGGCCATTTTGTCTTTGTTTTCCATTCCTCCTTCTTCAGCAGCCATCTGGTGGATGAGCTAACTTCCACTATTTTGTGCAGCCAGTGTGTACTTCAATCCCGTTATTCCACTTTTAAAAGCCATTTTCTAGAAACAATGATTGAAGAGGCATATGACATTTTTGATAATTTTTTTCACCAAAACATTTATTTGTGCTTGTGGTTGATTGTGGTACAGTGTTGTTTTTATACATGTTGTAAATTTTTGTCTGTCTCCCGCTGCCTTCTATGCACCCTGGTGGGACATCAGCAAATATTTATTTTACTTTGTTTATTTTTACCTGCTTCCCCCTGCCTTTCATGGAGTCCCCATGGGCCATGGCAGGGTGCCCACATTTATTCAATGTACTTTTTTTCAATTTATGCCTGCCTCCCCTTGCCGTAAAGTGACTCCCAGGGTGGAGTACCAGCACATATTTAATATGTTTACTATACTTTTTCCCTGCACACCCAGCAACCTGTAGGATCCCATGAATCTGGAGGGACACACATAAACTTTTTCTGTGTAATGTTTTCATGTGAAAAAGTTGTTTATGCATGTTTTGGATACACTATTGTTAAGCATTTGAGATGCTGAGAATGATGACGATGATGACTTTACTTGCATTACATTAGCTAGTTTCTTCTGATTGCTCATGTTTCACTGAATTTTTGTTGCTTTGCTTTCAGGTGCAACAGAAGACATCATACACAGTACTGACACTGAGGGAAGTCTGCAAAGGTATGAGCTGGCAGGGATACCTGAGTCCTCCTTTGCTAACTGCTTCTGCTCCTTGTGCTAAGTGCTAGTGCCAGTGCTTAGAAGAAGGTCCTGAAGATGGCAGTCCCTGCCAAGAAAGTAGTCAATAGGGAGAATAAGCTGTTTGCTACCACTGACATCAATCCATCATCCTTTTTCATGAAGCATGATGTACCTGCAGCACCCTCCTCTGGGCAGAAAGAGGCTCAGAGAATAATTCCTACATCCTCTGCACTGCCACTACCAAAACCTAAGGCCACGTCTCTCAGTGCTGCAGTCACTACAGTCATGGAGAGAAGTAAATCTGAAATGGAAATGTTTCAGCCACAAACTGAAATATTGTAGGAAAATCAACAACAGGAGCAGCAGTCAGCAATAGTTCTTCTGGAAGTTGAAGCAGAACAGGAGGTTGAGGTTGCTGCTCAGCAAGATGCTGTTGAGAACACTGATCTCCCCCATCTTCTTTAAGTGCCATTCTGATGATATGGACATGGTTCGGACCTAAGCTGAGTCCAAGAGACAAGGGGAAAGGAAAGTTCATGAAAGCCTTGTAAGTTAGAAAGGTGATGATGATGAACCTGTGATCTAATCCATGTGCTTAGAAGTATGTGGTTCTGTCAGCACCACCGGCTTCCATATTTGTAACACCCCAGAAACCTGCAGCCCCCACCACCACTTCCCTACCACAGTTACAGCGTGCCCTACAAAAAGACAAACAACAACAGAACCACTTCGCTTCAACTCCAGTTCTTCAGGTTTTGGCACAAATAGAAAGTTCATTAATACGGAAAAATGAAAGGAGGGCCTAAGGGGATATTTAAGGACCTAACAATGCTACAACCCCCAACATATACAGTAAATCAACAAAATGTAGCAGTGGGTCACACCAAAGACATAGACTAACTGAAGCATATTACCAACAACTAGCGATAATTATCGCTATGTTAGGTTAGCGGCGATATTTTTATCGCCGAGCTGCGGCGATTTTTATCGCTTAGGAACCTTGCTATTATCAAGGTTTATTTCCTAAGCGATAAAAATCGGCCGAAATGCATGAATATCGCTGAAAAGTCAGCGATATTCATGCATTACCAAGCTAATGCTCTTAGCCATGTTATTCACCCACCATTGGATAACATGGCTAAGAACTGATCAGGGGCAGGTGTTAGCTTTTGGAGATATTCGCGCTAAGCGCGAATATCTCCAAAAGTTGGTAATAGGAGATAGCGATGTTAGCGACTGTTTCCAGTCGCTAACATCTTGGCACGCCCACTTTGCATGTCATTAGTGATAAATATCACATACATGCAAAGCGGGGCCCAAGATGGTTGCTATCTCCTACTAGCTGTAGCTAACTGGTGTTAGCGACAGCTAGGTAATAAGGAGATAATTTTATCTCCGCTTTCTTGGCTTTTAAAGCCAAAAAAGCAGAGATAAACCCCCTTGATAATATGCCCCTAAGTGTCTAAAAGCATAGGCTAGACAACAGAAATAAGTGATACACCTATATTGTGACTAAGTGATATATACACATTACACGAGGGTACTCCTTCTATGTGAAAAAAATATACCAATCAGTTATCGATTGATACCGCCCTGTTCATCATCTGGGATCCTTCACACCAAGAAGGTAAAGATTGTTTGTACCCACTGGAATTTATTTATGCAGAGGTGCGGAAAGAAGCAAGGGCAGAGCAGAAAGAAGCAAGAGAAGTGCAGAAAGAAGCAAGAGAGGTGCAGAAATAGGGAAGACTGGTGCAGAAAGAGGCAAGAGGGTTATAGAAATTTGCAACAGAGGTGCAGAAAGAAGCAAGAGCAGTGCAGAAAGAACAAACAGAGGTGCAAAACAGTCAAGAGAGGTGCAGAAAGAGGTAGGAGAGTGGCTCAAAGAGGCAAGAGGGGTTTAGAAAGAGGCAGTAGGGATGCAGAAAGAAGGAAGAGAAGTGCAGAAAGAAGCAACAGAGATGCTGACAGAGGTGCAAAGTGTGCAGAAAGAGGCAAGAGAAGTGCAGAAAGAAGCAACAGAAAGAGGCAAGAGAGTTGCAGAAATAGGCAGGAAAGGTGCAGAAAGAGGGAACAGGGGTGCAGAAAGAGGCAAGAGAGGTGCAGGAAGGGGAAAGAGAGGTGCAGAAAGAGGCAACAGAGGCACAGGAAGACGCAAGAGAGGCGCTGAAAGACGCAACAAAGGTGTAGAAAGAAGCAAGAGAAGTGCAGAAAGGCAAGTGAGGTGCAGAAAGAGGTAAGAGGTGTACAGAAAAGGGCAGTAGAACTGCAGTAAGAGGCAAGAGGGATGCAAAAAAAGGAAGAACAGTGCAGAAACAAGGAAGAGAGGTACAGAAAGAGGCAAAAGAAGTACAGAAAGAGGCCAGCAAGTTGCAGAAACAGGCAAGAGAGATGCAGGTAACAAGGGTGCAAAAGAAAGAGGGAACAAGGGAACAGTCAGAGGCAAGAGAAAGTGGAGTGTAGAAAGAGGCAAGAGAGGTGCAGAAAGAAGCAAGAGCAGTGCAGAAAGAAGCAAGAGAAGTAGAGAAATAGCGAAGAGGGTTACAGAAAGAGGCAAGAGAGATGCAGAAATCTATAAAAGAGGTGCAGAAAGAAGCAAGAGCAGTGCAGAAAGAACCAACAGAGGTGCTATAAGAGGAAAGAGGGGTTCAGAAAGAGGTAGGAGAGGTGCAGAAAGAGGCAACATAGGTGCAGAAGGAGGCAAGAGAACTGCACAAAGAAACAAGAGAGTTTCAGACAAAAGAGGCGCAGAAAGAGGGAACAGGGGTGCAGACAGAGGCAAGATAATTACAAAAAGAGGGAACAGGGGTACACAAAGAAGCAAGAGGAATGCAGAAAGAAGCAAGAACATTGTAGAAAGGGGGAAGAGGGCTGGAGAAAGAGGCAATAGGAGTGAAGCAAGAAGCAAGCGAGGTGCAGAAAGAAACGAAAGAGCTGCAGAAAGAGGCAGGGGTGCAGAAAGAGGGAATGGGCAGAAAGAGGCATGAGGGGCGCTGAAAGAAGCAAGAGAGTTGCAGAAAGGAAAAATAAAGTGCAAAAATAGGAACAGAGGTGCACCAAGAGGAAAGAGGGTGCAGAAAGAGGGAAGAGAGCTGCAGAAAGAGGGAAGAGATGTACAGAAAAAGGCAATTGAGTGGCACAAAGAGGGAAGAGGGGTGCAAAAAGAAGCAAGAGAGGTGGAGAAAGAGGCAAGAGAAGTGCAGAAAGAGGCAAGAGAGGAGTAGGAAAAGGTAGGAGAGGTGGAGATAGAGAAAAGATGGGTGCAGTAAGAGGCAAGAGAGGTGCAGAAAAAGGGTGTTGAATGTGGCAAGAGGGTGCAGAAAGTAACAAGTGAGGTGCAGAAAGAGTCAACAGAGATGCAAAAAGGGGTAAGAGAGGTGCAGAAAGAAGCAACAGAAATATAGAGAGCCAAGAGAAGTGCAGAAAAAGAAAGAGTATGTTGCACACCATTAGTACCAAATTAACACCCCATTTAGCAATAAGTAACAGGTGACCATTCCAGGTTTGCAAAGGGCCTTCCACCATGCTGCAACACTTATTGCTGCATTTTTGGTAACGTGTTATTCGCTTGAACTAGAAACAAGGTGTTTTTTGTTCAAATTTGCAAATTATGTAGCAGATGATCGATTATGTGGCAAATGCGGAAAATGTATAACTTCAAAAATCGGTGCAGCCAAACAGTTGCATAATTCCAGTGGCCCTGCTCATACCTCTGACTAGGTCCAGAAGTCCTCCTCAGTGGTCCCTTCTCTTTTTTGTCTCATTGAGTTTATAGTTTAGCTTCTATGGAAATGAGAAAGACTAAACTTGAGGTTACCACTCGCCACTACCATACCACATAATTACTTTCCATAACACATAATACCACTCTACATAATTCCTACACACTAAATACCACGTACTTTCTATCCACATAATTTCACTGCGCAACATACCACATAATACCACTCCACACAACGTACATCCACTCCACCCCAAAAAATGTTATAAAAACGTTTACATTTAAAACGGCAATAGGTCTAACTCTCGCAAATGCGAAACCTATTACATTGCAAATGCTCCTTTAACTAGTAGTCACGTTTGCAGAGTGGTGGAGAAAGGGTGCTGGGCCTCTGACCAGCACTCAGGAATTCTGCTGCGTACAACTTACAGGAGGTACCAGAGGGCTTTTTGGCCCCCAAAGTCCCTCTGGAGTCAATTGAACTTCATCTCCCAACCTGTAGTGTGCCAAGAGGCCCGTTTTCAGAGGGGTAGAGAAAGGGTGTGTGGCCTCTGTAGACCTCTTAGCAATCCCTTTGTGTGGGACTTACTGGACGTAACAAGAGGAGTAGTTGGCAAACACGCCTCCTGGCGCACTGCTGCTCAGGGGATGAAGTCCACTTCAGTCCTGAGTTCCTCAGGACACAAGAGGACCTGTTTGCCCCACCAGAAATCCGCCAAGAGGCGCGTTTGCAGGGTAGTGTAAAAAGGGGTGTGGCCTCGGACCACCTCTCAGCAATCCCACTGTATGGGGCTTACTGGAGGTACCTGGTGGGCTAGTTGGCCCCCAGGGACCTTCAGGATTCAAGGGGACTTAATCCCCCAACCCAAAATGCGCTGGGAGGCACGTTTGCAGAGTGATGCAGGGAGAGGGCTGAGTGGCCCCCTTCTCTTAATAGATTTTGGGCCCTGGGGTCCCCATCCCCCAGGGCCTGACCCCTTTTTTATTAAAATATATTTTATTTAAATGGGAAGGGGGCTGCATGACTCCCCTCCTGAAGTTGATTACAGCCCCAGGGACCCCACCTGCTGGGGTATGGCCATATTGTTTTATTTATTTATTTATTTTAAAGGAAGGTAGCTGCATGGCCCCCCTCCTGAGGCCTTTTGGGGCCCTGGGACCCCATCCCCTGGAGCTTTGCCTCTTTTTTGATAAAAAATAATAATTTTAACAGGAGGGGAGCCGTGTGGCCCCCCTTCCCTGGGTGATTTTTGGCCCCGGGGCCTAGCCTCATTTAAAAAAACTAAAAAGAAATATGTATAAGGGAGGGGGGGCATGTGACCTCCCTTCCCTGGGTCACTATTGGCCCGGGGGCCCCATCCCCTGGGCCCTGGCCAGACTTTATTTATTTAAATTTTTTGGGAGGGGGCAACTTGGCCCCCTCCTGAGGCCAATTATGGACCTGGGGACCCCATCCCCCAGGGCCTGGCCTTATGTTGGGGACCAGGGGGGAGCCCCAATACCCACAGGGTTTCAGCCGGCTCCCCACCTTGTGTGAGAGCTGGCATTGATTATGGGAAAGGGGAGATGCTAAAATAAAGCTCCCCTTGTCCAAAAGCAATTTTGCTTTGCTTCTTGGAAGCGAGAGTAGGTTTCCTGCTCTTGCTTCCAAGAAGCAAAGCAGTATTAGCTATGGTTAACTGCAAAACGCGTTGGGCACCCGTTGCAATAAAGACCGTCTGTTGTGGTTAAAAAGAAAAACGATTCATTCATCATGAACAAGAAAGAGTTACTAGCCCACCATCATAGGCATTAATAATGGTTTAATTTCCTTAATTTAAAAATATAGTTCATTCAACCCAAGTGGGTAATTTCATAATTCACCAAACAACGTTATACGGATAGTTCATAATCATGCTCCAGTGAGCTAAATTTCATTGTACTTTCTATGGAGTCAGCCACAACTCAATTAATTTTTTCTTCATTTCTGCAACAAAACCAAATACAACTCATGTTACCAAACATAAGAACTCCTTAATTTCTAAAAAAAACATAACCAAAACTTGTTAAAAACGTCATAAAAGAAAGACAGTAATGAATAGGTGCAGCTCAGAACTGTTCAATTATCTCAAATGTGTCGACATCCCTTCATTCTGATTCAAACCCCAGGGACTCATTTTATTGTCTTTTATATTCATTCTGGATTCCAGTTTTCTCAGTTCAAGAGTGCGGTTCTCTCCCCTTTCGCTTAGTGGGATCGAATCCAAAACACAGAACTTCAGAAGAATTTGATTTTGATTATGTTTAACACTGAAATGGCGGGTGACCGGATATTGTTTATCATTTTTTGTGATCACACGTAAATGTTCCAGAATACGCAATTTAGCCTTGTTGATAGTAGTCACGATATAATACAGATTGCAGGGGCATTTTAGTGCATACACTGCAAAATCTGTGTCACATGTAAAGTATCTCATGATCTTAAAAGCTGCTTTTTCACTACATAACTTCACTGTTTTGCAGTTCTGGCTGTATCTACATGCTTTGCACTTGGTGCAGGTAAAGAATCCTTGTATAGGAGTAGACTTTTTAGGTTCCTTGATATTGCTAGTCATCATAGTATCTTTCAATGATCTATTTTTTCTAAAAGTCATCGAAGGATATGCACCAATGTTGTCCTGTAAGTCCTCATCTGTTTGTAAGGATCTCCCAGAATTTAGTCAAATCGATATCATTTCCAAAATCATTTCTGTATGCAACAGAAATGATAAAGACCTTCCTTTAAGGAAATGTCTGCAAGCATCCACTCCTTCATTTTGTGGGATGCTGGTGTAGAGGCTACACACATCCATACTTACAAGCAAGTATCCTTTCTTCCACTCAATTTCCTTAATGTTCTTCAAAAAATCACTAGTATCTTTAATGTATGCTGGCAGTCCCTGTACAAAGGGTTGGAGAAAGTGGTCTACATATTTAGACATATTTTCTAGGGAGCAGCCTCGAGAAGACACTAAGGGTCTCCCTGGTGGTACAGTGGCATTTTAGTGTATTTTGGGCAGGAGATATAAGATGGGGATTTTGGGATCTTTACAATGCAAAAACAGGTATTCATTTTGCTCAAGTATACCCTGGTCCCGCCACCCAATCAATTTCTCCATCACTTCCTTATTATCTGCCTCATAATCACTCTTTGACACCACACTGTATTTTGGACAATCAGATAATTGTTTTTGTCCTTCATCCAAATACAATTGTTGTGGCCAAATCACCACATTTCTCCCCTTGTCCGCTTTTTTGATAACAATGGGCCAGATGTATCAAGATACCGTATTTGCGAATCCTAAATAGCGATTTTTTGCGAATCGCTATTTAGAATTCGCAAAACGGTATGTATGTACAAAATCGCAATTTTTTTGCGATTCCTTATTATTCTTTATTTGCGAATTCGCATTTTGCGAATTCGCAAATAAAGAATAATTTCCAATGCATTCCTATGGGCCAGGAGGCCCATAGGAATGATAGTGCAATAATTCTCAAATTGCGAATTCGCAATTTGCTAATCGCAATTTGAGAATTATTTGAAGGGTGTAGGGGTGTCTCAAAGACACCCTGCTGCACCCCTCAAATCTACATGTGTGTGCATGTGGCACACATACATGCCCTATGGGCATGTATGAGTGTCACATGCCACCCTTACAAATGCCAATTAGGGCATTGTTAAAAGAAATCGCAAATTACCACCAACTACAAGTTGGTGGTAAATTGCGATTTCTTAACACTAATTCGCAAACCAAAAATGTATCATACATATCATTTAAGGAATCACAAAATTTGCGATTCCTTAAATGCTATGGCAAAATAAGGAATCGCAAATAATTGCGATTCCTTAAATTGCGATTTTTTGATACATATCAAAAATCGCAAATCGGCCGTTTGCGAGTCGCAAAAGGCCAAAATTCTGCGAATTTCGGCCTTTGCGAGTCGCAAAAGCCTTGATACATCTGGCCCCAAGTCTCTTCATTCCTCCAGGTTCTTAATGGAATCTATTTGACATTTAGATAAATTGTGTTTGCCATTAAAGCCTTTCTTTTCAATATTTTTAAGTTCTTTTATCATCCCTCTTTCAAAGCAATTTATTGTGTCATTGTTGATCTGGGGGATGAAAGTGGATTTAAGTTTGAAATTACTTCCACCACTCATTTCAATGTTCATTTCTGTATTTATAAGGTTCAGAAAGGGATCATCAATAAATCCTCCCGGATCTCCCAGTTCCTGAACCATATGTAATGTATCAATGTCATGGACGTTCAGACCTGTTGGAACTTCAGAGACAATATGTGTTCTTCTATTCTTATTAAGTGCAAACCACTTTTTCAATTTAAGTTTTCTAGTGAAATTTAAAAGGGCAATTCTTGTTTCAGTATAGTTAAAACCTGCCGACGGACAAAATGATAATCCTTTAGACAAAACATCCATTTCAATTTCAGAGAACAAACAGTTAGAAAGGTTTACCACTGTCATGCGGTTCTTCATTTTTTCGCTTGCCTTCCCCTTGTTAGCATTCCCACTGGGGTATTTTCTGTACTGTTTGTGGCAAAGTTCTTCCCTTTTCCTCCTCTGTCTCCTTGTCCTCGACCTCTGCCCAGGCTGTCGCTGCTGGCCTGTATATTTTGTGCCCTTCCTTTTCTTATCAGCCTAATTTCTTTTAAAAATTGATCTTTTACATCTATATCCGAGGAGTTATTGGTCTCATGCACAGTTTCAGCTGGACTATTTTCCTCAATCTGCCTTTCAACTGTTGTAGAATTAGGAGGAGTTGTTCTGTCTTGATTATTTTTGTCAACAGTGTCTTTTCTTAAGTGGTCGAATTTCTTGCTGAATGTGAGGATTTGTCTATTTCTGTAATCAGCCTCATCTCTTTCAAATTTTGTTAATTTTTTATTTTTAATTTCCTCTTCGATTTTCTCCAATTTTTTACTCATTTTGTTTATTTCTTGTTCAAACTCATCTGTGCTATAAAGTTCTTTCAATTTCTTTATAATCCCCTCTATTTCTTCATTTAATCTACTGCATTCTTTCACTGCATATTTGATTAGGATTCTTAACATATTCATAGAGCACTCTTCATTGTGGCTCATCCATTCACTTATCATTTCAGGATCGGGGTTTAACCCCTTCTATGCTCATGACAAGGTCAACTCGTCATGGGTGTTACCTGCGCTGTGCTTATGACGAGTTGACCTTGTCATGAAACTATAGTATTCATAAATCATCAGCACAGGAGGGGAAAATCCCCTAGCAGCCAAGGTGTTAAAAAGTAGGGATAATATAAATACGAAGGCCTCGCGGTACTCTTGAAACATCCATTTACTGTTGTAGAGCCATTGCCTCCCAGCCCTTAGATTGTTCCTTTTTTGATGCCTTCTATAGGGCGTCCCACAGCTTCCGCTTTTCATCCGGTGCTGCACTGGCGGTTTGTGCCATTGATGAAATAGCTCCTAAAATTGTTGTTTTACTAAACAGTTTGTCAACCACTTCCTTTCATTTACTGCTCCTCTCTGTTGCCATTGTTGATGCTTTCGCTGTAGTTTGTACAGCGTCTCCTGACTCTAGTCTTTCACTCCGCGAATATTGATATCTTTAAATTCACAGATTTCCGTATTCCCCTTCGTGTTTACCAGTGTTTGCTAAGATAACCCGGGTATTCACCATTACCCATTTTCACTGCGACTGAGAAAGTCCTCCGACTCTTCGTTCACTTCTGCGGCGCCTCGGTGTTCACAATGCTTGCCGGTCTCGATCTTCACTTACATCAAACACTTTTCACGGGGTGGGCTTGGTTCTATCTTTCAATCCAACGTAACTTTATGGCAAGACCAAAAGCCTCTTTCTACGGCGGGCAACACTGCTGGGACGCCACTCCCCAGTATTCAAACAAAAGATCCAGTTTTACAAGAAATAAAACTCTCTGGTGCCATGGCCTCAATGCAAACAGACGGTCTTTATTGCAACGGGTGCCCAACGCGTTTCGCAGTTAACCTCACTGCTTGTTCACGGGTAAGTTGCAAAAGTGCAGTACAAACATCTAAAGGTGCATGGTTCTCTTCAGTTTGGCAAAATAAACATAGTAAAAATACTATATGAAAGAGGTTTTTACAGCATGTACCAATTATGGGGCTTATTATGATTGCGGTTTTCCCGCATGCTCCGGGCCGGCGGAAGCCACCGCCGGCCCGGAGGATGCGGGAAAACCGCTGCGTAGTCTCCACAGACCCACCGCCAAATTAGGATGGCTGGTGGGTCTAGTTTTCTGTCCACAGCTTTTCCGCCGCAGTCGCCTTCCGACCGCGGCGGAAAAGCACTAACATGTCTGGCGGTGTCTATCAGACACCTCCAGGCATATTAGGATGTCTGCACTTCTATGCTTTTCCACGGCGGCTTTTCCGCTGTGGAAAAGCATACAGACCTTCACTTCGGGGGGCCCGTTGCAGGCCCCCTGCGTGAAGAGGTGGTGGGGGTGCACATGGGGGGTACCTATGCTACCCCTTTGCATTTGCGTGCACACTGCCGCTTTGTGCACGCAAATGCCATGCATGCATTTTTAACATTGCGCGGGTGCAGCTTGAAGCTGCACCCGCCGCAGTATAACGTGGGAATTTCAATGGTTTTATGCGAGTAAAATTTCCACCTAACTATAACTGGTGTGAAACCTATGGTTTTTTCAGTGAATTTAATAGGTTTTTTAAATGCTAATTCCTAACTATAACTGGTGTGAAACCTATGGTTTTTTCAGTGAATATATATATATATATATATATATATATATATATATATATATATATATATATATATATATTTACCTACTGGCGGTCGCCAGTAGGTAGTTATAGTTAGGATTTTTTTCAATGCAAAATCTCAAAAATCTACTTGTAATAACTTTGGCGCCGGTTGACGAATCTGCCTGAAAATTTCCTCAAAATGGCATTGTCGAGCTCCGGTCCTTCCCTGAAAGTTTGGGGGGGATGCGTCAAGCGGGGCCGAGATAAAAGGGGGGTCCCAAAACGCGTTTTCTCCATGTTAATTTCCATAGGGCGGTCGACCTCACTTTTAGCCCGAACGGCTGAATGGATTTACACCAAACTTGGCAAAATTGTAGGGACTGGTAGCCCGATGTGCCTTTGCTATGTCTCAAGATATGTGCTCCAGTGGATTTTGAGTAATTTAGGTTCAAAAAAATATATATATCTATAGGCGCGCCCCGGTGCGCGCACCGGGGAGTGCACCGGGCGTGCAACGCGACTTGCGCATGGAAAGCTGATTGGCTCACGGGTGTCTGTAAACATTCGAAACAGTCCGGAGCGGCTGCCATCTTGTGTCTCGGTAGGATCGAGACACAAGAGGTGGCATAAAAAAAAGGGGGAAATGACTATAAGGGGGCAGGGTAGACCCCCCCTGACCCCCTAGGTTTGATGTGGGGGCTATAACAGGGTCCCGTGGGGCATTTAAAAAAAAAAAAAATCGATTTCCGCGGGGGGAGCGCCCGGTACGCGCGCCAGGGAGCGCACCGGGGAGCGAAGCATGGGGAAAATCCAGGGCCTTATTTATGAAGGCCTTGCGACAGTTTTGCGCCATCGGTGCGTCACTTTGTGTGACGCACCAGCGGTGTAAAAAATGCGCCTCGTTGTGTCATATTTAAAAAGTGATGCATCTAGGTAGATGGGTCACTTTTAAACCCCTGCGCCACATTATACTTGCGTCAGGTATAATGTATGCAGAGGGGGCGTTCCCCCGCAAAAAGCCTCGTAATAGTGACGCAGTGAAATCTATGAGATTTCACTGCATCACTTTTAGGACGCTGTTGCGTCAAAATCTTGCGCCTGCCTCACAGCAGGCGTAAGACTGACGCAAGCCCTTTCACATGGGGCTTTCCCCATGTGAAAGGACGCATTACTGGAGTTGCGTCACTTTTGTGACACACTCCAGCAATGCGTCACTTTTGCGCTTACAGATACGTCAGAAATACTGACGTATCTGTAACTCCTTGCAACATGATTCGTCAAAACATTAAATATGACGCATCAGGAATGTCGTAAGGAGTGCGCACTGAAAAGGGACGCATCGCTGTTTTCACGCAGCGATGCGTCACTTTTCATAAATGAGGCCCCCAGTTTATTCACTGTGTCACCTCTACGACCCTTTCTTGCGTCAATACGTCCCTTTTGCATACATTACACCTGACGTAGGAATAATGTGGCGCAGGGGCTTACAAAGTGACACATCTACCTAGATGCGTCACTTTGTAAATATGACTGAATAAGGTGCATTATTTACAGCACTGGTGCGTCACAAAAAGTGACGCTCCGGTGGGGTTAAAGTGACGCATGGCCTCATAAATGAGGCCTTTAGTCTTCTACTCATGCGTCATATTAAATTTATGACGTATTATGTTGGAAGTTCTTACAGATACGTTAGTATTTCAGACGTATCTGTAAGCGCAAAATTGATGTATTGCTGGAGTGTGTCTCAGGAATGACTAAGAAGGGAAGAACCTTCTTGTAGTGTGCACTGTTCCTAATGGAAAAGAATCCCTTTTGAGGGAGTGTGTCTCAAAAATGATGCAATTCCAGCAATGCATCCTTTCACATGGGGCCAGGCCCCATGTGAAAGGGCCTGCACGTCTGCTGTGAAACAGGCGTAATATTTGGACGCAACACACTCCGCACTTCACAAATAATTATAGGTTTAAGGCATGAGATGAATACACATTTCGGGGACCAAAACCTATAAACTTCAATCATAAGAACCCTAAACTAATGAATGCATGAAATAGTTTCATCTGAAGAGCACAAGTTGATGATGTCATTTACAAATGAACATTGAATTATCACTAATTCTGTGTTCCAGGAGCAGGGTGCTACTCTCCGAAAAGGACTTCAACTCCTTGACAGTAGTAGTAAGCTATATACATGCAATTACAATACAATACAATACAATGCAGTACAATATACAAATCTATGAACACTGTGAGATACATAAAACTGTTACATTTTAGAAGAGTGAATTGCTGGTATATATCTTTGAAAGGCATTGCAGGTATTTTCTCCTGGGTGTCTGTGGGAGCTCCTTGGCTTTTAAAACGTAAATTGGAAGAGGCAAGCAATTAAGCAACGACTTGCTCAACTCCTTTCCTGCCTACTGAATTGATATATAATCAAACATTTTAAAAATAAAACATACTAATGAATCTTCCCTTCTAAGAGACAGCAAAAATAATGAAACATGCACACCAATTTTCTACATGAGTAAAAATCTACTTACCCTGGAACTGAGAGATATTTGAATAATGATGAGTGAATGAACGACTGACATCTTGTCTTCTACCCTTTACCCACCATGCACAATTCATGGTACACTACAATAAAATAGCATATCCTTGATATGTCATTTGTTCCCAGTATTCAAATTGTCAGTGACATGTTCACATGTATAGCTTGAAAAGCAACTACATTTGTGGTCACAAAACTAATGATTGACTTTAAACTACCCATGATTTAATATTTTACAAATGATATACAAATACAGAAGTTCGAGGATCTTTTTAAATTATCTCAAGCAATCTTCGGAAAACATAGAATTCACTTTAGTGGAGGAGTACAGATCAAATTAAGAAATTAAAAAGAGATTGCTCAACCGGAAACAAAGAATGGGATATCTAAGTAGATGGGACATGGAAGACCATTTAACATGTCTCAGACCATGGTGAGATTTCTAGTTGAGCGGCTTAGCATGTGTGTGAAAAAATATTCCTGCCATAGGGAGATGGCATAATCCAGTATCTTCTATATTGGGTAAAAACTAAGCCAGCCATCACTATACAATGTTCTGGAAATTGTTAAAAAGTTTCCAGTAAATGAGACAAGCAGAACTGATTTTCAGGAAATGAGAGACTGCAACACAAATTCTCATAAAGACATAAGATAATCAGACCCATTTAATTGCCAAATGCAGTCAATCTGAAAATATTGATGATTTAAACTACTTAGATATAGGGTGTGTTATTCTAAAATTATTGAACATACACTTCAAAAACATGAATTCCAAATAAAACACATTCCTTTATCAGCATTAATGTCTATCAATAACAATTAAAAATTCTCCCCCATATTTCCTGTTCTATCATCTAAATATTACTATCTCATCATTTAAGAAAACTCATATACAGTAACATTATTTACAGGTGTTATAGTGCCAACACACAAATTCACAGTACCTAAAGCACTACACAACCTTAAAAATGTAAAATAAAGGAATGTCGTCTAGGAAACCCAAATAACAAAGAGAATAGTTCATGAAATGAAGACATGCAGATATATATTCAAATACTTTTTCCATTATGGTCTAATATTACTTTTTTCTAATACTCTTAAACGTTTAGCTTTTTTACTTCTGCAGCGCATTGTATGGCATTATGATAAAATGCATAAAAGCTCAATCTTTTTTTAAGTGAGGAATATCAACCTTAACTAACCTTACGTTTTTGAACATGGTTTTAGGGATTATTTTTCAAGGACATTCTTCTCATTAACTTTTGATAGAGAAATGCTTCAGAGAACCTTTCATCTATCTGACTTTCACAGAAGTGCAGAGTTTAATTAGTTCCACACAGTTTTCCCTTAATAGCTACTTAAGAGACAATTCTAGTACAGTCACTTTATTGAAATAATATTTATTCTGATATTTTGTACGCAAGATAAGGGTCCAGATTACACACACTTTGCAAAGAAGCAAAAATAATATATGCTCTATTGCACATTTTTGCTGCTTCTGTAATAGGCAAGGTGCAGATTTTGTAATATTTGTGCAACTGAAAACAACCTATCTTTACTTGAGTTTGGTTGTTTTTGCTTAGCGAATGGAGCAAATGTATTTTTGTCATACATTGTTGTCCGCACAGAACACATTTAGACCTAGTGTTTTGATTTCATTCTTTCCGACTTTCCAAAAGCAAATCCACATTTAGTTGTTTCAGCTTTTGAGAATGCCCAAAGCACAAATGTCAAATATCAAATAGGGGGAAACACTTGTTGTCTGAACTTCATTTTAGATGTGGAACTATCAGCTTCCATAAAATTGTCACTCTATGAAAATCTGCTATTAAGAATATATTACTTAGACTCCTAGAACTTACTCCTGGAATATAACCCATTAGGATAGTTTATCAATGATTTGGCTTGAGTGGCAAAGTCACAAGGACATTTTCGAGTACACGAAGTTATACTCTTCTAGTACTACTTCACATACTCAGAAATGCAATGCAGTAAAGTGCAAGAAGTGACATGTAAATCTTAAACCAACCTAGAAAAGTAAGTTACTTGGTATTCACTATAATTACTGACATATATAATGAAAAGACACAGTCTGAACAGGCTTAAATCTACTACAAAGTCACACATTGCTCCCGGCCATTCACATTACTTATTTTATTAATTAATTAATTTATTTATTTATTTATTTAAAAGGTTTTATATAGCGCTACTGGACCAAAGAGTATCAGAGCGCTTTACAAGGTCGGTTAACACATCAAAACCAAAACCAAAATTAACATAGTGCAGATTTACTCACATAGGATAAGGAATTTCAATCGAACGAGAGAAGTAGGAAAAAGTAACTGAGGGGCCAATATCAGAAAAGAGGAAGGTTGAGAAAGTTAGAGAGAGAAGGGAAGATAGAGAAGGAGAGAGAATATAACAGAGTGAATTAAATGACGTTAAGTACCCCAATATTTGTTAAGAAGAAACGCCTTTTTTGAAGAGAGGGTAGGAGGGGTTGCAGCGAAGATCTTTGGAGAGAGAGTTCCAAAACGTAGGGGCATTACCTGAGAATACACGAGATTGAGTCTTTTTACATTTGAGTCGAGGAGGATTAAGACGAGGGCGTTAGTGCTCCGTAAAGACCTGGAACACTCTGCTTTTTGTAATTTGTCAGAGAGGTAAGAGGGGGTGTTTTGCTGAAGGGCTTTGTGAGTGATACAATCAATCTTGTAGGTGGATCTGCCTTCTATTGGGAGCCAATTGAGGTTTTTGAGGACAGGAGTGATGTGATCAAATTGCTTACAGTCAGAGATAAGCCTGGCCGCCAGGTTGAGAACAGATTTATTTGGAGCAAGGTGGACTTTAGGGGTGCCAGCAAGGGTGGCGTTGCCATAGTCAATTCTGGATAGGACAAGGGATTGTACCACGATTTTAAAGTCATCAGCTGGAATGAAAGGTTTAATTTTTTTAAGAGGGTGAAGAGAGCACCTTTTGCAGCATTTTTAATGTGGGGGATGAGATTAAGATTCTTGTCGATACTAATGCCTAGGGATTTGACAGAGTTAGAGGTGGAGAGAGAGCAATTAAGTGCTTTGATATCAGTGATCCATTATTGGATAGGAAGAGAGATGTTTTTGGGAGTGGAAAGTATGATTTCAGTTTTTTTAGGATTAAGTTTGAGGTGATTAAGATGGAACCAGGCTTGCACTTTATTCAGAGTATCGTTGAGGTGTAGTATGTCATTGTGGGACTTGATCTTGTAATATAGTTGATCATCGTCAGCATAGAGGTGGTAACTGATTTTAGCTTGTTTGAGGATGAGAGTGAGTGGTTCCATGAAGAGATTGAACAGGGTTGAAGATAGGATAGAACCTTGTGGGACACCAAGTGAGACAGGTTGAGGTTTAGAGAGGCAGTGACTGAGTTTAATTTGTTGGGATCTGTATTGAAGATAAGAGGTGAACCATTTGAGTACAATGCCCGCAAACCCGAAGCGGTCTTTCAGAGTATTAAGAAGGGTGGGATGGTGAACAGTATCAAAAGCAGCAGATAGGTCAAGGAGGATTAGTAGGGAGGATTCGCCTTTGTCCAAAGAGTGATGAATGTCATCAGTAATATTGAGCATAGCTGTTTCAGTGCTGCATCCTTTTCTAAAACCTGATTGGAAAACGGCAAGGAGATTGAATGAGGCAATATGGTTGTCTACTTGAGACAGGACACATTTTTCAAGGGCTTTGGAAGGAAGGGAAGGTTTGAGATAGGTTGTAGATTGTTTAAGTCTTTAGGGTCAGCAGACCTGTTTTTGAGGATAGGGGAGTTTTGACCTAGTTGAAGGGAGGCAGGAACACAACCAGTGGCAAAAGATGAATTGATGATATTGGTCCATATAGGGGCAATGATGTGTTTGAGTTCCTGAACCAAGGAACAGAGGATCTTTAGTATGAGCGGAAAGTTTGAGTTTAGAGATGATGTTGATGACAGTTGCTTCAGATACTGGACAAAATTCAGTCCAAGAAGCATTGTTTTTAAGATCGGTTTCCCTAAATGTGTAGTCTGACTGGGGGAGAGCAAGGTGGGGCTTAGAAGGGTCAAGAGAAGGGGGAGAGGAGGACAAAAGTGCAGTAGGAATGTTCCGGATGAGGTATTGGCAGGGGCGAGATTGAAATGAGAGAGGGGGGGGAAGAGAAGGATAGCTCAATCTTGTTGACTTTACTATAAAATAAGCTGGTGATTTCTTTACATTTTTCCACAGTGGCTAATATTTTGGGAGGGCCAGAGGAAGTTTGTTTTTTAACAATGTTAAAGAGTTCTCTGGCGCGGTTCCTAGCCTGGTCAAGTTGCGAACGGAGGAAGGAAGCTTTTTCATTGAAGATATCCTTCTTGTATTTAGCTCTGGCATTTCTGAGGGGTATCAAATTATCAGAGGAAGAATGATTCCTCCAAGCACGTTCTGACTGCCTGAGGGCCCGTCTTTCATTATTATGGTCGGAATTGAACCATGATTTGGGAGGGATGTTTTGTTTTGTTTGAGTTTAATTCGGGCAATTTGGTCGAGGGCTACAAGGATCGAATTATTGTAATGATCGGTTAGGTTGTTAGTGCTGTGAGAGAGAGGGGGGATAAGTAAGTGAGATTTAATTGAGGATTCAAATTCGCCAGGGCGAATAAGGTGAAGATTACGAGTATGTTTCATAGGTAAACTGCCTATTGGGGTGGGGCGAGTGGTGGAGCTGTTCATGGTAAAGAGGATAAGGTGGTGATCAGACCGGTCCACGGGCAAGATCTTTGAGATGGAGGCCAGATCCTTGCTAGTCATATTGGCGTCAAGGGTGGCACCTTTAGAGTGAGTAGGGGATTGGCAGAGTTTAGTCAGGTCAGTAATGTCCATAGTGTCATTAAAGAGGATGACTGCAGGGTCTTCATTTTTATTGCAATGGATGTTATAATCAGCAAGGAAGAGATTCCTGGAGTGAGAGAGCGATGATTGAATAATAAGATCGGACAGCTCCTCAGTAAAGTAGATAGAATTACCAGGGGGTGGTAGTAAGTGTGTAGGCGAATGGTAGGGGAACCAGGAGTAGTAAGATCAGCGCAAAGGTATTCAAAGGTGGAAGGGTCCTGGAGATGGACCATTGTGAGATTAAGTTTATCTTTAAAGATTAGGGCAAGGCCTCCACCAATTTGACCGAGTCTATCTTTCTTAAGGATGGAGTATCCAGGAGGAATGAGCAAGTTGAGAATAGTTGTGGAGTGGGGGTTGAGCCATGTTTAGTTAAGAATGCAAAGTCGATGTTTTCACTGAGAATTGTTTCCGCAATCTCCGTTGCGTGACAAGAGAGAGATCAACAGTTAATCAGCATGCAACAGAGGGGTGACGAGTCGAGGTATTGGGTAGAGGGACATGGGGGGAATAGACGTTAGTTGTTGATGGGGTCTGGGTGACGCCGGGTAAAGGGGGCGTCTGCTCATTCCCAAGAGAACTGGGGTGGTAGATTGGGGGTAGGGGGGCTAGAGGAAGAGGAAGGTGGGGGAGAGGCAGAGGAGTTCATAGTCATGTTAATTCCCTGGGTAACTGGGCAAGAAGCAGGTTGTGGAGGGGAGATCGTATTTGCCGTGCAAGGGGGGAAGACATTAGTAACATTATCAGGTTTAGGTGGGGACAGGTAGTTCAGAGGGAGGGGTGAGCTAGGTAGAGTATTGGGGTTGGAAACAATATTAGGCAAGCTATTTGGGGGGGAAATGAGAGGTGGTTTGATATAATATGCTATGCTGTTTTGTGAGGGGACCCCTAGCAAGGAGTGAAATGTCGGCTCTGATGGAGGAGAGTTCTCAAACAAGGGATGAAAGGAGAAGTTCAACAAACATTAAGGAGTGATTGGGTAAGAAGTGAGGAGTGAAGGTGTTCAGTTGTTTTTAGGAAGTGAAGAGAGTTAGGGTGATCCAGGGGAGGGAGATTGGAGAGAGGAAGGGGAGTGAAAACTTGGGGGAGGAGAAAGGAATTATGAGGTGGGAGGGTTCTTATTGGGGAGCATGGGGATAGAGGAGGTAGGGGTGGTTAAGGCATTGGGTTTGAGGGGATTGTTTAGGACATGAGGAGAGTCATTAGTGGGGGTGGATGGGAGAGAGGCAGATAAACTAGGAGATTGGGAGTTAAGGGTATCGTAACAAGTTAGAATGCTAAGATCAGGGGTGGTTAGTAGAGATTGAGAATATGTGTCCGGGTTAGGGGAAGAGGAGGGGGAGTCAGTGAGAAGAGATGAGGAGGAAAGGGAGTGTAGGGAGTCAATGCTGGTAATAGTGTTAGGGGCTAGGGAGGTCAGTTGCGGTTGGGTATAGACATCAGAGAAGGGTGAAAAAGTGGCTGAATAAGTGAGGGGGAAAAGGGGGGAGGGGGTGTAAGGTATCAATGTTGGTAACAGTATTGAGAGCTAGAGTAGTCGAAGGAGGTTGGGTATAGACATCAAGGTTGGGAGAGGAGGAAGGTGGATCAGAGAGGAAAGATAGGGGGGGCAGGCGAAAAGAGGGGAGGTGAAGAAACTAGGAGTTGGGGGAGAGGTGGGTGAGGGTTGAGGGACTGTGCGAGGAAATGAGATAGAGCACTGAAGTGGTGTTCAAAGATGTTGAGGTGTTTTTCAGACGCTTGGATGAGAATGTTTCCAGATTTAAAGATGGAAATGTCTAATTCACCGGGAAACGAAGAAGAGGGAGTGGTGGAGAGTTTAAGACCGTGGGGAATATTGCGGGAGTTAGTGATAGGAAGGTGTCGAAGAAATAGGCTTTTCGATTTTGATGGGCGTTTGGTGAAAAAGATGTGGTTGGTGATTGTGGAGGAGTTAAGGCTATTATAGCTATCGGCAAATAGGATTTCTGGTGGAGACTGAGAAGTTTGTGTATGAAATTTTTCTTACCATGCTTGGAAAGATGGGAGGGGTATAGGATGGACCCTGAGTTGGGTCCGAGTTTCGAGAAAGGAGAAGCTGAGGTAGTAGGAGAGAGTGAGAGGGGAGGCATGATTAGGAAAATAAAGAAAAGAGAGAAGAGAAGAAGCACATAAATTAAACAACAAATATCATCAAAACAAGAATATAAAGTGCAGGCCTAAGGAAAGGAGGAGAAAAATTACGTTTAGCCAAAAGCAAATTACAACAGTGAGAGGGGGGGGTGTACCATACAAAGGGACATCGTGTAGAGGGACAGCATAGTCATACAAAATACACAAAAGTAGTGGAACACCTCGAAATGTACAAAAAAATTAAGAACGAACAAGAGTTGAATCAACTAGAGAGAATACACGTCAAAGAAATACGGTGTGAGCTGCATAAATACCGCACTAAAAGACGTTGGTCAATGTAAGCGTGCTAAAATAGGCAAAAACTGATGGGGGTAGAGTTGGGGAGTGGCATATAAAGCGCACTAAAATACGATATACAGTGTGAGCATAGGTCTATAAGTATTGAGGCTGGGGGTAGAGCTGAGAAATAGATATAAAATACGTTCTACAATGTAGGCATAGGTCTCTAAGCAGTAAAGATGGGGGTGGAGTAGAGAAGTAGAATTAAAGAGAGCATCAACGGTCGAGTAGCATAGTCCAGAAGAATACATGCGCAGAATAGATCAAACAGTGTAAATAAATAAGAAAAATAGAATCAGAGATATGGATTACAAATAGATAGATAGAGACACTTTCAGGAGCAGAAACAACAGAATAGATTACGCAGAGAACATAGATAAGAAACATTGAATAAGGGATAAGGATTACAAATAAATAGATGGAGATAGTTTCAGGAGCAAAAACAACAGGTTTGGAACTACCAGTGAGATTATAATCGGGGTTCCATTCTAAGATGGCCACCAATTGAGAGAAAGTGGAGCAAGTCTTTTTCTATTGCGCTGCTAGGCAAGGGGGCGGGGCAACACCACCAAAAAGAAAAAAAGAGGGTCGAAGGGCAAAATGGAGGCCAAGACGTTCCTTCGTGTTTAGCAACCACAAAATGGGCGCCACAAGTTAGAGACTATGCAGGGACTGACCATCGGCTAAAAGCAAGCCATGAGTATAAGACAAAAATCGTCTCAGAGAGGGGTACTTCAGGACACAGCACCAAAATGCAGAGACAGCACTGGCCGGCATAAAGAACATAGTCCCTGGCCCAGCACATCTTCACAGGCGCTCAGTGCAAAACTTAGGCGCTTCCCAGCACCACAGAGTTTTGCCACAACAAACAGGCGCCTGCATGGACTCAATGAATCACATGCAAATAACCCACAGGGCTGGAAGGTCAAACCAATGAGCGCTAGGCTGGGCAACCGACGGTCGAGCCCGGCGCACTTGGCTAGGACAGACCCAATCTCTGTGCAACCCACAGGACCCAGGCTCAAAACGAGGGGGTCGGCGATCTGCAGCACCGCAATGGAAAAGGACAGTTAGCATAAGTTCAAAGAGGCATCGCTGGAGCCGATCTCAGGCTGGGTGTCAGTAGCCATGATTCGTGTTGTGAATGGAGCGCGCAGGAAACCTGACTCCTAACAACAGAGAGAACGAAGCCGGAGCAGATTGACGAAGTCCGCGGGAACCAGATTCCTCACGATGGGATCAGCGACCAAGTTTCCAAAGAGCGGCAGAGGGAGGCAGCGGTAAGGTACGGGTAGCATCGTAGGAGCCGATCTCAGGCTCAGTGCAAATCACCGGACTCGGGCAGCGCACATGGGAAATCGAGGCAAAAGCTCCATCACGGGGGAAGGCAGCCCCGGAACAGTCACAACTGCATAGCAGGATCATCCGGAGGACCCAGACTCATGTCGGGAGAGCGGCAGTCCGGTGCGAAGAGCCAGCCCTGCAGCGCCCTAGACAACATCGTAACCGGAGGCAGCAGCTGCAACAAGGGTCACAAAACCAGGCACCGCGCAGATCGTCCCCAGGGATCGGACCAAAACACAGAGAGCGTCCCAGGCGTCTGGCAGAGGAAATCACGGTGAGTTTACATCCAAAATCTGAATTTGTTGGGAAGAACAGATGGGTGCTGCAATCCGGTCCTAGGGGGTGGAGAAGGAGGGCAGGCGAGGTAGTTTATCCGGGAATTTTCACCAGAAGGTGATTCCTAAACCTGGACCCCTTCAAATCACTTGTGGCAAGGAATAACACAAATCTAACCCTTTGAGAAAGTAAAAGTATATAAAAGAAAAAGTAGACATATTAATTTACAAATGTGTCACCCATATACAATGGTTCAGTGATGGAACAGCACATGCCATTGCAACGCATGCCTTTAACATGCAATCATTACAATGCAGGCATCCTTACCACACATGCCTTTACCACACAATAACCTATGAACATATATATATATATACATACATATATCAAGCAGTTTCCATATCGTAGAGCAGAGAATCACAATCCAGGTATTCAAAAAAGATACGGACACGGACCACAAGTATTGTGCTTCTTCTTTATTTTTAGTGCTTAGGCTTCACGACGCGTTTCGGTCCCGCCGTGGACCTTGCTCACATGACACAGTGCAAGATTACACATTGGTTTAAATACTATGCAAGAAGTAATGACATCAGCACAGTACGTTTATAAACGTGACCATAGACATGGAAGAGTTCGATTTTACCACATCAAGAATTCATTAAATAAACTTACTAGATTTGTTATATATAAAAGTCACATAAAACCAATGTATTTTATAAAATTTTGTGATTCAATGTAGTGTTAAAAATTAAATAAAATAAATTTTTAAACAAAGTGCAGGTGCAAGTGCAAAACAAGTTGTCTCTCGTATTAGCGCAGTAGTATATACAAGAGTAGTACCAATTTTGAGCGCAAGATTGGTCAGATGTTATGCGCATAGTTAATTAGAATGACGGTATGAATACCCGAAAATGTATCATCACTTAAGATGTACATACATTCATCATCGGTTGGAGCCCCAA
The DNA here is from genome assembly GCF_964263255.1 of Lissotriton vulgaris. NCBI lineage: Eukaryota > Metazoa > Chordata > Amphibia > Caudata > Salamandridae > Lissotriton > Lissotriton vulgaris. The sequence continues at coordinate 237,673 of NW_028255812.1, read as the reverse complement.
TAAAAAATTTTAATTTGACATTTAAACTCAGATGAGGATTGACAGAACCAGTTGTGTTATAGGTAACCAAAAAAATGAAAATATACATAGCCACATTCATTGAGCAGTTCTGTGGTCTCGATGACTATGTCAAAACAGTGGTCTCATCATATGATACACTCCTATCTTAGCCAATCTGATTTTTAAAGGTATCTGGTTATCTACATACAATAACAATCTGAATATTCATAGGAAAATTTCATGTTAATACGTATAAAAATATATAACAGATAAAATTCATATTATACATCCTAAAATTCATATAAATATAAATATCAATATAAATATAAATAATACAGGATTTACAATAGCATACATATTATATAGATAACCATAAATATATCATAAATACCAATACAGATTCATGTCACATAGGTAAAATACATGTTAGAGTATAGTGATATTATTGAGTTGACATAGTGAGATATATATTGAATCTGACCATTAAAAATCATAAACAGTTTGCCCGCCAGTAAATCTAACATGAGGGGGATTAAAGGCATGTAGATAAATCCTCCGTCATATTCAAGCCGGTTGGTTGTTTAGTATTGAGCTCCAAGATATATCTAGTTTCTAGTTGACGTAGTTTTTCCTCACGGTTACCTCCCCTTCTGCTGGCTGGTACCGAGTCAATTACATAGAAACTAAGCTCACGGCTGTTAGATTTGTGTACAGATTTAAAGTGCCTGGCTACCGGGTATGTGTTGTCCTGGTTGGATATTGCCCTTAGATGTTGTAATATCCATTTATGTACCTGAAGTTTGGTACTTCCAACGTACATAAGATTGCAGGGACAGGACAACACATAAACTGCAAATTCAGTTTTGCATGTTAACAACTGTTTGATCTTATGTTCTTTATGATCAAATGGTGAGATGTATGTTTTGGTGTTCACACCTTGTTTGCAGGCCTTGCACACTTTACAATTATAGAAACCACTGTGAGTTTTTAACCAGTCTGTGGATTCTATTACCTCAGGGCTAGTTTTTATGAGTTCATCCCTCATTGAACGGCCTCTGCTATAGGTGATATATACATATATATATATATATATTGCACATCATGAGTCGCCCCAAATAGAGATGCCACACACAGAAGGGTATGCGCTCAAATGCCACAGGAGGTTGCAAAGACAGCGCCTCCTTCCGCTTGCTTCTTAAAAGCCAAACGCGTTTCGAGTATCTATGTGCCCTTGATCACTGGCAGCTTGCATATCTTTAGTAACAGAGGCAGCAAAATGGATTCAGGACAGCTGATTTATTTAATAAACAAGTCCCGCCCTACATGGGCGTTGGCATTCTGGTTGTTGTAGTCCATGAAATGGCTGCCCTACTTGTAGTCCTGTTGATTAAAGCCCAAGTGGATTTGCATACTCCGAACTGGATTAACAAAATTAAAGACATGTTTCAATAAATTAATGTCCCAAGTGGGTGAGCAAAACGGGGGATCCCGACGCACTGCTTCCAATATGTACCTGTGGCTCAGGTCCCCTCTGTCCCGATCCAAGGCTCGCGGTTGCGAGTCTCCAGGGTCAGCCTTTCCGGCAGCGGGGCATCTCTGCGGCCGGACTAGCCACGTAACATTGCACATCATGGGTCGCCCCTAATAGAGATGCCACACACAGAAGGGTATGCACACAAATGCCACAGGCGGTTGCAAAGACAGTGCCTCCGTCACTTGCTTCTTAAATTCCAAACGCGTTTCGAGTATCTATGTACCCTTGATCACTGGCAGCTTTCATATATTTAGTAACGGAGGCAGCAACATGGATTCAGGACAGCTGATTTATTTAATAAACAAGTCCTGCCCCACATGGGCTTTGGCATTCTGGTTGTTGTAGTCCATGAAATGGCTGTCATACTTGTAGTCCTGTTGATTAAAGCCCAAGTGGATTTGCATACTCCGAACTGGATTATCCTCTGTTGTGCTTCTCCAGACCCAACCCTCTAAAAAAATATTCCTCAGCAGCGTGGATGACATGTGATTCCTAAACCTGCTAATCCTCATGTGACGTTCCCTATAGGCTGATTTGCATATTTTTATAAATCATTGTCCCTGCATAGTGTGTGTGATGTACAGTACTGTGACACCCTACACTATGAGTAGTGCTATACAACAAATAAAATCCATATGAGAGAGGGGCTACGGAGAGATGATGGGCACTGTTGGAGGGTGGTAATTAAGGAATCCGAGGGGGACATCATGGAGGTGGGGCTTTGGAGAGATGAGGGACACTGGTGGAGGGTGGCAATGAGGTAATCCGAGGAGGAGGTCCTGGGGGGTGGAGATACGGAGAGATTAGGGGCACTGGTGGAGGTTGTTTGTGAGGGAATCTGAGGAGGAAGTCATGGGGGAGGTGCTATGGAGTGATAAGAGGGGAGGGGCTTTGGAACAATGAGGGGCACTGGTGGAGGGTTGTAGGGAGGAAGTCTTAGGAGGAGGTCATGAGGGGAAGGTCATGAGGGCTTTGGAGTAATGAGGGGCACTGGTGGTAGTGGGGGAATCTGGGAGGAGGGTGGCAATGAGAGAATCCGCAGAGGAGGTCATGAGGGGTAGGCACTTTAGAGCAACGAGGGGCACTGATAGAGGGTAACAGTGAGGAAATCAGAGGAGGAGGTCAATGGGGAAGGGGCTACGGAGTGATGAGGGGCACTAGTGGATGGTGGTAGGGAGGAAGTCTGAGGAGGAGTGTGGCAGTGAGGGAATCAGAGGAGGAGGTCAATGGGGGAAGGGGCTATGGAGCAATGAGGGGCACTGGTGGAGGGTATTTGTGAGGACGTCTGAGGAGGAGGTCATGGGGAGGGGCTTTGGAGAGATGAAGTGCACTGTTGCAGAGTGGGGGTAAAGGTGTCTACAGAGAAAGAGGTCAGTGGTTGGACGCCAATAAATACTTTCGCACCAGCGGTAAAATAGACCCTGTAATGGCCTTTCTGTTTTTGCTTATTTAATTAGCAGTTGGGTCACTAGGGCCACATTGTAACATATTTTTAAAGTGTGTGCTAATTATATTTACTTTTATATTCACGGTTTTGAGTTTGAAGGTGATTTTACTAATGTTTATTTAGTGGGAACAAGGAAAATGAAGCCGGGTGGTGGCTGATATGGGGCTGGGGACCAAGGTTAGCTGTGAGATAAGGTGCACGGTAGAGGGATGGTAGAAAATTGATAATCAGGCCTTGAAGGGAGTGTGCCGCAGAGTGTGGGTCAGATGGATGTATTAATGAAGAGAGATTCTCTCTGAAGGCTGGCAACGAGGGAGGCTGAGTAATGTTACTTGCCTGATACTCCCACCTTAGAAACCTCCTCTTCCCATCAAAGGGACCTTACATGGGGAACAAAACCATTTTTGAGAGTGTTAACGATTAGAAAGATTTGCAAAATAATGCATTTTACTGCACCTTGTAAGACTAAGGAGAGATAACGAAGGGCTCTGAAGTAGGCCTTGCTAGATATATGGGCCCTTCTCTTGGGGTGGGTGGGACAAATTAACAGGAAGAGCCGGGGCAGTTGAGCTATCTGTTTGGCCTGGTTCAAAGACCCTGGCAACAAGCCGAGAACTGAAAGTTTGCACTGTAAATTGTACAGCATACCGCCTGTGAAATCTCTTCAATATTAAAAAAAAGTCCTTTCTTAAATGTTGAAGAGATTTTCCAGAGGGTAATATCACTTATCTGGAGGAAATAGGTTCTGTGTATAGAGAGTACCAGCACTTCTAAGGAGCAAATAGGTTCTCCGGAAAGAGATTACTGCATGTTCTCAGGAGCAAATAGTTACTCTGAATAGAGAGTACTACACTTCTCTGGGGCAAATAAGTACTCAGAAAATAGAGCTCCTGTACTTCTGGATTCTTGAGCTCTTACAATGCATCTTAGTCCTGATTTGCAACACTGCTATTTCTGCATTAATAATCAGTAAAGTCCTTTACATTACATTTAAATGGTGACTTGTAGTACTCCTGCTTTGCCGTCTTGAAAACTGCCTCCAGGCTAATTATTGCCCTACTGTTTTTGAACTTTTAAATACTCACATGTTAAACCTCACTCACAGTTCACTCAGTGCACATCAACTAGGATTCTTGCCTCCAGTGCCATTTCTGTATTAATCAAATCTGAACTAAAAGGCCAGCTGTTATGTATGACCTACTTGTGGCTTCGATTCTTATAGCATTATTATACTATACTAAATTAAACAGAAAAGGTGTTTTCTATGGTGCACAGCTGGAACACATGTATTTGAAGGTGCACTATTATGTGTTAATGAATAAAGGAGGCTGTTGGAAATAAAGATTTGGCTCGGATCACACAATTGGGTCAAGCATGGAAGCCAGGATTGATCCTAGGTTTGGTAGTTTCACATTGTCCAATTCACTCAATAGATAGGTGTCTCACTCTCCTGTTTTGTATTACAGATTATCCTTTACCTTTCATACTTGGCATATGACATTACAGCCTGGGCAGCAGGCAGAAGCCAAATGAAAGCTTGGCTTCTTTTGGAGCACGAGGATCAGAGAGGACCTTGAGCTGAACCAGGCATCTGGTTCAAACCTCAAGTGACTCTTGCAGCAGAACTAACTGTTTCAAAACCATTGTTACAAAAGAAAGTCCCAGATGGTGCAGATGTTGCCACAATTTGTGAAATGGTACGTGATTATGCTGAAGCTTTCCCAGCACTTCATGAAATGTATGTATCTGCGCTGGTTATACGGCTTTCAACCACAGCCTGTGAGAGCTCCTTTTCATACCTATCCTGCATCCTCACACCTTTCCGACGCGCAATGAATCATGATTGGAAACAGAATTTGACTATTTTAGCACATGAGAAAGAGCTCACGGCAAAGCTATGTATGCATGAGTTTGTACGGGAGTTTTCAAAGAACAATAGAAGATTACCTCTGACTGGAACTTGCAGTTTTAAAATGGTTGGTGTGAATACTGCTGGCAGTTTTCAAAAATACTCTTTTCTCTTTTTTCAAATGTGTTACTGTTTTTTAAGAATTTTTATCTATGAAAGTACTTTGCAAATAAATGACAAGAAAATAAAATGTATAAAGTTACATTTGTGCAGAGAAAAAAGTGTTGGGTAAATTGCAACGAGTAAATTGCCAGCCTTTCTAGTGCAATGGTGTCAAGGCTTTCGTGTAGTAATAGGGACTTCCTTAATCTTGAATGCTTCATAATATGCTTAGCATTCAAGTACTTGTGTTGAAGCCAGGGAGCTGGATTTCGAGAGTTTGCAGTTAGGTCCAGACATTGCTCTTACTGCCTGGCCAGCTGGAATTCGAGGGTCTGCAGTTAGGTCCACACATTGGTCTTACTTTCAAATAACTCTCCTCATGCTCTGGGTACACACAGAAGCAATCCGTTGTCTCATGCTGCCTGTTTGCAAGTACATATGTTGTAATCTATGTTTTGTAGGCTACCTCCAGAAGCGACAGATTGGGCCCACAGTGGCCCACCCGAATGCGCCCTTGGCCCACCCAAATAAAAGTTCCTGGAGCCGGGCCTGCTGCTCTCTCAGACGAAAAACAATGTGCTTTCCTACATCAAAGAGAACTCTCACCCAACCATAGCAAACAGCAGACTCCCACGAATAAGCACTCTATAACACTACAAGAGCCGACCCTCGAAGACGGTGCTCCCCAGGGCCATCAAAGGCTCAACAAAGGCCATCAAAGATTTTGAACTTGGACATCATTGTAAATCCCCCTAAGCAGTCCTACAGCCCTTCAGCAAACATCCTTCAGAAGCAACCACGGCCTATCGAGCAACAGCAATGGAATTGTCTGCAACGTATTGAATATACTTTGACGTATAGAAGCAGAGTTCAAGTCAAGTGGTGAACTCCGGTGGCCGCACTGTTTATACAAGGTAAGCACAGCAGCCTACATATACAATGCCATCATAGCAATGCATTAGAAATAAGTCGGCATAACGGGCGTCAGTAACGCAGTAGGCACTTCCTTATAGACACCACTTGAACGCAGCACTATGACAAGTGAAATGTACCAGGTACACTGCACTCGTAGAACTGTAGTGTTACCTTTATTTGTGAAAGGAGAGAGGGCCATAATATTAAGCCTTGGCGACAAAATTATCGCCACGTTTTTAGCAGGAAAGTGCCGCTAAAGTGGCGATAATGGGTTTGATAATATGCTCTATGGAATTCCAATCAAAGCTCAGGTTAGATGTGAAGAACAACTAACATGAGCCGATAAAGTGGCGATAATTTTGTCGCCCAGGCTTGATATTATGGCCCAGAGTGCGTAGTGTACAGCAGCTTCTCTGTAAAATCTATAATTACCTCCAAGCAGTGACAACAGATAGGTTACAACCAGCGACGGCTCGTGGAGGGAGTTACGGTGGGGCAGGAGGGCGGGGAGGGGGAGGGGCAGGGCGGAGGTTGCTAAAAACCGGCATATGGATAATTGCAGGTAAGTAAACAATTGAATTAATAAAACGAATTTCGTAGCTCGCACTGCATTGCATTTTGCGATGCAAGGCGCACTACGAAATTCGTTTTATTAATTCAATTGTTTACTTACCTGCAATTATCCATATGCCGGTTTTTAGCAACCTCCACCCTGCCCCTCCCCCTCCCCGCCCTCCTGCCCCACCGTAACTCCCTCCACGAGCCGTCGCTGGTTACAACAGTCTGACAAACAGATCCATAACCTTATTACGCCACTTTTGAGTCACTTTTACCATGGTTAAAGTGACGCAAGGAGCTTGTACATCTACGTCTGACTTTTCAAGAAAAAATCTCAACTCCTGACTCTGCGACACAGTTTTAATGTTGTTTTCTCTCTCTTTCTCTCTCTCACTCTCTGTGACATCATTTCGCTTTCTCTCTTAACTTTATAGACACTGCTGTCTGCTTGGATGTGTAGAAGAACAGCCCAAGTGAAGTTATGAAATCAACTGGCCGAAGAGTTTGGCCGCAGTGTTTATACAACGGTAAGCACAGAGGCCTAGATCTACAAAGCCTTCCTAGCAATTACATTAGAAATAAGTCGGCATAACGGGCGTCAGTAACACAGTAGCCACTTCTATATAGACACCACTTGAACGCTGCAGTATAACAGAACTGAAATGTATGAGGCACACTGCACACGTAAAACTGTAGAGTAACCAAAACTTGTAATGCTTAAGCTCATTTACTCACATCTTCATAATTCTAAACTCTAATTTTCTTTTTTTTGCAGATTACCAAAGGGACATATTTTGGAGTCCATTTAACAATTTGTTTATAATATTGTTTCTTGTTAAAGTTATTTTTCTAGTTGCTTCTAATATAGTTATAATTCAGTTTTGTTTACATTTATTGATTTGATAAAAGTTAATAAAAAAAACTACATACTTCTTTTATTTTGTGGGGGAGGGGTATGACGGTCCACAATAAAAATAATGTTGAAATACTATAGTAAGATATTTAAGACTAGGATTGAAAACTACTGAGTTCTAAGTAACAGATATAATAAAAATAACGCTGATGAACTACTAAAATGGCGGTGGACGGAGTACATAATCATCGTTTGGTGCCTCGACACTACCTTTCAAATAAATATAGAAAAAATATGATTATTAATATATTACAAAAGTACAGCCGCGGATGACACACACGACCCGGAAAAAGAAAGCAACACATTTACTACCTGAAATAAAGAAAGGTTTGCTTGTTGAACTTCAAGAAAAAGAAAAAAACGTGGACTTCGAAATGAGGCTGCGCTTGCGTAGAGAGTACAACTGCTACACAAAAAAAAGGAAAGTTTTACATACTATAATAGAAATGAAGGGGCATATTATCAACAAAAGGCAATACATTATAGCCACTTTTATCGGCAGGAAACTGCCGATAAAGCGGCGGTAATGGGCTTGATAATAGACCCTTGTAAATTCCCATAGCAGCCCAGGTTCTGATGTTAACCTGGGCTGCTATGGTTAATCACAAGAGCATATTGTCAACCCCAATATCGCCGCTTTATCGGCATATTCCTGCTGATAAAAGTGGCAATAATAAAACGCCTTTTGTTGATAATATGGCCCCCTGCTCTTTTTTTTTACCAGTAAACTTAGGTGCATATTATCAAGGACCGGTGTTAAAATCATATCCGTTTTATTGGCAGGAAACTGCCGATAAAACAGAGATAATGAGCTTGATAATACGGCCTTGTTATTTCTCATAGAAGCCCATGTTAACACCAGAACATGCGCTTCTATGGGAATTAACAAGGACGTATTATCAAGCCCACCCTCCCAACATTAATAAAAAACTCCAGACAATGCAAGTACCCAGAGCTGGAAGGCCATTTTACATATTACTACCCTAGAAAGATGGCGTTCCCCGCGATGTGTACGGGGAGAGAGAGAGAGAGAACTACTGAGTTCTTAGTAACAGATATAATAAAAATAACGGTGAAGAACTAATAAAATGGCGGTGGATGGAGTACGTAATCAACGTTTGGCGCCTCAACACTACCTTTCAAATAAACATAGAAAAAATATGATTATTAATATATTACAAAAGTACAGCAGCGGATGACACACACTACCCGGAAAAAGAAAGCGACACATTTACTACCTGAAATAAAGAAAGGTTTGCTTGTTGAACTTCAAGAAAAAAGAAAACGTGGACTTCGAAACGAGACTGCGCATGCGTAGAGAGTACAACTGCTGCACATAAAAAAGGAAAGTTTTACATACTATAATAGAAATGAAGGGGCATATTATCAACAAAAAGCGATACATTATTGTCGCTTTTATCGGCAGGAAACTGTCGATAAAGCAGCGGTAATGGGCTTGATAATAGGCCCTTGAAAATTCCCATAGCAGCCCAAGTTCTGATGTTAACCTGGGCTGCTATGGTTATTCACAAGGGCATATTATCAAGCCCATTATCGCCGCTTTATCGGCAGTTTCCTGCCGATGAAAGCAGAGATAATATATTGTCTTTTGCTGACAATATCGCCCATTGCTCTTTTTTTTTACCAGTAAACTTAGGTGCATATTATCAAGGACCAGTGTTAAAATTATCGCCGTTTTATTGGCAGGAAACTGCCGATTAAACGGCGATAATGAGCTTGATAATACGGCCTTGTTATTTCCTATAGAAGCCCATGTTAACACCAGAACATGCGCTTCTATGGGAATTAACAAGGACGTATTATCAAGCCCACCCTCCCAACATTAATAAAAAACTCCAGACAATGCAAGTACCCGGTGCTGAAAGGTCATTTTACATTGTACTGCCCTAGAAAGGTGGCGTTCCCCACAACATGTACGGGGAGAGAGAGAGAGAGAAAAACTGAGTTCTAAGTAACAGATATAATAAAAATAACGGTGAAGAACTACTAAAATGGCAGGGAACGGAGTACGTAATCAACGTTTGGCGTCTCCACACTACCTTTCAAATAAACATAGAAAAGATATGATTATTGATATGTAACAAAAGTACAGCAGCGGATGACACACACGACCTGGAAAAAGAAAGCAACAAATTATCTACCTGAAATAAAGAAAGGTTTGCTTGTTGAACTTCAAGAAAAAGAAAAAACGTGGACTTCGAAACGAGGCTGCGCATGCGTAGAGAGTCAACTGCTACAGACAAAAAAAGGAAATTTTCACATACTATAATAGAAATGAAGGGGCATATTATCAACAAAAGTCGATACATTATAGCCGCATTTATCGGCAGGAAACTGCTGATAAAGCGGCGGTAATGGGCTTGATAATAGGCCTTTGTAAATTCCCATAGCAGCCCAGGTTCTGATGTTAACCTGGGCTGCTATGGTTATTCACAAGGGCATATTATCAAGCCCATTATCGCCGCTTTATCAGCAGTTTCCTGCTGATAAAAGTGGCGATAATGTATCGCCTTTTGTTGATAATATGGCCCATTGCTCTTTTTTTTTACCAGTACACTTAGGTGCATATTATCAAGGACCAGTGTTGAAATTATCACTGTTTTATTGTCAGGAAACTGCTGATAAAACGGCTATAATGAGCTTGATAATACGGCCTTGTTATTTCTCATAGAAGCCCATGTCAACACCAGAACATGCGCTTCTATGGGAATTAACAAGGACGTATTATCAAGCCCACCCTCCCAACATTAGTAAAAAAACTCCAGACAATGCAGGTACCCGGAGCTGGAAGGTCATTATACAAATTACTGCCCTAGAAAGGTGGCGTTCCCCGCAACGTGTACGGGGAGAGAGAGAGAGAGCTCAGCACATATTTTTTTTAAAAGACCGAGGGGTGCCGCTCCCCGGGACTGCGGGGAGTAGGACCGTAACACCCCCGCATACTTCAAAATAAAACCAGATGAGTGCCGTTCCCCAGTGCTCGGGGCACCTTACAAGCCCCCATTATGCAAAAAAATTACCCCCGTAATTTGCCCCCCCAGGACCTAATGAATAAAACGGATCTCTAGTTTTTTTCACCTTTTCCACCGCGTACAAGTACTGCATGAGTACCTCACCATTTTTTATTGTAAAGAAAAATTTTGCCTAAACATCCATGTTCGACCCCCTGAGGAAGCCTAGAGGCTCAGAATGTTTCTAGCCTGTCCCCTTCCCTTATTTCTCAACTTTTTTTTACTGTTTTCTTGTGACACGGTTCGACCGATGAACAAGATGGCCGCCAAAACTTCCTGGTTTTGAGTGTTGACAGACAGTTCACAGCCATGATATCGCTATGATTTTACTTGTAATTTTCGCAGAAACTACTGAACGGATTTACACCACTTAACAAAAAGCACAATCTGTGCACCAAACTCTACCTCTCTGCCAAATTTCGTGTTATTCCGTTCAGCCGTTCAGTCTATAGCCCTGGCTAAAGGTCCCTATGAAAAATTGCATGGGGAAAACACGTTTTAGGACCCCCCTTTTTTCTCAGCCCCCACTTGACGAATCACCCCCAAACTTTCAGGGAAGGAGCGTAACTGAAAAGGCCATTTTCTTGGAGAAATTTGCAAATATTCGTCCACTGGCGCCAATGTTATTGCAAATAGAATGTTGTGGATTTTCTATGGAAACTAGGTGCTAACTATAACTACCTACTGGCGACCGCCAGTAGGTAAAATATATATATACATATATATATATATATATATATATATATATATATATATATATATATATAATTTATTTATTTATTTTGGCGCGGCAACAGAGCCTCGGCTGAGGAATACGTGGCCGCCCTGAATGACAACGACCTAAATTTGAGATTTACTAGCACCATCAGTAACACATCTGTATACTATCTGGACCTTGAGGTCTTTGTAGCAGGAAATGTTTTACATACAAAACTTTACAGAAAACCCACAGCGGGTAACACCGTATTACATGCGGCAAGCCACCATCCAAAATGCATGATACAGACCCAAAAGATTTCTCACAGGCCCGAGATGCCGCTGTCACCAGATTCCAGGCCAGAGGCTACTCAAAAGCACTACTAGCTAATACATCAAGTAGAGTAGATGCTATTGACAGAAAGGAGCTGCTGAAGAATCCAAAAAAGGAAACTGAATCGAGGGGTCCGGTACGGATGATTACAGGTTTCAACATGAGATCTAGAGAGTTGGTCCAAATTTTTAACAGGAACTGGTATATCTTGAAGACTGATTCGATCTTGAAATATATGCTATCCCCTAAACCGTCTATAACATACAGACAATGTCAGTCACTCAGTGATCACTTGACAATGAGTCATTTTAAGGATCCGCCAAAAACATCAAAGATGAAACCCATACAAGGTTTCTTCCCCTGCGTGCATTGTAAAGCATGTAAATATAGTGAGAAAAGAACCAAATATGAGGGGAGACCCAATGACTCACGACCCATTAGAAAAATTGTGAAATTTCTTAACTGCAATTCAAATTTTGCTATCTATTGTTTGGAATGCCCCTGCTCAAAACGATATATTGGAAGCACCATAAATCCAGCCAAAAAACGCATCTTGGAGCACATGCGTACTATAACAATCAAAGATAAGAGCTACCCGGTGACACGCCACTTTGAGACCCATCACAATAGCAACTGAGACCTCTTAACATTTTTTTGCCTAGATCAGCTAGACAGAAAGGAACGGGGTGGGGACAGGGTGAAAGCTCTAAGGGTGCTAGAATCTAAATATATAATCGACCTTCAGAGCATGCAACCGATAGGGCTCAACAATGATGAAGAATTGTGGGTCCACCTAGAATAGAACATGAAAGACAGACTAAACTAGATATACACAGCATAGAACACAGCTGACACAAAAGACAGCAACATAACAGCAAAGCTCAACATGCTCATTCCAAAACACCAACGTTGAGCCAATAGCTGTACATACACTATGCTCCTCTCCCTCTCTCTATAAACAAAAGCATTAGTTTGACTGACAGAAAGGCCGATTTAGAGCACAATCAATAAACCACTGACATACAACAGTCGAGCATGCCCATACAGGGCATAACAAAAACGCATACACATACAACATGCAGGGAATGAAGCCATTATGGCTCGGATATGGTGATTTGTCTTTCGCACATCATATGGGTCATGGATACACATGATCGCGCTACTAGGAGACAAATTTGCATGTTCCTTTAAAATCGATAGGCCAACCAGCAGTACAGTAAGATACATTGGAATGTAATCAGTCTTGTAAAGAATGCCTAATTCTGTACCTTCTCCCTGACCATTTTGTTAACAGTATGCGATATGATGAAATTGAAATGTGATTGATGGTGACACAAAACCAAGTTGTTTTTAATTTGCACTAGCACTTTTTCAACACCATTGTATCTCAAGAACTAAGTCTTGTAAAATGTTATAAAATTAACTCACTGTAATATGGCCGCCAATATGTTTCGGCGTGAACAGTCCTCTATCATTGTTTAGGGGAGGGTGGAGATATAATGGTGTTTCTCACAACGCACTGGTTGACACTGAGGAAGCCGTAAAGGTGAAACGCGTCTGTCGAGGGGGCAGGGGGTCTGCCAAGAAATCAATTTTCTGAAACACCAACTTGGAGTGCCGTCTACTTTTGTTGAACCACGGATGTGTTGAAACACTATATATATATATATATATATATATATATATATATATATATACAGGTAGGTATAGTTAGGACATATTATGCTGTTATGCATAGGAAATCCGCAACATTCTATTGCCAATAACTTTGGCGCCGATTGATGAATCTTCTCGGAATTTTCCAAACTTTTGGCTAGCTCAGTTCCGCTCCTTCCCTGAAAGTATAGGGGGTGATTCGTCAAGATGGGGCTGAGAAAAAAGGGGGGTCCCGAAGCATGTTTTCCCCATGCAATTTCCCATAGGACCTTTAGCCACGGCTACAGCCCAAACGGCAGAACGGAATTAAACCAAATTTGGCAAAGAGGTAGTCCTCAGTTCAGACTTGTGCCTTTTGCTTAAATGGTGTTAATCTGTTCAGTAGTTCCTGAGAAAATTAAGGTTAAAGTCCTTTATATATCTTTGGGCGCAGGGAATCCACGGATTCTGCGAGGATTGTCACCGTATTGTAAACGCACCGTCCCGATTACGCGCTCAATGCTAATTGGTTGTGAAGCGGTTGTAAACATTCAAAACCAGGAACTGTTGGCAGCAATTTTGTGCCACGGTAGAAGCGAGGCTGAGGAAGTCAGTGGATTATGTGTTGAAAACTGAGAAAGGGGGTAGGGTACAAAAATGTGTACCCTCTAGACCAGCTTACGGGGTCCCAGAAGGACCCCCAGGGCCCACATTTTATTTTCATTTCTTTAAACTGGCAGGTGCGTGTAGGATGCATGGACTGTGCCATAAAATAAATAAAATAAAACTGATGTTTTTATAATATTTCGTCTCTGGGGGTTAAATATCGGGGGCAAAATTATAAAATTTTATGTGGGGCCCAGAGGGGCCCTCCAGCCTCGGAGATCATCAGCCCCCGGGGCTAAAAAGAAAAAAATGGTGGGGGGAGGGGTCGAAGGTCCTCAAAGATGTGGGGACCATCACCCCCCGGGGCTTTATGTATTGTGGGAGGGGGACTGGGTGGTCCCCCTCCTGGAGCACTCGAGGGCCCCATTACCCTCCGGGGCTACAGAAAAATCATGGCTGGTGAGAGGGGGTTGTAAGGTCTCCAAAGCCCCGGGGACCACCTCTCCCCGGGGCTTTATGTATTGTCGGAGGACCGGCTTTTGCAGTGTCCCGGGGTGCCCATCCTGGCCCTCTCATAGCAAGGAAATCTGTTCTCTCTTTCAAAATCTAAATCAGACTGCTTTCCCACATGAAGAGCTGCATGTTAGTAGCTTGTGATGTGGAAAAGTAATGCCGGCTCCCAAACGCGTAGAAGTTGTGCATCAAAGGCGCTGGAGTCGCGCACCCTACAGATTATGAGTCATGCATCCAGGGTGTGCACACCAGGGGGCCGCACTCAGCGCTGCGCTGGGTGCCCAGCTTTTACTGTTTCAGTAAAAAAATAACCCCTATCAGTACTTTCTAATATTCCCGGGGATCATATCCCCCGGGTCTTATAAAAAAATGTTGGGGACCGTGAGGGGAGCGACTATGCCCCCACAGTCCCACCGGCTTCCCGTGTTCTTCGGGAGCTGGCATTGCTTTTCCACAAGGGGAGATGCCAACTTGCACGTGGAAAAGCAATCTGCTTTGGATTTTGAAAGTGAGAACAGATTTCACTGCTCTGTCTTTCAAAATGCAAACTAAGGGGGTCATTGGGATCGCAGACAGACTTGAGTCCGTCCGTGACCCCAGAGCATGAGGGAACGTCCGCATGGGCTGCGGCGTTCCCTCTGTGCAGATTAGGATGTGACCGCCAGGGTGGCGGTCACATCCTCTATTTTTAACATTGCTGCGGGTGGAGCTTCAAGCTGCACCCGCAGCAATGTTAAAAATGCATGCACAGCATTTGCATGCACAAAGCGGCAGGCACCGCGCAGTGCCTGCTGCATTGTGCATGCAAATGCAGGGGGGTACCATAGGTACCCCCCATGTGCACCCCCCACCCCCCACTACACCTAGGGGGCCCGCAACGGGCCCCTGCAGTGCAGTTACACATGCTTTTCCACGGCGGAAAAGCCGCCGCGGAAAAGCATGTTCCCAAGCACATCCTAATCTGGCTGACGGTGTCTAAGAGACACCTTCACCATTTTAGTGCTTTTCCGCCGCAGTTGAAAGCCAGCCGCGGCGGAAAAGCTGCGGACCTAAACCATGACCCACCAGCCATCCTAATGTGGCGGTGGGTCCTGGTGGGTCCGCAGAGGATTTTCCGCATCCTCCGGGCCGGCGGTGGCTTCCGCCGGCCCGGAGGATGCGGAAAATCCTCCATCCTAATGACCCCCTAAGTTTGCTATGGGAGGACGGGAGCCGTGAGAGTCCTGCCCTGTCAAAGCAAACAGCAGTGTCCCGGGGGTAGGCATCCGGGGACACTGCAGGAGCCGGCCCTCGGGCATGGCGGTCCCCAGGGCCCTCGAGGGCACCAGGCGGAGGGCCATGCAGCCTGCCATGCAGCCTGCTTCCCACAATACACAAATTCCTGGGGGGTGGTGGTTCCCGGGGCTTGAGGGGCGTCATTGAGGCCCACACACTTCTAATTTTGTAGGGGGGAGGCCATGGACGCGAAAGTGGTGCAAGGAGGTTGTAAAGCTGGTACACAGTGTTTTGTTTTACTTTGCTTTCCTTTTTCTCTTGTAGATGATCCAGGGTTAATATAATGGTTTTTGTGCAGCCAGTACCTTTCAAGGCTACCCCTAAACGGTTTTCTGCCTGTTACCATGGTAAGAGTTCATGGAACACTTACGTGAGCACAGAGGTTAGAAGTTCACCGCACTATGTTGCTAATGGAAAAGTTACTGAGCTGGAGTTTTAAAAAGTTTCCATAGGAACCGTTAGTCGTAGCTATTTACTCTGGTAAAGAGTTAGCCTCTGAGTTATAATTCAAATTATGAATATCTTTTCTATTGGGGACTGCTACCCCCCAAAAAAAGACGTATATACTTTTTTAATTAACTTTTATTGAAACAACAATAAATAACTGCGAACGTAACTTAAAGATAACAATGTAATAAATAACTAGAAACATAACTTTAAAAAAACTATTAAACAAAATGTGATATGGACTCCAATAGAAGTAGGGTAGGTAATCTGCAAAACAAAAGTGAAAATAAGTGTTCAAAATTAGATCGATGTGACTAATATGAGGTCAAACATTACAAGTTATGGTAATACTTCTGCAGTGTGCCTGATACATTCCACCTCTCTTATAGGCCTGCGTTCAAGAGGTGTCTGTACGGAAGTGCCTACTGCGTCAGATTTACAGTATGGACCAACAGGTCTTTAAAATGATTCTGAGATGAGACAGAATTAGGTGAGAGATCAAGTCATTATGCAGGACAATATTCTTTAGGACTTATTTACAAGCCTCTTGCGCCACTTTTGTGTTACTTTTCCCATGTTAAAAGTGAAGCAAAGTGGCGCAAGGGGCTTGTAATTAAGGTATTTTATTTCTAATACATTTAATCGGAGGCATTGTATATCTAGGCCGCTCTGCTTACCTTGTGTGAACACTGTGACCAACAGAGTTCACAACTTGAACTAAGCTGCGGTTGTACACGGTAGAATGGACAGCAGCGTCAACAACTTTTAAAAGAGAAAGAGAAACGATGTGAGAGAGAGTTAGATAGAAAAAGAGAGAAAAAACCACATTAAAACGTGGGAGAGAGAAAGTTATAGATGGAGCAGTTAATACTGGAGAAAATACTCGTAGCTCACCTTTTGCCTCCGTTGTGTGTCCAAGCAGGTGCTGGTTTATAGTGCACCCTCCAGTTTAGTGATCTGAAAGATAGTATATAGAGTTAGTAATAGCATAAATAGTACATACAAATACACACGTATATTTTTGGTTTATTTTTTTGTCTACTCAGGATACTATATTACAACCAGTTACACTGTAAGGAGGTGTCTGTGCGGTGTTTTTTTCCAAAGT
The DNA here is from genome assembly GCF_964263255.1 of Lissotriton vulgaris. NCBI lineage: Eukaryota > Metazoa > Chordata > Amphibia > Caudata > Salamandridae > Lissotriton > Lissotriton vulgaris. Next base: position 220,649 of record NW_028255812.1, on the reverse strand, counting down.
ACTATATCCCATGCATTCCCACTACATAGCGTTGAGTTCTCAATATTGGGTATCTACACTGTTGCACCCCATGGACTTGTAGAGTACGGAGGTGAGTGTTTTTCTTGGGGAGTTAGAGGCAGGCGCCATTTTTCCCATGTTAAAAGTGACACAAAAATGGGGCAAGGGGTCATACATCTGCCCTTCAAACTGTTGTAACTTATCTATTCTCACTGGCCAGAGGTAATTGTACATTCCTACGCAGTGAAGCTGAAGACACTACCCACTTTTTCCTTTTACTGATGACTTGTTGTTGTTTCAGAAACAAGCTTCTTTGCTCACCTTGTGCCATTGGCCTGATCCAAAGAGGGTGCACTACGTGTCGAAGCAGCTTTCTTAGAAGTTGTTAAGATGGCCATGCATCATCGCAGAATCCTCGTACGTTGAGTTTTAAAGGTGTTGGGGGGACGCCAATTTGTGAAACACAACCTGTAGATAAAAAGAAAGTTAACATTGTGTGTAATTTTTCTATCAAAGGAGAGAGAAAGAGAGAGAGTGACTGCAAAGAATATTCACAGCTAACCTTTCTGTCACCGGTGTGTTTTTCACCACGTGCCAGGACATAATGCACCCTGAAGCTCTACATCTAAAAGATAGTTATAGAAAGATGTTATAATTGATAGTTTTTACTATCTTAATGTGGAATTGAATAACATCAGCCTTTCACACACGTTCCCTCTCACATTTAAAAGAACTATTTGTATAGTTTATATTCCGGACTTTTGACCGATTATAAAAACCTTCCTGCTATTGGAAAAAAATAATATACATGTAAATTGATACACTATATAGGACTGCGTTCGTCTAAATTGTAGCGTCGCTTTTTTGTATCCAGTCTGCGGCACCCCATCGACCCCCTCCGATGCGCACACAGGCCTCACCTTTTCTTGGACAGGACACCTCTACATCATGTAGGCCTGATCTGCCACTAAGAAGTCTCACGTATGGTGCCGAGTCTTGATATCAGTATGGCTAACGACATACTAATGCTCCCATCATCATCATCGCAGTTTCTTCACCCGCTCAGTCCTTCCGGTACCACTAACTCAGTGAACAAAGAGGCCACGCAGGTAGTGGTGGGCCCACTGTTCGATGGTTCGGGCCTACATGAGGCGTCTGAACCACCAGGACGGGCCATCCCAGCTCTTGCGATGGGAAAAACTCTAAAATGGCGTAGAGCATGTACACCCCGTCTTTTTTATTGGCAGGGTCACGTATGTAGTGACGCATGTGCTGGATGGGTGTGGTGTGGGTGTATACCAGCCAAGAGGGAGTATGTGAGCCATTTGACAATTAGACCTGTAACTAAGAAATCACTACAATGGAAATCTGGGCAATGTTGCGTTTTTGTTTGTTCCTGGTAGCGTAAGTGGAGTGGGCTGGCCTGGCGTATTCCAGTGCTGAGCGAGGCTCTGAATCATGATTCCGGAGCTATGGGCGTGGTCTCGCCGTGAGCTATATGAGAAATCAAGTGATTTGGTTGTCCGTTTTGTAGTGCTGAGGTCACCCGGTTCTTAAAAGCAAATGTGTCATTATATCTGGAAAGTTCCTCAACTTGGCCAACATGGAAGGTACGGGGTATCACTGACTCTATATTTGTTCATAGGACATGACGTATTTCTGCAATTATGAATGTTTATTGTACATTCAAAGGAGTGTTGTAGCTGTGGTAATACAGGGCTGTGAAAGGTTTAAGTTGCAGTTTTTTGCACATGAAGGGCAGCTAATATATATACATATGTGGTCATTCAGGTAAAGTGAAGAACTTGATGCTGCAAATCAGTGTTAGAGTCTCGGAGTTGCGTCCACATCCTGTTATTGTAGAGAAATGACGTAATCTACGCATGCCTGAAAATGTACTGTAAATACGGTGCTTATGTAAATTGCTGATATACTTTTGGGTTGATTTTGCGCTATATAAATATGCTTTAAAAAAAAAAAAAGGAGGAATAGCCCACACTGACTGTCACAGGTAAGATGGTTGCATATTGTATTTACAGTACAATACAATGTGGTAGGACCCTGGGGCAGCATTTTAGAAACATAATAAAAACACAGACACAGATAGATAGTTGAAGTGGGTACGGGCATGTGTGCACAACACCATTTTATTACGTTATTGTTGGTAACAAGTAGAATAGTAATCCTTATATCATACACAGATATTTTTTTTCTTTTTTTTAATTTAGCAACTTCAGATATTGTACAAAAGTTAATAGAGACATTCCAATAATCAAATACATCTGCAGTACTTAGTATGAAAAGGTCAGAAACAATTCATGATATTAATTTAAGAATATAAAACCTTACAGTTTCACATTAAAAAAAATACACCATGAAGCCTAAAATCTACATATGGATGAAAAATCAGATAAAAAGGAAACCGGTCATCCCTGAGCAATCCTTATATCATTCCTCCATTCAGTGATTGGCTGCCAAATTGTGCAGCCTTGCATTCAAGATTTTTTACCTCTGGCTGCATAAATGGCTTTTTCCTGGTTATAAATTCCCAAAAAGCGAGTTAACCACATTTGGAAATTCGGAGGATCAACCTCCTTTCAACGGGCTGCCAGTATTATTCTGTAAACCGCCGTGCCAGAAATAAACATGTTTCCTCATCCCTACTATTTTTAAGAGTGTTGTCATAACCAAGTATGTAGAGTGTAAGTGATACCGCTACTTTATGGCCAAAAACTTCCTCCCAGAATTCTGATAGCATTTTTTTTACAGGAGTCTAGTTTGCCACATTCATAGAACATATGTAGAAGATCCGCAAGACCTATTCCACATCTCAGGCATTCATCATGAATTCTTAATGGTGCCTTTAAATTAGATGATAGGAATAATTTAGATATTAACAATAGAGACATATCAATGTCTACATTGGGGTTATTAAGTTTGCCCGCCCATGACATCTCAAAATGTTCCAGGTCGTCCCTTTGTTTCTCCATTGATATATCATAAATAGTGCCTATCCTAGTTGAGCGTTTCCCTATAAATTCGAGCAGAGGAATGCTCTCAAGTGTAATCCTAGGAATTTTTAAGTTAAGAATGGTGTTAACTTGAATACACTTTAAAAAATCAGTGCTAGGGACAAGAACATTGGCTTGAAGATTTAGGAACCCAGTATCCGAACAATCACCAAGAAAATCCCCCACAGTAGCAATCCCCAGGTTTTCTCATTTTTTGGCAATATCATCATTAGTTTGTATTGACAATACTGAAGAGTGCCATAACGGGGTGTATTTGTTAAATTTTGGCATTGCTAAATGTTTGGAGGCTTTCTTCCATATTTTCCAGGCACTATTAATGATCTTAAATTTTACTTTCTTAAAATAAGATGGCACAAGCTGTCTTAACAAAAGCCCTTTTTCTTTATACCCGATTGCTAGTTCATATATTGACGGTATCTCATTATCCTCTATGATTTCGGTTGAAGAATTCCAGTTAAACAAAGGTGTCATTTGCTGGAGAAGAGCGGCCCAAGAGTATAGCATCATATTTGGGATTGGTAAGCCACCCCTGTGTTGAGGTGAAGAAAGATAAATCAGAGCCCTCCTAATTTTCTTAAATTGCCAAACGAATTTGGAGATATGTGATTCTACAGACTTAATGACGTTGCCTTCCACTATTAGGGGAATAGCTCGAAATAGGTATAATTGCCTGGGGAGAATATTCATTTTTAAAACGTTCTCCCTACTGATGATTGAGAGATGAAGGCTATTAACCCTGGTTAGATCTTTCTTTATAGACTTTATTAGGGGGTCGTAATTAAGTCTGTTAATATTTTCAACCCTAGGAGATATACATACTCCGAGATATATAGCATTGTCCACTTCTTTGGATTCTCAAATTCAACACTATCCGTACATATGACTACTGTTTTATCTCAATTAAGAGAATACCCCGAATAGCTGCCAAAGGCCAGAGTAATATGCTCGATTTTCTTGATTGCCTCAGCAGGATTAGGTGTTGCTACCGCCACGTCATCGGCGTAGGCCAGTATCTTAGTTTCGTGCATACCCACAGTAATTGGTTCTATTGCCCGAGATATAATTAACTTTAAATTTAGAGGTTAATACACAAAGCAAACAATATCGGGGAACATGGGCACCCTTGCCGTGTGCCTCTTTGTATATTAATCAACCCAGATTCTATGCCCATCACTTTAAGTCTAGCCCTAGGTTCTTGATACATTGCCTTGATTGAATTAGCAAAGCCAGGTCCAAAGTTATTCAATCCAAGCACCCCCCATAAAAATGTCAAAGAAACTCGATCTAAAGACTTCTTGGCATCCAGGAGGATCATCGACATCTGGCCCCATCACACTCATGATGTTAAAAAGAGCGATGACGCTATGTGTGTGATCTGTAGTGCCTTTTCCGGGAATAAAGCTGTGCTGCCAAGGGGAGACCAGATGTTCGATAACCCTACCAAGCCGGTTGTCTAGAATCGTTGCATAGAGCTTCGAATCGGAGTTGATTAATGAAATTGGGCGGTATGAGGATGGATTTTCCGAAGTCTTACCCTTTTTGGGGAAGATTACTATATTGGTTTGCTTCCATGACTCGGGCGGAATACCACTCCATTGTATCCCTATAAATAGATCTAAAAAATAGGGTATTATTTGTTCTCCAAGAATTTTATATAGTTCTAAAGAAAGTTTGTCTGGGCCTGCGACCTTCCCAGAGGCTAGGTCGGAGAGGGCCAGTTGTAGTTCAGTGACCATGATTTTGTTTTCCAGATCTTCCCTCATGAAGTCATCAATGGTCCTCTACGGTCCCATCTCAGTTACCCAGGTTTTTAGAAATTCTTTAATATCCCTCGATTCAATCTCATCCTCATTTTGATATAGTTTTTGGTAGTACTACTGGAATATTTCAGCAATCTCAACCGTTGTTGTATATTTCTGTCCCTCAAAATCGATAGCAGTAATCCTATTATAGGACAGCTTCTGGTGAGTACGTAGTGCCAACTGTTTTCCCACCCTCTCTCCATTTTCATAAATTTTATTTTGATTTTCCTGGAAAGTCTCCGCGGCTTTCTGGGTGAGTCCGCTATTGAGCTCAGTTTTAAGAACTAACATTCTTCGCAAAGTAGTTCCACCATCTTCCCCCCGCATTATTAGGGTGGTGTGTTCTTCTTCCATTTGAGCTAATTCACACATCTGTTGATGGTCAGCATTATCTTGTATTTTCTACGTTTGGCTACAAAGCTAATTGTTTCTCCCATTGGGGTCGCATTAAAGGTATCCCATACTATGTAATGTATGTATACTTGTAAAGCGCACTGTTACCTCGTTATGTGGCGTCCTGGCGCTGTATACCACTGGGGAACCCGTCCTGGCTTTCCCTGTGAGAGAAATAATTAAACAACAGGGGGTGGTGATGGACAGAGTTTCTGAATTAAGCAGAATACTCTCACCCAGTCAAGAGATCAGGGCTTAATCCAACACCGTTTTTTAGCTCACTGCACCATCCCAGCTCAGAAACTGGCTATATGCAAATTAGTCTGTCCCTGGCCCAGTGTATCATGGGAACAGGGCAAACCAAACTACCAAGCCAATTCTTTCACTGGGAAGGAAACAAGCTACCGGGGACCGGTTTCTGGCATTTCAGCTGTCTTCGGCCCGGCTTGCTTGAATCCTGATGGTGCAATGAGCAAGGAACTCACGTCTGAGTATACCCTTCCACGCTTATGGTGGACAAAATAATTAAACAACAGGGGGTGGTGATGGACAGAGTTTCTGAATTAAGCAGAACACTCTCACCCAGTCAAGAGATCAGGGCTTAATCCAACACCGTTTTTTAGCTCACTGCACCATCCCAGCTCAGAACCTGGCTATATGCAAATTAGTCTGTCCCTGGCCAATGTATCATGGGAACAGGGCAAACCAAACTACCAAGCCAATTCTTTCACTGGGAAGGAAACAAGCTACCGGGGACTGGTTTCTGGCATTTCAGCCGTCTTCGGCCCGGCTTGCTTGAATCCTGATGGTGCAATGAGCAAGGGACTCACGTCTGAGTATACCCTTCCACGCTTATGGTGGACAAAATATTTAAACAACAGGGGGTGGTGATGGACAGAGTTTCTGAATTAAGCAGAATACTCTCACCCAGTCAAGAGATCAGGGCTTAATCCAACACCGTTTTTTAGCTCACTGCACCATCCCAGCTCAGAAACTGGCTATATGCAAATTAGTCTGTCCCTGGCCCAGTGTATCATGGGAACAGGGCAAACCAAACTACCAAGCCAATTCTTTCACTGGGAAGGAAACAAGCTACCGGGGACCGGTTTCTGGCATTTCAGCCATCTTCGGCCCGGCTTGCTTGAATCCTGATGGTGCAATGAGCAAGGGACTCACGTCTGAGTACACCCTTCCACGCTTATGGTGGACAAAATAATTAAACAACAGGGGGTGGTGATCGACAGAGTTTCTGAATTAAGCAGATACTCTCACCCAGTCAAGAGATCAGGGCTTAATCCAACACCCTTTTTTAGCTCACTGCACCATCCCAGCTCAGAACCTGGCTATATGCAAATTAGTCTGTCCCTGGCCCAGTGTATCATGGGAACAGGGCAAACCAAACTACCAAGCCAATTCTTTCACTGGGAAGGAAACAAGCTACTGGGGACTGGTTTCTGGCATTTCAGCCGTCTTCGGCCCGGCTTGCTTGAATCCTGATGGTGCAATGAGCAAGGGACTCACGTCTGAGTATACCCTTCCACGCTTATGGTGGACAAAATAATTAAACAACAGGGGGTGGTGATGGACAGAGTTTCTGAATTAAGCAGAATACTCTCACCCAGTCAAGAGATCAGGGCTTAATCCAACACCGTTTTTTAGCTCACTGCACCATCCCAGCTCAGAACCTGGCTATATGCAAATTAGTCTGTCCCATGGTGCAGTGAGCTAAAAAACTGTGTTGGATTAAGCCCTGATCTCTTGACTGGGTGAGAGTATTCTGCTTAATTCAGAAACTCTGTCCATCACCACCCCCTGTTGTTTAATTATTTTGTCCACCATAAGCGTGGAAGGGTATACTCAGACGTGAGTCCCTTGCTCATTGCACTATCAGGATTCAAGCAAGCCGGGCCGAAGACGGCTGATATGCCAGAAACCGGTCCCCGGAAGCTTGTTTCCTTCCCAGTGTAAGAATTGGCTTGGTAGTTTGGTTTGCCCTGTTCCCATGATGCACTGGGCCAGGGACAGACTAATTTGCATATAGCCAGGTTCTGAGCTGGGATGGTGCAGTGAGCTAAAAAATGGTGTTGGATTAAGCCCTGATCTCTTGACTGGGTGAGAGTATTCTGCTTAATTCAGAAACTCTGTCCATCACCACCCCCTGTTGTTTAATTATTTCCCTGTGAGAGGGCACCCCAAGGTGAAGCCAGCCATTCCCGGCGCTGCTAGGGCCGTTGTGGAGATTAAGCAAGCTATTGCCCAGAGTTGCAGAGTGGGACCCATGGTTAGCGTAGGCACCTAGGCGAGAATTATCGAGTCAGCGGACATTGACCCAAGACCCTGCCACGTTGGGAATTGAACCCTGGTCCAGGGCCGACCTCTGCTTCAGGGTCTGGCGCTTCTAACCAGTGAGCCACTATGCCCCTAGATGCACTATATAGATTACAGTCATAAAATCCCTGTGTCCAAGTGGTTATATAGTTTATATGTTCTCTGTTAACCAGTAGTTTTATATCAAAGGACCATTCTGAGCGACACCTGTTAAGATTGACTATATCGATTGTGAGGATGAGCGAGTTGTGATCTGAGATTGTCTTTGGACATTTAGCTATTTCTGCATGAGTAGAATAATCTCTAGTTATCAGTGTTTAATCGATCCTTACATACTTATTGTAGGGATAAGAAAAATAAGTATACCCGGGATCCGAATGGTGTTTATACTCCCAGATATCTATCAGGTCATAACTACCCCTTAGTATAATCATTGCTCTAGCAACTTTAGGTTTACGACCAGTATGTGTGTATTGTGTCTGCCTATTCCCTATAGACCCCAGGGAAACATTAAAACCTCCACAAACAATGTGTGTTCTAGGCCAAGAGGCCAGCTCTAATTCCAACTCTTTGAATATATGTGGATCGTCCTGGTTAAAGCCATACACTGAACAGATAGTGATGCCCAGCTCTAATTCTACAATGGCCCATCTTCCCAAAGCATCAACCGGTTTACGCTTGGGTTATCCAAAAAAATGTCTTAGCTAAAATAGCTACCCTGCAGATTTTGGAGGTTTGTGTTGTATGTACCAGTAATATACCTGGGAACTCTCAGCAGATCACTTTCAGCCCCAGGTATGTGAGTCTCTTGAAGACAAAGTATATCATCTGAGCTCTGTCTGATTATTTCATATAAGCGGGCCCTTTTCCCTTTATCATTGAGGCCTGCAACGTTCCAAGAGCATAGTTTCACCCTCCCCATGGCAATTTCTTTTTTTTTGTTGACGCGGGCATATTACTAATTGTTCGCACCTTAACAGATAACACCAAAGTTTCACACTTTTACATATTTTTACGCAAGTCTACTCCTATTGTACATTTTAAGTAGCTTTTTTTAATGCCAAAAAAGCTTACGTCATACGTGCAACTAAATCTTATCTTCCCCTAGTGTTACCTATCTTCTCACCCCAAGTGACCTGTACATACCAAAATATATACTCAAGTATTTATCAAATTCTAATCATACTTATGTTCTAACTGAGCCCATCAAGATATTCTTTTGCTTCAATTTCTGAGATAAAAAATTTTGTTTGACCCCTCATAGATCACTTTCAATCGGGCAGGATTATTAAGGTATGCCTGCGCCTTCTTCTCTTGAAAGGGTTTAATCAGCTGGCGGAGCCTCCACCTTCTTTTAACAGTTACGTGACAAAAGTCTGGGCGCACAAAATAAGAGATTGTTCCTTTGGTACGTCTAGCTCCCGGCCTGGCTTTCTCAGATAATGCTTGTCTAAGGAGAAAATTTCCAAAGTAGACGAGAATATCCCGTGGATATGCCCCAGGTTTCGCTGGATGCTTTAAAGTGTGGGGGACGTGATGAGCCCACTGGATTTCTGTGTCCCAGTTCCAACTGGATAGCTCTGGCAAGGAGTCCCGGAGAAGCTGTATCACGAATGAGCAAGTATCGTCCCCCTCTGCTGCCTCCGGAATCCCTAGGATGCGTAGGTTGTTTCTTTATAGGCGGTTTTCGAAATCCTCCAGCTTCCATCGGACATCCACCATTTCAGCCGCATGAGACTCAACTTGTTCATGGGTTGCAGCAGTCTCTACCTCGTTAGCATCAATACGGGATTCCACATCCGTTATTCGCTCGTTAAATGTATTAACTGTTCTTGTCAGCTTACCTACCACTCCTTGCATTTTGCGTAGAGCTGCTTGGGCTTTATGCCCATCTTGGGAGGTCTCCTCTCGATGTGCGGCAATGGCTTGAAGTACAGTATCAAGTGTTGGTGGTGGTGGGTCTGAATGGTTTGAATAGTTCGCATTCAGTGGGATGCTCGACGGGCCAGATGTAGCAGCTAGCTGAGTTGTTGGAGTATAATCCCATGCTAGTTCTGGTGCTCCATGATGACTCTTTTTCCGCTTAAGGACAGTTTTTGGGTCTCCCTTGGGGTCATTCAATTTAATGCCATCATCACTTTCATTAGTTAGGTCAGATTCGCCCTCATCTGACCATTCAAGTTCGTCCGAAAATGAAAAAAAAACACTGGGGTCTTTATCCAGCTCCACATCGGCATCAGCTCTTTCTAAGCTAATCGGATTTACTGAGTTAGCTTTAAAAGTACCTTTCGCTGTCTTGCCTTCAGTTAAGCAAACTTGAGGCCCTAGGGATTCTTCCCTTGTCTGGTGCTTATTAGTCTCTTCAGCCCCGGCTCTAGCCTCAGCTCTGCTAGACATGCAGAATTTATCACGGGAGATAACCCTCCCCTCCTCATCTCCAATATTTGCCCCACCGCTATTGTTCTTATTGTTGTTAAGCATCGTGCCCGCAATAGGGATCATGTTTGCAACAGTCATTAGGGGAGAAAATGGGGGGGGGACATACCTTCCTCAGCCTCCTGTTGTCCCTCAATGCCCTGGTTCTCATTTTGTTCGGGTATCAATTTGTTGGCTCCTGAATTTGTTACCTCCGGGGGATCGGCAGCACCATGAGCCCCGGAGACGCTGACTGCCACCACACAGCGTTCATCGATAGATACGCCAGTAGAATTTTGCGGAGCAGGCTCTCCTGCCTGACTCTTCCCCCCATGGCCCGGAAGAAGTTTCGCTGGAGTTTTCCAGAGGAGATCAACAACTGAGGGGTCGGGCAAACTCCCTTTCCTTGCTGCTGCTCCTCCACATTTGGGGGTTCGGGAGCTAGGGATTGCTTCTGGAGTGGTACCGCTGCTTTGTTTTCTGGCAAGCTTGCCTGCTTCACGTTGAGCTAGCCGTGCCGATCTGGCTTTGGCAGCGGCCAGCACTGCAGCTTTTTTTGGAGCCATGATATCGATTCCACCGATTCCGCCGACCCTCCACGCAAGAATCTCCACCAGGTATGCCTTATCCTTTATTTCACTATCCGCTCCAGCGTGTACCAGCAAACCTCTGGGTCTCTCTCTCCAAAGATATTGCAGCACTATAAGACCAATCAGGGAGCCTACTGTCATTAACTGACTTCTAGCCAGTTTCTTCGCATCGGGACAGCTCTCCGCCACAATCGCTGTAACTTTTAATTGCACCGCATAAGTCTATATCACTATAATGCCGGAAATGCTGGGTATTGAAGCTCAAAAATCCATTGTTTTCTTAGTATACTGCGGCCAGTTTTCCGCTATAGTTTTACTCCATCTGCATTCTTATTCCATAGCACTGGTCGGAGCACACAGCGGCCTCTCACACAACCGCCATATTGCCCCCCGCAAGCCCTCATACACAGATATTTAATCATAAACAGTTTATGACTTCTGTTGTATTAATTTAGGAGCATTGTATGTGAAATAATATGCAGAACATTTATCATAAAGGATTCATGAGTTGTTGTGCACTGAGGTAGGGGCGGTTTGTGTGCAGCCTGCGATAATGCGTGGTCCAGGCAGACTGCACTGGTAAAAATGTGTTTTGACTATTGAATTTTGCCTTAACAAGGGCACGTGGCAATTATTTACGGTGTACTGAGTTAGTGGTACATCTGGCGTTTATCGTGTGCTCACCCTGCGATGATGCGTGGTCTGAGCGGGCTGTACTGAAATCATTCATTGTTGTATACTAGACTATATGAACTTTGAGGGGGACAAAAAAAGTAGCATTGATGGTTATCAATTGCTCTGCAAACTAGGTCTACTGATTGCTCCCCATAACAAATTAAATTATTGCACTTCACTCTGTGCGTTCTAACTTTCTCAAATTGTGGACATATGTCTGGTGTCTATGTTTAAGGTGATACCCCAGAGGTACCTGGTATTGCCCGTGGTGGAGGTACATTTTGGCGCAATCTTCTACATTCTTTGATATCATAGTTCACAGAATGCAACGATTGAAGGTGGTTGTGCATACTAGCAGTGCACCAGCACTATTTTTTTCTCTGCTTTAAATAAATCGAGGCTGAATTTAATGCTGTCTATAGTGTAGATTAAAAGGTAAATTGAAGTTGTGAACCCTACTGTGCACAGTGTACATGGAAGCTAGTAGTCAGTACAGTTATAGAACAATGCTTTTTTTCACTTTTTTTTTTAACAAATTCTGAATACATACAGTATATTTGACTCTGAATTAAATAAATCAAGGTTGAATTTACTACTGTCTGTAGTGTATATGCAAAGGTGAATTCAAGTTGTAAACCCTGCTGTTCGCATTGTACATCTTAAGGTGGAGTGCATCATTTGCAATTATGATTGAAGTGGAAGATAGAATATGTATGCAGCATGCATTTTATTATTGAACGAAATCTATAAGTGATATAAAATAAGTTTTTCTAGGAAGCATAATAAAGGGATATTGTGTAGGGTAGGATAGGTGTTATACTTACTTTTGTTTACACTTAGTTAGTGTTATGTAAAACAAGAAGATTCTGTGGAGCCTGTGATGATGCGTGGTCCAAGCAGGCTGTATCGATAGTAATGTTTTTTGTGTTTTGAACTGTGCCTTAGTAAGGCCACGTGATAATCGTTTTTAGTGCACTGAGTTACTAGTATCTTTGATGCTTAGCATATACATATTCTGCGATGATGCATGGACTGGGAGGGAGGGAAAGTAATGTGTTTTGTCGATTGGATTCTGCATGAATTCCACTTAAAAGTGATAGTATGCCTCATTGCTGACATAAAACTGACAACACAGTAGTATTTTTCTCCCTTAAATAAATCGTGAGTGAATTTTATGTTGTTTGTAGTGCTTATGCACCACTGGTATGAAGCCGTAAACTCTTTTGATCGCAGTGTACGTTTGAAAACAGAACTCACTGTTTTTTGTGGCATCCTTTTAAAAAATAGTCTTTGCCTTACGTAAATCAAGGATATCTTGAATGCTGTCCATAGTGTAGATGAAAAGCTGAATTCAAGTTGTGAACCCTGCTGTCCGCAGTGTAGATTTAAGGCAGTAGTTGACACAAAGATCGATGAATGCTATTTTGGTACAGTTAACAGAATCTGAGGACACAGTACAATTGTCTCTGCCTTAAATACATCGAGAGTGAATTATATGTTATTTGTAGTGCTTCTCCGCTTCTGGTATCAAGTTGTGAACCCTGCTGTCTGCAGTGTAAATTTGAAGGCAGTACTTAGTACAGACATTGAGGAATGTTTTTGTGGCATTCATTAACAAAATTGTCTCTGCCTTACATAAATCAAGGATATCTGGAATTATGTCCGTAGTGTAGATGGAAAGCGGAATTCAAGTTGTGAACCTTGTTGTACGCAGTATAGATTGAAGGCAGTAGTTGACACAAAGATCGATCAATGGTATTTTTTCACAGTGAACAGAATCTGAGGACATAGTACAATTGTCTCTGCCTTAAATAAAACAAGGCTGGATTCAATGCTGTCCGTAGTGTTGACGCAAAGCTGAATTCAAGTTGTGAACCCTGCTGTCTGCAGTGTATATTGAAGACCGTAGTGAGCACAGTTATAGATGAATGCTTTTTGTCACATTCTTTTACAAAACCGGAAGATATAGAATCCATTTGTCTCTACCTTAAATAAAGCAAGGCTTGATTTAATGCTGTCGGTAGTGTTGATGCAAAGCTGAATTCAAGTTGTGAACCCTGCTGTCTGCAGTGTATATTGAAGACTGTAGTGAGCACAGTTATAGATGAATTCTTTTTGTCACATTCTTTTACAAAATCGGAAGATATAGAATCCATTTGTCTCTACCTTAAATAAAGCAAGGCTGGATTCAACGCTGTCCGTAGTACAGATGCAAATCTGAATTCAAGTTGTGAACCTTGCTGTCCGCAATGGAGATCGAAGGCAGGAGTCAATACAGACATTAGTGTGCTGTGCTGTGGCGCAGAGTTTGCAATCGGCCTGTATCGAGGAAGCACGCGGTCATGGCGGCAGCCACATGGCAGGGTGCGGACATTTGCTGTGGCAGCGTCTCTTCTCTTTGCAGAAGTTAACCATTCCCAAGGCGTAGCCTAATTATTTATAGTCTTACGTTGACGTTGTGTACGTTGGAGTAGCCCACTCCGCTACTGTTTCAAAGAGGGGAGGGGTGAACACAGCTACATGAGCAAAATATTCCCCAGTGTCTGAGATAATATGGTTGCGTCCACTATTCAGTACTCTACACGTATCAATGGTATATGTACACACTGAAAAGTTTTTGATTTCTATAGTGAATTGTGTATAGTATTTTACCTGTAGTCTTAGCGTTCTATATATTATTGTTGATGTTTGAGTTCTTTCCCTTATACATACTTGGTTGCCACATCTCTGTAAATTAAGGTAGTGTACTGTTGAGGAGATATATTATTTTGGAAAGGTCCGTAGTACTGTTTTGTGCTGCCTCTGAGGCAGTAGGGGAAGGGTCCGTGGGGATGTTTGTGGTGACCGTGGCGCTGGATATTGTGATTTTGTTGGGTATTGGAAGTGTATAATTAGAACCTCTATCACATATTGCTCTTTAAACATGGGTGTGAGTTGAATGTAATTCACACAGTACATATTCGACGTTCTTATAGTACTTAAATGTTGATGTTAATTTGTTAGTGGTAAGTGGAAATATTGCCTGATTTTTTAGGTGGCATTGCAGATTTAGTTTCTTGTTGAAAATATGGTGAAGTTGTCAACATTATAAGTAGGAATTGTCATTTACAAAAACATTCGAAATTCACTGAAAAAACCATAGGTTTCAGGCAGGTTATAGTTAGGAATTAGCATTTAAAAAAACCTTAGAAATTCACTGAAAAAAACATAGGTTTTAGGGGTGTTATAGTTAGCTGGACATTTCACTCATACAAAACCATTGAAATTCCTTATAGTATGTTGTACTAACTGTAACTCTCACGCCCGCAATCCACTGGTGATGGTGTCACATATTACATCATTCATGACATGGTCAACGACATCACGGATGACATTTCAAATGACATCACTGATGACATCAACCATGTGACAATCAGACACACCTCATCATACACTACTATAATCTTTTATCACTCACTGTAAAATACAGAGTACCATATTTGAATCCATTGACACACCAATGCAAGTATCTAAAAACCCACGCAGTCATTGCTAGATCTACACAAACATGTATTTAATTACCTATAGATTCACTCATACATGCTGTCAATGATCAATAGAACACTATCAAATATACTTATAAACCTATATTGACATTACACACCAGCACACATCCTATTTACATATGCAGGCATCCCACTCACTTATGCAAACAATGGATCATACTTATATTTACTCAGCTACACACTTATACAAACACCACTTTATTTATTCACATAGATAGTAACTCATACTTAGGGCCTTATTAGGATGACGGGCGGACTTTGCCTGCCCGTCATCCCATCGTAAATCGGGACCGCCCACCATAAGGGCGGAGGTCCCGGGGGTGCTATTAGGATGCTCTCTGCACCGCCCGCCACAATGCTAAACATGCACTTTCACATTGTCATTTACAAAGAGGCAGGCACCGCGCGGTGCCTGCTGCTTTGTAAATGACAATGAAGGGGGGTACCACATGTACCCCCATGTGCACCCCCACCTGTACTTCACTCTGGGGGCCCACAGGGGGCCCCCAGAATGAAGACCGCATGCCTTTCCATGGCGGCATCGCCGCCGCGGAAAGGCACTGAAAACCAGTCATCATAATATGGCTGGCGGTGTCTATTAGACACCGCCTTCATATTATTCCTTTTCCGCCCCGGCCGCAAGGTCTTTCCGTCCGCCGTGGTCCCCCCCTGCCATCCTAATATGGCGGGGGGAAATCTGGTTATGATATCGGGCAGATTGCCTCCTCCAGGCTGGCGGTGGCTACTGCCAGCCTGGCGGAGGTAATCCGCCTGATATCATAATGGATCCCTTAATGTGTTATAAAATCACTATTACACGTATACAGTTATCCATACAGTCACTCATGCAATCAATGAGTCTTATGTATACTTATTTATATACAACAAATGTCACATACACTGCCTTTTATTATTCTAGTTTGTTGGACATGTACCATTCAGAGATATATTTGCTCATCAGCGCATCCATATACATATTTATTCACCCAAACAACTATTATAATATGTACTCTTAATGTCATATACCTACTTAATCAACTATTGACATATCTTTGGGCAGGCACACACCCCCCAATGAACCACACACACATTCACTCTCCCATACAAATAATCAGTTAACTAATCAATAACTAATATACACTTTCACGTAGCTAGTAACCAAATGGTGCAGCAGTTTACACAACAACTGAGAAAATAATACAGATATTCACACAGTTGAGTCACTATCCAATATATTTAGTGAGACACTATACATTAGTCAAGTAAACAGTCAATCATATTGCTACTAAATCCTCCATCCAGACACTTATACATCCTGTCATTCTTCAATGCAGATTGCTATATATATAATACAAATTGACATATGTAACCAAACCACATTCACTGGATGATGTGATCAGTGATGTCATTTGAGATGTCATCAGTGTCAAACTTATCGTTTTTCCAGTGAAAAAAAAAATATATATATATGTTTTGATTTTCCTGCTTGCAGCCTTTACTCCACAGACTTGCAAAGAGTGAAACGGACTCCAGTTTCCTCGTGCAAATTTATTTCAGTGCTCAAATGCCGCCATGACGCGTGTCAGGCTCGGAAGGCCTTGCTCACATGACATGTCAATGCATTTTTCCCCACATTTAAAGTGACAGTCCATTAGCAATTGTTTGAGTCCTGTGGCAGCGGGCTAAAGAGGCGGGCAACTGTGAATTCATGTTCTTTAAATAATAAATGTGTATAGTTAAATGGTGCTGCCTTTCAGTACCCCTTAATGCCTGTTCTTTAGCTAAACTATTTTAACTTAAATCTTTAAAATTGCACACGTCCAGTTTTGCTAATTGGATTTTAGTCATTTTGGTGTCAAATAATTTATTATATTTTACTCTATTTTTCACAACTGCTGTAAGATTTTGCTTGTGATGTGTTTTCACTTTATTACTTTTTAAGTGCAGCAGAGATACTTTACACATTGTCTCGAAGTTAAGCCTGACTGCTTTCTGTCAAACTACCAGTACATTAAGCACAGGTTAGTTTACTGACTTTTTATATTTCACACTGAAAGAGATTGTGGTTATTGCTTGGGAAGTACTCCTACCCCAACCAATAGCCCAAATTCTCTCAGCAAGCTTAACTAATGCTAGGCCATAGAAACTGCACTGTTGCCTGACAAGACACACATGGTGATGGAGATAATGGAAAACAATTAGATTGAATAGGCTAGCAGTGCATATAGCAAAGGATTGAGATGCTTTTTCAGCCAGGTGAACCATTGAAAATGTTTGATTTAGAGTATGAGTGCAAGTAACCTTTTTCTTCTTTTTCTAAAGCATGCAAACATGTTGCAAAATGAAGTGACAATCAGTTAAGCATATCACAAATATCACCCTCTATTTTGAATCCGGGTATTTAGGCATTGAAGAAGCAAGGAGTGTGAGAAAGGTTCACCAGTGATACATTCTTGCTGTGGTTTTGCTTTGTACGCTACAGCCCGTTAAATATTATGATAGCATTCTATTGATGGAATATAGGAATACATGAAAGTGTCATGGACAACACTCAACAGGCATGATTCACATTTACACTTTGGAATGATTTTACTACTTTTTGGTATTTACAAACTTGAATGTAAATTGACTACAAAAGTGTATCCTCCTTTATAAAGGAATTGGCTTAAGCTTGGGTGGGTAGGTGATGTCCATCACTAGCACCTGTCCTTACTCTCCCTAAACCCCTCTTAGGGGCTGATTACGAAGTCGGCAGAGTTTTTTTGCAGCTTCACGGAGTACCACGTACCACCGCTAAGCAGACTCCACCTAGGCTTTGTCTTTTGACAGTAACTGTCGCATAAATACTAGGATTAAATCTTGTGAAATTATTTAATTAATCATGGAGTGATTCATATGCAATTTCAAATGATGCTTTCTACTTGTGAAAATGTTGACCGGGCCATTGTTGTAATGCTGTTTGTTCATTCTTCACTAAGCTTCATTTTATTTATTTATTTAAATATTTATATAGCACACTTTTACCCGAGGGCGTCAAGGCGCTTGAAGAATCAGCACATAGTGTACACTGAATGTCATATTTCTAGTCCTTACGCAGGGTTACATAGTAAAGAGCCATGTTTTTAGGCCCTTCCTAAAGGATAGAAAATCAGGGGCATTTCTCAGACGGAACGTGGGCTCAGCAATTAACTTCAGTGAGGTCGACTGAAGTGTTTGTCCAAGGATATGCCATTTAAAGCGCTTTATCAGATAGCTAGGACCTGAGTTTTGTAATGCTTTAAAGGAAATGCATAAGGCTTTAAACCTTATTCGCTTCTCCATAGGTAGCCACTGAAGAGTGTTGAATGCATGTTTGGCTGACATAAAATTGACTAATCCAAAGAGCAGTCTTGCTGCGGAGTTCTGAAGTACCTGTAGCTTAGCTACAACCGATTTGTTTACTCCAACCAGAAGCCTATTACCATAATCGAGTTTTGATAACACCAAAGCTGATACTACGGTTTTCTGTAGGTTTGTTGGAATAAAAGGGAGCACTTTCCTTAGGATTTTCAAGGGATAGTAAATAGATGTAGTAAGCATTTTTACATGCTGGGAGAAGGAGAGGGTGACACCAAGATTTTTAGCCTTGGCGGCTGGGACAGGGACAGCTCCCATTTCTAATGGCCACCAGTCTGAGGATCCGAATGTTGTATCCTTGTCGAAAAGTAAAACCTCTGTTTCATTTGAGTTTAGCTTAAGACAATTTTTGGCCATCCATTCGCTAACACTTCTCATGCAGTACTTGAACGTTATTGCAATATCCTGTTTTTCCTTGAGAATGATATATTAATCTGCATATATCTGCATATGATACCAGTTCAAAACCATAAGTTTTCATCATACGAGCCAGAGGAGCAACATAAATGTTGAAAAGGGTAGGGCACAAGGATGAGCCCTAGGGCACCCCACATGGGAGCCTAAAGCATTTTGATTTAAGACCTCCTAATGCAACAAATTGTTCACTCCCATGCAGAAATGACTTAAGGAGTGCAAGAGCTGAGCCACCAAATCCCACCTCATGAAGCCTATCAATTAAAATGCAGTGGTCTACCGTGTCAAAGGCAGCTTACAGATCTAGCAGTATCAAAGCTGCTGATCCTCCTTCGTCAAATGTCAGTCTGATTTTCTCGGTGTTGGCTTCTAAAAACCATACTGGGTAGGATCTAGGACCTGATTTTTCTCAATAAAGGCACCTAGTTCTCGATCCTTATGTTTTTCAAGAATCTTAGCCGGTAGAGGTAGGCGGGAGATGGTACGATAGTTTCCTACATCAGTTATAGTCAAATTTGACTTTTTTAATAGAGGTAAAACAGATGTCTTTTTCCACAGCAAGGGGAAAGTTGCAGTTTTATTGGCAGTATTTAGAACCTCCATGAGAGTGCAGGCGAGTGTCTCAACTAACATATGGCTTATTTTCAGAGGACAAGGGTCCATTGGGGATCCTGACCTAGTTGCTACCAGAATCTTTGCGTTTTTTTCTTGAGAAATTAGTGTAAAATTTAAAAGACAGAGTGATGTGAATCAGGGGCCAAGGTGGACATGGCTAAAAATAAATTTTCAATATCAGTTTCTTGGGTCTGAACAGGTAAGGTAATGTGTTGACCGAATGGGCTGTGAATGTGTTATAAATAGCAGAGACATTATCACAAAAAGATGAGGCCAAATTGTCACAGAACGCTTGATCTGTTCTGCTTTGACTAGTCTCCTGCAAATGGCTAAGTTTCAAAACTGTAGCGAATAGCTCCTTAGAATTGTTCTGTGCCCTTTCTATTGTTGCTGAGTAATAATATCTGATTTTAGTGTTTTTCATCAATTCTTTATATTGTGCCAATCTGCACTTGTATTTTCCTTTTTCCCTGGGATCATAACGGCATGACGGCACAGACTCCTAAATTGAACTTAAACGAATGCTTAGTAAAATCCTGTGTCATCCACCACAACTTGCCACTCTTGGGCGAAAATATCCTTGCTACAAAAAGAGTGTCAGCAATTACAAATCTGCAGGAATTTGGTTATGTGACGTTTCTATTTGCTAATTTGTTGACAAACACATTCTCCAGAATTCCAGCTACGGGAAACTAGTTTAAGTGATGTCATTGCATCTTTTAAACTGCTGCATCTTTGTATCAGTAGGTCATCTATCTAGGATGTGGTCCATAAAATAACACATGTGCTGCTTGTGAATCGTATTCGATATGCAGGTTTTACATTGGGTTAATTCAGGGGACGTGTTTCTGCAAATGTTAACTCTATACATGTACATTCTGATGGGCTATGCATCGCTGCCAAATCATTAGGAGCAACGGGGCATATTACCAAGGGCAATATCGCCGCATTAGTGGGACTTTTTCCCACTAATGCAGCAATAATTTTATCGCCCTATTACCAAGCTGTCGCTAACACCAGTTAGCGACAGCTGGTAGGCGATAGCGGGCATTTAGGGGCCCACGTTGCATGTCAGCGATAATCATCGCTAATGACATGCAAAGTGGGCGTGCCAAGATGTTAGCGACTGAAAACAGTCGCTAACATCTCTAACTCCTATTAACAACTTTTGGAAATATTCGTGCTAAGCGCAAATATCTCCAAAAGCTAACGCCTGCTAAAAGCAGTTCTTAGCCATGTTATCCAATGGAAGGTGGATAACATGGCTAAGAGCATTGTCACGATAATGCATGAATATCGCTGATTTTTCAGCGATATTCATGCATTTCGCAAGATTTTTACCGCTTTTGAGATAAACCTTGATAATATCAAGGTATCTCAGCGGTAAAAATCCTCGGTGCTCGGCGATATTTTTTTCCCGCTAACCAAGCAATAGCGATAATTATCGCCATTGCTTGGTAATATACCCCGACGTCCTTGTATTCATCAGGACCGCCCCAGCGCTGACATTAAATCATAGTGCATTAACCCTCCACAACCAAGGTCCCTCTCCTAATGCGTGTTGGCTTTATGATTATCTTTGACCATGACCAGCACTCCATTGCCCGTTGGTTAAGTTTGTGCTATAGAATACTGAATCAATACATCCATACATTAAGAAATAGCTTTTGAAAAAAAATGATACAGAAGAACACTTTCAAACTCAAACGTATACTAGTTACGGAAAAAAAAGTTAGGATTTACAGCTGCCATTTTTTTCCAAAAGGGTATGCATAAAATGTTAATGTGTGTACTTCTGCTAATTTCACCACAAGTGCATAGGTATTTGGGAGCAATTGGCACGTAGGGGGCGGGAAGTTGGCTGCACATGGCGCGCTTAGCCTTGTGTATTTGTATATGAGCATCTTGGTTGTGAACATTCGCAACTGCTCTCCTATCCTTTTCCATATGTGTCAGTGAAAATGCAGGAAAAATTACATTTCCCGGGTAGGTAGGAAAATTAAACAACCCTAGACCCGTGGGGATGAGGGTGAATACATTTCTCCAAAGTGAAAAATGTTTTACACGTCAAGAAATAAAAGAAGAAAAATAAGGTATGCGAATTTTTAAATTTAACAAGAAGTATCCAGTATTATTACTGGGAAGATGGGACTGACGGCTGGCGTACTACTGGGAATGCATGTGCACCAATCGAATATTGCTTTGTGAATGCGTTTACCTGATTTATGGGACGTTTAGCTGAAAAAACTAAAAGGATGCCTGCATTTCCTAGAAATAGGAAGCAAAATACAGACTGGAAGGTCTGAGACATTCTATTGCAATGTAAAGTAGACAGCGAACTTCACGGGATCTCGCCAGCCTTTTGTAAAAAAAAAAAAAAACCTAAATTCACAAACTACTGCAATCAAGCGCAATTACATGCTCTCTTCATGTGTTTACCCCGTAAGGGAATGCTCTGAGCTTAGCAATGCAATTTGCCCTGATTGCTACCTTATAATGGACAGCAGAAGCAGTGCCCTAAGAAAGATTGCCATGTTTAATTAATGCTTATGGGAAAATAATAGCGATTGTAGATGCTCTGTTTGAAAGCAATCGTATTTTGCATGTATTTTGTACCAATGGGAGAAAATGGAGAAAATGTGAATCTAAGATTGCAGCAAGCAGCAGTTGAATATTTTCATCCAGCCTACATTAGGATGGGAAGATTGATATAATATACAGGAGGCACAAGAACAAAAGAATAGGTTTAGGAAATTATGGCATAGTTCTCCAACCCATCCAGGCAGTCATTGAGTCCTGCCTTGGTATAAACCTAGGATGAATGTTGACTTTTTTTAAATTACGGATTAGGCTGCCCAATATTGGCTGCAACTGAACATGCAGATTACATAACAAATAAATTAGATGAGCGGAGTCCATTGCATAAACTCACGTGCCTTCCAAACACTGAGCTACTCTATTTATTTATTTATGGTGATTTATATGGCACACTGTCCCATCACGTAAAGTCTCTGGGCACTAGTACTGCATGATTCGTAAAGGGGGCAAATTGACCTTATGGACAGTCGGTATAAACAGAAAAGCTGTTCCCATTTGCTCTATCAATATGTCAGCATTTGTTCCATTTGCAAAAACTTGCTCTTTTCGGAGAGCAAGTCATGGATAAATTATGCTTCAAACACAGGCACAAGCGTATAAAAAATAGCTGCGTTGGAAAGAATTTGTCAGTAGATGGTGAATTTTCTAATGATGAAACACTATTCAAGTGGTTATGGGGGTACAAATTAGGCGAGTACTAGATAGAACTCATTGTTAGGAGTGTTAGACCTGGCATCCTTGGTGTGGTTTCCCCTGACTTCTTTACCTTCTGACCTCCTCTTTTGCTGACTTCATTTTTCTGGCCTTAGTATTGTGAGCCCTTTACCACCTCTACACTGTGTTAAAGTGCATGGGCTTTTTCCCTAAAACATGGTAACGTTGGCATAAGCACAATTGGCATATTACAATTATTTATAAGTAGACAGTAAAAGTCCCTACATGTGCCCAGGGCCTGTAAATTAAATGCTTAAACATGCCTCTGGCCTGCCATTGCAGAACTTGTGTGTGCAGTTTTTAACTGCTATTCCGACCTGGCCAGTTAACTGTCTTTCCAGGCCTAAACCTTTCTTTTTAACACATATGTCACCCCTAAAGTAAGTTCAGAACAGCCCTGAGTGAATGATACCGTGTATTTAAATAGATGGACATGCATTTTTCAGTTTTACATGCCCAAGCAGTGAAAAACTTGTAAATGTGTTTTTCACTACTGCAGGGCCTATCTCTCTCATAGGTTAACATTGGGATTACCTTGTTACATTATATAAGTGTAATTTACAATTGGGAAAATATAAATATTTCGAGTTTGGTGTCTCTGGACTCACAATTTAAAATCACAACTTATGGTAAAGATGGATTTTAAGTTGCAAGTCTGAAAATGCAACTCTTAGAAAGGTGGGATTTTCTTACTTCAACCATTCTGTTCCCCTACCTGTCTCTGAATTTAAGTCTGTGATGGGTGGCAGCTGGGCTTTGTGAATTCTCTCTAAAGATTCACATAAAGAGAGCTTAGGTGTGTCTGATGGACCATTTACATTCTGCAATACTGCAGGAAAAACTGTCACTGTGCTAGACGCTGCTGGACTTTGCTGGACTCCTGCTTTGCTGTGCCTGCCCTGCTGCCATCCTTGCCTGGGAGTGAGAAGGACTGGACCTGCATCTATACATCTCCAGAACCAAAGTGACTCCAAAGGCTTGCAGGCTTGCCTCCCTTTCTGAAGTCTCCAGGACATCAAAGGCTTCCAACAACTGTTCCACAGCCTCTGGACACTGCCAACTGTAAGTCTGCTCAGCCCAACCAAGTGGTGCCAATCCAGGCCAGGGAATCTGGACGTGGGTTTTCTGGCTGTTTTCCTGAAAACCATGCATTGCCATCATTGCGCTGGTCAGAACTGACAAATCTCTCCTCGACATCGACACATCACCAGTGCCACTGAGGGTGAGGACATTGCATCACCGGCTGTGCCGGTCGATTATAACACATCAGCTTCATCAAGAGGAGCTTGCACCGATGCATCTCTTACTGTTTGGATCGAAACCACTGCATCACCTACATACAGCCGGAACAATAACGATGCATCACCTCCTCTGCGCCTTACATCAGGTTTTCGACGACGACGCTTTACAGCCTGGGTGGAGAACATGCCCAGGATCCCACTCCGTCTCTGAGCGCTGAACCACGCCCTCAGACCAATCACAACACTGCTATAAGTAGCATCATAATTGTCTGGTAGAGACTGGGAGCCTGGAAGCTTTCTGTTCCTGTTCTGACAGAAGATGAATGGAGGAGAGGCAGCAGGCAGGTAAATGCAATGTTCTTTGTTTTTTCACCCACCGCCTAACTCCCCCCCACCCCACCACCACAGTCCTGTTGCAGCCAACACTGGGGAGAAAACTGCCAATGAGCATTAGTTTTTCTTCCATTGACATATTGGTAGAAGGTCTATTTCTGAATGAGAGGCTGTGCTTAACAACAGGGCCATTGTCAGGAGGTCATTGGAGCTTGCACCACCCAATCCCCCTACCAGTGCTGTCAGTGACAGTACCAACACAACTACCAACCTTCACACTCCTATAAGTGTGCCAATTCAGGCTTTTAATATACATTAAACATGACTAAAATCTGCTGCCCAAGCAATTCTTCTAGCTTTTGCGTGGCAGGTATTAGTAATTTGTTATGTATAATAAATGTATTAAAGAACTGCTGTGCTCATCACAAATTTTGAAAAACAGCACCAACTAAGTGCCGGTGTTGACAATTAAGTGGTGATTCTGAGCACCGGATACAACCGGCTCAAGCTAAACATTAATGAAAGGCATTGACTGATGTGATTGAAAGACTTCAGACAAGTTCAGTTTCTCTGCACTCCCACCCTCGAACAAATGCCCTTTTGGGCTGCACCGCTGCATAAAAGCAGATATGACTCGGGTAACAAATTAGCATACTGTTTATATATTTCAGCAGATTTGATTGACAAATCTGCCACACTGTGGCCGGTGGTTCAGAAATCTGGTGTACATGTCAGAAGGAGGTGTTCCGGACACCAACACTTCAGCCACAGGTCCCGAACATGCATCTTTCCTACGCAGTGCCCAAGACTGGGTTCTTCCGTGGGTTCCTTGGGTGCCTCTTGTGTGTCTGCACTCCTCCAGAGGCCAGTATGTTGGTGTTTGACACACACAGGTGCAATCTTGATTGTTTGATACATCCTAGTCCAAGATGGCTCCACTCGAGTTTAGGAATTGTCTTTCTTCCCTGCACCAGATTCAATAGGAGTGATTCCTCTGGGAACCCAGTTTTTCCAGGTTAGGTTTAGCTATACAAGCTAACTCTGTCTAAGCTGAGGTGCATCGCAAACACTTTGGCTGCCAGTTAGGGTACCATTCTGCTCTGCTTATTTTACTTCATTAATACATTCTCCCCTTTCTGCTACATTGAAGAATGTTTCAGATTTTTCTGTTTCCGTGGAGGTTTTTTGCTGCAGTGCAGCCTTTTCCTCCATCAGCAATGGTTTCTTTCAGGAGGCCCTCACTGCTGCTGGTAGCCAAATGCTAGTTGTTATAGACACTGCTGAAAAGTATCATCCCTTCCTCGGGCTCAAGCCTTCATGCATCTAAAAAATATTGTCTTGATCAACTTATGACAGATTGCGATGCCCGCATATTCCTGCCTCTTTAGGAATTGTGGATCCTACTCAGGATCTGCGAACCATATATCAACAGCAAAATGCCAAATTGATTTCTTGAGGAATGAGAAAGCTGCTTTTTGGTAGTCATTGGTGTCTCGTGAGGAACAAGAATTGCCTACAGGGTCCACCAGAGCTCTATAGTTTAATGGCAATTCCGAATTAGTGAATTCGTTTTTGATGCAGTAACAGTCTACTTTCCCTTTCGTCCAAACAAATTCTCTTTAGACAGGACAAAGATTGGCTATTTAATTAGCTGTCTGACTGGTGATGACCTCTCCTAGGTCATGCCCTTTGTTGTTTCTGATGCAATCCTAAACAATTACAGCCAGTTTCTTGATGAATTTCACTGAATGTTTAGTACACCAAATGCTTACTATTCTGCTGAGGAGGTAGTTTGTGAAATGTATCAAGGATCACAAGATGTAATGTTCTACGTAACCAGGTTTTGACATATCGCTACAAAGACTCAGGGGATCAAACATAGGTTTCTAACCCTATTCCAGAGAGGTCTCAAGGATGAAATCAAGGATGAATTTGTCCTTGTGACCCATCTGGTGTTGCTCAAAGAAGCAATAGCAGCAGCATTACATATAGAACAGAGAATTAATGAAAGGAAGGAAGAGAAGGAGTACAGAATGAATAAGTCACTACTCCCTATTTGTGAGATCTATTTCACCCTGTTGAATTGAAGAATCCAAGACGGTTGAGGCTGAACCAATGTACATAGATGCTAGTACTGGACCTTCTCAGAAGCTGAAAAACAAGGACAATAGCAGAAGGGCTTATGACTTTATTGTGGGCAAAATGATCTCCTTTTTTGTCAGTGCCCTGTCTGACCTTCCATGAAAGTTCGGAAACGCCAAATCCAAACCCCTTTGAAAAAGGAAGAGTTGGGCACTTTTAAATCTTCCTCAGGGTTTTACCTCTCAATTCATTTCTCAGAAGGGTTACAATTCATTCTTGCTTCCAATTACTGTACATTTACGTGAAGGAAGAATAGTTCTTTGGTGGCATTATTAGACCTTGGAGCTTCAGGTGTTAATTATGACTGATGAATGGGCATTGGGCAAAAGAGAACCAAGGCAAATTAAGCAAAAGGCTATATTAGTTCATACCATAGATTGCACCACCTTGATGTCCGGACCTGTAAGAAAGTGTATAGTTCCTTGGATTTTATTTTCAAAAGAAAAGTATTTTCAATACAGAGCATAAAACAGAAGGAGTAGATGTACAGGAAAAAAAGGATTGATCAGTCAATGCATGTGCTAAATTGGTTATAAATAATATTGTAGATTTAAATTGACAAGCACACATATGCATTAATAAATAGTTAAAAGACAAGTACTTCCAATAAATAAAATCATGGCATCAAATATATTGTAATGTCTCTGTAAATCATTCAAGGCTCCAACTAGCAATCAATAACCTACACCCTTACATATAATTGCCTCTTGACAAGCTGCCAACTCAAGGACACCCTAATGGCCAGTATTTCAATACACACCAAGGTAGTCTGAAGTCCCACAAAGTTCATCTCAGTAGTTCAATATCCCACCCTGACAACCCATGGAAGGCCAGTCTACATATCCTCGGATGGTGTCAATGTATAATCATAAAAAAACTTTGACCTTAGCTCTTATAGCTTCGCCAAACCACCCCATGCTATTAGGTCACCCATAGTTCTGTTGCTGAAGCTCTTATATTAAGTGGGGTACCCAGACTATCTTTCTTATCTTAAAGGTTTGCAATATGTAGTATTTGAGAACCTAAACTGCTGAACAAGAGGAAAGCCTGCTCTCTATTTCAGCCTCTGTTTCAGAAACCCCATCAACTGGGCCTTGTTTAAGTTCAGTTCTTGAACCGTGTTCCACATAATGACTTCCGGAACGTCTTTGTGCAATTTAAGACTAAGTGATTGCCACCTCATCACACCTGTGACTGTGCCATCACACTGAAACCAGGAGCTGAAATTCCCTATGGTCAAATGTATCCCTAATCTGAGGAGAGAGAGGTTTTAAAACAATATCTAGATGAAAGTTTGGAATCAGGACTAATCATAGCCTCATCCTCCCTAGCAGGAGTTCTGTTTTTTCATTCCAAAGAAAAACAGTAAATCTCAGTAGTATCGACTTCACAAAATGAAATGAAGTAAATATAAATGATAGGTATCCCCTTCCTTTAAAGATATCTTGGAGGTAGTTTGAGGATCTCAACTCTTCACCTAACTCAACCTCAAAGGAGCCTATTACTATCTGTTACATATTAAGAGTTCAGATGTTTGGAAGACTGCCTTCAGGGTGCTATTTGTACAGTATGAGTATAGGAGAATCCTTTTTGGAATAAGTAACACTCCAATAGTATTCCAGTGTTTCATGCAGAGTATTTTTCTAATGTATTGAACATTTTTGGCGATATATATGTCAAAATATTTTGTGGAACCTAGAAGACATGTTATGGAAGTCCTCAGATATGTTTGTGTGACTCAAAGTACATGCAAGCCAGAAAGGTGTTTTTTAGGTACAGAAACCTGAATACCTGGGGTTCACTTTCATGCCCCGTTGCATGATCGTAGAAAAGAAGAAGATTGCTGCTGTTTTAAAATGGCCATCCCCATCTTAAGTAAAAGAAAGCCAGAGCTTACAGGAGTTTGCAAATACATTTTTATTGCCAATGTGCTAAAATTGTTCTGTCCACACTAATTACATTTACAGAGTCCTTAGAAATAAACAACTTAGGAAAAGATTCCACGCAGAAAAAGCATTTTGAAACTTTCCTTAATTCGTGCTTCTATTCTCTGCCATCCTAATTCTGCCCAAAAAAAGAATTCATGAAACCAGATGCCTCTGCTATAGCATTTGAAACCGTTTTATATCAACCCCAGGAGGGAGACATGAAGGAGCTCCCTATGTTTATTATTTCACATCGGATTGGAACCTCAGACAATGAAAGAAGGATGCTTTGAATGGAGACATATATTGTTGGGAGACAAAAGCAAAAAGGAACAAATGCTGGATGGAATGCTGAACAATGCAAACATTCACTCCCAGTAACAATGATCTGGGTTTAATCCATCATTCTTTTGCTCACCACGCCAACAAAGTTTGGACCCAGCTATATGCAAATCAGCCATCACCCTGTGCCTCATGGGAACAGTCCAGCATGAAATGTCAAGCTAGGTGCTCCCTGGACCAGAAACAAACATCCTGGGACCAGTTTCAGGGCATCGCCCCTCATCAGCAAGGCTAGCTTGTATCCAGTGGTGCAGTGAGCTTGCGACCCAAGTCTGGGCATACCCTTCCAATCCAATCCAATCCAATCCAAAAATTCTTTATTTCGGCCATTTAGACCATAAAAGATGCATAAAAACATACAAACATACAATCATTTAATAACATTAAAAATTTGGGGGATATAAAATACATAAGCATACAAGCAACAATCATTTGATGGCATTGGGTGTGAGAGTAAAACATAGTATTTTGAGACACATGACCATGAAAGCTAAAGGTTACAATGCCAGTGAAGGGGGTAGGCAGTACAGTCCTATGGTAGTCTTGCTTTGAGCAACTTGGACCTAATGCGCCACATGGCCAAAAGATATTTTGCAACTGCAAATACAATATGTGGGGAGGACTCAGTTTTCAGTATTCTGAACGATATTAGAAAATTCCTTATACCCATGTTCCTACACAAGGGCACAAGCCAATGTTTCCTAGGTGTCTTGTAGGAAGGGCAGAAGAACAGAACATGGATTTCCTCCTCATCGCAGGAATTACAGCCAGGGCATATTTTGTCCCCCCCCTTTGGTCCATTTCCACTGGATAAATAGCTTCCTTGCCAAAATCGGGAAAATATAGTCCATAAAAGTTTCAAACTTGTAAGAATTTTTGGATTCAATAAAACGTTGGGTTAAAATACCAGAACGGGGTGCAAGCACATGAGAGGCAAGACTCTGTTCCTTGTAAACCTCTACAAGTCTTTTCCGGGGGACCATGATGCAGCCTAATTCCGGGGCCTCCCACAACTCCTGGAAGCCCAGCCGGTACAGTTCTTGCTTAACAAAGGAAAGCCAAGGGATCTTATCACTATGGTTTAAATTCATGACATGAACGAGATCTTGCCTATAGTGTTTTAGCTCATTTGTTGACCAAAGTCTATGCCAGAATCTTAATGGTTTGGATTCAAGGTCCTCCCTTATAGACGGTAGACCCAGATCTAGACGTAAGGGAAACAGAGGAGTTGCAGTTGGAAGGGCCAAAAGGCGTCTCACAAAATTATTTTCCACACACATTAACTCATTTGCAGCTTGATGACCCCATAGTTCGCTGCCGTATAATGCAGCCAACTTCGCTTGTGTTTTATACATTTCAACTGCAGGAGCTATTGGTTTAAAAGTTGAGGTGTTCGTAACCCTTAGGATAGCCCCGGACAGTTGAGAAAGCCTTATTCCCGAGCTTGAGATCTGTGGTCCCCAGGATAGGTTCTCATGCAAGGTTACGCCCAGGTACTGGAATGTTTTTACCCTCTCGAGTTCTATGGAATTCAGGGAAGGGTTGGGTCTGGTTGTGGGGGAGGGGTTGAAAATCATGAATTTAGTCTTCCCTGTATTGATCTCAAGACCATACTGCCTACAGAAAAGACCAAATCCATCTAGGATTCGCTGAATTCCCATAGGGGATTTGGAAAGCAGGAGAGTGTCGTCAGTAAACATGATTGCCGGCACCCTCCTGCCCGCCAGAACCGGGGCGTTGTTGTCCCTAACGTTAACTAAATGTGTGATGACATTATTAACGTAAAGGCAAAAGAGTGTAGGCGCCAGGACGCATCCCTGCCTAACCCCCCTGGTAACAGGAAACCTTTTTGACAGGACTCCACCCCTCCCACAACGTACCTGAGCAAATTGCCCTCATGGAGTCTTATTATGGCCTGTAGTAGATGGGTAGGGACTCCCATCTCCTTAAGAACTTCTCAGAGTTTTTTTCGTGGAACCAAGTCAAATGCTGACTTCAGGTCTACGAACACCATGTACAATCTCCCTCCCTCAATGCTCACCGATTTCCAGAAAAGGAGGACGAGGCGGAAGATTTGGTCCATGGTGGACGTATTATTCCTGAAGCCAGCCTGGAGGGGGCTTAGGATGTCATTCTCCTCATCTTGTCCATACCCTTCCCACTTAGGGCAACAAATGCAAAACGAAGGAATGATGGACGGAATGCTGAACAATGCAAACCTTCTCCCCCAGTCACAAATATCGGGATTTAATCCATTGTTCTCATGCTCACCACGCCACCCCATTTTGGACCAAGCTATATGCAAATCAGTCTTGACCCTGTGCCTCATGGGAAAAGTCCAGCCCGAACTACTGAACAAGATCCTACCTGCACCGGAAACAAGCATCCTGGACCGGTTTCAGGGCATCACTCCTCATCAGCCAAGCTAGCTTGAATCTAGTGGTGCAGTGAGCACAAACCCAACGTATGGGCATACAGTTCCCACTTAGGGCGACAAAAACAAAAGGAACAAATCATGGACAGAATGGTGAACATTGCAAACATTCACCCACAGTCATAAAGATCTGGGTTTAATCCATTGTTCTTTTGCTCACCACACCACCCCAGTTTGGACCCAGCTCTATGCAAATCAATCTTGACCCTGTTCCTAATGGTTGACGTCCAGCCCAAACTGCCAAGCCAGGTCCTCCCTGGACCAGAAACAAGCATCCTGGGAAAGGTTTCAGGGCATCACCCCTTGTTAGCCGGGCTAGCTTAAATCCAGTGTCGCAGTGAGCACATAACCTATGTCTGGGCATACCCTTCCTACTTAGGGCGACAATAGCAAATGGAACAAATGATGGACTGATTGCTGAATAATGCAAGCATTAACACAGAGTCACAAAGATCTGGGTTTATTCCATTGTTCTTTTAGTCACCACGCCACCCCAGTTTGGACCCAGCTATATTCAAATCAGTCTTGACCCTTTGCCTCATGGGAAAAGTGCAGCCCGAAATGCCAAACCAGGTCTTTCCTGAACCGGAAACAAGCATCCTGACACCAGTTTCAGGGCATCACCCCTCATCAGCCAGGCTAGCTTGAATCTAGTTGTGCAGTTAGGGTGGGACCCAAGTCTGGGCATACCCTTCCCACTTAGGGTGGCAACAGCAAAAGGAAAAAATGATGTACAGAATCCTGAACAATGCAAACATTCACCCCCAGTCACAAAGATCTGGGTTTTCATCCATTGTTCTTTTGCTTACCACACCACCCCAGTGTGGACCCAGCTATATGCAAATCAGTCTTGATCCTGTGCGTCATGGGAACAGTCAAGCCTGAACTGCCAAGCCAGGTCCTCCCAGGAATGGAAACAAGCATCCTGGGAAAGGTTTCAGGACACCAACCCTCATCAGCCAGGCTAGCTTGAATCCAGTGACGCAGTGAGCATGGCATCCACGTCTGGGCATACCCTTCCCACAGGGTGTCAAATGCAAAAGGAAAAAATGACGGAAGGAATGCACATTTAACCCCAGTCACAAAGATCTGGGTTTAATACATCGTTCTTTTGCTCAGCACGCCACCTCAGTTTTTGGGACATCAGGCATGTTTTTCAAATATGAATGATCCATTGAAATCTTCAACCACTGAAGAAAGTCCAGAGTAGAAATAATCAACTGGTCCGATGAGCACATACTTTTTCATAATATGATTTTTTGATCAGTTATATTCCTCAGTCATGTTTCTGCAAGTTTACTTCTGACAAATTGGTCTCAATATTACCTGATGCAGAATTTGATTACAATAATAGTTTTCATGGTGTCATCGCGTGTTGCGACAGTAAAGTTCTCTGTATGCTTAAAGACATTCACCCCTGACCTGAGTGCCTAACTGTACTGTTGTCTGGATCCCTAATGCTAATTTTTCCATAGGTGAACACGAATCATGCGTGTATGGCATGTCATTAGCCTGTCTCCAAGATTGCCGTCTTGTTGGACCGGCAAGGGTGCCCAACGTGCTACCCTCATAGTGATGGAAGGCTACCACCTTCACCAAGAGATAAGCAGCACCAGCACAGTGGTGACAGCATACTCTGTTGTGATTAGCAGTAATAAACAGGTTCTTTTTACCCAGTGTTTCCGGAGGAATGCCTGCAGGCTCTCACCTTCTTTGAAAGTTCTGCTGCTGTGTGCAAAACTCAACCTTGGACTACATCAGTTAGATGTAAAGCACTGCGCAGCAGAAGTGACTTTGCGTTGGATGTATGTTTGCCTGGGAAGGGTACAGTAGAGGGATAGAGTGGTACTGTGTAGTACATGTGGGATTAGTGCATATACTTAGTGTATGAATGTCTGCGAAGAATACATGACATGAAAGATGTAGTGCTCTGCAATGGGTGTACAATGGAAGCACGCGCATGGTGAGTGTGTATGCTGGCAGAGTGTGTGTTCGTAAACAGTACACTCTGATACAATGCAAAAAGACTATAGTACTGAACAGTGTACACATACTGAATGTGTGTGCTGAATGTATTTGTTACTGTAGAGGCACAATTCATGGAGATAACATCACTGGAGAGTATTAGTGTTGGGAAAGTATACTGAGTTCAAGAGTGCCTACAAAGGTACACTACATGGAGGACCCTGGGTTACATTTTGGGAAGCCCAGACGAGCCTGGTGAAGACAGGAGGACAAGAGTAAAACATGTATGTATGGCTGTCTTCCTGTGAGCTGGGTGGGACCCACTAGAGGAAGGGAGAAAGAGACTCTCCATATACACTTTAAAAGCTCGCTCTTTGATTCACTGATAGGTCATGAGGAAGGGGTCTGGACACATCTCAGAAAACGAGATCGGGTTGACAACGCAATCATAAAGAGTAGGGCTAGCAGCCTGGGATTAACCTTTGAATGCACATATCACTATGGCTGGCATCCAGGTGTGAAGTCTGGTTGCTCCCATGAATTGTGTTGTGGGTCAATTAGTTTCGGATTCTTGCCTGCTGTGACAGACATCCTTTCGGGAGGCAAGAAGAAAAGGAGCAATGTACACTTCAAAGAAGCAGATCCCCAACATAAAACTTCAAAGACTCAAACCCTAATCACGTTTGGTGTCTGGATAAGGACTATAAGAAGAGGAAGTTGAGACCCATACTTAGTCATCTGCCAAGCAGCTAGGTGGGCTGTGTGGGGAAGGGAAGCTCTGTAAGACTTCTGCGTGTGACCAGGACTGGAAGCCAAGGAATGCTAATCTCCTTGCTGGGTGAAGGATCACCACCCAGGGAAAATCAAGACCACCTGCTGTAGAGCCTAGAGCACCAGTGCCTGTCTGCTTGACAAGGCCAGTGTGCCCTGTGAGGAAGAGGAGAGAGCTGGAGGGAGTGAGGTCCAATAGGAAGCCCTACCATGAGGTCTCCCTGTGCGAGCTGTGAAGATTCAGCTGTGCACTGATTGGGCCATAGCCTGTCTGTAGGATTGTTTTTGGTGGCCTCCGCATGCCAGGAGAGGACTGCCGTTTTGAGCTGTGCAACATCACTTGGTAGGGAGTACCAAGCCTGTACTGCCTCATAGCAGTGACCCTGTGCACCAGATCGGGCCACTATGGAAATAGTTGTGTGACTAGCGTGTCAGGACTCATAACCACCTTATGAGCAACCCCAAGTGCCGGGAGGGGCTGTTGTGGTATGAGCGATTGTACTATAGGAGTCTGCATTGAGTCCTGAGGCACCATGGAAACTGCATATGCCTGTGCAGGCTGCCGATACTCACTTGACAAAGATTTCAGGCCGTCACACAGGACTGGAGTGAGTCTGTGGCCTACAGGTTGATCACCCCCATAGAGATCTTCTCTGAGTGAACTCCAAGGGCCAAGAAGACACCAAGGAAGATGTTGCATATTTGCTAGCCTCCATTCGGGAGCCGAAGGACTGAATTCCCTCCCCTTCCACTGTTGGGGTGAAATTGACTTGTCAGAGAGAACTAGTTGCACCACTTAGGAGAATGTGCCTGTGCCAGATGCTGCATATGCTGTGAGCATCCTTACTTCTCCACTGCACCGACAAACTCTTCCATGCTGCAGAAGCGGGTAAGACTTAAACTGGGTCTGTGGGCCCACTGGATTTGCCACTAAATTCCCAAGAATTAAAGGGGCACTCTTGAGTAGAGCCTATTAGGGAACATTCCCTGGATATGGCCACCAATGAATGGCAAATAACCTGGTTAAGTGGTTATGTAAAAATCGAAAGGGAGGGACAAGGATATCTCTCACCTCTATTAGAGCCCTCATCACAGTGGATCATGTTATTGCTTGTGAATGTTGTTAATTCTTTGAATGTGTAGAGTAAGAAAAAAATGCATATTTTTCTTATAAATACAAGTATTTGACTTGACATTCATTTGTTGTTCGTACTGTGAGCACTTTGAATTATGGGTCATGTTCACTTACTTGTATCTATACTTCTTACCTGAGGGAGCCTTTGACGGTTCATCCACAGCTGCCACTGAGAGGCAAATGCAGAACAGGTACTTGGAGCAGATGCTCAGCATTCATAGTAGGTTAATTGGGCCCCAGTACATCAGTAAAAGGCCTCAGCCACCACATTCGGGCCCAGTAGCCCCTGCATGCCCTGTGGCTCTCTGAAAGTGGTTCTGACATTAAGTTAACCTCTTATTTTTCTATGCAGGTTTTCATGCTGATATCTTACCCAAAAATGCTGGGAATTCTCTATTTCTGTTCCAACGGTGGCAGATTTACTGCACCAACAAATAAAAGTAAGGACATTAGTTTCTGAGAATTTAAAAATAACTAACAGTGACATGAAGCTCCAGGCAGACATAAGCAGACAGCACGAAGATGATTATTAAGTTGGAGAGAAAGAGCAGTTAACTTCCCAGTACTTACCAGCTGAGCAGGTTCATCCACGTTCAAACCTTGATTTTTAGGCCATTTTCTGTTATTCATAAAATGAATCCAGTAACTGTGCAGTCAGAGTTGCTTTTTTCCTAGAAATTGCATCTCATCTTCTATGTATCTCAAATTAAGCCTTATGCCACTGATGAATTTTAAAATAAATCCTTCTCCTGTTATAATTGAAAAACAATTCAGAAAAGGGGGTGGTGATGAACAGAGTGTCTGAATTAAGCAGACCACTCTTACCCAGTCCAAAGATCAGGGCTTGATCCATCACCGTTATTTATCTCACTGCACCATCCCAGTTCAGAACCTGGCTATATGCAAATCAGTCTGTCCCTGGCCCAGTGCATCATGGGAACAGGGCAGACTAAACTACCAAGCCAATTCTTCACCAGAAAGGAGACAAGCTACCGGGGACCGGTTTCTGGCATTTCAGCCGTTGTCGGCCCGGCTTGCTTGAATCCTGATGGTGCAGTGAGAAAGGGACTCATGTCTGAGTATACCCTGCCACACCTATAGTGGCCAAAAACGATTCAGAAAAGGGGTGGTGATGAACAGAGTGTCTGAATTAAGCAGACCACTCTTACCCAGTCCAAAGATCAGGGCTTGATCCATCACCGTTATTTATCTCTCTGCACCATCCCAGTTCAGAACCTGGCTATATGCAAATCAGTCTGTCCCTGGCCCGGTGCATCATGGGAACAGGGCAGACTAAACTACCAAGCCAATTCTTCACCAGAAAGGAGACAAGCTACCGGGGACCGGTTTCTGGCATTTCAGCCGTCGTCGGCCCGGCTTGCTTGAATCCTGATGGTGCAGTGAGAAAGGGACTCATGTCTGAGTATACCCTGCCACACCTATAGTGGCCAAAAACGATTCACAAAAGGGGGTGGTGATGAACAGAGTGTCTGAATTAAGCAGACCACTCTTACCCAGTCCAAAGATCAGGGCTTGATCCATCACCGTTATTTATCTCACTGCACCATCCCAGTTCAGAACCTGGCTATATGCAAATCAGTCTGTCCCTGGCCCAGTGCATCATGGGAACAGGGCAGACTAAACTACCAAGCCAATTCTTCACCAGAAAGGAGACAAGCTACCGGGGACCGGTTTCTGGCATTTCAGCCGTCGTCGGCCCGGCTTGCTTGAATCCTGATGGTGCAGTGAGAAAGGGACTCATGTCTGAGTATACCCTGCCACACCTATAGTGGCCAAAAACGATTCAGAAAAGGGGGTGGTGATGAACAGAGTGTCTGAATTAAGCAGACCACTCTTACCCAGTCCAAAGATCAGGGCTTGATCCATCTCCTTTATTTATCTCACTGCACCATCCCAGTTCAGAACCTGGCTATATGCAAATCAGTCTGTCCCTGGCCCAGTGCATCATGGGAACAGGGCAGACTAAACTACCAAGCCAATTCTTCACCAGAAAGGAGACAAGCTACCGGGGACCGGTTTCTGGCATTTCAGCCGTCGTCGGCCCGGCTTGCTTGAATCCTGATGGTGCAGTGAGAAAGGGACTCATGTCTGAGTATACCCTGCCACACCTATAGTGGCCAAAAACGATTCAGAAAAGGGGGTGGTGATGAACAGAGTGTCTGAATTAAGCAGACCACTCTTACCCAGTCCAAATATCAGGGCTTGATCCATCACCGTTATTTATCTCACTGCACCATCCCAGTTCAGAACCTGGCTATATGCAAATCAGTCTGTCCCTGGCCCAGTGCATCATGGGAACAGGGCAGACTAAACTACCAAGCCAATTCTTCACCAGAAAGGAGACAAGCTACCGGGGACCGGTTTCTGGCATTTCAGCCGTTGTCGGCCCGGCTTGCTTGAATCCTGATGGTGCAGTGAGAAAGGGACTCATGTCTGAGTATACCCTGCCACACCTATAGTGGCCAAAAACGATTCAGAAAAGGGGGTGGTGATGAACAGAGTGTCTGAATTAAGCAGACCACTCTTACCCAGTCCAAAGATCAGGGCTTGATCCATCACCGTTATTTATCTCACTGCACCATCCCAGTTCAGAACCTGGCTATATGCAAATCAGTCTGTCCCTGGCCCAGTGCATCATGGGAACAGGGCAGACTAAACTACCAAGCCAATTCTTCACCAGAAAGGAGACAAGCTACCGGGGACCGGTTTCTTGGCATTTCAGCCGTCGTCGGCCCGGCTTGCTTGAATCCTGATGGTGCAGTGAGAAAGGGACTCATGTCTGAGTATACCCTGCCACACCTATAGTGGCCAAAAACGATTCAGAAAAGGGGGTGGTGATGAACAGAGTGTCTGAATTAAGCAGACCACTCTTACCCAGTCCAAAGATCAGGGCTTGATCCATCACCGTTATTTATCTCACTGCACCATCCCAGTTCAGAACCTGGCTATATGCAAATCAGTCTGTCCCTGGCCCAGTGCATCATGGGAACAGGGCAGACTAAACTACCAAGCCAATTCTTCACCAGAAAGGAGACAAGCTACCGGGGACCGGTTTCTGGCATTTCAGCCGTCGTCGGCCCGGCTTGCTTGAATCTTGATGGTGCAGTGAGAAAGGGACTCATGTCTGAGTATACCCTGCCACACCTATAGTGGCCAAAAACGATTCAGAAAAGGGGGTGGTGATGAACAGAGTGTCTGAATTAAGCAGACCACTCTTACCCAGTCCAAAGATCAGGGCTTGATCCATCACCGTTATTTATCTCACTGCACCATCCCAGTTCAGACCCTTGCTCATTGCACCATCAGGATTCAAGCAAACCGGGCTGAAGACGGCTGTAATGCCAGAAACCGGTCCCCGGGAGCTTGTTTCCTTCCCAGTGTAAGAATTGGCTTTTGTAGTTTGGTTTGCCCTGTTCCCATCATGCACTGGGACAGGAACAGACTAATTTGCATACAGCCAGGTTCTGAAACTGGGATGGTGCAGTGAGCTAAAAAACGGTGTTGGATCTAGCCCTGATCTCTTGACTGGGTGAGAGCTTTCTGCTTAATTCAGAGACTCTGTCCCTCACCACCCCTTGTTGTAAATATTTTTGTCCACCCTAAGCGTGGAAGGGTATTCTCAGATGTGAGACCCTTGCTCATTGCACCATCAGGATTCAAGCAAACCGGGCCGAAGACGGCTGTAATGCCAGAAACCGGTCCCCGGGAGCTTGTTTCCTTCCCAGTGTAAGAATTGGCTTTTGTAGTTTGGTTTGCCCTGTTCCCATCATGCACTGGGACAGGAACAAACTAATTTGCATACAGCCAGGTTCTGAAACTGGGATGGTGCAGTGAGCTAAAAAACGGTGTTGGATCTAGCCCTGATCTCTTGACTGGGTGAGAGCTTTCTGCTTAATTCAGAGACTCTGTCCCTCACCACCCCTTGTTGTAAATATAATTGGAAAACAGCCAGAATATGTAGGCTCTGAAATTGTTGACTCCTGCTTTATGAGTGGTAAGCTTCATATTTTGATCAGTTGGAAAGGCTATCATATTCCAAAGCAGTTGTGGAAACCAGCTGTTGTTGTTCATTCCCATTCTAATTTGCAGATGGTTTGACACATCCTTTTAAGAAGAGAGGTTTGAGGAGAAGGTTTAATGGCAGGAGACATATCAGAATCTGACACTTGTTTTTGCATATAATCTGTATTGGGTTTTGCAGTACTACACAGAATACTTGGGGTGCTTTTTTCAAGGCACATACTTTTCAGATTTTGAACAATACCCCAATAGACCTCACCTGCCCCTGCTCTTAGCAGTGTGCACCCAAGGTAAGTAGACAATGTTGCAAGGGGAGCCAGTCATTATCCGTGCCAGATGTGATATTAACATTACCATTTGATACCCTGATCTTATCTAACCATCTAATAGCAATACTGTGTTTCACCAACAATAGCCCCAACAGCAGAAACATCCTACTCAGCTTTTTTCCAATAGGGGAAGGTATTATACCTAATAAATCCTACTTGATATACAATTGTATATTACACCCAGTGGCCCCGTTCTGTTTATCCAGGTGTTCTCACCAGTAGGGTGCTAATGACGAGTGGGCCCATGCGACATGCAGAAATTCAGCCTCATCTCCCCCAAAGGGTGCAGCTTGTGAAGCATGAGGGAAAGATAGCCTTTAGGAATTGGGCATAAGGTACACCTAATGTATATAATTGTATTGCATCAATTTAGAACAAGAGTTATAGGACATTGTCCACATCCCTCCATGTGTCATCTCCCAGTCTGCAGCGGTAATAGCCTGTGAGTCTTCTCCTCCCATTTGATTGTTATTCAGAGCCAACCTGTCTTCTTGTAGCACAATATACACTATGGATATCAGACACTGTCCTCCCGCAATGTCTAGCAGCACTGATAGCATCTGCTACAGAGGGGGCACCTGTAGGAAGCATGGCCAGTTTTGCATACTGTAGATACTGCCCCTTGCCCAGTACAAAGGTTTCCATAGCCTCCTCCCTGGTGAGAAATTAACCATTTGGGTAGAGATTTCCCAGTGTCTTGCACCCATCAGACAGCCATTTGTCAACCGACATGGCCTTTGTTTTTTTATAAAAGGTTGCAGGGACCATCTAAGAATGTCAGCAGCATACGCTGCTCACCAGATCATGCATTTTACTGCCATTTCCCATATTTGACATACCTGATGGACCACATATCGCATATCAAATGGCATACCTATACCCGCCCTCCTTATCAACAGTGTAGGCAGTTTTTCTGCACTGTAGGTGTCCCGCAGGAAGCCCTTCTCACAGTTATCCTACGAGTATAAACCATGGATTGTGTGCTCTAAATGAGTTGTCATATAGTACAGTTCCAGATCTGGAATCTCCACTCCCCCCACCGCCATTGCTTTTTGAGTGTAGTGAGGCTGACTCAGTGTCTCTTACCTGGCTTTACCAGCTTTCTCATAAGTTTGTCTATCTTGAGAAAGTAGCAGCAAGGGATCTCATATGCTGTGCCCTGTAATGTGTATAAGCACCTTGGTAGCAGTATAATTTTCACCAGTGCAACTCTGCCCATCATAGACAATGGCAGTGTTTTCCAGAACCTGATCATTGGTCTCAGCCATTCGATCACCCTGACAATATTAAGATCCTGATACCAAGATATCTCTCAGTCTGTGTCTCCCATGGCAGTCCCATCTTCGGCAGTATGGCAGTGCCACATATTCCGGCTGTTAGTATGTAAACAAGAGCATAATCCACGTAAAGCAAGACTACCTGGTTCATTTCTCCTTATGTGATACCCCATGGGGTAAGAACCAAACATAGGGTACAAGCTATTGGCTTAATTCCTAATGCGAATAACAGCGGCAACAGGGGACACCCCTGTTGCATACCTCTGTATAATGTGAGGCTCCCAGAGACAATCCCATCCATCTTTACTCTCACCCACAGCTCAGAAAAAAGGAGTTTCACCCAGCATATGTAGTTGGCACCAAGCCCAGCCTTCTACAGAACTAACCAAAGATAATTCCAGTCCACTGAGTCGAATGCCTGATCTATATCCAAAAACACCAAAGGGTAAGCATCATCCGCCAGGTGCAGAGCTTCAAATATGTGGGAGAGGCATTGCAAATCACAAAGGGTATTCCATTTCGGGAAAACCACACTGGTCTGTGCCTATCAAGGTCTGCAGATATCCCAACAGGTGGGTGGCCAACACCCTGCTGAGAAACTTGACATCAACATTTAACATTGAGAGGAGAGGAAAGGGTAAGAAAAGGTCTCCATTGGGCCTTTACCAAGATTGGGAACCATCACCACCACTGCCTCTCTCATACTTCCTGGGAGTAGCCCCTTCCAAAACGCTTTTTATAGACCTCCAATAATGTGTCCACTAATGGGCCCACAGATCATTGGTAAAACTCTGATGGGAGTCCCCCCTCACAGGGTCTTTGCATGTCTTCAGCCCATGTATGGCTGCGAATTATCTCTTCTCTAGTTATAAGTTCCCCTGAATTTACTCTGTCCTCCACTGCTAGACCTGCCATTTCAACCACCCTCCCCTCTCTCTCTGCAGCACCTGATAGAGGTGTGTAAATCTTGCGTAGATCGGCCATGAATACGTCATTAATGGCTCGCTGGGTGCACACTAGTACTCTGCTGTCATTTTTGCAGCACCAGTATTGGGGTATGCTGAACTGCTTGCTTAACCAGTCGAGTGAGTATCGCCCCAGTCTTACACTCCCCGCATGTGGCTTGTGGCGATGGGCAGTATATACAAATCTTTCCTGCCGGTACCAGTCATTTAATAGTTTGGGGCATGTGTCGCTCTCTGCTGTTCTGCAGGGCCAACCACCACCTCCCCAGGGTTCAATGCATGGGTATCGTTCACAATTTTATTCGACTGCACCAGCTTTACATTATTCTCCTCCCCCATTGTTATGTTGCAGTTCACTGCAGCTTGGTGCAAGCATGCCACCTCAATAATTCAGCAGCTTTCCGCCCCAGGGGCAATGCTCACAGT
Source organism: Lissotriton vulgaris (assembly GCF_964263255.1). Classification (NCBI taxonomy): domain Eukaryota; kingdom Metazoa; phylum Chordata; class Amphibia; order Caudata; family Salamandridae; genus Lissotriton; species Lissotriton vulgaris. Next base: position 178,806 of record NW_028255812.1, on the reverse strand, counting down.
ACGCTTTCCCATGCAATCATTCAATCGAGGAATTTTGAAGCATGCTACTCACATGTAAGGGTCTCAAGGCGCTGGGGGGGTGGAGGCAGCTCCGGTCTGTCAAAGAGCTAGGTCTTGAGGGCTTTCCTGAAGATATGCAGGGTGGGGGCACGTCTGAGGTAGATCTGAAGCTCGTTCCAGGTCTTGGCCGTGATGTAGGAGGAGGTTCTTCCACCCGTTCTTGCTCTGCGGGTGGGCGGGGAATCGGCGAAGGTGAGGTCGGCAGATCAGAGGTTTCTCTTGGGTACGTGGAAGGAGATTCTATTGTTGAGATATTGGGGTCCAGCGTGGGGGAGGCATTTGTAGGCGTGGTTGAGTATCTTGGAAGTTACTCTCTTCTCGACGGGGAACCAGTGGCGGTTTCGCAGGTGTTGGGTGATGTGTTCATGTTGATCGATGCTGAGGACGAGTCTGGCTGCGGTGTTCTGTGTGGTCTGAAGTTTTTTGAGCAGGGATTTGGTGATCCTGGTGTTGAGGGCATTTCCGTAGTCCAATCTGCTGGTTATGAGTGCAAGGGTGATGATCTTCCTTGATTCAGGGAGATCCAGTTGAAGGTCTTACGAAGGAGGCAGAGGGTGTTGAAACAATTGGAGGTGACAGCGTTGATCTGTTGGGTCCTGGAGAGGGAGGAGTTGAGTACCATGCAGAGGTTCCCATTACGTCTCTAGTGCAGGTCTCTGCCCACAGCACAATCACCAGGGATCCCCAGTGCTCAGCTGTGGTAGTCTTTGTCCCCAATGAGGCTCTGATGGGATCTGTTCACGCAGCACAGGTTCCCCAGGAGCTTGACTTCCCCAGATTGTCAATCTGTTGGGGTCTCTCTTCAGCGATCAGGCTGCACTCTCACCCCACCGCACAATGAGAGCCTCTTGGTGTTCATCCTCTCAATGCAGGCTGGCGATCTCCCCTCCATGTAGGCCTCCTCTGTAGGGGTCAGATTTCAGCCCATTACCATCTGGCCTTGATTGGACCACCGGCTGCTCCAGCAAGTGTGGGCCCCAGGCCCTGCCCACTCTCCAATGGCTGCCCCGACTGACGGGAGAGTATTGACTGCAACCTTTTGTTTCACCCCGTGTGCCCTCTGGGCTGCCTCGTACCTCCACTCAGTTCGGGATTTCTGTGTGGGCCTTGTTAACTCCCTCAGGCCACACCATGTGGCCCAAGAGTCGCTTCCAGCATGCTACCCCTGATGTACTGTGCCTGGCCCCACCAGTCATGCCGTCCTGAGGCCGCTGTTCTCTGCACCTTCTCTTGTCCCGCAGGTGTGCTTCTCATGGCCTCCTACCTTGCTGCACACTGTGCCCCAAGTTTGATCAGCCGTAGCGACCAACAGTGCTACTTGGTCGACTTAGGTGTCTTTAGCCTCCCTAGGATACCAGACTCAGCAGCAACGTGCCCCATTCTTCCCCTCCAACCGCTATTCCATGATCCAAATCCGGGAGGGGGGCAATCCAGTTACAATCACTAAGGGGGTATATGCCAGTTTCCCAGCAGCGAGAGCCTCGGATTGTGCAGGATTATATCAGGATTCAGCTTTTGACAGCTATAGCCCAAGGGAGAGTGTCTCATTAGGCCACTTGCTTGGCCACGCCCTCTTATAACCCAACACTTAAGTCGTGGATCCAGAATACTTGTCTTTCATGTACGGTGCCTGAAACTGGGATTTTCATCTGGATTCCTTGGGTGCTTCTCACTTGTCTGTGCTCCTTCCTGCTCTTGGATCCAGAGGCCAGAATGCTGCAGTGTGCCTGTGCTGACATCTCCTTGGATGTAGGATACATCTCAATCCAAGAAGCTGCCACGCAAGTTTGGGAATGGTTCTCCTTCCCTGCCCAAGATGGACCAAGTTTCCTGTGTGGGTTAATTTTTTCAGGTTAGGTTTTGCTATATAAGCACAATAAAGTGAGGTGTGTTGGAAATGCTCTGGCTGCTAGTTAAAGTGCATTTTTGCTCCATTTATATTTCTCTACTAAAACATTCTTCTTTTTCTGCTCTGTTGCAGGATTGTCTTATTGCTCCAGTGTTTGAGCCATCTCTGTTCTGCTGATTCAATTGAGGATTGTTGATGTGGCCTTTTCCTCCATCAGTTTGTTTCTGGAGGCCCTACTTGCTGCTGGCAGCTGTACATCAGTCATTACAGTGGCTGTTGAAAAGTATCACCCCTTCTTTGGCATAACGACTTCAGGCATCCGAAGAATATTGCCTTGACCAGCATGTGACAATTTATCATATGATACTGTTATGTTTCATACGGTATCCCAATATAGGCCTAAGTAGTCTCCTGGCCCTTCACCTACATTTACAGTCCCATTACACTACATAACAGGTTTTGACCTTTTACCTAGTTAAGCACTACATAAAAGTGTGGTTTTGCCCGAACACTAGCCTAATTAAATATGTATGAATATTCTCAAAATCACAGCAGGATTACCATCTTCTGCATAATAACTATGTATAAGGGTCATCCCTTCCATCCTCCTCAGCTGACATGACACAGCAAGGTAGAATCCCCTGAGGGTACCTTTTGGGTAAATATACACCATATCTTTGCCAAGGCAGGCAGAGGAGAAAGACTTCCATGCTGAAGCACTGATGCGAGACACTGAGGTTCCTGCATGCAGACACTCCAGCTCGCAGTGGTCTGACATACCTCATGGGGTGTCCATCTCGATACCAAGACAGGGTCCCAGAGTCTCTCACTTCAGGTAATGGGGTTGGCTTCTACCTAGGGGTATTCTTGGCTCTACACCTACATACATGCTAGATACACTTAGATACATCTAGTTAGGGTTGCATCATAGGAGTATCAATTATTATTGTCATGTATTTTATATGCTTGCATATAGCCATTGTTTTAGCACTATGGTAGAAATCTATCATCCATTTACTCTATTGGTGCTCAATATCGTTTATATCTGTTTCTGTCTCATAGATGTTTCAGCACACCTATTTTACGCTAGAATGACACTCATTCAATAAATGCTTATTGAAAACGTCCAATGCGTTTAGTCTGTATATCTCTCCGCGACAAAGTGAACACAAGTAACTGATCGAAAAGTACTGTACTGTTTCCACGATCCCTGATGGGACAGAGTTGTCATGTTCGATAGTTGCCTAGAACTATTCTCTTTTTGGTAAGAGGAGTTTAAAGTTGCAATGTGAGCTAGCTAGGTATATAGACGAATATACCCGGTGGGAGTGTCTGGAATCAGTCTGGACACCAATCCCACAGTTCATGTTGTCTAAACATGCAGATCCTATATAGGTTTATAGGAACTACACAACAATACTCTGCTCAGAAGTCTTGCACACTGAGTTATTGGTAGATCAAAAAGCTAACATGCCTTTGCAGCCTTCAAAGGAATGTGACACTATTTAATCCTATGTGATTCTCAGTTCAAACATTGCTGACACACTGTGAATATCTTCATAGCATACCATGGTCTTAGTGTGAACTTAAAAACATGGACATTGGTGGCAGAGCAGACTGGAGACATCATAAGTAGTAAAAAAAAGTCCAACTTACTGATTGTTCCTTGAGTTTGAGACGGGCTTCTCCATACTGGCTTTTCTTATCCTCTGGCGCGCTCCATCCTCGTGACTCTCTCCCTACACATGAGATTGCTGAAAGCCCTTTCAGAAGGCCGCATAAGAATGGGAAGGACCCTTTTACACCCCCACTCTATCATGGCTTCTGAAAGGCTTGGTGGCGGCACTGATAATAATGCCTCTTGGTCCAACCATGCTCCTATATTTCACAGGCCTGCATTTTACGGGTCATGTGCAGCTTCTCTATAGCTTATGAATGTGTGAATGTAGAATGAACATTAATGCATCACATATTCAGGGCCACTGGAATTATGTGATTGTGCTGCTGCAGCACTTTTTCAATAATAATAGATTTGCCATGTTTGTCACATAATCCAGAACCTGCTGCATAGGCTGCAGATTTGAACACAAAAAGAATTTTGTTTTTTGGTCAAACTGATTAAAGGTTACTAAAATGCAGTGAGTCATGTTGCCATACAGTGGAAGGGCTTTTGCAAAGAATGACTGGCCACCTTTTTTTTGCTGTGAATGTGCATTACTATGTTTGATCAGAAAGAGGAGGAAATCTATGATGCGTACAGATTAAATCGCGCCCTGCTTTTAGATGTAATCTATGAACTTCACCCAAAATTGCAGCAACACACTCGCAATACCAATGCAATTCCCCCCATTTGCAAGTGCTACGTTCTCTGCACCTCTTAGGTTTATTAAGCTACCAGGGTTTGATAGCTGCCGCAAGAGGGGTTTCCTAAAATATGCTTTCACACTTTCTCCTTGCATTTTTCGATGCAAGCCTCATGAATATCAAAGGTTATATCAGATTTCCAAACACAGCACAGGAATTGCAGCCTACTAAACTAAAATGTTACCAGTTAGCCCAATTCCCACGTGATTGGCTGGATTGATGGGACACTTGTTGCAATATGTCCACCATCTGAAAATGAAGAGATCTTGAGAAATCGAATGAGTGCCCATTCATTGAACATTTAAGTGGTATGCAATGCCTCATAGGTGAAAATTGATATAGTGACTAGATCCCTTGGTAGTACACAGGATTCCCTCATCTTTTGCTGTAGTGGATTTTACACATTTCTTCTTGGTGGTGAGTTTGTTGATAGAAATCTGCTAAGTAAATCTCCTCATTACTGTGCAATATATAGAACAATGATATTCCTGTTTGTCAGTACATCATTATTTAATCATGTCATTGTAGGAGACAGTGCATATGCTGTACGTTAATTTAGTTTAACACCGTGTTTGAACCCTGCTTCTGCAAGTGAGCACCTTTACAATGATGCATATAAAACAAGAAGAAATGTGATTGAGAGGGATTTTGGTCTGCTGAAGACTCACTTTAGATGTCTCCACAAGGGGGTTGGAGGACAACAAAACAGTCCGAAAGCTGCTGCAAAATCGTGGCAACATGAGCCATACTACACAACATTGCAACATATAGGGCCATACCCCTGACGCTGTCAGATTCCGAGTCAGATGAAGATGGACAGTAATGTGCAGATGGATCAAGGACAGCAGACAGCAGAGTAAGACATACAGAAATTACCAGCAATTATTTTTAAGGTAAGTAATGAGTAATAATGTATTTCGGATTATATTTCCCAATGTGCATGTTTATTACTTTAACTTCAGGTAAAAAATTAAATCACTTCTCAATTTATGATGAAATGCACAATATGTGCAATACCTCAATTGTCATATCAAACATTGCAAATGTCAACAAATTATCCTAAACAACAAACTGAAACAAATAAACATGCCCTAACTACTTTTTCCTCCCATGCACTCCACTTGGCCTTACCATGTGCTCTGCACTTTGCTTTGGGGGGGACTCTGTAGATGCAACTTGTCTGGTACCACAACACCTATTTTCCAACACAGAGGCAGGAATACTACTGAGGCTGGAATGCTCCTCACTTTCCCCTCCACCGAAGTCACCATTTGCGGTGATCTAGGCTGTCTGCATGTATTCAATTGCTTGCACTAAATCTTTAGCCACATCTCCACTACAATATGCCATCTCCACTTGCATGGTAACTGCACGGCTCGACAGTAATGCAGTAGCATTTGCATGGTGTTGGACCGGTCTGGTAAACCCATCCATTCTGCCAATTAGTTGGCAATGGCACCTACAGTGCAGTGGCGGCCGGCATGACTCGCAGGTGGTGAGTGGGCATGGGGGCTGTGTCGGAGGGTCACGCAGGGAGGCACAATAGATTAAAAAAAATATATATTAACTTACCTTGTTGCCGTGCTCTGCGTCTCTGCTTCTGCTCTCCTTGAGGAACAGGAAGTACAGCCCAGCCCCACTGATCAATCACAGGACTGCAATGCAGCATTGTGATTCATGTAAGCATCCTGGTTCGATGCTCAGCCAGAGAATGGGGGCCTGTGTATGTTCACCATGCAGACAGTAATGCTGCCTGCATTGAGAACAGGGAAAGTGCGTATGAGTGGTTTGGGTGACCCGAGAGAGCCAGCCAAACAGTCATGTGCACTTAGGGGTGGACAAACCACTCCTCCCGTGCCCGGGTCCGAGAGCAGAGCAGCCCTTCCCACCCACTCGCAAAGCAGCATAAACATGAAATGATGATAACTCAAAGTTATTATTATTTTATGTTTCTACTTCGCACTGCTTGAAAGCAGTGGGGTGACCCCCCCCGCCATAGTGGAGGAGCCGCCACAGCTACGGTGTGTCATATGATCATGCTGCAGGACTGTGCTAAGTTCCTTAATGGCTTTTACCAGCTCCTTGCAATTGTCCACAACTGCTTTTGCCCCTCCTCCACTGTTGTGTTCAGCTGCTTGATGCCATCTTAGATGTCACACAAGTTTGCGTTCAGTGATACCAACTATGTTTGCAATGACTTCATATGCTTGCATTGCAGGCGCTGCACCTTTAACAGTGAAGCCTCCAGACCACCAAATGCAGCTGTACTCTCAAATTCCTTTGCGGCACGTCTTACAACACATCTTTGTCTTTTGAGGGCATTGTTGTGGTGCATAATAAGGGACCGATGTCTTTGTAAGGATCTCACATCATATGGACGTGTAGACATACCTGTTGTGATGTTATCCTCTTCTTCCACAAAATCAGGGAGTGGATGCTGGGTCTGGTTGGTGAAGGTGTTGCAGGCCCAATGTTTTCAACCTGTATCTGTGACTGTGTGTACTGAGTTTTCACCAGTTAATTTTCTCGTACAATTGTTGCAGGTAGTTCTGTGATATGAATTTTAAACAGTTTAGATCAATATATGTTATTGTGGGTATCAATTCGCATAAATTGTTTCTAATACATTACTAGAACTTGCACAGTGTGAATTCACAGTGTTTCCTATGTCACTTTAGATTGCACTACAAAATGCAACATTATTGGACTTTCATTCACTATAAGAATTCAAACTCCAACTCCCATAATGAGTGGTGAGCTAATGATAACATGCGGCCTGGAGTAGTTACAGTTAATAGGTAACTGTGATCTCCTAATTGGTTACCTTTTTAAATAACACATTTTAAGAATGTAGAATGTATTTCTTAACCTTTGCTGGTGCTGGGTGTGGCCGAGGTGTCAAAGTCAGTGGCCTCAACAGTTACTCAATTGGGCTGGAATGTCGCTTCAATCATATCTCCCAGAGGGCTAGGTGGTGGCATAGTGGATGGTCCTCTGGCTGTTCTCCATGCCTCGGCTAGCCTGCTTGCAACGTTCTCCTTCGTTCATGTCTGTAGATCATACCAGCGCTTGCGTAGTTCCTCAAATGAACGTTGTGTAACACCAACCGCACTGATCCTGGACTGGATTTCCTTCCTGTGTTTGGCTTCTTACTTTCTGGAACATGAAATGAGGTTTTGCCAAACAGCATGTTGTTTCACACACTCCTCTCTGAGTACCTCCAGTTCTTGCTCACTAAATTTAAGCTTTCTTTTGTGCCCTCCTGCCTACTTAGCTTTGTCATCAGCGGCCATAGTGGTCAAACTGCGCAAAAAACACCTCCAGAGAAGCTCATTGCTGCTCTGCTCCCAAAGTCTACCTCCTCCTCTGGATCTGGGTTCTGGAAAAAGTATGAAATGGCTTCCTCATTGTGATATCATCATGCTGCTCCTGAAAGCGACATTCGAAATTTAGCTATTTTCAATTTCAGTAATCCTTATTTGGTAATTGCTAAAGTGCGATTGCTAATCCTAAACAATAGCAAAGTCGATGTTGCTTACTATGGTACATTGTAAATTGCGATTTTCAAATATCAATTTGGCAAGATTCATTATTTGGTAATCGCAAGTCTCCATTTTGAAAATAAGCCCCTTTGCGATCATTACAACAGTTAGTGTATCTCGCCCAAGGTGATTTAAGATTACGTTCAGGATTTCACAATTAAGTAAAGACAATTGGCCGTTTGTATTTGTAAAATGTGTTAGAATTTATAACAAAAAAATAGAGTTAGTAAAATGCCAGTAACACTTCAGAAAGCTTAGCTTCTTATAGTCTTACAGCCTGATTCATCAAGCTGAAATCAGCTCGCAAAGGGCCAGATTCTCAGAATCTGGCCCTTTGCGAGTGCGATTTTTGCATTTGGGATTCATCATCCCAAATGCAAAAATCGCTATTTAGAAAATCGCAAATTTGCGAGGAATAGCATTTAAGGAATCTCCATTAGAGATTCCTTAAATGCTATTCTTGAAACATTTTAAAATTGCTAAATCGCAAAATTCGGCCGCTATTTACCGCGAGGTCAAACCTCGTGGTAAATAGCGAAAACTTAGAAAAATGCTTTTAAAAGCATTTTTCTAAGTTGCGTGTTTCACACACACATGTCCTTAGGACATGTGTGTGCGCAACACCTGTTGAAAAGTGCATTTAAGGGGTGCTACAGGGTGTCCTTTGGACACCCCTGGCACCCTTCAAATTGCAATCTTATTTGCGATTAGCAAATTGCTAATCGCAAATAAGGAATACTCCTTATTCATTCCTATGGGCCTTTTGGCCCATAGGAATGAATGGGGAGGTATTCCTTATTTGCGATTAGCAATTTGCTAATCGCAAAAAAGGAAACTGTAGGAATCGCATTTAATTTTGCGATTCCTACATGAATCCCGTTTTGCGAGTCTGTAATAGCGATTCCTTATGAATCGCTATTTCAGACTGGCAAAACGGGTCTTTCATGAATCTGGCCGCTAAAACCTTATTTCCTGAAATTTCACATAATTAATGGTGACTGTTTCTACCCATTCTGTGCAGTACACGCTCAATTCATCAACGTTTTTTCCATGTGCACAACAGATTTACACATGGAAAATGTATTAAAGTCTCATAGAACAATTCCTGAATCACAGAGCTAGGATCAGGCTACTTATATACTTACTTCTGTCACTGATAATTGTAGAAGATACACAAAATGCACATTTTTCATTCATTATTACTAAATAAATGAGCCTTAAAGTCTATTTTCTTGGCATGGTCGAGCTGGGCCTAGGCCCAGGGTGCCAATTGTCAAAACATGGAGCTCTCTGCAATAAGTTCATGGAAACAGCAGCGTCCCTCTCACTTGGCTCCAGTGATTCAATTTAAAGTTCTTTTAATCAATAGTAACTCATCGCAGTTGCTCTTTTTAATACCTGATCAGCACCCTTCCCTGCCCTCTGTCTCTCTCTTACCCCCTGCTGCCACACACCAACCACACCCAACCCATAACGTAGCACCAGCATGACTCAGCTAAGCTGTTGGTGATTCAGGTGAGTTGTTCAGTCATGCTCTGATCTAGTCAACCAGGGGACTGAGCTGTGAACACATAATGGATACCCAGCTTCACCAGAAACAGTGAGGGCTCATTCCTGTTGTTTTTCCTTGCGCTTGCGTCAGTATGGCAGCCTACCGCCAAAGCAGGCACCCTTGCACCATGGTGCAAGAGGGCCTGGTACGTAGGCAGGATTCTTTCTGTGCAGGAAGAGGCTTTTTCCTATTTCTATGTGTGCGGCAGAATGCAGCACACATGAAAAGAGGAAAAAACAAGGAGAAATTAAGATAATTCTCCTCGTTAAGCCTCTTCTGGGGAGGCGTAACTTTTTGGTGCATTCCCTAGTTTACCTGTTCAGTTAAATCGTGGAATGCATCAAAATCCATGGCAGTTGCAATGGAATACCCACATAACACCCATGGAAAAGCTTTCCTGTGCAGGGTAATGCAACGCAGTGATTTGCGCAGCGTTACATTACTCGAGATTTATGAAGCCATTCAGGGCCACGCAAGATGGTGTTACGTGACTTCATAAATCTCATTCTACATTTGCGTTGCTTTTGTACCACATTGCAAGAGTGAAGCAAAGGGGCTCATAAACATGCCCCATTGGGAGTTATCTATAGTTTACCTGTTATAAATGTTGAATAAGGGGCATCTTAAATATTGAAAAAGCAGTGCTCAATCGGAGTTGCACACATTGACACAGGTTGTTTGACAGCTCCCTCATGTGCTAACCTTTTCCTGGATTTTTAAGCAAGCGAACATGTCTAGAACTTCCTCCCCTCTTAGTGCAGAATGTTATAAAGGCTTCGCACACTTTCTAGGAGAAATTTCAGTCCAGCAAGAAACTTCACAGTCAAATGCTCAATTGTCCTTTGATGACTTGAAGATAACTTTAACCACATCTCCTCCATGATCCTTACAGGTTCCACTGGTATGTTTAGAAAACTGTGAGAGAATAGCCTGGCATATGATGTCCACTAATGTAAGTGAAGGCAAAGTTCCACTGCACTCACGTTGTAGTTAATTCTAATCTGTGGGTATGGTAAAAATTCAAACAGTCGGGGTGCTCAGGAGGTTCACCTTCTGTCTGAGAGGTGCTGGTGTTAACTAGCAGAAAAACCTTACAAAGACACATGATCCCCTGAAGAAGAGCCAGTCCAGGCTCGAAATGCATCGGGGTGAACTAATACTGCTTTTAAAAATGAAGCTCACGTTCGAGCAATTGTTGTCATGAGATACACGTTTGTGACAAAGAATTACTTTTGGAACAACGCATTTATGATTTGTTAAGTGGCCACTTTGAATAAAATTGATGACCACAAGAATTTATCCATACGCATGTACTACACTTGTTGATACCCATACTTACGATCTATTGGCGTGCTCAAGAGCTCCCACCTTACCCCTGTAAGGTTTTTTCACTAATGTAAGTGGGCACCTTGCACCAGTCCAGACAATCCTATGGTGATTTAAGAGGTCTCAGACACCCTTAGAAAGCTATCCAAGTGGAAGCTGTCAAGAGTAGCCTTCAGGTTTAGTCTTGCAGGAGTATAAAGCAGCTTGTTTTACCAGAATGCAATCTTATAGTATAGATTAAATTAAAAGAACCACACCAAGTATATATAAAAAGATGTATTTATTATATAATACTCTCTAGTGTGTTCCAATATCTTCAACATGGAGATAAACACAATGCACACAATACTTTAGCAAAGTAATACAGTAAATAGCACAAAATACACAGTGGGCCCCAGGGGGGACCAAACCATATACTAAGAAAGTGGTATAAGAACCACGACTCGAGTCAGGACGTTGAAGAGAGGACATAAAATTGCTCGGGACCCACAGAACCACCCAAGATAAGGAGATAGGGACCCCAACGAGAGCAAATGCAGTGTGTGAACATGATGGCGTGCTCCATACGTGTCTATGTGCCAGTCGCGGTTTGAATTTTAAAGATTAGGAGCCCTTCCCAGTGGACCCTGAAGAAACCCCATGGACGACAGAAGGTTGGTGAGCCACCCCACCTGTGAATACTGTGGTACCCAAGTTACCTATCCCAGGGAAGCCGGGTGCATAGGTGTGAAGTGGCATCGGAAACCACTGATGAACCCAATGGAGGACTTCAGGAAAGTGTTATGTCACTCAGGAACATAAGACTTGGAAGACTAATGCCCTCCGATGTCGGGTCCTTCAGGGAAGATGTCGATGATCTTGACTCTGCAGCTTTGAGAACCAGGCGATGCTAAGGAAGACCAGGACCCTATTACAAGCTGTCCCACGAAGGATGTCAAGTGCGGAGGGGTCGGTGTCCAGCGGGGGCACCAAAAAGCCTTATAAAATGAAACCCATGCAGGAAGTCGAGAAGGCGCAAACTTGGGACCAGCAAGGGCCAGGGGACTAACCACACGCAGGGGAGTCAGGGCAGCCCCGAGCAATCAGGGGAGCCCAAAAGAAATAAGTATGACCCTCAGGCCGGAGGCACTGGAGTTGCGAGAGGACCTCAAGCAGCTCACAAAAAGATGCAGGCCACGATGCACACAATGCAGTGTGGCTGAAGATTCTGGTCCTGGAAGTGCCTGAAGTTGGGGCTACTTGAAGCCTGAAGATCTCATGCAAAGAGAACAACAAACCTTAGCACTTGCAAATTGGATGCAGTACTCAAGGGTTCGGTTATTGGAACACCCACCAGGACTACTGGCCTCAAACTTGGTGAGAGGGTAGAACAGTCCTCAGGCGCTATGAAAAACTGCCACTTTTGTTGCAGAGCCCACAGAGTCCAGAGGAGCTCAGGATCTCAAGACTGATCGACTTAGTTGCGGTGCCTACGAATACAGGGGAGTGACTCCTTCACTCCAAGGGAGGTTACGTTGGTTGTCCTTGATGATTCACAGGCCTTGAAAGGTTCATTAATGATGCACAAACAATGCAGCAGACTGGAAGGGAGACAAAGTCAGGCCCAAATGGAGTCCAGCGAAGTTCAGAGTGCCCAGACGGTAGAAGTGCAATGGTGTCTGATCTGAATCTAATCCAACGGTGAATCTAAAGACCTACACCCAGGCAAACCCTTAAGTACCATAGGGAAAAGGTTGGGAAGATTCAGGGGACCCTCCCAGGGGAGGGTCTGGACAGGGAGGATGTCCATGTCCTTTGTCCAGTTTCGCACTAGAGCGGGAGCCAACAGCTCCCAGGACTGGTTTGAACTGCACTATGCACAGGGACTCCAAATGTGTCCCTCATGCAGACTTTCTGGTGCTGGCAAGCACACCCACCCAGCCCTAATAAACTAAATCCTATCTGGGAGGTGGTAACACCTCCCTGTAACAGGGTGCCTTTTGTTCAACCTTCATCTGCTCGAGCATAGCTCAGCAGCAGGAGGGCAGAAATGTGTCTCTGGTTTACAGCAACCATATTGTGCTGTCCAGAAAGTGGTTACCGGGAACACTGAGAGCCTAACTGAGGGCTCTTCCAGTGCTTGGAATCATACCCCCCATACACACCGTTTATGGTGTGGGGGTATGATTCCAACATGTCTGCTTGGAATCATACCACCCACACCAGGGGGGTATGATTCCAACATGTTTGATACCAAACATGGTAGGATTCCTTGAAGCCATTTTCGAGATGGTCATCGGGCGACTTCGCGGCACCTCTCTATATAGTATATGGCCGCTTCACTGACAGCCCGGGAGAATAGACTCCATATGCTGCAGGGGTGTCCTTCTCATGCAGGGGCACCCTCTCACTTTGAACTAAGCACCCTTTCTTCAGGATTGCAAAGGCCTGCTATAGAGGTGACTTAAAGGTTTTAAGTGCAGTGACCCTTAGATATAGTGAACCTATTTTTTTAGTAAGTGGTGCATGCATCAACTTACACAGGCTGCAATAGCAGGATTGTAGTTCCATTTTACATGGTCTCTCATGGGTGGCATAATGAATGCTTCAGCCTATGTGAGACCTTTGGGGTACCTAGGACGTTGGTTCCTTAGTATCATATACTAGGGACTGATAAGGATACCTCAGTATCCAATCGGGAGTGTACCTAAGTACTCAACACAACTATTTAGGGAGAAAGCAGATAGACTGGGGTCCTGATTAGCAGGATCCCAGTCAGACTAATCATAATACTGCTTAGCACCATGCAAAACGTTTGGGGGTAAGCATAGAAGTACATCCTACTTTCCTACAAAAACATACTAAATCTACTTTGACAAAAATAAATGTTTCCAGTGATGATTTCAAGAATGCCTACCTTCATCTTAAATCTGTAATTCTCCCTAGATGGTGAGCTCCAGTTAGACCTCCTTGATCAATTTTTTTTAACTACCTCTACTTCATAAGTAAACGAGAATTCATCAGGGTAATGATCTGGAAGGTATGAATTTTAGGGAATTTGCACATTGGCAAATACTATTAATCAGCATCTTAATTGTCTTTACTTATAGTTAGCATGGTAAAATTAAACAGCAAGAAAATAGTGATAAGCATAACTACCTTCAGTGCCTTATTACTTTTTTGAAGACATGTGCTGAACATTTCTGTGCGCTTGGGACAAAAGCAAACCAGATATATGACTGGTAGAAAATAAAATAGAGCAAGGGTACTATCTTATTAACTTAATCTGTGAAGAAAATTATATTCAGCATAAATACTTTACACATTCCCTCTAATTTATGCCTGACTGCTCTATGCCAAGCTACCAGAGGGTTGAGAACAGGTTAATTTTAGGTTTCCTGTGCCACGCCCTGACAAGCAGAATGTCTGCTTCTGTAGTAGGGTTTCACCCCCCTACCCTCAAACCAGTAGCCAGATTTATCTTAGTGCCCAATTCACAATGTATGTTTGGCAATAAACATACGTTTGCAGCTGAAAGTAACCTAATTTAAGCTTGCCAGGAAGTCACTAAAGGATTCCTGAGAGATGCAAATGAATTTGATGCTATAATTTTCTGGCTCAATTGCAGAAAAAAAACACAGACGTAAATCCCACACAAGAGGTGGTAAGTACATGTTAAAAGGAAAGGTATGCCTTGTAATTTTGTGAATTACAGCAAACATGTTCAATTGTGAGTATTAACAAACTGAAATCCAGCCATTGTTCACTTAGGAAATAGTGGAACATGCCTTCCTGCCATGGGGTGGAGTTTTCCTCTTCTACAGTGGGAAAGGGAACAAATTATCCCAGATTTGGTGATTGTCGAAAAATGTGTAAAAACAAATTTAGGGGGAGTTGGAAAACTCCACCCATACTTTACATATTTATATGTGAATTGGGCCATATGTATTTTGCTCTAAGTAGTGATGAAACTGTAGCCTTACAGTTGCTTTAGGACAGGTTACCTTTCGGACCATGGCAGCAATACTTCAACCTAGCCATGGCTGAGCAGTCACAAGTATTTGAGTAGTGTTCACATTCATTCATAGCCTGTCTGCTGAGCAGGACAGGCGCTTATTGGTTTGCAGTACCCTTGGTGTTCTCGAGCACCACCAATATTTGTTTTAGTTGTGGCAGAGGTCTCTTTAGATATTTGGTATATATGGTAACCACTGATAAAGGAAGTGTGTACCCATTTATATTGAAAAGGTCCTCTTAGTGAGTAACGCTTGTTGTTTATTGCTGCTTAGTGGCTACAATGGATCCTAAAATATACCCCTCAATGCTCAAACATGCTGCTTTGTCTGGGCATGAAGGGAATAATACTAGAGTCTCTCACCAGATGCCATATATGAAGATATTACAAATAATAATTAATCAGGTTGTGGTTTCAATGCTGCAGGAATGGAAAGATCCTCATTGACTAGAGAATCTGGATGCTCTATTCGTATTGATGATTTGGAAGTAAGTTGGACTGAACGCCAAAGTCGGCCTGGCAAAATATGATCAAACCAGCCCAAAATTGCAGTTAGGCTACCACTACAATGAGGCCTTGGGAGCATGGTTGTAGATTGGCAGCCATCATCCTCTGAAAGCAGCCCCTAGATTTGAGCTCACTGGGAAAAAGCAAGACAGGCAGAATGCCCAGTTTGGCCCATTGAAGAAGAACCTGAGGAAACGAATCACAGCAGGTGTTTGTGCAGGGTTCTGACCTCATGGGGATTCTACAACATCTGGAAATGTATCTGGGGAAGTGACTAGGATGTGGACCAAGATGGCAGTACTGTCCTGCTTCACACTACCAATGAATAGAAATACCGCACTCCCACATGGAGGCACGTACACAGCAGAGCAAGAAGACACCTGAAAAGGGCTTTCACTCTCATAAAAGGAGGCACATCAAAAGACAGTTTTCAGAATAAAGTGAGGAGTTGTATTTGTGCAACACTCTCTAACAGAAAGGCTTTCCCAGGTGTCAAATGAAACACGATGCAAATGTATATCTGATATCCTGTTTGGGACTACTCAGTCCTTGCCTGCTGTGCTGTTGCCTGAAACTACGGACCCGGTCTGTTCCTGCAGAGTCTCCCTCCCGCCGCCGCAGCTTGTCATCTTGTGGCCGCCGAGCGGAGGGAGACTACAATTACCAGGATCCCCAGCGCAAAACATCGGAAGTGTCTCACCCTGCTTCGCGCCCGAAGGCGCTTTAAAATCAACACAGCCTCGGTGAGCGGGCGTTGCTGATATCCTGTTTGGGACTACTCAGTCCTTGCCTGCTGTGCTGTTGCCTGAAACTACGGACTCGGTCTGTTCCTGCAGAGTCTCCCTCCCGCCGCCGCAGCTTGTCATCTTGTGGCCGCCGAGCGGAGGGAGACTACAATTCCCAGGATCCCCAGCGTAAAACATCGGAAGTGTCTCACCCTGCTTCGCGCCCGAAGGCGCTTTAAAAACAACACAGCCACCGCGTCGCGGGATCGCGCGCGGGTCGGCGCCGGGCTAAGCCCGGGCAAAGGGCGGGCCCTCTGTGGCCCTCAGGAGACCTAAGGTGACGGGACGGGACACCCTTCTTACGTGTTCCAATCAAAATACTTTATCTATTCCTGATTTTACCTTCAGGATCCGTGTTTACCTGTTGCCTGCATCGCAGTCAGCTTTGATCTGGGACTGTTTGGGAATTCAAGCAGGAAGGTAACAAGACTTCTTTGGTAACCTTGATTGACTATATTGACTCTAGAGGAGTAAAGATTGTAAGCTATTACCACTAGCATCTAAATGTCGAAGGTAAAAAAAACTAGCGTCCCGGGTAATACCATGGACAATTATTTAGTACAAGTGGTGGAAAAAATTAATCTTGAAAGGAGGGCTTCGTTGGGTCTGAGCTCCTCACTATCGTTGCCCCAAAATGAGATCTCTGACACGGATGTATTAGCTCTGGGCACCCCGATTATTTCATCCCCAGCCTCCCATGACCAGGACATGGGGCTACTACAAAATGTTTCAGCCATAGTACACTTAGCTACCACTATTGAAGCACCAGCTGGAGATTTTGAGCTAGACATAGAACCCTCCCTGCATGAACAAGATCTAGATTTGGAGATAGTAGATTCCCCCCCCCCACACCGAGTGTTCCTGTTCCGGCTCCAAGAGTAACATAAGCTATTGCCAAGATCCTGACAAAAAGAGAAGGGCTAAGGTCTAGCAGGAGAAAGCCAGCTACTCCGCCTAACAGGAAAAATGTAGTTGGGAATGTGAATAGAGGAGATATGAATCAAGGTTGGGATGAAGAGGGTATATTAAAAAAGCTTATGGGTATGCTGGACATTAAGTTAAACCAGCTAGTAAAACCCTTAATCTCCAAAATAGACCAGCTAACTGCTAAAATAAATAAATTGGAAGACCATGTAACAGCAACCAACAATAAAATGGGGGAATTGCCAACCATGTTGGTAGAAAAGCTGGCTGAAAAAACTCAATTAGAAGTTCTACCCCAAGGTGAAATAGCGCTACTTCAGAACGAGCAAGCTCGACCCGAGCGTAGCTCACAACAAGCCAACCTTGTTATCACCCCATCAATTGAGCCTGAAAGCAATTGTTTACTGCAGGGCCCCAATATAGAAAATAGCCCTATGGAGCTAATTGTTGAAGCCTCACCCCTTATCCTGGTTCTTGCCAATGTTCCCCCCTTAAATATAGGCCAGAAAGAACATCCAGAATCTCTATTACACAAGGCATTTAACTGGTTAAGTAACAACATGCATATGTGTCCGGGGGGTGACCATAAACTGGCAGAAGATTTATTAACCGCAAGACGGGTAAAATGGATAGGGAGTAGCACTAAGAAATTCTCTTGGGACTGTGTGATCCTGAGTCTTAAAAGCCCTGAAGTCTTACCTGAAATCTTGAATAACCTTTTTCCACCTCAACGCAGAACAGCGGAGTTAATCCCACTAACCCAGGACTTTTTTTATAATAGGAAAGGCCTAGCACCAAACCCGAGCATCCTGAGAACTAAATGGTCAACAGTGACCAGTAGATGTGCAAAGGGGGGCCTAGCCAATGTCTGGGGACTAAACTTAGATAATAGATATACAGCATTGTCTAATCTAAATGAGTGTGACTGACTCGTAATGGATAAAGGATTATTAGCGAAAAATGAGGTACGACATCCTATAAGCCAATTAGACAATCCTATGGTCCAAAATAATAAAAACATTGATCCCGGCCGCATGGTCCCCAAAAATCCAAATAGCAACATATTTATATCAGGGCCAGAGGATCTTATCAACATTAGTCCAGTAGTTGGGGTTAATACAGGACCTGAGCAGGGGGGCCCATCAAGAAGTGATAGAATTCAGTTTTTCGATACCCTAATTACCTATTACTGATGTGTGAGTTAGCATCATATGGCTAACTGATGAAGTTCGTATATGCACTTATGCTGAATTATTTTACTGCTCCTTACTTATATTCAAATGTATGTGTGACCATATTAGTTTCTTAGCTTAGCCTGTGTGCCACCATTTTGTGTACCCCTCTGTGCCTGCGGGCCCTGCTCGCTCATGTGCCCCTCCCGCAGGAATACAGAAATTCACTAAGACAGCAGTTTTCGTTTCTCGGCTTACTGTGGCCGAAACTAACAAGTCTCTTTATCAGTAATGTTCTCATGCCCAGAGACGCCGAAGCCTAGCTCCACGGCCTTGAGTAGAGATAATGATGTATCCCTTGCAGGTGCAGATGCCTGCTGTATGAGAGCATTGTTCACTGGTCTGAGGCTCAGTAACTTTCCACAAGGGGCGTACCCCTTTTTACTGTATTGCATTATAATGTATTGCTGTGATGCAGAGAGTCAGTCCTCTCGTTCGCACTCGTAGGAGTGAGGTCGGACAGGGCCCTCTCATATGAGTGTTGTTAGGCCTAATAAAGACTTTTGTTCATTCTTCTCCACTGTCCGGCTGACTTCCTATATAGTGACTATAGGTGAGTGCGGTAAGTCACTCGGGTGGATTTGAGCCACGCTTATCAGATGGCGCCCGAATAGGGACCCCGTGATAAGGATCTTTCTCACCCGTAAGTGGGTAGCAGAAGACCGGGGACCCGCTGGTCGGCACGGTGGGCCCGGGTACCCATCTGATGCCGAGCTTGGTTCTCGCAGCGCTGCCCCACCCTGCTGATCGGGAGAGGTCCCGGTTCGGATCTTACGCCGGGGTCCAGAAGGCGGAACTTGAAGCTGACCGTGTTGGTCCTGGCAGCCGGAGGTGGAGAACGGTACAGGTCGGTGCCGCCTACGGAAGGTGAGTGGTCCACCTGTGATTGTTTAAGGAACAGGAGTGTTCCGGGAGACTAGGAGGCTATAATGCCAGAAACCGGTCCCCGGTAGCTTGTCTCCTTACCAGTATAAGAATTGGCTTGGTAGTTTGGTCTGCCCTGTTCCCATCATGCACTGGGACAGGAACAGACTAATTTGCATATGGCCAGGTTCTGAAGCTGGGATGGTGCAGTGAGCTAAAAAACGGTGATGGATCAAGCCCTGATCTCTTGACTGGGTAGGAGTATTCTGCATCATTCAGAAACTCTGTCCATCACCTTTTCCAAAAGGGAGACTAGGGTGTCTCCAGTGGTTTGAGGAGCCGGTGTGCTCCTGGGGCTAGTGTGCTCCGGGGAACTCAGGGTACGAAAAGGTGCTCTGACAGACTTGACGAGGTTGGGGAAATATCTAGATGTATTGTTTGTGGCGATCCGACCGGGTGGTACTGTGGTGAAGGCGTGGCTCATTGCGGGCAGACTCCGGTGCTTACCCTGAACTCCTAGAGTGGTGGTTCAGTGGAGGTGAGATCTGGGTTTCCCGTGGTAAAGTGCGCAGTGATCCATAGTGCCGCACGGGTGGCGGATCTGTTCCCCATCCTCAGAACAGCTAGTCTACTGTTCGGTCTGCGGTAGAGTCCAGGTTCCCCAGGACTTGGTCGACGGGCCTTGTCCCATTTGGTAACACGTGTTTGGAGGTATTGTATATGTGCGTGTGTGGTTTCCTAATGTATGTCTATATGTGTGTATGAACGAGCTCGAGCTAGCGACTCAAGGTAACGTAGCCTGTGGTGAAGTGTTTCTTTCACACCGAAGTAAAGATGCCGTGTTTTAGTAAGTTACGATGCTTTGGATGTTGTTGTCGACCCTCAGATACTAGACTGGCCGAGACCCAACCTGCACCCCCTGAAGGCACTCCAAGCTTTGATATGTATGTCAAACATGGATTGGTCCCGCTTTTGTTTGGTACTTTGTGGCACCGGTACACTGCTGATAATGTGGATTTACAATGGCCTTTGACGGGTTCTTTCGATGAAGCTAAGTTGGACTATTTGCAAGACAAACTGTTTGCTAGGCGTAGTCGTCAGAGTATGTTTGATTCTTTGCGAGTGTGGCAGAAAGAGGCCAGGAAACGCAAGCTGCGAGATGAGAAAGAGGCTTATAAAAAGTCCACCCAGACTATGGCGCAGAAGGCGAGAGAACAGGTTGGAAATGAGAATGCGCTACGTATGGAACGCTCAGATAGACTTTGTAGGTTGAAAGAAAATAAAAGTTATGTCGTGCGAGAGGACGACCCAGATGAAATGGAAGACATTTTGAATACTCGACCCCCTCCCCCTTATGCCCCACAGCCCTTGTATCCCTCCTTGCCAATTCCAGCCCACGGTAGTGGAGTTCCGGGTCCTTCAGCAAGTGCCCCTCAGCAATCCTCGCCCTCGACACCCCTTGTTTCATTACTCCAGACCACTTCACCCGCACCCTCCCAATTTTCTTTAGCACTCCCTACTGTTTCAGCTAGCACCACCCCCAGTCAGGAAATGCTAACACCGAGTCGAGGCGCAGGTAGTGGATTACTCTCGCAGGTACGGAAGTTGCTTACGCGTTCTACAGTTGGTTTAGATGAAAAGAGTATGGTGGCTAATCAGGCATGTCAGTGGGCCAGGAATAATATTTATTCGTTTGAAGATATTTGGTCCACTATGAAAGATTTTGAGCCTTTGATGCAGCAGCACGCTTTGTGGCACATGTCAAATGTATTGATACCGCTATGGGAGCAGGGGTATGGAGGTGTGGCTCCAGCGGTTTTACGAGATATACAGGCTGGAGCCTATAGAACGAATACCGGGGTGAAAGAAGTGATGAGTAGTTTACGTGCACTATTACAATACAGGAATGAATTACCCTCTGCCGGCACACCCCATTTCCCAGGTCTCCACCCAATGCGCGAGGTGCACCCTATTTTTCATCCCGAGGTCCCCGAGTTACTAGATCCAGTAACGAAGGCTGTTACCAGGAACAGGATAGATGCGCATTTCCAGGAGCAATGGGTGTATACGCCATGGAAGAGAAGTGAGGTATTATCATTGAAAGCTCAGCTGCCGGATTCTAGAAAGAACCCGACTGCCTACTACAAAGAGCTCACAGAAGCCGCGTCCTCCACTGTGATGACTTTGGCTGATGTTGAATTGTTTTTCGGGCTTTTGGTCCCGGTTGATGTGTGGCGGCAAGTGAAAGGTACTGACCATGCGGAAGAGTTAGGAGGTACGTGGCAGGAGTTGCAGGATTGGGACAAGGAGCGTAAGCCAGGGGAGAAGCCGAAGGCCGAGATCTTAGCTTTATCAGGGCGCATAATAAAATATATGCATTCTCTCATTCCTCTGAAAAAGGTAGATTGGGACAAGTTGACGGCTTGTAAGCAGAAAAAGGATGAGGCAGTCTCGGACTTCTTTACGAGGTTTGAGGAAACGTTCATAGATTTTAGTGGGCAGGATGTGTCACAAGATGGCGGGTTACGGCTCTTTGTTAATAGGTTTGTCGTGAACTTATTGCCTGAAATTTCAGCAAGATTGCAAGCGTCGGAGAGCACGTGGACGACGTCCTCTCCTTCGGGCATTCTCAGTATGGCACAGTATTATGAACACAGAGAAAATGAAAGTAAGGACAAGCAGGAAAAGAAGGCTAAGGATCTAAAGACAAGAGTTTTGTTGCAACAAGTGGCTAGAGGCAGAGGAAGGGGTGCAGCGCCGAGTCGTGGGGGCGGTTTTGGGAGAGGTGAGAGTAGGGAAAGGCTGGGACCGAATCAGTGCGCAAAGTGTAAGCAGGAGGGGCATTGGTGGCGGGATTGCCCACTGCTTCAGTCGAGCGCTGGTCCAGGACGAGGACGAGGACGAGGTAGTGGTGATTTTGGGAGACAGGCTACACGATCAGAAGGAGGCGGGAGACCGGGAGGAAATTACTTTGACAATGGTGCAGACAGACAACAGTTGCAGAGGGGCGGTGGTCAGTACTATAATGATGATTACTCAGTTGACGATTTGACAGGGTTTTCCCACAACTAGGACAGCGTAGGACAGAGCATGGGACCAGTACTTGTGGAAGTTGATCAGAGGGGACCCTATGTTGAGGCAGATTTATTGGGGTCTCCACAAAAATTTCTAGTGGATACGGGTGCAATGAAAAGTTCAGTGGCTCGTTCTCGGGTCCCAGGGGCGGCTCTGTCTGGCAAAAATAACATCTCTGTGGGTTTCGCAGGAACTCCGGTGATTAGCCCCATTTCTAAACCTCTCACGTTGACGATTGGCCCTTTCACTGTTGATTCACCGTTTCTATTGACATCAAATTGTGGGGAAAATTTGTTGGGCCTAGATTTACTAAAAAGGTTACACGCCACCATCTATTGTTCTCCAGATGGTGTGTACCTTACTTTGGGCCCGAATGTTGCCCGCCCATTGCAGTGTTTTTCGAAAGATGACCCATTACCACCTGAATTCCAAGGCATACCCGACAGCTTGTGGGCTGTCAATGATATAGATGTAGGTAAAATGGATATTGCCCCGGTGACCATAAGAGTGAAGGTGGGAGCGAAATTGCCCAGGGTTCCACAGTACACGATTCCTAGGGAGGGAGAGAAGGCCCTGTTACAAATAATACAAGATTTAATACGGTCTGGTGTAGTGGAAGAGACCGATTCGAACATATGTAACAGCCCTATTTTACCTATCCTTAAACGACGGTCACCTGAAGCTACTGATAATACTCCTGATGTTTATAGATTTGTGATTGATTTGCGACACGTAAATAGAGTAGTGGAGCCACAGTACCCGGTGGTCTCGGACATTACTACAATATTGACAATGATTCCCCCTTCTGCTAAATATTTCTCCGTCTTAGACTTGAAAAATGCTTTCTTCAGTATTCCAGTACATGAAGAAAGCCGGTATCTCTTCGGATTCTCATTGGCTGGCCGAAGCTTCCGCTTTAAGAGAATTCCTCAGGGGTACACTGAGAGTCCGAGCATATATAGTCAAGCATTGAAGGCACAATTGGATGAACTGGAACTTCCACCTGGCAACGTCATGTTGCAGTATGTGGATGATATTCTGATAGCATCGGACGACGAGAAGGGTTGTCGGGATGCTACTATGAAATTGCTTCACCATTTGGCTAAAAGAGGGCATAAAGTGTCCCTTCCAAAATTTCAATACTGTCGAACGGAGGTCACCTACCTCGGTCACCTCCTTTCGAAAGTGGGGAGAAGGTTGACGCCTGAGCGCATAAAAGCTATTAATAATATGAGTGTACCTAACACGCAGCGAGAGGTGCGCGCGTTCTTGGGCATAACATCGTATTGTCGCCAGTGGATATCTAACTATGCGTTACTAACAAAACCGCTATTGTATCTGACTACCAAGGAAGTGCGCGAGCCCCTACCCTGGACCCCCGCATGTCAAGAAGCGTTTGAGTCACTAAAAACGGCTTTATGTTCTGCGCCTGTTCTTGGAACACCTGATTACCAGAAGCCTTTTGTTCTTTACGTACATGAGGCGGAAGGTTGCGCGTTGTCTGTTCTAACTCAGTGTTTTGGGGGGAAACAGAGACCCTGCGCTTACTTTTCCGCAATGCTTGACAATGTGGCAAGAGCACTGCCGAGTTGTCTGAGAGCCACGGCGGCTGCTGCGGTCTCTATAAGACAATCGACAGGGCTCGTATTGGGATCAGACCTCACAGTCATGGTACCGCATGCTGTGGACATTTTGTTGAACAGAACACAGACGCAGCACTTAACTAGTGCTCGTCTTACGGGTTATGAGATGACTCTTTTTGCACCCCATGAGACGATCAAAAGGTGTGCTACACTGAATCCGGCCACATTGTTACCTATCCCCACAGATACAAAGGACGATGACATACATGACTGTTTGTTTAGGACCGAAGAAGAGACAAAGGGGAGGGTGGATCTGACAGACAGGCCCTTGGACGAACCAGACGGGGAGTTGTATGTGGATGGGTCCTGTTTTAAATTGCCAGACGGTACATCGACAGCAGCATATGCAATAACAACATTACAGACTGTAGTGGAGACTTCTAGGATACCTTACAATTCTGCCCAAGCTGCTGAGATTATAGCCCTACTGAGAGCATGTGAATTGAGTGAGGGGCTAGACGTGAACATTTATACTGACAGCCAATACACCTTTGGCGTGGCTCACAATTATGGGCGACTTTGGGCAGAACGGGGATTTCTGACTTCTCACGGACAACGCATACAACATGGCCCACTGATATTACGACTGCTAGCGGCACTGACACTACCCAAAAGATTGGCTGTGATAAAGTGTAGCGCACACAAGACAATAGTGGATGATGTAGGACGAGGCAATGCCTTCGCCGATGAAACAGCAAAAGAGACTGCTAGAGAAAAATTACCACGAATGTTTGTGGCAGGACCAGCTAGATGGGTCCCAGATGTTCATATGTTCTCAGACACTGTACAGAGTGTCAAGAACATACAGGGAAAAGCGACAGAAGATGAATTGAGGGCATGGAAGGATGGGCAGGGGCGATTGGATGCGGATGAATGTTGGACAGATGTGACCGATAAGAGACGATGGTTACTCCCGAATGCATATGTTCTTCCAGTAGTGACGATGGCGCACGGGCCTGCTCATGTTAGTGCAAAAGGCATTTGTAAATTGTTAGACCCAGTGTGGAGCAATAAGAATATCTCTAAAGTGGCCACTCACTTGGTTCGTCAGTGCATGGTGTGTTTGAGACATAATCCTGGAAAGGGTACCCCTGTCCCAACTGGAAATTTTGCACCCCCTTCTTTCCCTTTTGAGGTGATTCAGATGGATTACATCGAAATGGAAAGGGTCAATAACTTGAAGTATGTCCTTGTAGTCGTATGTGCCTTTAGTAGGTGGGTGGAGGCTTTTCCAACTAAAGATTGCACGGCCATGTCTACTGCAAAAATGTTGATCAAGGAGTATTTTTCTCGCTTTGGATTACCTAGGGTGATCTGGAGTGATAACGGTACGTCCTTTAATGCAGAACTAGTGAAGCAAATATGTAAAGGCTTACAGATTTCCCAAAAATTTCATTCAGCCTTACACCCTCAGGCAGCAGGACTCGTGGAGCGGTTTAACGGCACGCTCAAATTAAAGATGGCCAAAATATGTGAGAGTACAGGTCTCCGTTGGCCAGACGCCCTTCCCTTAGCCTTGCTTTCAACGAGAGTTACTGTGAATGCGAAAATGGGCGTCTCCCCCCACGAGGTGGTATTTGGCCGTCCGGCCAATATCTGGGGAGTGCCCAGGCCTAAATGTTTCACAGAAGTACCATACGCTTTGTTGACAGATTATCTGTATGCTTTGACTAAAGATCTTCGTTCTATTCATCAGCAGGTAGCAGACACTCTGAAGCCGTTGCCGGAGGGGCCTGGACACTCCATCAACCCAGGGGACTGGGTTGTGATCAGAAGATATCAGCGGAAGTCCTGTCTGGAGCCAAGGTGGTCGGAGCCGCGCCAGGTGCTCCTCACCACGCGTACTGCACTTCGGGTGGACGGAAGGAAGGCGTGGACGCACGCCTCACATGTGAAGAGGGTCCCGCTCCCGTTGCCCTATGACCAATGGGTAAAGGATGGCATTGCTGACGAAGAGCATGAAAATATCCCGAGGTATGCTCCTTTCTCGGATGCTTCACTGATTGGAGAAGAGCGAAGCGGAATAGAAAATTCAGTGAGCTCTACTACTCCTGTTGCTACTAGTGAAGAGACACCAGAGAGTCCAGCATCTGCCACAGATACACCTGTTTTGTTCACTGACCCCGAAGTGCCAGGGAGCACTCGATATAATTTGCGGCCCCGAAGAAAATAAGTAACAGTGCTGAAAAATGATGGACTAAACACTGGAAGAAGGGCTTAGTGAACTTTCTGAATACGAAGATTTAGTGGTAGGGATGGACTTGTAAGAGCCCTGGTGTTTAGCCGAAGATTGTGTGCTATGAGACTATAGAGTGGCGCGGGGCCCGAATTAAGTGCTCCCTTGTTTTCAATTGTTGAACAGCGACGTTGGAATAAGGTATGGATGGTAAAAGTCTGCCTATGAGGCTTTGAAGGACACAGGGAGAAGATCCCTTTTTAAGGGTTGAAGAACCCCTCTGGCCGGTTGAGGATTGTCTGGGACTATTTTTTTAGTAGAAGTGTTTTTTCATTTTTGATTTTTGATATATTTTGAACGTTCTTGAGAATGTATCCTTTTGGACGCCCCATTCCTGATGAGGAGCAGCCCTTTGCGCCTCCTCCGAGACCTGTGCCTGATTCCCCCTGGTTGGCCCTTCCCCGAAAAGGAAAGATCGTGGTCATCATTATTATTCTGATTGCTTTTATAGTGACTCTTGGAATATTGTTTTTCCTGGATAAAGCTTACCCCGTTCATGTGTTTGCACCCACACCCACTGCCGTTCCTGAACACAATATGATTACTGTTGATTATGGTGAACGAATGTTAAGAAAAGGTTATAAAGAAAATGTTTTTATTAAGACTTTGCACCATGCACACGCCACTACCAACTTGACAGATTGTTGGGTTTGTGGGCTTTTGCCTTCTGCTGCCTATAAGAAAGATAGATTCCTTGCCCTCCCTTTGACGCCAGTGAATAGTTGTGTGGGGTGGTATACTCTCATAGGTCTTGTTAAATATTTCCAGCAGCCAGATTCCCTGACTCCTCGACTGCAGAATAGGGGGTGGACAATGACAATGCGAGTACGCCCTCTGCCTCCATCCTCCCTTGGACGAATATACACTGATGGACGTTTTGACCAGACCTTTATAGAGACGTGTGAGAAAAAGTTGGGCCGGTTTCTGACACAAAATGATACTGACAAACTTAGGGAAAGTTTCCTGAAATTGAATGCTTCTCTGTCCTACAGACACCCCCGAAGAGTAACAACAGTTCTAAGTCTCTGATACCCCTAGCTGTGGTAGGTCCTTCTCCATTTTTCTGTATAGAGGGAAGGGGTCCCATCAAAGTCGGTAATAGCTCCTGTAATGTGACTACTTCGATACGCTTGCCTCTTAGCCCCTCTTTGATTGCCCCACCCAGTATCTATTTTGTGTGTGGTGATAATGGATACTTATGGTTGCCCGAGGGTTGGGGTGGGGTATGTTACCTAGCCTACATGATTCCTCCTGTATATGTGGCTCCTTCTGATTATCACAAAACTCATCGTCGATTCCCCAGTCCACAAGAGCAGCCGCAAGAGCAGCGTAAAAGGAGGGAACTTCAGGTAGATGACGTTGATCAGACGGACACCTCGTACCAACAATGGACTGATTTTTCTAAGGGTTTGTTACCTTTCTGGGGGCCGATATTTAACAGTAGAGCTATTCGACGACTGTCTAGGGTAATGGAAAAGGTAGTTCTCACCGAAGCTGACATTACGACTAACATATCTGTCGATATTCAGGCTATGAGATTATTTACGATCCAGAACAGGATGGTGCTTGACGTCATACTGGCTGATAGGGGCGGGGCCTGTCGCGTCATCGGGACGTCTTGTTGCGTTTATATACCTGACTCAGCCCGACTGTTAACCTGGCAGTACAGAAATTACATAGATTAGCGACTGAACTACATCAGGGTAATGGGACATGGTCCTTACAGGGGTGGCTCTGGGGTGCCTTCTCTTCCTGGGGTTGGAAAATATTGATGGGTTTGGTTGGTGTGGTGAGTGTAATTCTGACTTGCTGCCTTTGCATATATTGCCTCCCTCCATGTTGCTCAATGTGTGCTACGAATTTACATCCGAAAAAGAAGTTACCTGGTCAATATACCACTTCTATGATTACTGAAATTCCTGCCGATGCAAGTTGGTTGATGTTTATCGCAGAGGATGTTCTAGACTAAAGAAATAAATAAAGGTGTAGGACAAGTCTTGCCCCTAGAATGGATGTCGGCACTACCTTTTGGCAAATAAATGAGGCCATAGTTAGCCAATGATGCTAGAAGGAGGGTCTGATAGAATTCAGTTTTTCGATACCCTAATTACCTATTACTGATGTGTGAGTTAGCATCATATGGCTAACTGATGAAGTTCGTATATGCACTTATGCTGAATTATTTTACTGCTCCTTACTTATATTCAAATGTATGTGTGACCATATTAGTTTCTTAGCTTAGCCTGTGTGCCACCATTTTGTGTACCCCTCTGTGCCTGCGGGCCCTGCTCGCTCATATGCCCCTCCCGCAGGAATACAGAAATTCACTAAGACAGCAGTTTTCGTTTCTCGGCTTACTGTGGCCGAAACTAACAAGTCTCTTTATCAGTAATGTTCTCATGCCCAGAGACGCCGAAGCCTAGCTCCACGGCCTCGAGTAGAGATAATGATGTATCCCTTGCAGGTGCAGATGCCTGCTGTATGAGAGCATTGTTCACTGGTCCGAGGCTCGGTAACTTTCCACAAGGGGCGTACCCCTTTTTACTGTATTGCATTATAATGTATTGCTGTGATGCAGAGAGTCAGTCCTCTCGTTCGCACTCCTAGGAGTGAGGTCGGACAGGGCCCTCTCATATGAGTGTTGTTTGGCCTAATAAAGACTTTTGTTCATTCTTCTCCACTGTCCGGCTGACTTCCTATATAGTGACTATAGGTGAGTGCGGTAAGTCACTCGGGTGGATTTGAGCCACGCTTATCAGAAGGGAAGTCAATATAAATACTGAGTTGGCTTGTACACTAACTTTTATATCCTGGAATATAGCAGGTATAGCTAGTAAAATAGATAACCCTGATTGGCTTGATTATATAGACAGGCATGACATAGTTATGTTACAAGAAACCTGGTCAGTCGACCCAGTTTTTCGAGTGGGTTATTTAAATTTTTTTAAACCTGCACTTAAAGGTGGAAAGGGACGTCCCTCTGGAGGATTGTCGATATGGGTTCGTCAAGCATTGTCCTGTACCATATCACAAAGGCAAATAACATCAAATGATATTCTAGCACTAAATATCAAATGGCCAAATGGACAAGAAACAGCCTTGTATAATATCTATGCCAGGGGGGTTAGTGCAGGTACTCCTTCTGATGTCTTTTCCACTCTAGAACAAGACATTGAAATCCTCTGTCCTAATCCACACATTATAGTGGGTGGTGATTTTAACTCAACCTTTGAGCCCCTAGGTGAAGAGGATGGGAGTCTAACGGAGGAGGAGGATAGTAGATGGGGAATACCACAATTGGAGCTCCCTCCTATAAAAAGATGGAGTGCCACGGCCATTAGAATTAAGAGTCTCTGTCTTTCTAGAGGCTTGAGAGCTGTGAATGGGAGAACACAATCTGACCAAAAAGGGAACTCCACTTTTGATAATGGTTGTGCCACAAGTAGGATTGATTATCTCTTAATTGATGTAAGAGCATGGCCCCAACTACTTGACATGGAAGTTGTCCTACGATTAGAGAGTGATCACCACCCCCTCTATATGAAATTCCACCCCTATCAAGAGTCTCGAGAACCCACTAATAAAAAGCTGATGGTAACACGAGATCTTGTCTGTTCAAATAATCAAAGACATCTGAAATGGGGAATGTTGTTAAGGGATGAAAGGAACCTAGAAAATATGAAAAGTCAGGTAAGAGAGGAAGTGAGCAATATCATAGTGCAATCTGGGACTCGTAATTTCCAAAAATACATGATGGAGGCTCATAAAAACCTATTTTATAAATTGCAAAGCTTTTTTATTAAAACAGTAGATCACACCCCAGCCAAGAAATCCATAGCTGTTAAAGGCTGGTACGATAAAAGCTGTAGAATGGCAAGGCAAAACTTAAGTCAAAAACTAAAAATAGGAAACCCAACAGTTGTTAAAAGGGCAAGGGATATCTATAGGCAGACACAAAAACAAGCAAAGAGGAGATGGGATGAAGAGGGATGGAGCGAATTAAAACAGGCATGTACCAACAAAGATTCCAAGCAGTTTTGGGCCCTAATTAAATGGAATAGGGGTGGGACAGCAGATCAACCACAAAATCATGTGCCAATAGAGGGCTGGAAGGATTTTTTTAAACCTCAGTACGCAAGAGCCTCGATATATGCATCCATATCTCCCCCCCAATCTATATTTTTCAGCGATCATATATTCTCTGAAAAGGATGTTATCTTGGCACTAAATTGTGTATCGGGTGGAAAGGCGCCTGGCATGGATGCATCCCAGCTGACGTCTTCCTATCTGATCGTGCCTCCTGGTGCAAATATTTTACAATGCTGTCAAATGCTATCGCCATGGGTGGAGAAGTCCCAGCCTCATGGAAAGGGGCAGAAATCATCCCTATCTATAAAAAGGGGGACAAAACCCAGGCCAAAAATTATAGACCCATTAGTCTGATTGATACAGCGCAGAAAATAATGGGTCGTTTAGTCCAGAATAAACTGCAACAATGGATTGAAGACCAAAATATATTGTCACCTTATCAAGCGGGTTTTCGACCCTTGACTAGTAGTGTTGACCAAGTCTTTTATTTTCCAGCCGTTTATTGGAGAAATGTTACGCTGCGAAAGGGAACATTGTATGCAGTTTTTGTGGACCTAAAAGCGGCGTTTGACCTGGTGCCGAGAGAGAAACTGTGGGAAACCCTGGATGAAGTGGGAATAAGTCCTGAGCTTCTCACTTTGCTGGTGCGCCTTCACGAAAATAATTATGCGAAAATAAGGTGGGGCAAACAGGGGGAAGTGACATCCCCCTTCCCAGTAGAACGAGGGGTGAGGCAAGGGTGCGTCCTGGCCCCAACGCTTTTTTCAATCTACATAAATGGAATTGTGGAGCATTTAAATAAATCTCCAACTGATGCTCCAACCATGGCAGGTGTACACGTCCCCGTACTTATGTTCGCGGACGATACGCTTTTATTATCACGTACGCCTAGTGGATTGCAGAAAGCGGTTGATGCCTTTGGGGGTTTTTGCGATAGTCGAGGCCTGGAATTAAATACCAGCAAAACTAAATTTATGTGTCTGAATTCCCAAACAAGTTTTAAGGGGACGATAAAATACAAGGGTGAACCACTGGAAAAAGTAGATGCCTTTGCTTATCTAGGAATCACCCTTCAAAATGACATGAAATGGAATTCACACATCGACATGGCATCTCTAAAATTTAGCCAGCTAGCAGGTGCAGTTACAGTCAAACATAATACTTCTTTGACAAGACCTATAAATTGTGCACTTGAAGTTTATAGCATGAAAGTAGTAAGTGCATGCCTGTATGGGTCTGAGCTCTGGGGTTTTTCAAATCTAGGTGACCTAGGGCGGGCGGAAAATAGATTCTTACGAGGGCTTGTTAGGGCCCCACAAAGTACACCTATTATCCCACTTAAGATGGATTTAGGTAGGAAAAATATTGAAGACATTGCCCGCCTACGTCCCTTGCTATACTAGAGGCGGTTAATGGTAACCCCAGAGTTAAGCCACTATGCATCTGCTTTTTTTGATGTTGTGAAGTTTTTTATGCTTCCATTCCATTGTATGGCTAAATGAACTGCGGAGCACACTGGTGAAATTGGGTCTGGATCATTTGTGGGGTAATAAGGATGTTGCCCTATTTCCTTCCAAAAAACAACTTAAGGATATTTACTGGGAGTCAGTATATGCAACACAGTATCGCAAAGGTTTGCAATCTTCCCTGACCTAACGCTTTTTGGATACAAAACAAATTCCATCATATGAAAAATACTGGGATGTAGTTGAACGTCCATTGGATAGAAAACTGTATTTCCAATTTCGGGTGGGAACTCTCCCAGTGAACGTTTTTACACAAAAATGGTCTCCACTAAAGGACGCTTATTGCAACCATTGTAAAAATGAAATAGAGGACATTGCACACTTGTTTTTCATCTGCCCCCTCTATGTGATCCCGCGCCATAAGTGGTTAAAACCAACCTGTAGGAATTTGGGTACTCGTTGTTGCTCACAGGCCCTAAGAATTTTAATGTCTGACACCTCAACACCATTGGTAATAGCAGTAGCAAAATTCCTTGCATGGGCGTGGGTAATAAGATCTCGTGCCTTACGGCCTATTGAATAATATGATTTATTAACTGCTTGTATAACCTTCCTTGTCCATTTTTAACATTTTTATATGGAATTTTATAAAATTGTTTGTATACATTTTATTGTATTAGCTTTTCGATTTTTGCTGTTTAATATGTTTTTTTAATCTAGTATTTTAAGTATTTATTGTATGATGTTTAGGAGGTTGCTTTTATGACTAAAAGTCGAATAAAGCTTTGAAACGAAACAATATCTATATCTGTATCTATATATATATATATATATATATATATATATTACCTACTGGCAAAACGTGTGTTCCCCATGTTAATTTCCATAGGACGTTCTGACACAGCTACAGCCCGAACCGCTGAACGGAATTACGCCAAACTTTGCAAAATTGTAGGGACTGGTAAGCTGATGTGCCTTTGCTATATTTGGTGAAAATTGCTCCAGTGGTTTTTTTGAAAATTAACTTCAAAAACACATAGATATCTGGGCGGAGCCTAACCACACATCTCATCGTGAGATCTGATTGGCTGTCAGCATTTAATCCAAGAAGTGTTGGCAGCCATCTTGAGACCAATATACATGATGGCACCTCATTAAAAAGCATTGTAGTTAAAAGAGGCTTTTACGACTTTAGTTACATTATAAATCATTTGTTGATGGTACCATACTCATTTTAGGAATTGTGGTGTGTTCTAAGGTGATTTTACCATGTGAAAAAGCCTTCTGCTGGGATATCATGAATCATGTTTGAAAGAAAACTATTATCATGCTTTTACCACAGTGGTTTGGAAGGGGATCTATAAGCTAAACTGAAAGCATATTTTCTGTAAATTCACATTATCTTTCTCAGTCATGTGAGAATGAAGTTTGACATTCCCAGTAAAACTTGTACATCCAACATGGACAGAGACTGTCAGTTGATTCCTTTGTTTTCTACTGCAGCCTCCTAGAGTGTTCTAAAGAACAACTAGAGCGCTAACAGTCCTACTTATTACAAAGGTATGGCACACCTGAAGCCATCTTGATTGGAATAAAATGGTAACTCTTTAAATATTTAATTTAAAAAGGAACAAGATGAGGGGGTATATTTTGCCATAGAAAGTATGATTAGTGCTGCAGAAAGAAAAATTAGGGCATATTTTGAGTGAATTCTCAAATCCTCTTCTATTTCATTAAAAAATTCTGACGTGCAGTCTCCCAAGATGGCCACCAGAGACAAAAGAGCCCAAATGTAGCCCAAATATCACCCAGATGTAGCCCAAGTATAGCCCAATGACAGAATGTCCCAGAGTGTTCTAAAGAACAACTAGAGCGCTAACAGTCTTACTTATGACAAAAGTATGGCACACCAGAAGCCATCTTGATTGGAATGAAGTGGTAAGTCTGAAAACATTTAATTTAAAAAGGAACAAAATGAGGGGGGTCATTTTGCCATAGAAAGTATGATCAGTGCTTCAGAAAGAAAAATTAGGGCACATTTTGAGTGACTTCACAAATCCTCTTCTATTTCATAAAAAAATTCTGACATGTAGTCTCCCAAGATGGCCACCAGAGACAAAAGAGCCCAAATGTAGCCCAAATATCACCCAGATGTAGCCCAAGTATAGCCCAATGACAAAATGTTCCAGAGTATTCTAAAGAACAACTAGAGCGCTCACAGTCTTACTTATTACAAAAGTATGGCACACTAGAAGCCATCTTTATTGGAATGAAGTGGTAAGTATGAAAACATTTAATTTAAAAAGGAACACAATGAGGGGGTTCATTTTGCCATAGAAGGTATGATTAGTGCTTCAGAAAGAAAAATTAGGGCACATTTTGAGTGACTTCTTAAATCCTTTTCTATTTCATTAAAAAATTCTGACATGCAGTCTCCCAAGATGGCCATCAGAGACAAAAGAGCCCAAATGTAGCCCAAATATCACCCAGATGTAGCCCAAGTATAGCCCAATGACAAAATGTCCAAGAGTGTTCTAAAGAACAACTAGAGCGCTAACAGTCTTACTTATTACAAAAGTATGGCACACCAGAAGCCATCTTGATTGGAATGAAGTGGTAAGTCTGAAAATATTTAATTTAAAAAAGAACAAAACGAGGGGGTTCATTTTGCCATAGAAAGTATGATTAGTGCTTCAGAAAGAAAAATTAGGGCACATTTTGAGTGACTTCCCAAATCCTCTTCTATTTCATTAAAAAATTCTGACATGCAGTCTCCGAAGATGGCCACCAGAGACAAAAGAGCCCAAATGTAACCCAAATATCACCCAAATGTAGCCCAAGAATAGCCCAATGGCAGAATGTCCTAGAGTGTTCTAAAGAACAACTAGAGCGCTAACAGTCCTACTTATTACAAAGGTATGGCACACCTGAAGCCATCTTGATTGGAATAAAGTGGTAACTCTTAAAACATTTAATTTAAAAAGGAACAAAATGAAGGGGTATATTTTGCCATAGAAAGTATGATTAATGCTGCACAAAGAAAAATTAGGGCACATTTTGAGTGACTTTTCAAATCCTCTTCTATTTCATTAAAAAAATTCTGACATGCAGACTGAAACATGCACTTTGAATACCAGCAGCAGACTTCCCTGGTGAGCAGTAGCTTTACTACAGTGATCTTATGACATCTCAAATGACACCACTGATGACATCATGCAGTGACTGTGTATTTCTGAAACATTTAAATATGTTTTATATATATATTACCTACTGGCGATAGCCAGTAGGTATATAAAGTTAGGACCTAGTTACCATAGGAAATTCCGAACATTCTATTGGTAATAACTTTGGCGCCGGTTGTGGAATTTGCGTGTAATTTTCCAAAATCTTGCCTCGCTGCGCTCCGATCCTTCCCTGAAAGATTTATGGAGATTCGTCAAGCAGGGGCCGAGAAAAAAGGGGGGTTCCAAACGTGTTTTCCCCATGTTAATTTCCATAGGGACATTCTGACAAGGCTACAGCTCGAACGGCTGAACGGAATTACACCAGATTTCTCAAAATGATAGGGACTGGTATGCAGCAGTGCCGTTTGTATGTTTGGTGAAAATCCCTCCAGTAGTTCTTGAGAAAATTGAATTTGAAATTTTTCAAATGGCATTTTCTATGGGACCTTTAGACACTGCTACAGCCCAAACGGCTGAACGGTGAAAATCCCTACAGCAGTTGTTGAGAAAATTGAATTTGAGGAAATTATATATCTATATTCAATCACCGTACGCGCACCGTACGCGTGTGCGTACCCTTACGTGCGCGAGCGAGTTTCTGATTGGCTGGCAGTCGACTGTCAACATTCCAAACCAGGAAGTGTTGCCACCATCTTGTTTTTCAGGGGAACTGAGGCACAAGAGAGCCCAAAACAAGAGTGGAAAACACGAAAAGGGGACAGTGTAGAGACCACCCAACCATCTAGCCCTTCTCAGGGGGTCCCAAAAGGACTCCCAAGGGCAAAAAAAAAAAGAAAATTCGAAAAAATCACGGGGTATGCGCACCGTACGCGTACGGTACGCGTTCTGTGCGCCTACCAAGCGATTTAAAAAAAAATCGCACTTGATGGTCCTTCTGGCAATCCCTTTGAAGGGCTAGGGGGTCAGAGGGTCTCAACCCTGCCCCCTTTTCGCGTTTTCCACTCTTGTTTTGTGCTCTCTTGTGCCTCACTTCTCCTGAGAAACAGGATGGCTGCTCAGGTGGTCCCAGAAGGATAATAACATATATAAATGTTATCCGCTAATAGAATTAGCATTTACAAAACCTTCGAAATTTATTGAAAAAAATATAGGTTTCACGCCTGAAATAGTTAGGAATTAGCATTTAAAAAACCTTGCAAATTCACTGAAAAAAACATAGGTTCCAAGCCTTATATAGTTAGGAATTAGCATTTAGAAAACCTTGCAAATTCACTTCAAAAAGTGAGTAGACCTAGGAATCAGTGAGTGCGTAAGTAGTGACTGGTATTTGTGTGTCAATGGTTTCAAGAATGGTAGTCTGTATTTAACAGTGGGTGTATCAAAGGTTATATTAGAGTGTGAGGAGGTGCATCGTATTATCACATGAATGATATCATCAGTGATGTCATCAGTGATGTCAAATGAGATGTCATCAGTGATGTCATCAGTGATGTCATTTGAGATGTCATCAGTGATGTCATCAGTGATGTCACTGACCATGTCATGAATGATGTAATGTGTGACTTCATCAGCAGTGGATTGCTGGTGCGCAAAATATAGTTAGTACAACTAACTATATAGGAGCAAATTCAATGTTTTTTTTAAATGCTAATTCCTAACTATATAAGGCCTGAAACCTATGGTTTTTCAGTGAATATATATTATATATATATTTATATATATATATATATATATACATATATATATATTACCTACTGGCGATATCCAGTAGGTATATATAGTTAGGATTAATTCCCTATGGGATTTCTGAAAATTCTATGTCTAATAACTTTGGCGTTTGTGGACGGAATCGGCTGAAATTTTCAGGAAAATGGCACATTTTGTTTCTGAGCAGCCCCTGAAAATTTGGTGGGGTTTCGTCAAGGGGGGGCTGAGAAAAAAGGGGGGTCCCAAAACGCGTTTTTTACATTGAGTTTTCCATAGGGCGGTTGGCCTCACTTTTAGCTCGAACGGCTGAATGGATTTGCACGAAACTTGGCAAAATTGTAGGGACTGGTAGCCCGATGTGCCTTTGCTAGGTCTCAATATATGTGCTTCAGTGGATTTTGAGAAATTAACGTTTAAATCAAGATCTGTAACAGCGCTCCGGGCAGCGATCCGGTCCGCTTACTTTTCGCGTTTTGGAACTTTGCTGATTGGCTCTCCGGTGTCTGTCAACATTCTAAACAGTCCGGAGCGGCCGCCATCTTGTCTCTCGGTAGGATCGAGAGAGAAGAAGAGGTGAAAAACGAAAGGGGAATTTAATGAAAGGGGGCAAGGTATCCCCCTCTTGACCCCCTAGGAATGTTGTTGGGGTTATTAAAGGGTCCCGTGGGGAAAAGGAAAAAAAAATGATTTTTCACGGTAGAAGCGCTTCACGGGCCGCGAACTGGGCCGCAAACTGGTAGCGAAACGGGAATTCGCCATTTTGTGCTTCGTTAATTAAATTACTAGGTATAAGGGGGTGCGGGAGACGTATCCTAATCGCCTATGTTTCCTGAGGGTGGCTGAGGAGGCTGATATATGTTGATACATCTCTTCCAGTGGCTGTGCGTGAGCTTTTTTTTATTTTGCTGCGTGACAGTCCGGAGCGGCC
The DNA here is from genome assembly GCF_964263255.1 of Lissotriton vulgaris. NCBI lineage: Eukaryota > Metazoa > Chordata > Amphibia > Caudata > Salamandridae > Lissotriton > Lissotriton vulgaris. Next base: position 141,478 of record NW_028255812.1, on the reverse strand, counting down.
GCCATCTTGTCTCTCGGTAGGATCGAGAGAGAAGAAGAGGTGAAAAACTAAGGGGGAATTTAATGAAAGGGGGCAAGGTATCCCCCTCTTGACCCCCAAGGAATGTTGTTGGGGTTATTAAAGGGTCCCGTGGGGAAAAGAAAAAAAAAATGATTTTTCACGGTAGAAGCGCTTCACGGGCCGCGAACTGGGCCGCAAACTGGTAGCGAAACGGGAATTCGCCATTTTGTGCTTCGTTAATTAAATTACTAGGTATAAGGGGGTGCGGGAGACGTATCCTAATCCCCTATGTTTCCTGAGGGTGGCTGAGGAGGCTCATATATGTTGATACATCTCTTCCAGCGGCTGCGCCATCTTGCCTTTTTTCCAATGCCACAATTTTGTCGTGCACGGCAGCCATTTTAGATGCCAGGCTGGTCCCAGGCTATCACCTACCCCTGCGGATGTAGTTTATGGCCCCAGCTGTAGAGAATTCAGACATGCCAACCCTCCTGATTCAGGCGTGTGACTACTGATTTCAGTGCTAGTCTCCCGCCTCCCGATTTCTGCAAGCAAAAACCCGGGGGCATATTACGAACAACTAGCGATAATTTTTGTCTCTAACTTGTTTAGAGACAAAAATTATCGCCGCACATCGGCGATTTTTATCGCAGATAAACCTTGCTATTATCGCAGAAAAGTCAGCGATATTCATGTATTATCGAGCAAATGCTCTTAGCCATGTTATCCACCTCCCATTGGATAACATGGCTAAGAACTGCTCAGGGCAGGTGTTAGATTTTGGAGATATTCGCGCTTAGCGCGAATATCTCCAAAAGTTGGTAATAGAAGATAGCGATGTTAGGGACTGTTTCCAGTCGCTAACATCTTGGTACGCCACTTTGCATGTCATTAGTGATAAGTATCACTGACATGCAAAGCGGGGCCCAAGATGGTCGCTATCTCCTTTTAGCTGTCACTAACTGGTGTTAGCGACAGCTTGGTAATAGGGAGATAATTTTATCTCCGCTTTCATGGCTTTTAAAGCCAAAAAAGCGGAGATAAACCCCCTTGATAATATGCCCCACGATTCCTTGGGGGTTTCAGCTGACAGGGCTTGGTATTGTGTTACATGGTAATTTTTCCAGGAAACGTCAGAGGGTCGATGCAGGGGTTCTAGAAGAGGTGATAAACCATTTAAGCCTCATGAACAAGCGCATGGTCTTTTAAAGATTTGTGAAGTACTCGGGGCGGCGGTGTGTGTGTGCCCTCTTTTAGGAGCGGGCGGGGGGGCACTGCCAGCAACTTGCCAGGTCAGGTAGTGTTCAACACGTGCATCACCCTTTCTCTGCCTGCTATTGCGCTCCATGCTTCGGAAAGGTAAGAAAAAGAACGTGCATTTGAGTTTGAAATGTCCGATCCTGCAGCAGCACACTTCCAAAGCCCACACATGACAATAACCCGATTCAAGGCCCCATTCACCCGTTTTTAAAAAAATAGATAACACTCCAACAAAGTAAGATTATAAAACTTTATTAACTATTAACTATAACGAACGGAACAAAAAACTAAAAACATTTAAACATTTTTCAACACAAAAAGCAGCAATGGTTAGAAGCTGTCTTTTGTGCGAATAGTCCCAAGGCAGCACAACGTGCAGAGTTCTGGACGGCACCCAGGTGATGTCGCCTGGGTGCCGCACTGGTTTTGGGATCCTACAATGCAGCACAGAAAAACAGCGTGGGGCGTCCCGGGTGGTGCGGGGGGAGGCCTCGTCAGTAGCGGTCTGTTGTGCGAATAGTCCCAAGGCAGCAGAACGCGTTGAGATGTTGATGGGACTGTGTCCAGTGTCACATGGCTGACACAACATGTACGACAGGCACCCAGGTGATGTCCAGTAAACTGCCGCACTGGTTTTGGTATCCTACAATGCTGCTCCGAAAATTGGCGTGCGGCGGCCCGGGGGTGGGGGAGGCGGCGTGAACGGGCCTCCCCAGGTGGCGGCCATCTAGCTGAGTTGCGCCCGCTCTTGCGGCTACAGCGTCTCGCTCACCATGTTGTTGAGTTGCTCCCACTCTTGCAGTGCAGCGATAGGCGGCTGCCACATGGCTCTTAAAATGGCGGACGGCTCCTCGGTTTTGGGCCTGGTCCACTGAAATGGCCCTGGGACACCTTGGAACTCGGACGCTTGCCTGCTAGGGCTTGGGCTCCATTCTCGAAAAGCGTCCCCTCAGCCGTGAAGATTCTACAAAAGTCTTGGGGGCCCCCGACTCCCGCAGGCTTCCGGTGGGGAGCGGCTGCCATGATTGCTCGCGGAATGACCACGACGGAGCCACGAGATGGTGGTGCTCTCATGCTGACGCCAGCTTCAGTCTGAATGATCCAGAAACAAGGTGGGGCTTTCATCGTTTGGGAAAAAAAAATGTTCTAAACCAATGAAAAGTGTTATTTTTAGGTCATATGACCAAGCCTTCCATCTTTAAGAAACCAAAAGTAAAATGAACCAATGAAAAGTTTTATAAACAAGTCACATGACCTGTTATGCGGCATAGGGCTACAAAAAGCGTAGAAAATCCGTTGGCACGTGAGGCGGCGTCAGTAGCGGACCGATGTGCGAATAGGCCGAAGGCAGCACAACGCGCCGAGATTCGGATGGCACCGAGGTGGTGTCCAGCAAATTGCCGCACTGGTGTGGCCATCCTACAATGCTGCGCCGAAAGACGGCGTGTCCAGCTGAGTTGCGGTCACTGTTGCGGTACAGTGACTCGAACGCGCCGAGATCCGGATGGCACCGAGGTGGTGTCCAGCAAATTGCCGCACTGGTGTGGCCATCCTACAATGCTGCGCCGAAAGACGGCATGTCCAGCTGAGTTGCGGTCACTGTTGCGGTACAGTGACTCGAACGCGCCGAGATCCGGATGGCACCGAGGTGGTGTCCAGCAAATTGCCGCACTGGTGTGGCCATCCTACAATGCTGCGCCGAAAGATGGCGTGTCCAGCTGAGTTGCGGTCACTCTTGCGGTACAGTGAGTCGAACGCGCCGAGATCTGGATGGCCCCGATGTTGTGTCCAGCAAGTTGCCGCACTGGTGTGGCCATCCTACAATGCTGCGCCGAAAGTCGGCGTGGGGTGCCCCGTTGGCTTATGAGGTGATGTCAGTAGTGGACTGATGTGTGAATAGGTCGGAACCAGCACAAGGCGCCAAGATCCGAATGGCAAGTCCTGGATGTTGAGTGCCTCAGTTGAGAGTTCTGAGCAGTGCTTGTAAGACTGTCTGAAGCTTATTTGCACCTGCTGCAGCTTCACTAGGTCCGGCGGAACTTTTTGCCTTTTCCTTTCTGCTTCTTTTCCTACAATGCGTTTCATCTGAAGACACGACCAGGTCCCTGAATGTGTGCAGGGGGACGCTATTGATTGAATGAAAATGGCGGCTTGACACAAAGCTGACTCAAGCGTTACTGTTGATGCTATACAGACAAAAATTGGTTTTCAGTTTGTACATTCTTCAGGTTTTTTTTTTCCATCCAAGTCTGATTGAGAGTTTGTAGAAAAATGGCTTCAGATTTTCCACATACTACTCTTCAACATTCTTCCTAAATGTAACAATGTGAAACTCACTAGGAGAATGGCTGTTTCTGTTTCCTTTCAAAATGCTGCCAACACTATTTTCTGAATGGAAGACACCATCTTGTAGCATAAAGGGCCGAAAGGGGTTCTGGTCTGGCCGATGGTTGGTGGAGACATTTTGACTATATCTTGGACCTGCCCGGCCTCGCCCAAAATGGCGCCGGTATAAATGGGACTCGTAACTCCTTGCCCGCAAATGTATATCTAGAAAATGTTATTGTAAGTGGCCGTGTCGTATTTTAATTACAAAATGTACGTCCACCGATTCCGCAACTGTTAGACACCTTTGTTCTTGCAACCTAATGGCCCGCTCGTTACGTTCTTCTACAGTGTAAATGTCTCCTCATCATATACGATTTCAGTTTGCTCCGTGGCCGGCCCACGTGGTTATAGGCCCGTATTTGTATACTGACATTTTCACAATAAAGGTTTTTAAAACAAAACACGGTAGTAGTATTTACATTGGTAAAGTTTTTACTTTTAGTCACTGTTTTCGAATCAGTAAAGGCAAGTGAAATAAAGCAGTCCAATTACATGACGGATAAAAGGTATAATATGTAGGAACGCAGTAAAGATAAATGCTTAATAGCAGTTGTGTTTTTCATGTCTGCAATATAAAGTGATCGATAAGAATCTGATAATCAGGCGTATCGGCGACTAAGATAGCAGGCCGAATCTCTTTTACTCAACGGCTCCGTCATGGAAGGAAGAAACGCCCTTTTTCTCGAAAAAGGAATATATTTTCCGGGAAAGTACATTAGCCTGGAATATTATAACATATGTTTGAAAAAAAAATATTGTTCGAAAACAATAAAAAGCGTAATTTTTAGGTCATATGACCAAGCTTTTCATCATTAAATTAACAAAAGTAAAATGAATCAATGAAAAGTTTTATTAACAAGTCACATGTCCTGTTATGCTTACGTTACGCGCTGCGCGCCGCGCCTCGGATCACTTCCGGGTGCGGTAACGCGGCGTGTCATATAACGCATTACGCGACAACGTAGGTCAAGAATATAGTCAAAATGTCTCCACCAACCAGCGTTCGGAACACAACTCCTTTCAGCAGTCCAAAAAGTTCTGTTAAATGACAACAGAGGGGACAGGAAACAAGAACCATCAGTCAAAGAGGGGAGGGCAAGTTCTTCTCTTCCGGGTCATGTTGGGGCGCTACCGGAACTGATCGAATTGGTAGTCTACAGTGTTTCTGGATGTTTCAGACTAAAGCTGGCGTCAGCATGAGACCACTACCATCTCGTAGCTCCGTCGTGGCCATTCCACGAGCAATCATGGCAGCCGCTCCCCACCAGAAGCCTGCGGGAGTCGGAGGCCCCCAAGACTTTTGTAGAATCTTCACGGCTGAGGGGACGCTTTTCGAGAATGGGACCCAAGCCCTATCAGGGAAGCGTCCGAGTTCAAAGGTGTCCCAGGGCCATTTTAGTGGACCAGGCCCAAAACCGAAGAGCCGGCCGCCATTTTGAGAGTCCTGTGGCAGCCGCCTATCGCTGCACCGCAAGAGTGGGCGCAATTCAGCTGGATGGTGGGCAAGACGCTGTAGCCGCAAGAGTGGGCGCAACTCAGCTAGATGGGACAAGGTTCAGAATTGAAGAGTCATCAAAAGGCAAAAAGTTCCGCCGGATCCCGGGAGCCGGCCGCCTATGTCGGGGGCGATCTCAGGCTACACCAGTGCTATAAGACTTGGGGAGGGTGTCGGAGCCAAGCGTCTTCTCCGAGTCCATGGCCATCACACCGCCCCTCAGGGGCCTCCGTCAAGCTGTTTAGGAAGGTAACATATCACATTGTTTTCTAATGCAGTCAGGTCCACAAACAACACTCACTTACTTTGAGAATAGTGAAGCTGCAGTAGGTGGAAATAAGCTTCAGACAGTGTTACAAGCGCTGCTCAGAACTCTTAACTATGGCACCCAACATCCAGAACTTATGCTATTTGAGAATGGCAGTGACATGGAAGCATCTCAGGGACCAAAACCATTAACGTACTTTCACGTATGAAAATTTTACTTGGGGAGGGGGCAGGAGCGAAGCGCCCCCTCCCAGTCAGCGCCACCACACCGTATGTTGAAAATTTGAAGCCATCGTTCTACAAAGTCAACCAAACTTGGATTAAAAATCTAGAAAAATGTACAAACTGAAAACCAGTTTTGGTCTGCATAGCATCAGTAGCAACGCTTGAGTCAGCTTTGTGTCAAGCCGCAAATTTGATTCAACAAAGCACAGACATTGAAAAAGGCTCAAATTCAGAACTCTAAACTATGGCACCCAACATCCAGGAGCTTGCCATCCGGATCTTGGAGCCTTGTGCTGCTTTCGATCTATTCACACATCGGTCCACTACTGACATCATCTTATAAACCAACGTTATGTAAATAGTTTTTTAATAAAATGTTTTACCCTGTTTCTTTGCTGGTGTGTTGTCTATATTTTTAATATTTGCATAGGGTTTGTCGTTATTTTGTGCGGGATGGGTGATGGAGCCGAGCTGTCTTGCAGCCCTCATGGTGTGGAGCTCAGTTCATCTCACTATTTTCGTATTTCTCATGAAGGGTTGTTCCTAATATTTCTATTTTAGCGAGGTCAAAAAGAGATCCAATTAGTGGCCTACTGATTTTGCTCGATTACTTTTATTTTTTTTACACGATTTTTCACTATCTGCAAAGACTAAACAGAGTATTGCGACTTTGTGCTTGTTTGTAAATAGAGAATGATCCAAAGAGAACCAATTCTAAAACAGTAAATGCTTGGACAACAATCAATCAAATGGAGAGACAAGCAGCCACGACGGATTACAACGGGGGTAAAGGCCTGCGTTAACTACCCTTCAGTATCTGCAAAGAGAGAGTACTACTAAGACAAAAGAGGGGAGGGGGGGGGGGGGTGCAGCGTTCAAAGCACATCAGCGTGCATAAATACGAAAATGTTTTTATTTATCACGTACTTGACATTTTTAAGCTTTTCATATTTGCTATTAAAAAAACAATGAAATTCACAGAAAAAACCATAGGTTATAGTGGATATATAGTTAGGAATTTGCATTTACAAAACCTTGAAAATTCAATGAAAAAACCATTGGTTTTAGGCCATATATAGTTAGGGATTTGCATTTACAAAACCTTATTTTACTCGCATAAAACCATTGAAATTCCATATATAGTTATAAGCGCTAACTATATATCGCGCACCCGCAATCCACTGCTGATGATGTCACATATTACATCATTCATGACATGGTTAGTGACATCACTGATGACATCACTGATGACATCTCAAATGACATCACTGATGACATCACTGAAAACATCTCATTTGACATGACTGATAACATCACTGATGATATCATTCATGTGATAATACGATGAACCTCTTCAGACTCTAATATAACCATAGATACAATCAGTGTAAACAGACACTCACAGACTGTCACTCATCCATGGAGTTACTCACACACCTAGTCAGTCATGCAAAGAATCAATCACACCTCCATTTCCTCAAATATACAGTTATACAAACTTTACTTATTCAAACATATACTAACACATATTTACTCTCTTATACAATCCCTGATACAAGTTCACAATGATCCATACAGCCACTCACACATTCACTGGCTCTTATGCACAGTTATTTATATATGTCAACTCTCACATGTACTGTGTTTTACATATGTACTTACTTTGACATGTAGCACTGAGATATCCATTCACTCACCAATACACTCATGCACACAGTCAACTGCCCATACAGCTGTTTCCACATGCACTTTTGAAACCATACATCTAGTGAATAAACTGCTCACACATCTATGCACAGAGTCACACACCTCCCAGCTACCCACACACACACTCAGTATCCCATACAAATACTTGGGCAACCAATCAATAACCCATATAGTTACTCATATAGCTACTTATCAACACATGGAACAGTTTACAGAACAACAGACATAATGATGCACAAATTAAGACAGTTTAGTCATTAACCCATGCACTCAGTGAGACACATTTAATCACTCACTCATACAGTCAGTCATGCACCTACTAAATCCTTCATCCAGACACTTATATATCCACTCATTCTTCAATATGTAAGAGATATTTTAACTTTACAGAAACATACAGTCACTGGATGATGTCATCAGTGATGTCATCAGTGATGTCATTTGAGATGTCATCAGTGATGTCATCAGTGATGTCACTAACCATGTCATGAATGATGTAATATGTGACATCATCAGCAGTGGATTGCGGGTGCGCGATATATAGTTAGCGCTTATAACTATATATGGAATTTCAATGGTTTTATGCAAGTAAAATAAGGTTTTGTAAATGCAAATCCCTAACTATATATGGCCTAAAACCAATGGTTTTTTCATTGAATATATATATATATATATATATATATATATATATATATATATATATATATATATACATATACAAGATTCCAGTGACTTTTTGAGGAAACTTAATGAATTACAATGGGATCCTGATTGCTTGTTAATTACGCTTGACGTCACGGCGCTATACACAAGCATCATACATGTGGACGGGTTGCGGGCTGTATCACACTACTTGGGTCAACGTCCGATTGAACTGGTTGAGCATAACAAGATGTTACTGTCGATGATTAGTTTCTGCCTGAATAACAACTTTTTCATGTTTAACAAACAACATTACCAACAGGTCAGGGGAGTAGCCATGGGGGCCTGTTTTTCTCCCAGTTACGCCTGTATTCATATGGGGTACTGGGAGAGACAGTTCCTCCATGGTGAACACTCAGCTATATGCAGAGACCACATCGTTCGGTGGTACAGATACATCGACTATGTTTTTATGATCTGGAAGGGGACACACACACAGGCAGAACATTTTATTACTCAGTTAAACATCAACGATTAAAACCTAGCATGTACATCTGACATTAGTGAACACCATGCCACCTTCTTAGACGTTGCAATTGAAATCAGCCACGGACGCTTAGAAACATCTTTGTTCAGGAAGCCCACAGCGGGAAATACAGTACTGCACGCCCTTAGCCATCATCCTCCACATTTAATCAGGAGCATCCCTTATGGGGAGATGCTCAGTATTAGTATTAGTTTGTAGCACTGAGGTCCAATGCAGTGCAGCACAGGAGGCCAGTAAACTCAGGTTCCTGGCCCGGGGCTACAGTGAGAACATAATTGCAGCGGCTATACGTAAAGCCAATGCAATGCCGCGTGAAGTTGCCTTACTTCATAAGAAATCACAAAATCCAACTGTAACATCTATGCAACAACCTGTCAGACTGATATGGTCGTTTAATAGCCAACATGGGGCACTTAGAAAGATCATTAACACATACTGGGATCTAGTGATGTGTGATCCGGTGATTGGGAAAGCTATGCCTAGAAAACCAGCCATCACTTACAGGAGGGCTTATTCCCTACAAGATGCATTGGTAAAATCTAGCCCTGAACTGGAATTAAGGATAGATTGGCTGGCAGGAAGTAAAGGGTTTAGAAAGCGTTCTTCTTGCAAGGCATGCTCCCATGGGGTGAACAAAACAGAATACTTTACCCCTTTCTCTAATGTCCCGTATAAGATCAAAAAGAAACTTACCTGCAAGAGTGATTTTGCGGTATACGTGTTGGAGTGCCCATGCGGTCTGTCTTATGTGGGCAGCTCCAAGCTGCAAGTTCATAAAAGGGTCCTCCAACACCTTAGGGCTATCAATACCAACGACCCAGCTTATCCAGTGGCTAGGCACTTCAGGGAACATCACAATAGTAACAGCACATTGTTGAAGTACTTTGTCATTGATTCAGTAGCACCCCTGAGAAGGGGTGGGGATAGAGATGCTGCACTTAGAAGGTTGGAAACCAGATATATCCTGATGCTGGATAGTAAGGCACCGAGAGGGCTCAATGCTTCGGAAGATTTTTACACCTGTCTTTGAACAAACATTTTTATTATGCTGAGCCATTCCGGGGGGCTTCTTTCTCTATGGTTGATGGAAACATTAATTGACCGGTACAAATTGTGACAATCTAATGTAATACCAACTTGTCAATGTACCTGATTGCTGTTACTTGTTGCTTTTGCCTGTGCACCAGACCATATACTAGTTTGCGGAACCTGCCACAGTTTGTGTTAGGATGACAGACTGGGAGCAGTCTGTTTAACATCTAATCCACGCAACAAAGAATTTTGAAACTTAATTATAAGGGTACAATATAAAGTTGTTTATCTGAACTGAAAAAATACACACATAAACAATATTTTGTTTAGTTTACACATTACCGAGCACTTTAGTATTATTTCTCACAAATTTATTCAGTCGGTGTGCTTTTTACAGAATACACATTAGCGCGGTTTTGCACATAAGATGTACTATACATGTACTGGCTTGCCTACTAAAGTTGGAGCATTGATGTTTATTCACTTTTCGTGTATATAGGAAATTGGATTTTAGACTATCTGTAAATACATACATAGTATTCTTTTATCTGATTCATGTACATATGTATATATCTATTTGTAACAGAATACCTATTAATTTTATTGGGTCTGTGTACCGCAATATATATATTGTAACTTTCAATGCTACATGATATGGTCTTAAGATGGGTTCCTAAAACAGCCATGGGTTAATAAGAGAAAATGGATTTATCCTACTATTGTATACAACCCGTTGATACCAGCACATAGTATATGATTAGCATTATGCTATTCAGTTCTTTGCAAATGGAACTATGTGCAATATTACTCTTGGAGGGATTTATCCCAACACTGTTGTTTCTGTTTTCAAAGCGCATTTGTAATTTAAGTGTTATCATTACATGTAGTATTTTTACTATTTTCTTTGCGCTTTGATCTGCACACCTACAGTAATTGGCTAAGCCAACCGCACTAGCACTTTAAATTTCTGCCGCCGCCCTCTGGGGCGCCATGTGACCAAGGCCTCTGCGAGGCCGAAACGTTATGCTGTCGGTTGCAGAATATAAATTTCACTTACGGAAAAACTGGGTCTCCTGTTCTTTGGCGATGCTGCAGTGGGATCGAGACTGGTGCACTGTTTGCAAGAGCCTGTGTGGATATATATATATATGTATATATATATCTTCACTGAAAAAAACATAGGTTTCAGGCCTTATATAGTTAGGAATTAGAATATAAAAAACCTTTGAAATTCAATGAAAAAACCATAGGTTTCAGGCCTTATATAGTTAGGAATTAGCATTTAAAAAACCTTTGAAATTCACTCAATAAACTATAAGTGTTAGGGGTGATATAGTTAGCTGGACATTTCACTCATACAAAACCATTGAAATTGCTCCTATATAGTTAGTTGGACTAACTATATTTCTCGCACCCGCAATCCACTGCTGATGATGTCACATATTACATCATTCATGACATGGTCAGTGACATCACTGATGACATCTCAAAGGACATCACTGATGACATCACTGATGACATCATCCAGTGAATGTGGTTTGCTTCGTTATTTAAATATGCATTATATATATAGCACTTTGCATTGAAGAATGAGTGGATATATAAAAATAAATATTTGGATGGAGGATTTAGTAGCAATGTAATTGACTGTTTACTTTAACAATGTATAGTGTCTCACTAAACATAGTGGATAGTGACTAAACTGTGTGAATATCTGTATCACTTTGTCAGTTGTTGTGTAAACTGGTTCTCCAGTTGGTTACTAGCTATGTGAAAGTCTATATTAGTTATTAATTAGTTAACTGAGTATTTGTATTGGAGAGTGGATGTGTGTGTGGTTGGGTGGGGAGGATGTGAGTGCCCAAAGATGTGTGAATAGTTGATTCAGTAGATATATGAAGTTAAAACTACATGTTATAATAGTTGTTTGGGAGAGTGAATATCTTTATGGGAGTGGTGATGAGCAAATATATTTCTCTTTGGTGCATGTCCAACAAAGTAGAAAAATAAAAGGCAGTGTATATGTCAATTCAATTCAAGAAAGTCTTTATTCGATTTTCATCATAAAAGACATGCTAGCATACAAATAATACAAATTCATTATGCACTCAAGGGGACACTTACTTTTGGACGGAGGTTCCAGGCTCTGCAAAAGAGGCATTCTAGTGCACCAGCGCACTTTGGCATTAGCGCATGAGGCTCCCAGCTAACTCCTCGCCGCACCCGCTCCGCGGGTGCCGCTTCGCTGGTGAGCTTCTGTGTCAGCAGCTTCGTGGGAGTACACGCAAGGTCCTAGGCGGCAAGGCAGTAAGGGGCGCGAGGCACCAGCGGGGCTGCGAGCGTGCAGGGACTTCATTTCCCAGAAGTCCCTGCGAGACCGACGGAGAGCGTCCGGTCCGCTCTCCCTGCTGGCCCGCCCCCCGCCCATCCAGGATTTCAAAAGCGTCCCTGCAATCACCATTCTGTGGGACAGTTACTTTTGGACGGAAGTTCCAGGCTCTGCAAAAGAGGCATTCTAGTGCACCAGCGCACTTTGGCATTAGCGCACGAGGCTCCCAGCTAACTCCTCGCCGCACCCGCTCCGCGGGTGCCGCTTCGCTGGTGAGCTTCTGTGTCAGCAGCTTCGTGGGAGTACACGCAAGGTCCTAGGCGGCAAGGCGGTAAGGGGCGTGAGGCACCAGCGGGGCTGCGAGCGTGCAGGGACTACATTTCCCAGAAGTCCCTGCGAGACCGACGGAGAGCTTCCGGTCCACTCTCCCTGCTGGCCCGCCCCCCGCCCATCCAGGATTTCAAAAGCGTCCCTGCAATCACCATTCTGTGGGGCACTTACTTTTGGACGGAGGTTCCAGGCTCTGCAAAAGAGGCATTCTAGTGCACCAGCGCACTTTGGCATTAGCGCACGAGGCTCCCAGCTAACTCCTCGCCGCACCCGCTCTGCGGGTGCCGCTTCGCTGGTGAGCTTCTGTGTCAGCAGCTTCGTGGGAGTACACGCAAGGTCCTAGGCGGCAAGGCGGTAAGGGGCGCGAGGCACCAGCGGGGCTGCGAGCGTGCAGGGACTTCATTTCCCAGAAGTCCCTGCGAGACCGACGGAGAGCTTCCGGTCCGCTCTCCCTGCTGGCCCGCCCCCCGCCCATCCAGGATTTCAAAAGCGTCCCTGCAATCACCATTCTGTGGGACACTTACTTTTGGACGGAGGTTCCAGTCTCTGCAAAAGAGGCATTCTAGTGCACCAGCGCACTTTGGCATTAGCGCACGAGGCTCCCAGCTAACTCCTCGCCGCACCCGCTCTGCGGGTGCCGCTTCGCTGGTGAGCTTCTGTGTCAGCAGCTTCGTGGGAGTACACGCAAGGTCCTAGGCGGCAAGGCGGTAAGGGGCGCGAGGCACCAGCGGGGCTGCGAGCGTGCAGGGACTTCATTTCCCAGAAGTCCCTGCGAGATCGACGGAGAGCTTCCGGTCCGCTCTCCCTGCTGGTCCGCCCCCCACCCAAATCGCCTCCTACAAAACGCCATCTTACTCCCGCAGCGCAGGACGCAGCCCGGGCTAAGACTGGGCAAAGACAGGGCCGTTTTAGGCCGATTAAGACCGGACCGGGCCAGTCCTCTTGGCTTTTATCTGTGTGAATTTTTAGTTGGGCTGCCTGCTTTGATTATTCTCACATACCATCCACACAATGTCTTCTCGCGAAACTAGGAGCAAGGCTACTAAGACCTCCAAAAAAGCTACAGGCACCCTAGATGATTTCATCACCAGGACCAGCCTTTCCATTGATAATGAAATAACCAAACTTCAGCACAAAGTATCAATAGAACTAGAGTGTGCTAGGAGGCTCTCTACTGAACTCGCACTTAGAAAAAAATCTTCTCTAGGCAGTATTGCAACCTCAAAAACTCCCGACCGTAGTACTGGTCTAATACCAATCATCACTTTGGCCGAGGTCCATTCAACTGTAGAGGAAACAACCCCCCTTATTAATCATGATCTCACAGGGCCCTCCGTTAGTGCTGAATCCGAAAGCCTTCCACCATTGGACCCTCCAATGGGGAGTACTGAGGATTGCACAAATGGGGCAACCGGTAAGTCACCGAGTGAGATAGAGACTAATAAAAGTCAGGTACCTGCTAAGGCACCATTAAAACACAAGAGAAAACGCAAACACCTAACTGCCTATGCTAGGAAAAAGGCTAAAGTAGCACTTAGCCATAATATTACGGGGGGAACTTCAAGTGTGCCTAGCGTAACAGCTGATAACACTACCCACGATGAAGCGCCGGTAACCGTAGAAAGCACCAATGTAAGCGTAGATGAACAAATCTCTATTGTAATGGCTGACCATTCTGTCTATGAGGGCCAAAGAGTCTCGTCTGACATGACAGAACAAGATGGGGGAAGGGAAGAATTTTTAAAAGTAGTGTGGGAGACGCTTAAGAGATTACTTAGACCATTAGAAGTCAGGCTAACTGGCATTGAGAACCAGCTTCTTGAGGTTGAGAAAAGTGTCATCACCCTGTCAAGCTTAAGCCTCAACTGTACTGAAGTGTCTACAGTCCCTAAACAAGTTCCAGTTCCCGCTCCTGTGTTACCATTGAATAAAAACTCATCTAATGTACAGCAAAAAAAGGAGGGAACTGTAAGAAATACAAACACCAAACAGCCAACTAGCACTGCTGATAAATTAAATTCAACTCCCTCAACTTCTACAATTGTAAATTCCACCAACAAACCTTCGCAGAAAAGTCACGGACATAGTAACACATCCCAACTGCCAAATCCGACCACTAGTCACTCTTCTATCCAGAGTGCACCGGCCCCAAAGAAACCCCCATCAAACCAGCCTGCATACCCTCATATCACCCCAGCAAGTAATCAACCTCTGCCTGATAGATCTTTCGCAAATACCACCTATAAAACAAACTTCCAGTCTAGCCATACGTATAGTAATTTTAGAGGAGGGTATATAGATCTGCCACCTGACGCCAGTCCATTTGTAGCCGTTCTCACGGGGTGCCCGAATTAGATGGCCAATATGAAGAGAACTTCCAATCCCTAAAAAATAAAGTGATTTATTGGCTAAACACAAATAAACCCATTCCGAACCAGATGAAAAGCAAAATCCTTATGGTTCGGAGGGTACCGTGGGTAGGGCCTACGGCTAAATCAATCACGAGTGATTGTATTGTTATATCTTTTGAGGAACCCCATAGTGCTGAACAGATCTGCAATTGGAAATCGTACGGAGCAACTCCTCCCATTGAAGCTAGGCCCTTATCGTTCTTTTACCCCCCACCCAGACCCATTCAATACGGCTCCAACTGGAACTCCGCCAACCAATATTATGGCTACGCACCTAACTTGGCCAGACAGGGCAATCATAACATGTGGTCTGGCATCCCCACTTTCAATAGATTCAGTTGTTTAGATGCCGTCGACTGACTTGGAACTATGCCTGACTGTATTTCCAAGTTATATGACACTTTTTGTAACCTTGATAATGGCAATCCTCATCTTACAAATGCCCAACGAATGTCTGACGATGATAAGGACATTGAGGATAGGATGCATAGGATCATCCCAAATCACCAGAAAAAGGAATTGCGTTCACCAGCTGGAAAAGCATGCTATAGCCTAGTTAGGGGTGGTCCGGACGGGGGATTTGATATTGTAGCTAGAGAAATAGCCAAAGACCTAGAGAAAGACATGCCCAATTCACAGATAGGCAGTGACGACCAGAGCCTATCACCTCGCTTACTTATTTTATCGTGGAACATCGCAGGTGTTGGCAAGAACCTAAAAGACCCTGATTGGGCAGACTATATTGATACTTGTGATATTTGTCTGTTACAAGAAACCTGGGCGACTGAAGTTCCACATCGGGTTGGTTACAAAACTTATGGAACTGAGGCAGTCCAGTCTGACAGAGGAAGACCATCAGGGGGCCTAATCATTTGGCTAAAGATCACTCTGGTCATGCAGGTTGAACTTATCGATTCAGGCACTCCTGATATTTTGGCCCTAAAGGTTATCCCTTCTAGCGGAAATGAATGTTACATCATTAATGTCTACAACAGACCAATCGGCCATTCCAAGGTTTCGCCCACACTTGAAGCCTTGGATCTCCTCTTGAAAAACATAGTTGGAGACACTCCGGTTATTTTGGGAGGAGACTTAAACTGTAACTTCGAACCTGTTCCCGGCATCTATGATGTTTTTGAAGATGAGGACCAAGCGTATAAAATTCCCCAGCTTGAGACCACAAATTTTGTCAAGTACTCTACCTTGGCCGGCCAACTACTAAGACTAACCGCAGATCATGGTCTTAGAGCATGCAACGGCCGCCTCCCGTCGGACTTGCAAAAACAACCAACCTTCCCCAAAGGTAATAGCAACCTAGATTTCGTACTTGTTTCTCTTAGCATCTGGCATTTTTTGATTGACTTAAAAGTGACAAGTAGGGGGGATAGTGATCACTATCCTCTGGAGCTTTACATCGATGTGTATATGGTTAGTGACACTACTACAACCCCAACTGAGAACACCCACGGAAGTATGTGCGAGGATGTCCACATAAACAACAATAGACGCGCAGTAAAATGGCCCCGCATTTTGGCAGATGGTAAGGCCTTAGCGTCGGTGTACTCTCTTTTTGAGCAAACGTTTGCACATATAGCTGACCACACCTTCTTACCTGTGCACTTTGATCATTTCATTGAACTCCATAATGTTTTCTTCAAAGAACTAAAAACATATTTGTCAAAAATGCCAAGAAAAAAGCAACAAAACACAAGAGTGGCCAATCACGGAAAACTATGGTATGACCACTCATGCAGGATTGCTAAAAGAAACTTATTGTTCGCCATCAAAAATAAGTCAAAGGAAGAAGTTAAACTTGCAAGGGTGGAATACAAACGTGTCCAAAAAACATCTAAAAAACTCTGGGAGGAATCGATTTGGGCTGAAATGTTAGCTGCTGTAAAAATCAATGATAATGTTGGTTTCTGGAGGCTGGTGGCAAACGAGGGGCACGCTGGGAGAGTTGTGAAAGATGTGTTCCTGGACGAAATAACCTGGGTAACCCACTTTACAAATCTTTATGAACAATACGATGGTGACAACAACAGGAGTATATGGCCACCTCCTCCTATTGAACCCCTTAACTTTACACTGGAGGAGACTGTAAGGGCGATCAACGAACTAAAAAACACTAAAGCTCCTGGTCCAGATAAAATACCGGGGGATCTATACAAACACGATGTTGATGTCTCGGCCCCTTATGTGAACCGCCTGTTTAATGTTTTGTCTTCAAACTGCAGCTTTCCAGATAGTTGGCGTGCAGCGGAGGTTGTGTTAATATTCAAAAAAGGGAATAGACTGATACCATCTAACTACACACCAATCAGTCTTATGGACACGCTTCAAAAACGGTATGCCAAACATCTGCTATTCCGGATCAACGACTGCTGGAAGCATCCAATATAATTTCCAAATTCCAAGCTGGGTTTAGGAGCAAGACCAGCACTATAGACCAAATTTTTCGATTCTGTTGTGTGATCTGGAAGTATGTGCACATTAAAAAAGGTCACCTGTATGTAGCCTTCGTTGACCTGAGAGCTGCATTCGATCTTGTCCCGCGCAGCCTGCTCTGGAAAACCCTAAGAGAAGTAGGTCTACCGGGATGCCTTTTAGCCCAAATAGTTGAGTTGCACGCTGGCAACTTTGCAAACATTAGGTGGGGCCCGAATGGGGAGCTGACATGCAATATTCCTATTGAACGCGGGGTTCGCCAGGGGTGCGTCCTGGCCCATACCTTGTTCTCTCTGCTTATTAATGATGTCCCTGAATATTTGAATGGCTGTACTAATGATTCCCCGCAGCTCAATGGAGAAAGGGTGCCTGCGTTGCTCTTCGCAGATGATACTATACTTATATCTCAGACAACAAGCATTGGAAATGCAATAGGTCTCGCACCATTAGAGTTAGTGCTTTTAGAATTGTTTATGGGTTTATTTTGTAAATGTTTAGCATTTTTGTTTCCTGTAGCCAATGCTAAAGTATTACAAATAAAAAAAGCCATAAACATTTCTAAAAGCTCTAACTGAAATGGTCTGAGAACTATTGCACTGTGTGAGGGTGAGGGTGAGTGAGGGTGAGGGTGAGTGAGGGTGAGTGAGGATGAGGGTGAGTGAGGGTGAGGGTGAGTGAGGGTGAGTGAGGGTGAGGGGTTGAGGGTGAGTGAGGGTGAGTGAAGGTGAGTGAGGGTGAGTGAGGGTGGGTGAGGGTGAGTGAG
Organism: Lissotriton vulgaris; assembly: GCF_964263255.1. Lineage (NCBI taxonomy): Eukaryota > Metazoa > Chordata > Amphibia > Caudata > Salamandridae > Lissotriton > Lissotriton vulgaris. Next base: position 123,634 of record NW_028255812.1, on the reverse strand, counting down.
GGTGAGGGGTTGAGGTTGAGGGTGAGGTGTTGAGGGTGAGTGAGGGTGAGGGTGAGTGAGGTGTTGAGGGTGAGTGAGGGTGAGGGTGAGTGAGGGTGAGGTGTTTTGGGTGAATGAGGGTGAGGGGGAGTAGTTGAGGCTGAGTGAGGGTGAGTGAGAGTGAGGGTGAGTGAGGGGTTGAGGGTGAGGGGTTGAGGGTGAGGGGTTGAGGGTGAGGGGTTGAGGGTGAGTGAGGGTGAGGGTGAGTGAGGGTGAGGGGTTGAGGGTGAGTGAGGGGTTGAGGGTGAGGGGTTGAGGGTGAGTGAGGGTTTGAGGGTGAGGGGTTGAGGGTGAGGGAGGGTGAGTGAGGGTTAGGGTGAGGGGTTGAGGGGGAGGGGTCGAGGGGGAGGGGTTGAGGGTGAGTGAGGGTGAGTGAGTGAGGGTGAGGGGTTGAGGGTGAGTGAGGGTGAGGGGTTGAGGGTGGGTGAGTGAGGGTGAGGGGTTGAGGGTGAGTGAGTGAGGGTGAGGGGTTGAGGGTGAGTGAGGGTGAGGGGTTGAGGGTGAGTGAGGTTGAGGGTGGTTGAGTGAGGATGAGTGAGAGTGAGGGTGAGTGAGGGGTTGAGGGTGAGGGGTTGAGGGTGAGTGAGTGAGGGTGAGGGGTTGAGGGTGAGTGAGGGTGAGGGGTTGAGGGTGAGTGAGGATGAGTGAGAGTGAGGGTGAGTGAGGGGTTGAGGGTGAGGGGTTGAGGGTGAGTGAGGGTGAGGGTGAGTGAGGGTGAGGGGTTGAGGGTGAGTGAGGGTGAGTGAGGGTGAGGGGTTGAGGGTGAGTGAGGATGAGTGAGAGTGAGGGTGAGCGGAGGTTGGTTCCTTTCCCTTCCTCGATTAGCAATGCCTGCCTTTAGATAACCCAGAGAAAGAGCAAGGAAAACTTGCAGTCGATTTGCAAACAGCCAGGAAGTGTGGCGTGCGTGTTTACCAACTCCAAATCAAATCTTTCGGTATAATATACATACGACACTCTAATCTAATAGGAATGAAGTCGATAATGTATTGGCCATTTTAGTCGCTAAATTGTAAAGCTCTTTGAAGCTGGAACAGCCAAATCTGGTTGTTCCAAATGCTGTACGTGAGGATGAGGAAGTAAGTTTTCTTTTGTAATCGCCTGGGCCGGAAGCAAAACATGTGTCACGTGATCGAAGGACGCGGACGCTGATTTGTGGAATTTTTGCTGTCAGGCTCTCTGCTTCTCGGCTGCTATCCACTTGGTTTTATCCACTGAGTCCCAGTAACGTTAGGGCTTCAGACTTGCTGCGAGGCTGCTGGTGGTGCTCGAGCCGACCGGGAAACCCTCACCGAGTGAGCCGCTCCGTGTGGGAAGATAAAAGCTTTTTCGGCAGCGTGGCTCCAAAACTGTACATTAAATGGCTCGTGCAATTTTAACATCACACAATGATAAATATTACGAAAACCCCTTAGAGTTGAATTGATTCCAGAACTGCCTGTTTTGTTCGCCTTGCATTTTATCCTCTTTGGCACAGATACACATTCAAAATTGTGTCTTTGATGAGAGATTAACAACAACATGGACAAAAACAAATAGTGGGGGTTTTAAAAAAAAATGCGACACGGCGGGCAGGGGAGGGGGCGGAGCGGGTAAAATAAACAAACAAGACGGAGGGAAGAGAGGGGAGGGGGAGGAGAAATGCGACACGGCGGGAAGGGGAGGGGGTGGAGCGGGTAAAATAACAAACAAGACGGAGGGAAGAGAGGGGAGGGGAGAGGAGAAATGTGACACGGCGGGAAGGAGAGGGGGCGGAGCGGGTAAACCAAGACGGACGTGCACGCGCTTTTAAGCTCAATGCGCATGCGCATTGAGCTTAAAAGTCACGGGCACTGCAAGGAATCGCCACGATTCCTTGCAAGTTGGGGAAAGAGTGGATAAGTCCCAATACTCTAGCTTGCTCGATGCGCATGCGCATCGACAGGCGAGACCTAAAAAAGGGTCTCCAGGCACTCCTTAACTCCTTCAGCTGTTACTGCTTGACAAAGGGTTTGGAAATTAATGCTGACAAAACAAAATGTATGTCATTAAATCCCAGCAGACCAGACAGAGGGTTCTTGACCTTGAACAGTCAAAAACTAGGCACTGTGGAAAACTTCTCCTATTTGGGTGTTGTACTTGATTCGAAACTGAGTTGGAAGGCCCAAATCGAGAAAAGTGAGATATCATATGCCCACAATGCCAAACCGATCATATGCAAAATGAATGCCAGCACAAGCAAAAGTGTAACCCCTGTTTTAGAACTTTTTAAATTCAAAATTCAATCTGCTGTGCTATATGGTGCAGAGATATGGGGCCCTTGGGCAAAAGATAGTTTTCAGAGCCTGGACAATAAATTTATGCGTGCCATTGTAAGGGTCCCAAATAGTACACCTCTTTTACCCCTTCAACTTGACCTAAATTTTAGGAGAACAGACTATTTTGCTATTTTAAGACCACTAATATTCTGGGTTAGGCTATGGACCACCCCGGAGCTGATAGAATACAGAAATGGCCTACAAGAACTGTTGAATCTTGATTCTCTTAATTCTATCCAGTGGCTAGTGCACATTAAAAAATGGGCTTATACTCAATGTGGGAGACACCTGACAATTTACCTACCTCTTCCAAATTAATAGTCAAGCGAGCATTCTGGACTCGCATGAGTGACAAACTAGTGGATGGAAGTAGAGTTGGGTCTGCAGTTCGGGATTTTTTATCATTTAAGGATGAGTTCCATTTTGAATCATTCCTGGACGAGATAGAGCCACCCATCGCAAAGTCCCTCTACTTAAAGTTCAGATACGGGATACTTATGCTGAACCACAATACAGAACGATGGGCACAAAAAAAACTGGGAGAATTGAATGTTAAAACGGGGCGTTGCCCTATGTGTTCCAATGTCTGCATAGAGAACGAGGTTCATATGTTTTTTATATGTAGTGCATACACGAATGCTAGAAAGAAATGGCTAAAACCAATGTGTAACCTCTTGGGAACCAGATCCTGCTCTATAGCCCATAGGATCATGAAAATTAATTCAACCCAGTACATTGTATTTAGCATAAGTAAATTCCTTTACTCTGTTTATATAATCCGTAAGAAACAAGGACAGGTACTCTGAGCTGGACAGGTGTATATGTTTACAAAACCCTCACATTTACAAAATGAAAAGTATCTTAAATTATATATGTTTACAAAACCCTTACATTACAAAATGAAATGTATCTTAAATGGAAATTGTAAAAACTATCTTTTTAAGCACTACTTTTTAAATAATTGTTGTCATGCATATTGCTTGATTGTCTATTTTTATGTATGTATTTGACTTTTATGGCCAAACTGGCCGAAATAAAGAAAGAAAGAAATAAATTAATAAAAACATCCCAATTATATTAACACCATAAAATCCATTCAATAAAATCCAATGCTAGTAATGTACATATTAATAAAATTCATAAATATATACACATAGATAAAAAAGTATTAAATCCAGAGAAGACTTTACAATGTATATTAGTAAAAACAAATGACACAACAGTGCTAAGGAATAAAACTATTCTCCACCCGAGGCGCAAGGGAACATTCACGGGCAGCCCTACACCGGATGATCCATGCCCAACTAATGTATTTGGCTACCCCAGTAACTACTACATTGGAAGTGTCAGTTTTCAAGATTCTACTAGCTGTTAGAGCAGATCTTGTACCCAATAGATGGCATACTGGACGAAACCACTTCCGCCCCGGAGCACAATACAACGGACAAACAAATAGGAAGTGGTCTAATGTTTCAACCTGGTCAACACAAGACAAGCATTTGCTACTCCCCCCCCCCGCCCCAGGATTTAGTTAGTCCCCTTACGGGCAATGAACCAGCTTTAAATTGATGGAAGAGCTTACGATCAAAGCATTTTGATATAATTCCCCAGTAGTCCTCCAGGAGGCAATTATCTTTAGCATTTTGAAAGCTAGCAGTAAGAGAACCAACAACTACACTAGAGTGACGTCTGCAAGTTATCCACTTCCAATATTGTTCTTTCATTACTTTTTTGGGGGGGAATATCGCAGTTTCGGGATTGAACCACAGCTTCCCCATCCCGATTCCAAGTAACAATGACTTGACTCCATCGAGCCTTATGAGAGCCCCTTAGTTTTATAATCTCTAACAGACCCCTTGCGTATAACGACAATTCAGGTACAGTCCACACGCGTCGCTAAAATGCCAGCGGTCTGTACTAAATTATGTCCTCTACAGGCTGGCAACCCAAGTCATATAACATGGGTATGCAGGGGGAGGATTGTGGTAAACCCACTGCTGATCTTAAAAATTTGTTTTGGCCAATTTTCAGGGCATCCACATTACCAAAACCCCACAACTCCGCTCCATATAGTACTGCTGGTAAAATATTGGAACTATAAATTTTAATAAGTGGAGCCAGTGGTTTCGTGAGGGATCTTTTGTGCTCTCTAAGTAGGTCCCCTCCTAATTGGGTATGTTTAAGGGAAAACAGGTCAATTTGGGGCTACCAGCTCAATGTCTCACTAAAAGTCACACCCAGATAAGTGAAAATGGGTGTTTGTTCGAGAGAGGTGCCTCCCATAGATACACTAGCTTTTATTGGCCTTGACCCCCTCAACACCATAAACTTTGTCTTCCCCACATTAACCTCCAGCTCGTGCTCGCGGCAGAACAACTCAAACTGCGCCAGGGCCTTCTGCAGCCCCTGGCGAGTTTTCGATATTAAAAGCGTATCGTCCGCGAACATGAGCAGAGGTATCTTCATTCCCGCTAAAGAGGGGGCATCAGTGGGGTTATTAGTAAAATAGTTCATAACCCCATTAATAAATAGGGAAAATAATGTGGGGGCCAGGACACACCCCTGTCTTACTCCCTTTAGCACCTCAAACCTGACTGTCACTTCCCCTGGCTTACCCCATCGGACCTGTGCATAGGTGTGTTCATGTAATTTAACTAACACCCTCACCAGACCTACTAGCAACCCCATTTTTAATAATGTTTCCCATAATTTGGCCCTAGGGACCAAATCGAAGGCGGACCGAAGGTCCACAAAGGCAGCAAAAAGCCGCCCCCCACCTAGGAATACCTCCTTCCAAAACAACATAACAAACCTAAATGCCTGGTCAAGCGTCCCCATAGAGGTGCGAAACCCTGCCTGCAGAGGGGTCAGGATGTTGTTATCTATAATCCAGCCCTGTATCCTACCCAGAACTAGACGTGCAATGATCTTTTGAACAGCGTCGATCAGGCTGATCGGCCTGTAGTTGCCTGGGGCCGATCTATCGCCCTTCTTATAAATTGGCAAGATTTCAGACCCAGACCACGAATCAGGGACTGGTGCACCCTCAGCAATAGCATTAGCCAGACGGGTTAAATAGGGGACCCATAAATCCGGCTCGTGGGTGAACAAATCCGCTGGGACACAGTCCGGTCCGGGAGCCTTCCCATTCGGAATCAGTTTTAAAACATGCCTAACCTCCGACTGGGTAAAATGGAGCTGATCGTCCACAATGGGGATGTGAAAAGACACAACCGAGTTCACGCATGTTTCAAACTGTTTCTCGAAAAAAGATACCCATTGCTGAGGTTCGACATTCGCAGATGGGCTATGGGCCTTCATTCGGTCTCCCCTTTTTAGCAAATGCCAGAACTGCGTCATATTTCGACCCGTGCACGCTGCAGAGAGTTCTGTCCAGCGCGCTTCGTCCCAGCATTTCTTAGCTTTAAACAGAGCTGCCTTATAATTCACCCTACACCTACGCACACTACCAGGCGATTTGGATTTGATGGCCATAAGAAGCTCTCTATGGGTGGTCCTACAACTGTGGCTTCCCTAGGGGGTTTAGGTTTACCAATATTTGCTATTATTTTTACGAATAACTTTCTAAGCTTCTGAAAAAGGTCACTATGAACCAGGGAAATCCTTTGAAGGACCTGATCCTGCGATCCAAAGCTATCAAGAGCCCTCATAGATTTGTTAACTAGGGACCTAATAGTTGCCATGGCTTCCTCATTCGTAGACAGCTTTGGCCAGCGAACCTTACGCTCGTCATTCGTAAGGGAGACTAATGCTTGGATCTTTTCAGTCACACCGTCGGTTGACTTTCCCTTAAAACAGTCACCAAGGATGTTCATAACCAGAGGGTTGTGATCACTTTCCAGTCTAGATACGACCACCATATCGACAATTTCGGGCTAAGATTCTACTCCAACCAAAATATAATCTATACGGCTAGACGCTCTCCCATTATCGAAGGTCACCTTCCCTCCCCTATCTGATTTTACCCTCCCATTTACAGCTCGCATACCCAACTTAAGACATAATCCCTTTAGGTACAGGGCTGCTTGCGTCCATCTGTTAATAGGGGTTAGTTCCAACTGGGGAATACCCCATTCCGAATCCTCAACTGCAGAGAGTTTACCATCATCTACGTCCAAGGGTTCAAAGCAGACGTTAAAATCTCCAGTGACCACCTTGTGACCCTTACACTGGAAGGTACTAAGGAAATGATCCAAAAGCATGAGTGTGGGGGAGGTTTTAACACCAGGAAGCCCTCTTACATAGATGTTAATCAGCAAGAGGGAAAACCCCTTCGTAGATGTTAGCTTCACAACCAGTATGTCAGGGCTATTTATCGACATTTCAGACACTGTCATATCCTCATGTTGTCTTACCCAAATCGTTAATCCACCAACCGCTCTACTCCTTGGGCCCTTTATAGCCGGCTTATGAAAGTTAAGAAATCCGGTACAGAATAATGGTACAACCACCCAGGTCTCCTGGAAGGCCCAAATATCCCCTTATTCAATGAAAGCCCCCCAATCAGGTATATTCAGTTTGGAATCTAGACCCGCTATATTCCAAGAACATAGCACCACCTGTCCACCAGTTCTATCTTCCATAGGCCTAGCCTCAATGTTAACAACCCTGTTGGGGGACTTAGATAACTGATCTCCACTATACACCTTTTCAGTATTAACATGTGTATTAGCCACTGTACCAGGGGTTTCTAAATTCACCCTATAAGTCATTGCTTTGGGGGACGGGAGTCTAAACTATCTATGGTCGGTTTGACCCATTCTTCAACTGTCAATCCACCCCCCCCCCCCCCCCAAACTGGACAAAGGCTCAAATCTGTTACTAATAGGATCACCAAAGGAACACCCCGCTAGATATGTATTAAAGGGATTATATTGCTGGCAAAGTCTGATTAAGTTCCTTTCTGGCCTATTATTGGAGTAATTTGTAGTCAGCGAACCGATATTCCCAAAGCGAGGATAATGGACACGCTGCCAACCATGCGTAGTAGTGACACTTGGGTAGAAATAACTCAAGTCAAGGGTAATAATGCCCCCCCAGACTGTCGGTATTCTGGAAACTGCTAATGAACTGTGTAACTGCTGGATTTTTAAAATTCACTATTATGCAGTCTCCATCAATGTTCTTTATATTAGGGCCTACCTATCGTGTTCTCTTAACATTTAAAATTTCGCCTTGCATTGTAGGTGGGAGTGGTCTATGTTTTCCCAACCAATACATAACTTTATTTTTAAGGCCATGGTAGGTTTAATCTCTTTCGTGCTTCCACTCGGGGACCCCTACCAGGACAATAACATATGGAAAGCATTCTGGTGGTAAATCTACACATTTTCGTCTACCAGTATTTGGGGGTTCATCAGATTCTAATCAGTCCGCCACTGCACCTGTTTTTCCGATACTCTGATTAGTAGTCTTAATAGGGCTAGCTGACTGAGGAGACCTTGCCGCAGCTTTTATTTGCTGCAGCACCTTACAGTTCGGCTTACCACTTTGGAAATTGAATGTTCCTGTTTCCTTGGGACTAGTTCTATCACTAACTGTGGGCTTCGTAGAATTAGAGGTAATACCAGGCTCACTAGGGCTATAAGGGTACACAGTAATATTTTCTGACATCCTCTGTAAAGTCACAGTATTATCATGAATAAGCTTCTCGAGGGCTTCTAGCTGTATACCAATTCGTTTGGTCCATTCCACTAAGGGAAGGACCAGGAATTTTTCCATGGTTTCAATGTTTTCAAGTTAGCACACCCTCCTTTTATCAACTTTGGGAGGTAAATCAATTGTTACAGAATTTGGGGCAGTTTGGCCAGGGCGAGCTGTCGCTGTCTCAGACTTTTTACTTTCGTTATTTGGTTTTACAAACGGGCTAATCTTTGGTGGGGCAACCTTAGACTTTTTCAAGTAACCTGGCCTCTGTGCTTCCCCCCACATTTACGCTTTGTACTCGCTGTGGGTCCTGAAGCATCATCTGGGAGATTAGTAACTGTACTTGGAATAGTGACAACCTGTGTATCCTTAGTGTTGTTCGTCTCTACATTTGGATAGGTCATAAAGCAGTCCAGACTAATACTAATTCCACTAACGTCTAGTATAGTGGGTAAATCCAAAGGGGTTTGGGAAATAGGGACAGATTGGGTAGAGCACAGTTCGGGAGATGGTGCTAAAGCTATGTCCCTAAGCGATGATCGCCTAAGAAACACTGGGTCAAGAGGCAGGCGACGTACAGTTAAATCTATCTCTTTTTCTAATGCAAATGTAGCCCTTGTAATAAATGCATCTAGTGTGCCTGAAAGTCCACCTCCCCTTCCCCTGCCACCTGATTTACCAACATTTATTTTTTTGGCCGCCATCACTTGTTACACAGGCTAATACAACGCTAGATTAAAGAGTTACTCCACCTCCCATATGATTAACAATAAATAAAAATGAAGAGTGTACTAGCTAACACAGCTCGGAAGTCTTACTATAAGGTGAATTTAGGGGAATGGCCCAGTCCTGATGACACAGTGACAGGTGTGTACACACGCAGCCCCCTGGGAGTTGAAATTTGGGGCCTTGCGGGCGCAAAGGGGCGATTAAAGTCTCGGAGGTCAAGGCTACGTAGAGACCGTTTCCCTCACAGCTGTGTCCCAGGCAAGAAGTCGACAGAAGTAAGGAGAGCCCAGAAGCGCGTACAACAATCGTTTAGTCCAACTCAATTTCGGAGGATCAGAGGTTAGTGGGGAGGCCCGGACCGGCCTTGCACGGTCTCTAACGGGCTACAACAGGCCCGCCCTTGGCCCGGGCTTCGCCCGTCTCGTCCCACGCTCGTCTTGCGCTGCGGGACACTGATCCAATTATGTAGGCTGTATGAAGGCTTTATACACTGGAAACACGATACCTTTACTAATTGTAAATCCAAAAACGTAGTCTATGCCATCATTTGCCCTTGCCCTCTAGTCTATATCGGAAAAACAACACAGGAAATCAGAAACAGGATCACGCAACATAAATCTCGCGTCCGCAGGGGGGTGGAAAATGCCCCATTGGTCAATCATTGGATTAAATGTAAGCACGCGAACATGGATCCGCGATGGACAGTTTTGTCCAAAATAGAAAAAGACCCTAGGGGTGGTGACACTGAAGCTAGACTGTCCCAACGTGAAGCTATGCTCATAATGAAATTCAACACTGCTGTACGAGGACTAAACGAAATTTCAGAAATTTACAAGCCCGGCCCATGAGCTAGTCCACGCCTGTCTTTTGATGACTCTTCAGCCAAAATAGTGGTTTTGGACTACAAGTCCCAGCAACCCCAGTCGTCCGTATCTAAACCAGGAAGCACTGAGGCACCACACCCACTCGACGACTCGAGCAGTGTGAACCACGGACACCGCCGAAGGAGTAGGTCTCACGCCTTGCTCCCGCACCGGTATGTCTCCATGCATCCCTTTCATTCAATGCACACGCGGTTCTCACGCTAGCGTCCTAACAACCCTTATCGCTTCCTCTTGCAGCAGAGGAGCGGGCGTACAGACACCGGCTGTCAGAACAGCGAGCACGAAGCAAGCCACGAAAGGGTAAGTTTTTATCAAACCCGACCGGTTCCCCTTAACGTTCTAGAGCTGAATGAACCATTGCGAAAGAGTAGACACTAAATGTTGTCTTTTTTGTATTGTCTTCCCCCACAGCGACTTTGATCACGCTTATTGGGAAATACTATTCCACTTTGGATTTTCACCTGCCTGCCATTGTTTGAGTTCTTAATACTTTTGGATTAAGGTAGGGAGCCCTGATTGAACACAGGGAGTTGATCCCCTTCTATTCATTCCCATTCTGAATTGTTTTCCTAAGCCACTCCCCTCTCTATTTTGTTTCAGAACCAACCCGGTCCTGAGGAGAACCCCCTTTTAACTAAAAGGGGTTCGAAACGCGTCGACCAGCTTCTTGTCCCGCATCTGGTCACCAATTTTTGTTGGAACAGTTGTTTGATTCATTTGGTTCGAAAAGACAGACTGTGACAATTACAACTAAAACAGATCATTCAAACATAGAATGCAATTCTTTCCTTTGAACTGATTGACCGATGCTTGGACGCAGTGTTTCTCCATATATTGTCTGTTGTTGTGAATGCATGTTGTATGAATGTATGGCCAAGTGTGTTTGAAACTGTATATTTATCTGTTTGTACATTTTGTATATATAATTCATTGTTCTGTATATTTCATATTTTCCATGCACGACGAACAGTGTGCTTAAAAAACAGAAAAAGACAAAAAGTTTGACTTATAAAGAGAATAAATCTGTCTGTGGTTAAATGAAAACAGGTTGTTTTTGGTTTCAATCGAAACAGCTGCCGCCACATAGTAATCAGTCATCTAAAGTTTGACACCCCAGTGTTGGCTCTTGTGTTGTTTAATATATTAGTTGGACTCAGCCATCCTGAGTAATGAGTCAAGACCCTTCTTGATTCTCCTACGTATGAAGGCTGGGGGCGGGGCTGACAGGGGGCGCAGCCCAGGTGATGGAAGGCGTGCAGGGACTCCTGGGAGAGCGAGTCCCTGCCACGTAGCGTCTCTCCCCTGATGATGGTGTAGCTTCCCTCCGGCTCCCGCTGACCACACTCCGCTTCCCCACCTGCCGATGTCACCGAAGCGGCACCCGCGAAGCAGGTGCGGCGAGATGTGATGCTGGCTGAGGGTAACAGGAGCAAATACGGGGTAAGCGTTCTTGAGTCCAATCGCCACTTGCTATCAAAGGGTGTATATGTCAGTTTTTGTATATAAATGAGTATTCATAAGACTCAATGATTCTGTAAGTGACTATATGGATGACTGTATACTTGTAATAATGATTTTATGATACAGTAAGTATGACTTACTATGTAAATGAATAGATGAAGTGGTGTTTGTATAAGTGTGTAGCTAAGTAAGTATGTAAGTATGATCCATTGTTTGCATAGGTGAGTAGGATAACTTCATATTTTAATAGGTTGTGTGCTGGTGTGTAATGACGATATAGGTGTATAAGTATTTTTGATAGTGTTCTATTTTTCATTGACAGCATGTATGATTGAATCTACAGGTTAGTGATTAGATGTGTGTATACATCTAGGAATCACTGAGTGGGTTTTTAGCTACTTACATTGCTGTGTCAATGGATTCAAATATGATACTCTGTATTTTACAAAGAGTGATGAAAGATTTTACTAGTGTATGAAAAGGTGTATGTGATTGTCAAGTGGATGATGTCTTCAGTGATGTCATCAGTGATATCATTTGAGATGTCATCAGTGATGTCACTGACCATGTCATGAATGATGTAATATGTGACATCATCAGCAGAGGATTGCGGCTGCATGAAATATAGTTAGTCCAACTAACTATATAGGAGCAATGTCAATCGTTTTGTATGAGCTAACTATAACACCCCTAAAACTTATAGTTTATTGAGTGAATTTCAAAGGTTTTTTAAATGCTAATTCCTCACTATATAAAGCCTGAAACCTATGGTTTTTTCATTGAATATATATATATATATATATATATATATATATATATATATATATATATATATATATATATATATATATATATATATATATATATATATATATATATATATATATATATATATATATATATATATATATCAAAGCTCCAGGTTGCCCGCAGGTAAGGACGCACTCCGACAGCAGTTCGCTTCAAGCTTTCATAAGGTGGGACTGCTTCTTCATTCTGATACACTTTCAGCCATGTCGATGTTAGCCTGACGCGTTTCTGAGCTTACCGCTCTCTTCAGAGGCTCAACATATTCACGTGCCCTGTGACCCCCTATGTTCCCGGGTCTTGAAGCGAACTGCTGTCGGAGTGCGTCCTTACCTGCTTGCAACCTGGAGCTTTGATGTTACACGCGGCCGCCCAGCCAGGGAGGATTGCACCACCCCGGGAACATAGGGGGTCACAGGGCTTCGAATCATGAGGAGCTCGCAATGTGAGACAACAGTTCATAGGATTTAAGACTGCCATTCATTCTGAGGCCCATCGGTTGGCTTTTAATGGGAAAAACATTTGACATGAACTGCATGGCCCAGCAAGCATCAAACTCATTGGAGTAAGCCATTGGAGGTCAGTTAATTAATGATAAGTGATAGGACGTGTCAGAGGCGGCACGTGAATATGTCGAGCCTCTGAAGAGAGCGGTAAGCTCAGAAACGCATCAGGCTAACATCGACATGGCTGAAAGTGTATCAGAATGCAGAATCAGTCCCACCTTATGAAAGCTTGAAGCGAACTGCTGTCGGAGTGCGTCCTTACCTGCGGGCAACCTGGAGCTTTGAGGTTACACGCGGCAGCCCGGCCGCAGAGGATTGCACCACCCCGGGAACATAGGGGGTCACAGGGCTTCGAATCATGAGGAGCTCGCAATGTGAGACAGCAGTTCATAGGATTTAAGAGTGCCATTCATTCAGATGCCCATCGGTGGGCTTTGAATGGGAAAAATATTTGACATGAACCACATGGCCCAGCAAGCATCAAACTCTTTGGAGTAAGCCATTGGAGGGCAGTTAATTAATGATAATTGATAGGGAGTGTCAGATGCGGCACTTGAATATGTCGAGCCTCTGAAGAGAGCGGTAAGCTCAGAAACGCTTCAGGCTAACATCGACATGGCTGAAAGTGTATCAGAATGCAGAAGCAGTCCCACCTTATGAAAGCTAGTCTAGTCTAGTCTGGAAATATGTATTGCGCAGAACATATCACATCCCGTGAGGGAGTCTCATGGCGCATGCGGACAGTCCCGAGGAAAAGAGGAGAGATCCTAAAGAAGGCAAGACCTAGCTGAAAGCGAACTGCTGTCAGAGTCAGAGTGCGTCCTTACCTGCGGGCAACCTGGAGCTTTGATGTTACATGCGGCCGCCTAGCCGCGGAAGATTGCACCACCCCGGGAACATAGGGGGTCACAGGGCTTCGAATCATGAGGAGCTCGCAATGTGAGACAACAGTTCATAGGATTTAAGACTGCCATTCATTCTGAGGCCCATCGGTGGGCTTTGAATGGGAAAAACATTTTACATGAACTACATGGCCCAGCAAGCATCAAACTCATTGGAGTAAGCCATTGGAGGGCAGTTAATTAATGATAATTGATAGGGCATGTCAGATGCGGCACGTGAATATGTCGAGCCTCTGAAGAGAGCGGTAAGCTCAGAAACGCATCAGGCTAACATCGACATGGCTGAAAGTGTATCAGAATGCAGAAGCAGTCCCACCTTATGAAAGCTTGAAGCGAACTGCGTCCTTACCTGCGGGCAACCTGGAGCTTTGATTGATATATATATATATATATATATATATATATATATATATATATATATATATATATATATATATATATATATATATATATATATATATATATATATATATATATATATATATATATATATACATATATATATATATATATAGATAGATAGATAGATAGATAGATAGATAGATAGATAGATAGAGATAGATAGATAGCCAGATAGATAGATAGATAGATAGATAGATAGATAGATAGATAGATAGATAGATAGATAGATAGATAGATAGATAGATAGATAGATAGATAGATAGATAGATAGATAGATAGATAGATGGGTCTGGTGTTGGGCGCTGAAGAAGGTCAATACCGAAATGCATTCGCCGCCACTGGAGCAGAATTCTGAACATTAAAGTCTCCCCAAATTTCCTCCTGGGTTCCTGCTTCTTTCTTTTTCCAAAGGGAGAAGGCACTTGGATTATTTACGTTGGCCAGAAGCGTACTACAGGACACCCCTGCCGCGCTAAAAGGGTCCAGAATCTTCACTGGCATTGCCTCACGGCCAACTTCCTGTCCGGATACGGACCGAATCTGGTACCCGCCCTGTTGAAAGGAGAAGGTGTAGCAGTTGAGGTACTGTACCTCTTACGGGCTAATTGCTGCTTGCATTTAAGTCCCTACCGAATTGACTCCTGACATTTGCGGATGTGGCAGTTAGGGGGACCTGAGGGGTGACCGAGTGTTCCGGCATTCAGCAGCCTGTGTCATCGTGCCTGCCAGCACTGGGGTAACGGAACATTCCATTGACTTTCCCTCCCTTCGTATTTCACCCACCTGCATTGCTGCTGCTACTTGGCATTATGGGTGTGGCAGTTCTAAGATGTGAACGAACTACAACAGGTGGACGCCATCGTCATCGAGGGAGGAGCTTACCTGTGTTTGAACCATTCAAATCGCGGCAGGAAAGACTTCACGTTGTTTCATGGGTCTGGTGTTGGGCGCTGAAGAAGGTCGTTACCGAAATGCATTCGCCGCCACTGGAGCAGAATTCTGAACATTAAAGTCTCTCCAAATTTCCTCCTGGGTTCCTGCTTCTTTCTTTTTCCAAAGGGAGAAGGCACTTGGATTATTTACGTTGGCCAGAAGCGTACTACAGGACACCCCTGCCGCGCTAAAAGGGTCCAGAATCTTCACTGGCATTGCCTCACGGCCAACTTCCTGTCCGGATACGGACCGAATCTGGTACCCGCCCTGTTGAAAGGAGAAGGTGTAGCAGTTGAGGTACTGTACCTCTTACGGGCTAATTGCTGCTTGCATTTAAGTCCCTGCCGAATTGACTCCTGACATTTGCGGATGTGGCAGTTAGGGGGACCTGAGCGGTGACCGAGTGTTCCGGCATTCAGCAGCCTGTGTCATCGTGCCTGCCAGCACTGGGGTAATGGAACATTCCATTGACTTTCCCTCCCTTCGTATTTCACCCACCTGCATTGCTGCTGCTACTTGGCATTATGGGTGTTGCAGTTCTAAGATGTGAACGAACTACAACAGGTGGACGCCATCGTCATCGAGGGAGGAGCTTACCTGTGTTTGAACCATTCAAATCGCGGCAGGAAAGACTTCACGTTGTTTCATGGGTCTGGTGTTGGGCGCTGAAGAAGGTCGTTACCGAAATGCATTCGCCGCCACTGGAGCAGAATTCTGAACATTAAAGTCTCCCCAAATTTCCTCCTGGGTTCCTGCTTCTTTCTTTTTCCAAAGGGAGAAGGCACTTGGATTATTTACGTTGGCCAGAAGCGTACTACAGGACACCCCTGCCGCGCTAAAAGGGTCCAGAATCTTCACTGGCATTGCCTCACGGCCAACTTCCTGTCCGGATACGGACCGAATCTGGTACCCGCCCTGTTGAAAGGAGAAGGTGTAGCAGTTGAGGTACTGTACCTCTTACGGGCTAATTGCTGCTTGCATTTAAGTCCCTGCCGAATTGACTCCTGACATTTGCGGATGTGGCAGTTAGGGGGACCTGAGGGGTGACCGAGTGTTCCGGCATTCAGCAGCCTGTGTCATCGTGCCTGCCAGCACTGGGGTAACGGAACATTCCATTGACTTTCCCTCCCTTCGTATTTCACCCACCTGCATTGCTGCTGCTACTTGGCATTATGGGTGTTGCAGTTCTAAGATGTGAACGAACTACAACAGGTGGATGCCATCGTCATCGAGGGAGGAGCTTACCTGTGTTTGAACCATTCAAATCGCGGCAGGAAAGACTTCACGTTGTTTCATGGGTCTGGTGTTGGGCGCTGAAGAAGGTCGTTACCGAAATGCATTCACCGCCACTGGAGCAGAATTCTGAACATTAAAGTCTCCCCAAATTTCCTCCTGGGTTCCTGCTTCTTTATTTTTCCAAAGGGAGAAGGCACTTGGATTATTTACGTTGGCCAGAAGCGTACTACAGGACACCCCTGCCGCGCTAAAAGGGTCCAGTATCTTCACTGGCATTGCCTCAAGGCCAACTTCCTGTCCGGATACGGACCGAATCTGGTACCCGCCCTGTTGAAAGGAGAAGGTGTAGCAGTTGAGGTACTGTACCTCTTACGGGCTAATTGCTGCTTGCATTTAAGTCCCTGCCGAATTGACTCCTGACATTTGCGGATGTGGCAGTTAGGGGGACCTGAGGGGTGACCGAGTGTTCCGGCATTCAGCAGCCTGTGTCATCGTGCCTGCCAGCACTGGGGTAACGGAACATTCCATTGACTTTCCCTCCCTTCGTATTTCACCCACCTGCATTGCTGCTGCTAATTGGCATTATGGGTGTTGCAGTTCTAAGATGTGAACGAACTACAACAGGTGGACGCCATCGTCATCGAGGGAGGAGCTTACCTGTGTTTGAACCATTCAAATCACGGCAGGAAAGACACGTTGTTTCATGGGTCTGGTGTTGGGCGCTGAAGAAGGTCGTTACCGAAATGCATTCGCCGCCACTGGAGCAGAATTCTGAACATTAAAGTCTCCCCAAATTTCCTCCTGGGTTCCTGCTTCTTTCTTTTTCCAAAGGGAGAAGGCACTTGGATATATATATAGATATATAGATATATAGATATATAGATAGATAGATAGATAGATAGATAGATAGATAGATAGATAGATAGATAGATAGATAGATAGATAGATAGATAGATAGATAGATAGATAGATAGATATGTGCAAGCAATAATAACACACTTACAAGTAAGCAAATGCAACTGTTGAATGCATGGGATAAAAGACAAGGAGATCATTTTGATATTAATACTGAACTTCCACTGCAAGAAATAAGCACTGTTAAATACAAGTAATCAGACACAAGTAATCAAACGAAAGCATATAAAGATATATCCATAGAATACATTAGATGATTGTGGCCACTGTAGACGAATGTGCACACAGACACACTCACACATCACATTGCCAATAGTCAGAGAAAATACATCACCATCTGCAATAACTTCACATTAGCCCACACCAGACTGGGGGATTCATAGCCGGAGTCAGGAGACTCAACAAGCCGGGAACTGCTACACTGAATAAGACACGTCTGTCTCTTCAGGTCAAAACAAAATCTCGCTTTCCTAGTCAGCAGACCCCAGTTTTATAATCTCAATGCTCTAGAAGTTTCCGAGAAACCTCCTCTACGCCAAGGAAACTTACTGAAGTTGGCCGACCTCCCACAAGCATTCCAAAGGCTAAAGAGTTCTCACGTATTCTTCTGCGCTCCCACATGTTCTAGCCCCTTATCTTAGTAAAGCTTTTGAAAGTAGAAAACATCTCCAAAAGTACAGAAACCAATCTTGAATGTGAATCACCTAAACAAAATGAGTGATCTGGGGGCCTGCATGTGTGAACAGCTCAAGCTAGACAGTCAGAATTCAAGATGACCTGAGGGCATGTCAAAGCTGATAGTAAAAACTGTATAAAACTTCCCAATGTACAACATAATGCACATTTGTGCACCACTCCCTATAGCGTCCACAATTAATTTCCCAAAGTACAACATAATGCACAATTGGGCACCACTGCCTATAACACTACACTCCATGCCAGAGAAGTACATTACACACATTTCTCTCTCCCATGCTTTCAAACACACATCCTCCACATTCTGTTCCTCACAAGGCTGCAAAACATCCCACTCTGAAGCTACAAAGAGACACAAAATGAAACCTCTAGGCAAAATGCACATGCAAGAAACATGGTGTCGTACATTCAGGCTAGAGTAAAGTAAAACACCTAAAATCAATTAAAAAAAATGGTAGTCAAAGGACATCTCTTTATCCCAATATATGGCCGTGCCTCTGGCACTACAAGTACAACGCTCAATCTTGGCTGGAGCCCATCCGGCATGACTCTTCCAGAGAAGCAGGGTGTCTCTGGCAATAGATATCTGTTTTCTAGGGGGGACTGGCAGGTCTGAGGGTTTGCTCATGGACCGCTGGTAATATGTTTTTGCTTGTGCGGGTGTGGATCGCAGCCAAGCAATGAAACTCAAAGTCCTGGTGATGGTCTCGATTTTCCCAGGAGGACTCTGAGGAGACTTTCTGTTGGAGAGTACTGGCAGGGCTGGATGATCACATGCTAATCATCTGGTGGTGACTCCAGGCCTGCGACCTTCAGGCAATGTTTTCGGACCACGTGTCTTCAGACAATGGCGTTCATAGCTCAGGCATCAGCCTCCAACATATGTACTGTGCATGATGAGAGACACTGCAGTGACTAGAAAAAGCAGGCATTATCAGTACCCATCGAAGCCCGAGGGCAGAATGTTCTCCTTTTTTTTCAAGGGAGACGCCACCAGGCAGCCAGAGGTGGAAAGGGTCACATGAACTTATTGAAGAAGGTATGGGTTCAAATCCACCTTTTATAGATCAATAAATACATGTGAATGGCATGAAAAGAAGGAATATTTTCACTTTTTGGCTTCTTATGGTGCCACTTTGCAGCCATGTAGATTGTTGGTTATCTCAGCAGGCAAAACATTTACAATTCTGGACAAGGGTTTCACCTCTCCCATTGAAATACCTAACTGTCTAAAAGCCAGAGGATAATCTCCGAGCACACAGTATCCTATATTGCATAAATGCCACCAAAGAAACCCTCACAAAATCATTGAGGACTCTCTTTGAATCCTATAATAGAGTCTGGCAACTACAGTGGCTGTATACGCTGAAAGGGCATCTTCACCAGATAACATGGCACTCACAAAATCGTACCTAATAGACCCTTTACAAACACTTAAAAGTAAAGTAAGAGAAGAGATGAAGTATGTCCTAGCAAAAGAATAGTAGGACACCACTGAAACCTCAGGGAGAGAATCACTATCCGCAGATGTGATGTTGAGGCAGCAGGCACTAGGATTGTTGAAGCCGAAAGTTGAGATTTACAGGAACAGTTAATCCTGGGAATGCACCTAAAGATACGCCTCCCCAGGAGAGACGTAACGAGGAGAAATATCTTTATTTACCCTCGTTTTTTCCTCTTTCTATGTGTGCTACATTTTTCAGCACACATAGAAAGAGGAAAACGCCTCTCAGGATTGATTTTGTGCAGGAAGGTTCCACTTCCGGCACAAAAAAATCCTTTCTACAACACAGGCATCCTTGCACCACGGTGCAAGGGTGCCTGCATTCGCTCTTGGCAGACTTAAGGACTCCAGTGTAAATAACAGGAATGGGCCCTCACTGTTTCTCGTGAAGCAGGGTATCCATTATGTGTTCACAGTTCAGTTCCCATGGCTGACCAGATCAGAGCAGTGACTGGCCAACTCACCTGAATCACCAACAGCTTAGCTCAGTCATGCTGGTGCCAAGTTATTGGTTGGGTGTGGTTGGTGTGTTGCAGCAGGAGGTGAGAGAGAGATGGGAGGGCAAGGAAGGCGCTGATTGGGTGTGAAAAAGAGCAACTGTGATGTGTTATTAATGATTAAGAGAACCTTCACACATTCCTAAATGTGACACTGGGGGATCGGGCAATAGGAATAATTCACTAATCCCAGAGAAAACAGAATGGAAAATGTTCTGCCCTCAACAAGTGAAAAGGAGGAGATACCCAAACAGGGACTCAATGTTGACTTTGTGGCCAGTCTGGTAATCCTGACTTGTCGCTACTGTCTAAAGTATGTTGAGACTTTAGCAACTCAGACACTAAACATTTGAGAAATGTTGAGATATAGATACTGGAAAAAGGAACAGTGATTTTGGTTTGTCAGAGGGCCATTCAACTGCCCTCACTAATTTGATTTGGAAGCATCATTAACAAACAGGTAGTCCTGGATCTCCGTGATATGGGCCCTGCTGTAAAGATATAGCAATGGGAGGAACCCTTGGAGGGCCTGCAATATGGGGCTTCTGAAGTGATGTGACGCCATGATGGTGCACGGAACAAGCCATTACATTTGGTTCTTGTTGTGATATTGTTCTACGGATTTTGGAAGAAATATTTAGTGGGACATAGATCCTACCAGTCATTGTGTATGACACAACTGCACACTACAAAAACCATTAAGTTTGTCACATTACTACCTACTACAGGGCGGTTACGATGGCCGATATTAAAGCTAGCCCACAAAATCACACTTTTAAAACCCTTTACATAGTGAAGATTTTCACCCTAAATGCTCGGGGTTTAAATTCCCCAAATAAAAGGACAAGAATCTGGAAATACGTATGAGAAGGGAACATGTCAAGCCAAGTCAAGTCAAGTCAAAATTTGTATAGAGCGCTACTCACCCAGAGGGTCTCAAGGCGCTTAATGGAGAGGAGTTCGCTACTGATCGAACAGCCAGGTTTTGAGTTGCTTTCTCAAGGAGAGGTGGTTCTGTGTAAGACCGAGGTGGGTGGGGAGGGAGTTCCAGGTCTTGGCCACCAAGTAGGAGAAGGATCTTCCTCCCATGGTGGTTCTTCGATGCGTGGAATCGCGGCGAGGGCTTGGTTGGACGATCGTAGTTGGCGAGTGGGGGTGTAAAAGGTCAGGCGAGTGTTGAGGTATCTGGGTCCTAGGTCGTGGAGTGCCTTGTGTGCGTGGGTGAGGAGACGGAACGTGATTCTCTTGTTGATGGGGAGCCAGTGCATGTCTCTCAGGTGACCGCATATGTGGTTGTGGCGAGGTAAGTCTAGGATGAGTCGAGCGGAGGCGTTCTGAATGGGTTGAACTCTTTTCTGCAATTTGGCTGTGGTTCCGACGTAGAGGGTATTTTCCGTAGTCCAGTCGGCTGGTGACAAATGCTTGGGTGACCGTCTTCCTTGTTTCGGTGGGGCTCCATCGGAAGATCTTTCGGAGCATGCGTAGGATGTTAAAACATGATGATGAGACAGCGTTGACTTGTCTGGTCATCGAGAGGGAGGAGTCTAGGATGAACCCCAAGTTGCGAGCATGGTTTGTTGGTTTGGGTGCGCTGCCTAGGGCCGGGGGCCACCATGAGTCGTCCCAGGCAGAGGGAGATGATCCTTGGATGAGGACTTCCGTCTTGTCTGAGTTTAGTTTAAGGCGGCTGTTCTTCATCCACTCGGCTACGTCTTTCATCCCTTCGTGTAGGCTGGTTTTGGCGGTGGTTGGGTCTTTGGTGAGGGAGAGGATCAGCTGGGTGTCATCTGCGTAGGAGGTGATGTTGAGGTTGTGTTGGCGTGCGATGGATGCGAGGGGGCTCATGTAGACGTATAAGAGGGTGGGGCTGAGCGATGATCCTTGTGGAACGCCGCATATGACTCAGTGGCCTCTGATCTGAAAGGGGGGAGGCTGACTCTCTGGGTTCTTCCGGCGAGGAACAAGATGATCCAATCCAATGCTTTATCTTGTATCCCGACGTCCCTGAGGCGTTGTATAAGGGTGCGGTGGCAGACCTTGTCGAACGCTGCGGAGAGGTCCAGGAGGATGAGGGCCGCGGTTTCCCCATTGTCGAGCAGAGTCCGGATGTCGTCTGTGGCTGCGATGAGGGCGGTCTCGGTGCTGTGGTTGGCTCGGAAGCCGGACTGTGAGGGGTCGAGGGAATCATTAGACTCGAGGAAGGCGGCGAGCTGATTGTTGACGGTCTTCTCTTTGACTTTGGCGGGGAACGGGAGGAGCGAGATGGGGCTGTAGTTCTTAAGTTCGGTGGGGTCTGCTGTAGGTTTTTTCAGGAGGGCGCTGAGTTCGGCATGTTTCCAGCTTTCCGGGAAGGTAGCGGTGTTGAAGGAGCAGTTGATGTTGTCCCAGAGATGGGGTGCGATGACGGAGTCGGCCTTGTTGAAGATGTGATGGGGGCATGGGTCGGTTGGCGATCCGGAGTGGATGGAGCTCATCAAGCGGATGGTGTCTTCAGTGCTGATCGGGGTCCAGGTGTGAAGAGTGGTGGTGGGGGGTTTCGGTTCAGTGGTGAGGGGAGTGGACTGGTCGCCGAAGCTGTTATGAATGTCTGCAATCTTGCTGTGGAAGAACGAGGCTAGAGAGTCACAGAGGTCTTCAGAGGGAGTGATGTTGTTGTTGCCGGCGCTGGGATTGGTGAGCTCTTTGACAATGCTGAAGAGTTCCTTGCTGTTGTGGGCGTTGTTGTCTAGTCGATCCTTGAATGCTGATTTCTTGGTGGTGCAGATCAGCTGGTGGTGTTTGCGGGTGGCGTTCTTGAGGGCGGTCATGTTGTCTCTGGTTGGGTTTCTTGGCCAGGCTTTCTCGAGGGTACGGCAGTTCTTTTTGGAGTTCCTGAGGTCGTCGTTGAACCAGGAGGCTTTTTTGCTTCCTGGCTTGTTGGGATGGTTTTTCAAGGGTGCTAGTTCGTTAGCACAGTGGGTGATCCACTGTGCGAGATTGATGGCTGCTTGATTTGGGTCCGTTGATATGGTGGGAGGGTTTTGGTTCAGAGATGTGGTGAGCTGGTCGGTGGTGATTTTGTTCCAGTTTCTGCGGGGAATTTGTGGCGGGTGGTGGTGGGTCGTGGTCTTTCTGAAGCTAAAGTGGACGCAGCTGTGGTCTGTCCAGTGGAGTCCCATGATGTGATTGAAGGAGATGTGCTTGCTGGAGGAGAAGATTGGGTCGAGCGTGTGTCCGGCGTAGTGGGTGGGGGTGTTCACCAGTTGTTTGAGTCCGAGATTGGCGAGGTTATCCAGCAGGGTGGTGGTGTTGTTGTCGTTGTTGTTTTCCAGGTGGAAGTTGAGGTCCCCTAGGAGAATGTAGTCATCGGAGGGGCGGGTGTGTGGGCTGACAAAGTCAGCGAAGTCTTCGCTGAATTGTGTGCGGGGTCCTGGGGGTCTGTAAATGAGGGTGCCTCTGAGTGTGGTCTTGGGGTCGGTGTGTATGTGGAAGTGGAGGTGTTCGGTGGCTATGGGGGTGTCGTCGAAGTTGGTCGAGATGCGGATGGTGTTCTTGTGGACGATGGCGATACCTCCTCCTGTTTGGTTGATGCGGTCCCTTTGGATGATCTTGTATCCGTCCGGGATGGCTATGGCGATGTCGGGTGCTGATGAGGCGTTCATCCAGGTTTCCGCGAGAAAGGCGACGTCTGGCGATGTGGTATCGAGTAGGTTCCATAGTTCAATGGCGTGTCTGTGGACCGAGCGGGTGTTGAGCAGGATGCACTTCAGGTGGTTGTTGTTGGAGCTCTGTTTGGCATTTGTGGTTGTAGTGTGGGTCCTGATGCAGCAGAACTTGCAGGATTGGCAAGTGAAGGGTCCATGGGTGCTTCCTGGGGCGGCTCGGTGGCAGTCGTGGAGGAGGCCGGTGTTGAGTACAGTAAGGGTTGCGGCGTCGTAAGTTCGGCAGGCGGGATGGCCTTTGCGGGGTCCAGGGGGTCTGGCGCTGGGTGCGGTCAATGCGCGGACGGGCGTAGACTGGCTTACCTTTGGCGCGCCCGCTGCGCGTGAACGCTGCGCGTATGCGACTCTGCCATAAGTGGAGAGTGGAGGGGGGCAGAGTGAGGGAGGAGCAGCTGGGAGGCGGGAGCATGGTGGCGAGGTCCGGGAATGCTCAAGGGAACGGGGGTGGGGCCGCGGGGGAGCAGCGGCAGGGAGCGGGGAGGGTTAAGAGCACAAAAACCATGGAAAAAGCCTTCAACAGGGTGGATTGGAACTTTAAGAAACTTAGTCTACAAAAAAACAGGTTCATGCCTGCAGGACTGATGCTAGCCAGGTATCAATCTCCACCATCTAAAATATCTCTCAATGGAGGATTGCCTCTCTCCCTGACACCAAGCAGAGAAACACAACATGGCTGGCACCTGTCGCTCCAACTCTTTGGTCTCACTATTGAACCTTTACAGAGGAAGATCAGAGGTAGTGCAGCTATACAGAGTCTTCAATTTGGCAAGAATATACATTAAGTAAAACTGTTTGCAAGCAATATTCTACTGACACTTTTGAATCCAGAGACCTCTCTCTCTCACTTTTAGGAGCTTCGAGAATATGAGGCTGTTTCAGGATTTAAAGTGAACCTGTCGAAAACTGAACTATTAAAATTTACAGTTCCCCAAGCAGATGCTAAGAGTCTTAAAAACTCTACACTATTCCGCTGAACCACAAAGTCAATGAACTATCTGGGGATTATCATTATCTCTGACTCTGGGGACCTATATAAATCTAACTTCCTTCTACATTTATAAGATTGAAAGACACCCATTTCATGTGTGAGAAGAGTAAATTCCATTGAAAGGACATTTTTACTGAAAAGTTAGACCTCTTTTAAGTCTTGACAATCATGTTTCATGGCAGCTTTTTTTGTTATTTACAAGAGCATTGCTGAAATACATGTGGCAAGTCGACCATCTAAGGGACCTGTACACATTGCAGTGTCCGCCTAAAGAAAGAGGAGGCGTAATCTTCAAGGTTATGCAATAGGCTGCCAACTTAGAGCATGAAGCTCCAGAGCCCCAGACAACATATGGATACTCATGGCTATAGTAGTAGTAGGCCCCTCATTGTGGGATCTTTGATTGAATCCAACATGGGATCACTAGGCAAACACATACCTTAGCACACCGACATCTATGACATTGCATGTCTGAGACATTCTAAATAAACTCCTACATCTGACTGCTTACCCATCTCCACACACGCCTATACATTTCAAAACAATATTTATACCTTTGGTCCAGCGCAGAGTTCCTGTCCTTTGTGGCATAATGTAGTCTGCCTCATGATTACTGATCTTTTCAACAATGGGATGATAAAATCTTTTGAAGAGTATAACAAATAATTTCATGTACATGAGAAAGAGAGATTTCACTATACACAATGGTGGCATTGAGTGTTGCAGTCAGAGTGGAAGGAAGCTTCCAGTAGTGTACTAACTCTCATTGAAAAATGTACCAAACTCCCGACAGGATCAAAGGGAATAATCTCACACTAATTCACCTTCCTCCTGGAAGGGACTCCACTGACCATGACCCAGAGAGACACATGGAAGGACCTTGCTAGAGGAAGGGCAATAGTTGGAAGTACAGGGAGATCTATATCGAAATGTTTATAGTATAATAGACAGAGAGGCACATTCTAAGATGTTACTCGACTTGTATCACTACCCAACAAAATTGTATACGTCTTACTCCCTTTTCAGTCCCACATGCTGGAGTGGATTTGACACAAGGGAGATTGCAAGCACATTTGGTGGGATATACAGCCATTCTGAAGGGATGCAATGGTATGGCTTAAGATAATTCTTGGCTACCCCATACCGCTATAGCTCCAAACTGTACTCCTGGGGTTAAGTTGTAATACCAGACTAAAGCAGATAGAATATTTCTCTGGAACTGTTTGAGATTTGCCAAAACTACAGTAGTGGACCACTAGAGTAGGGCAGACCATCTTCCTATTAATCATTGACATACAACTATGCAGAACCTCATAGCTATGGAGAAATTATAGCAGATAAGAAGCTTGCTTTTGAAATTGTGTGGGGCCCATTCATTTCCTACTTATCAAGGAGGATCCCTTTGAGTCATGTTCACCGAGATTAAAAGCCCTGAATCTATTTGCTCACTAGGACTGGGTCGATGCTTACGTTGTTGAGGTGACTGCTTTGAATCATAGACAAATCAGAGAAACTTTCAATATGAGATATTTTAGTTAATCACATCTTCTCATGGAAATGGTGTATTAGTGATGTACTATGATTGTAGATGCTGTAAAGGTGCAATGGGTGTTGGAGCGGGTTTTCCACTGCAACACCCATTGCTTTTTGACGCTGCCCCAGATTTACAAGCCAGGGGCAGTGCCAAACATAAAGGCCCGGTATTACCTGGTAATAGAATGGTGATACGAGGAGAAATTATTAATTCTCCTCGTTTTTTGTCCTTTCTATGTGTGCTGCATTCTGCAACACACATAGAAAGGGTAAATCTCCATTACTGATTGTTTATGTGCCAGAAGGTGTCCCTTCCTGCACATAAACAATCGCGCCTGCCATGCATGCACGCTTGCTGCATAGCGGCAGGGTGCCTGCGCTGAGACTAGGCAGCTTTTTTAGTGCCAGCACGAGCGAAAATGCAGGGGTGTGCCGTATTCTTGGAAATACTGTGCATTCCTGTGTTTTCAAAATGTCGGAGTATGGCGTTGCCAAATTTGGTGTAGCACTGCGCTCTGACATTCCTTTTATAAATATGTCCCCAGGTATTCCCTGGGCTCAGTTTTGGCACTGCCCCAGACTTGTAAATCTGGGTCAAGGCAATAAAAGAAATGGATGTTGTGGTGGAATGCCCACTGCAACACCCATTGCACACGCTTTTGCCAAAGAGGACTGTGGCGGAAAAAGACATATTTGCAAGGTGGAGTTAAGCCACGTTAAGTGGCTTAGCGCTACCTTGTAAATATGTAAAGTGGCTCTATGCCAAAGAAGAATCAGTTTCTTCCTTTTTTATAAGGACACACTGTGCACATCCAAATGTACAGTATAGAATGAGGGCCTTCATATTTTAGCCACCACATCCGGGAATGCATCCCTTGGACCCAGGAAGGGTGGGAAGGTTTGGTGATCCAATGTGATGGTTTGGCATGTGTGGTTGGTGTATTTTGGTTCTGAACTCCAACTAGGCTATGGGCAGCAGACACGTACCCACACTTAGCAGCTGGAACTGAGGATTGAAATTCCTGGGGTGTTGCAGGAACAGCAAGTTTTAGGGGCCATCTTGGATCAGGAGTACAAGGCATCCCCAATTGCATTTGGCTTGCTGGGCAGCCGCTCAACATGAGCAAGACACCTCAGAATCTTGTGCACTTACCTTGTAAAAGTTTCTCCAGTGCTGTGTGAGAGTAGACAAATCAGGATTGAGAACCTGCAAAGTAAAACCAAAGGGATAAGGTTAGTGAACCAGAGCCTGACACATTGAACATCTTCGATGCAATAGAGCAAAACTTGACAGAGCACAAACATAAAATCTATTATTTAACATGATTTGCAGGAACTGAAGCCAGAGTATTGCGCGTCAAACAGTTTTTTATAGTGGATTGTAACAGTCTGACCAGAGCAAATCAAGACTATTGTGCTACAGGGTATTATAGTAGGTTGTGAAAGTCTGAACCCAAGTTTTACTCGAAAGAAAAAAAAATGTGATGTAGCATACCATTGTGGTGGATAACAAATACTGAACCCTAGTACTGACCACAAGAAGCGCTCAAAAAGAATGTGACAACACAAGTTACAAGACAAACTTCTATGTTAGTAAGGTTATAGTGCAGCATGTGGCAAATGACTGTGTTTGAAGTATTGCTGAGTAACCTACACTTTTCTCGAGTGCAAATGGTATTCGGTCTACTTGAAGGCCAGTAGCCCAAGAGAAAGATCAAATAGAACTGAGGTACAATTAGAACTTATTGTTCATTGCACAATTTTTGCTCTGTTATTGTGGCATTGTTTTTCTGTTTGAGTTGAATGTTTAGTAAAAGGTGCCCCCTTTCTTGTAACGCCTCAGCTCCACACTCTCAGCTCATAACTATATCAGAACAGCATACTTGGGTTCAAACGGCAGAGCAGTGTAAAGATGTTGCAAGACAAGCAGGTTGAAGGAGAAATGTATTCTTTCTTTCTCTCCTCCGAATTTCCTTATCGCCTAGGAATTGTTTTTCACAGCATTAACATGGGCTGCCTATTTTGCAGGTAAGGAGGGTGATTCATCGCTTCATCCCAGACAATCGAGCAGGTTAGTGTACTTTACACTACATTAACAAGCAAGGGGATACACCTGCACCAAAGTTAGGGGTCCTTGCTCAGTAGATCTGCCTTTAGGCTGTGATGCATCTCCAGTCTCTGAAAGCAGTCTATCTTCTGGGGAGGGATAATAGGTATGAGCCTCAATAGATCTGTGCCCGAGCCCATCAATGACTTCAGGGGCCATATTACGCATTTTCATTGTTAGCGCCTGGCACACCATTTAAAAGCTGCACCGGCTGCAAATAATGAAAATACGCTCTATTACAACAAACTGCCGCCAACTTGCAAGGCCCAGGGGGAAGCGCATTCATATGAAAATACGGTGCGGCTGCTTGAAGCTGCTCAGTGTTCTCACAGTGCTGGAGGCAACCCACCTGCTCTTTTGAAGGGGATTAGAGATTCCCTTGCAGGTGGGTGCAATCAGGGAATGCACCCGCCTACAAGGGGATGTCTGGGGGGTCCATTGGGATCCCGTTCCCTCCGCCAGAGGGCTGCAGTCAGGGGGGCGCTCACACAGTGGCCCCGGAGAGCTTCTTTGCCTCTGCGCCCTTGTCTGTAACATGCAAAAAGTACTATTGATGGACAGAATGTAGAACAATGTCATACATTCACCCCAGTGCAGAGATCTGGGACTAAAGCCATCGTTTTTTGCTCCCCATGCCATTCCAGTTTGAACATGGCCATATGCAAATCAGTCTGCACACTGCGCCCAATAGGAACAGTCCACTCCGAACTGCCAAGCCAGGGCCTCCTGGACTAGAAACAAGCATCCTAGGACCGGTTTTAGGTTTTCACCCCTCATCAGCCAGGATAGCATGACTCCAGCGGCACGGAGAGCACAGGACCGATGTCTGGGCATACCCCTTCCAACTCGGGGTGACAATTGTAAAAAGAACAGTTGAAGGACAGAATGCAGAACAATGTCATACATTCAACCCAGTACAGAGATCTTGGCCTAAATCCATATTTTTTTACTCCCCACGCCATTCCAGTTTGAACATGGCCAGATGCAAATCAGTCTTTACCCTTCCGCCCAATGAGAACATTCCACTCCGAACTGCCAAGCCAGGTCCTCCCAGGACTGCAAACAAGCATCCTAGTACTGGTTTTGGGGTTTTACCTCTCATCAGCCAGGATATCTTGACTCCAGTAGCATTGAGAGCACGGGACCCACGTCTGGGCATACCAGTCCCACTCGGGGTGACAATTGCAAAAAGAACAATTGATGGACAGAATGTAGAACAATATCATACATTTACCCCAGTACAGAAATCTAGGCTTAAATTGCCATTCTAGATTGAACCCGGCCATATGCAAATCAGTGTTGACCCTGCTCCCAAAGGGAACAGACCAGCCCGAACTGCCACGTCAGGTCCTCCCTGAACTGGAAACACGCATCCTAGGACTGGTTTCGGGGTTTCACCCCTCATCAGCCAGGATAGCTTGACTCCAGTGGCATGGAGAGCACAATACCCACCATAGTGCAAGGGTGTCTGCGTTGAAGGGAGATATTGTTTTGTGTAGGAAGGGGCACCTTCAAGCACAAAAAGCATCAATTGAGGTGATTTACTCTTCCAATGTGTGCTGTAGAAAGCAGCACACATTGAAACAGAAAAAACGAGGAGAAATGAAAACATTTGCCCTCGTTGCGCCTCCCTACGCCGCCCCTGGAGGTGGTGAAGCATCCTGATGCATTTCAAGATTTGCGATTGCTCATAAATCTGGAAATACATCAGTGGACATGGGTGTTGCGTGGGATGAGCCACAGCACCACCCATGTCACCCCCCTAACACACAACCTATTGCTTGAAATGGGGAGGGATTTACGAGCACAGGTAAAGCCACACAGGGTGGCTGTAGGTGTGCTTGTAAATTTCATGCAGCAGTGTGCTTCATTGTTGCATCACGCAATGTGACAGACCGACAGCACAAAGGTTGTCAAGCCCGCTCTGGTGTCACAGCCTTTTGCCTCTCTACCAGGTATTAAGTTGAAGAAGTTTCCCTAGTTTCATCGTTCTATTCTTTATAGAAAATGAGGAAAAACCTAATCTGACACTTTATCACGCTAGCATGGAGGTTGGCGTTCTAGTCTTTATCTTTGAGCCGCCATTTCGTACGCGCGCTTCCTGAGCGCTGCGCACTTCAACTGCCTTCTGATAGGGAGCGGTAGCATTCCTGAGAGTCTCGGCTGAGGCGTCTCAAATTTCGGCTTCCGCATCCTTTTTGGTCTTCGTTTTCCGAGCTAATTGAATTCGGAAATCTTCCCGCCAAGCGGAGTTGCTGTCGGAGGTATTTACAGAGCAGTTTGAGATTCTCCTCCTGTATTCCCAGTTCCCTCCGGAGTTCGAGGTAAGACGTTTCGAGGCTAATTGTATCAGGACACTTCCAGATATTCTGCAGCAATATTTCCTGTTGTTGGAAAGAACATTAACCAGTTCAGTAAGCCTCAGGTGCGCCTTTGAACAGTGAATAATGGTTGCGTACTAAGTTTTCCAGACACTTGGTAGTATCATTGTTTGGAGTTCTTCAGTGTTTTATTCTGGGATTGCAATTGACTTTTGAACTTAACAGAATTGCTCATATATTTATGAACTCAGTGTATTCGAGTCATTTCCGAGCTTTTTGTATAAAAGGCAAGCAGCGCAATATCCAGTAGATTCCTTGCAGTTTCTTGAGAGAAAAAGTTCTGAATGCAGCTTCAATTGAAGGTCCAGAGAAATATATCTACAGAAAGGAACTTGCAGATCACATTGTTTGTGTTTAGGGTTATAATATATGCGCATATAGTTTATATCCTTATACATAGTTGTGATTTGTTTAGTAGAACTTCTTCAGACCCTCCATCTTCTGGATTACTCTTCATACCATCTACTAGCTTGCATCAACTCAATTACTAATTCAGAGAGAGGCGCATTCTGCACCCATTGAAGGTATTCATAGCATGGGATAAGACTGTAGTGAAGATTGACCAAGACTTAAGGGAATGTATTATTGTTGTGTTACTCTTACAGGTATCCAAAGCGACAACGAAGTTTTGGAAGACACCGGGGTGTGGCAGTCTCTCTGTTTGTTATCCACTTCCCCTTTCCCCCTCATCACTGAGCTCAGAGTCCTCTGGGACCAGGGGTGTTGGGGAGTTGGGAAATTCTCATCTGAAGACCCTCTCCAGATCGTCCCCACAGAATACAGGAGTCCAGGTACAGTCCTCTTGACAGATTGAAGTGCCTAAAACAAGTGCCTTCTGTCTAGGTGAGATGGCTGAGGGTTGGGATGTTAAGGCTTTGACCTCCATCCTGGAAAGTATGCAAAAACAGCTTAGTGAGACTCAGGAGGAGGTAAAGCAGTCCAATGTGGAGACTAGTTATTTACGTCAGAGACTAGATGAAATAGCCATTAGTCCCAATCCATGTTTTGAAAGATCCAAGTTTCAGGGTTTTGCACCATCCTCGTCCTCATCTGAGTTAACTACACAAGTGGTGCATGCTATGTCACCCACTATTCCTTTGGCCCCACCCAAAAGATTCCAGGGAGATCCACATAAGGCCCAAATTTTCCAGACACAATGCTCTTTGCACCTTTTGTGCAAACCAATTTTGTTAAGTCCAAAGTGGCTTTTGTTCTGTCGTACCTGAGTGGGGATACTGCGGCATGGTCTCTGCCTTTAGTAGCAGCTGATGATCTTGTGCT
Organism: Lissotriton vulgaris; assembly: GCF_964263255.1. Lineage (NCBI taxonomy): Eukaryota > Metazoa > Chordata > Amphibia > Caudata > Salamandridae > Lissotriton > Lissotriton vulgaris. The sequence goes on along the minus strand of NW_028255812.1, from coordinate 92,168 downwards.
TTACAAATTTGAAGACTTTAAAGCTGAATTTTTACGAATATTCGACAGAAAAACCATTTCGCAGACGACGGACAATGAGCTGTTGGATTTAAAGCAGGGAAACAAGGAGCTGGTGGCGTACTTAGCCCAATTTAATAAACTCATTGTTGAAACCAATTGGCCAGTGGCCAAGAGAGCAGCCATTTTCTATAGAGGGCTTAGGGACGAGCTCAAGGATGGGTTGACCCAAATTCCAAAGATACCTACTGACTTGTCTGAATTAATTGACTTAGTGTTGCACATAGACCAACGACAATCAGAAAGGCGGAGCGAATGTCGCAAGGACTCTCTGATGATTCCGCCCAAATATGATCGTGCTCGATCGGAAGCGAGTAAGAGCAATGATGGGAGTCTTGGCGAACCCATGCAAATAGGAACTGTTCGAGGTCCTCTCAGCAAGGAAGAGCGAGAAAAGAGGCGAGCTGGCAAGCTTTGTATGTATTGTGGTCAATCGGGCCATTTTGTTCGAGAATGTCCGATGAAGCCAAAGCCCTCTGCTTGGGTAAAAGATCGGCTCCACCAGTAGACGGAGTTGCTCTGGTGGGAGCGGCACAAGAATCAGCTCCAAAATTACAGTCTCTAGCAAATACTTTACAGTCTTCAGCTCCCCATCTAATTTTGTCCAGAAAAAAACCAGTTTGGTGAGGCGGTTCATGAAAACATTTCTATCATGATTGATTCCGGAGCTACGGGCAACTTCTGCGACATCCAGTTTGCTAAGTCTTTGGGTATTCGTTTTGAAAGGAAGTTGAGACCTGAGCCAGTTCGAGCAGTGGATGGTACAAACCTGTCTTCTGGGCCTATCGTAGCTGATACTGAAGTCATCACAGTGTTTGGACCAGGAGATCATCAGAGTTTTGTCCGATTCAATTTAATTGATGCTCCTCAGTTTCAGTTAATATTAGGATTGCCCTGGCTTACGGAGCACAATCCAAAGATTGACTGGGCCAAGCGCACTTTGGACATGACGTCCGAGTTTTGCCGAGAACATTGTTTTCACCCCCTTTCTGAAATTCCTCATCAGACCATGTCTTCCATCCAAGTCCCCAATGTCTTCACCTCTCTTTTTCATCCCTAAGAAGGATGGTACTTTAAGAACCTGTTTAGATTACAGAGCACTCAATTTAGTCACTAGGAAGAATCGCTACCCTTTGCCACTCATCTCTGAACTCTTGGATCAGGTTAAGGAGGCTCATATTTACACAAAATTAGACCTCAGAGGAGCGTATCATTTGGTTCGCATGGCCGAAGGGGAAGAATGGAAGACAGCGTTTCGCACCAGGCTGGGATTATTTGTATATCAGGTGATGCCCTTTGGTCTCTGCAACGCCCTGGCTGCGTTCCAACACTTTGTTAATGATATTCTTCGCGAGTTCTTGGATCGCTTTGCAGTTGTCTACATAGACGATATTTTGATTTTCTCCAACAGTCGGGAAGAACATGTGATTCATGTGCGAACCATTTTGGAACGACTTCTTGAACATCAACTATATGTGAAGCTGGAAAAGTGTGTGTTTCATTCCTCCAAAGTAGAGTTTTTAGGTTTCATTCTATCTCCAGAGGGTGTTTCAAAGGATGACACCAAACTTCAAGCGATAAAGAATTGGCCAGCTCCTCGATCAGTAAAAGAGATTCAAAGTTTTTTAGGATTTGCCAATTTCTACAGACGGTTCATTCACAATTTTTCAAGCAAAGTGAGTCCCATAACTAGATTGCTGCGAAAAAATAAAAAGTTTGTCTGGGAACCTGTTACTGAGGAGGCCTTTCAATTGTTGAAAGGGGCGTTCACCACGGCACCTGTACTTCAACATCCAGACTTGAATGAACCTTTTTATGTGGAGGCAGATGCTTCGAATTTAGCAATTGGAGGAATCCTGTCCCAGAGACAAAAGAGCACTGGTCAGTTGCATCCGGTTGCCTACCATTCTCGTAAATTAACTCCAGCAGAGATAAATTACTCAATTGCCGACAAGGAACTATTGGCAGTGAAGGACACCTTCCAGGTCTGGCGACATTATTTATTATGAGCCAGGCATACCATTACGGTCTTCACAGACCATAGAAATCTGCAATTTCTGAAGTCTGATCGAACTTTATCCCTTCGTCAATTAAGGTGGTCCCTCTTCTTTGCCGATTATGACTTTGTTCTAACCTATAAGCCAGGAGCAGCCAATGCTAAAGCGGATGCTTTATCCCGGTTGGAGTTAGGAAGTGAAGCTGAGCACCAGGTGGAGCGTTTTGTCATTCCAGAAGAAAAGATTGTGGCTACCTCTGTGGAAGATGACTTGGGCAACAGAATCTGTGTTGAGTTTGCTCAGGAGAAGTTTGAAAATTGGAAAAACGAAGGTCCAGATCGAGTGATAACGGAAGGAAAACCCTATCAATCCGGAAAGATATTTGTTCCAAGCGAAGAACTCAGAGCAGAAATTATACAGCAGTTTCATGATCATTTGTTGGCAGGACAAATGGAGTTGATAAGGAGTTGATAAGGAGAGATTTCATCTGGTCGGGCATGGAAGCTCAGGTGAGGCAGTACGTAGCCACTTGTGAGCAATGTGTCAAAGGAAAAAGCATTGGACAGCTCCCACAGGGTTTACTTCAGCCGCTGCCGGTGGCCCCATCTCCTTGGCACACCATCTCAATGGATTTTATTGTAGACCTACCTTCCAGTCAGGGTAGTACAGTTATATGGGTGGTGGTAGATCAGTTCACAAAGATGAGCCACTTCATTCCTTTACAGGGCCTTCCTACTGCACCTCAAGTGGCTACTTTGTTTGTTCAGCATGTGGTTAGGCTTCATGGAATTCCCAAGATTGTGATCTCGGATCGCAGACACAATTTGTGTCTCGCTTTTGGAGATCCTTCTTGAAGGGTTTGGGAGTGGATTCTCGTCTGTCCACCAGTTTCCATCCAGAGACGGATGGACAGACTGAGCGTGTGAATCAGGACCTAGAGCAATATCTCGGTTTGTATCTAATGGACTGGGAAGGCGAGTGGCCATCCTTACTTAGTACTGCGGAGTTTGCTTACAATAATTCTGTTCACTCTGCCACAGGCTTCTCCTCCTTCTTTTTAAATTCTGGAAGGCATCCGAATATGATGGTGGGGAAGACTGAGGTTGAGGTTCCAGCTGCCCATGAAGTTCTGTTAAATTTACAACAATCCTATCAGTTGGCTTTTTCTAACCTTTCTAAGGCAAAGGAAAGTTACAAGAGGTTAGCGGATCGTAAGAGAAGGGAAAGTCCTCAGTTTGAATCTGAAGATTTGGTTTGGATTTCCACCAAACACATGAGATTGCGTGGTAATAGAAAGTTCCAACCAAGGTTTGTGGGTCCTTTCCCAGTTGAAAAAATGGTAAACCCCGTCAGTGTGAGAGTCACTCTTCCAAGATCCATGAAGATCCATCCTACCTTTCATGTTTCCCTGGTGAGAAAAAGCCCGCCTCATCTAAGGCAGGAAGCCCCCCCCCGCTCCTGTTCTAGTTCAGTCCTCCGAAGAGTTTGAGGTCAAGAGAATCTTAAACTCCAATTTGAAGAGAGGTAGATTGTTCTATTTGGTGGACTGGAATGGTTATGGGCCTGAGGAGAGATCTTGGGAGCCTAGTTGTAATGTTCATGCACCCAGGCTAGTATCGGCATTTCACAAATCCTTCCCGCAGAAACCTGGAGAGGGGGCTTTGGTGGGGGGTACTGTCAAGCCCGCTCTGGTGTCACAGCCTTTTGCCTCTCTACCAGGTATTATGTTGAAAAAGTTTCCCTGGTTTCATCGTTCTATTCTTTATAGAAAATGAGGAAAAACCTAATCTGACACTTTATCACGCTAGCATGGAGGTTGGCGTTCTAGTCTTTATCTTTGAGCCGTCATTTCGTGCGCGCGCTTCCTGAGCGCTGCGCACTTCAACTGCCTTCTGAGAGGGAGTGGTCGCATTCCTGAGAGTCTCGGCTGAGGCGTCTCAAATTTCGGCTTCCGCATCCTTTTTGGTCTTCGTTTTCCGAGCTAATTGAATTCGGAAATCTTCCCGCCAAGCGGAGTTGCTGTCGGAGATTTTTTCAGAGCAGTTTAAGATTCTCCTCCTGTAATCCCAGTTCCCTCCGGAGTTCGAGGTAAGACGTTTCGAGGCTAATTGTATCAGGACACTTCCAGATATTCTGCAGCAGTATTTCCTGTTGTTGGAAAGAACATTAACCAGTTCAGTAAGCCTCAGGTGCGCCTTTGAACAGTGAATAATGGTTGCGTACTAAGTTTTCCAGACACTTGGTAGTATCATTGTTTGGAGTTCTTCAGTGTTTTATTCTGGGATTGCAATTGACTTTTGAACTTGACTGAATTGCTCATATATTTATGAACTCAGTGTATTCAAGTCATTTCCGAGCTTTTTGTATAAAAGGCAAACAGCGCAATATCTAGTAGATTCCTTGCAGTTTCTTGAGAGAAAAAGTTCTGAATGCAGCTTCAATTGAAGGTCCAGAGAAATATATCTACAGAAAGGAACTTGCAGATCACATTGTTTGTGTTTAGGGTTATAATATATGCGCATATAGTTTATATCCTTATACATAGTTGTGGTTTGTTTCTTAGAACTTCTTCAGACCCTCCATCTTCTGGATTACTCTTCATACCATCTACTAGCTTGCATCAACTCAATTACTAATTCAGAGAGAGGCGCATTCTGCACCCATTGAAGGTATTCATAGCATGGGATAAGACTGTAGTGAAGATTGACCAAGACTTAAGGGAATGTATTAATGTTGTGTTACTTTTACAGGTATCCAAAGCGACAACGAAGTTTTGAAAGACACCAGGGTGTGGCAGTCTCTCTGTTTGTTATCCACTTCCCCTTTCCCCCTCATCCCTGAGCTCAGAGTCCTCTGGGACCAGGGGTGTTGGGGAGTTGGGAAATTATCATCTGAAGACCCTCTCCAGATCGTCCCCACAGAATACAGGAGTCCAGGTACAGTCCTCTTGACAAAGGTCTCTTAAATGAGCTCCTAAATGTTTATGCTAGGCACTGGTGATTTTTCCAATATTGGTGTTCATGTAATGGGCTGCAGGCGTCTTCCAGTACTCCTTCTAGAGTCTTGGATTTTTGTATGAGAGGTTTTCCGTTAAGCCAGTTTCAGCTTTGAAAAGTGAATAGGTTGTCTGACCTTTCAGAGCTCAGTAATTCTATTTATCTCCGAATTGCCCTTGTGATATTTTTTCCTTAGAAGACCAGTAATACACATTTCAGTTCCTTTTCTGTTACCTGCAACTTGTACTTTGAATATTTCAATATCTCCCTTTTAGTCTCTGGATTTAATACAATTTGAAAAATCTTGATTACGGTTCTTTCCGCAAAGGTATTACTTTTGATTTCTTTAGGAAGGCATTTAGGGGGAATGCATTCCCTTTTTTGTAAGACACATTTTTACTGTTTTAAGTGTAGCTGTGTCCAGAACCTTTTTTCCTCGCTTTCCATTTTTTGATAAACAATGTGCATATACTCTGGATGGGGGCTCCTTTACTTACTTGTATTCTATAACTTCTTTCTACATGGGCAATCTTTGTTACTCAGAGATCTAGTGTACATTGTCATAGTCTGAGCTCCTGCCATTCCATCCAAGATATTTCAAGCTTCCAGAGGCCCTAGGTTTTACATCTATGTGTTTAGGAAGGGACATATGATTCCTCCTTTGCTTCAGTCACGCGGGACGAAGCTGATTGAAGGCAGAAGCAAGTTTTTTTTGGTATTTCTTTTTTTAGTTGTGATAGGTAATCCTTTCCTGTGGGACGAGATAAAACCACGTTTTATTGGGACTGTGACCGGGAACACCAGGAATCAGAGTAATGAAGATTACCAGAAGGCAATGGAGCTTTTAAATCTCATTCTAATACAAAAACACTGCTTGTAAATTATCACCCCTCTTATCTGGTCCAAAAAGGTGCTTATACTTTGAACCTGAAATGCTTACACATAAATTGAGTCCAGGCAAGAGCAAAACAAGAAAGGTAGAAAAACCTAATGATGCGCTGACCTATATTTCACTAATTCAGCTCTATACACCCCCATTGCAGTGGCGTAACAAAGGCACCCACAGCCCTGTAATGGTGAGGGTCCATAGTCCCCCATGCATAAATAATGCGGACACAAACACTGTTAGCTGGTTGGTAGAAGTGGCCCAGGGCACATGCGCCCAGCCCCTTTTAATTTCATGGCCACATGTCCTGTGACGCCTGCCCTTGATGGTTGTGGGGTGGGTTGTAAGCCAGCCCTCTGGGAGTTGCTGGAACACTAGACCAGTGACCAGCAGATCACTACATCCCTCCAAAACGTTATTCAAACCGGAACAACAAAGTCCAACCTGTGGGAGAGAATAGAACAATAAATAAGAACTTCCACTGAGTCTGTTCAGCTGCTTGCAGAAACAAGGCGATGGTACAATTGCAGCTAGTATCCCCGGTTCTGCTTGGTACAGTTCAGTGTTGCCCTGTGGGTCCTTTCCTCCTTAGACTCAAGGCATGGATGTCAGCACCAATGTCTATCAAATCAAATCAAATCAGTTGTTTGTTAAGAGCAACTACTCACCCCTAAGGGTCTCAAGGTGATCGGTGGGTGGGGGGGTTTGCAGGTTCCAGCCCATCAAGGAGGGGGTCTGTAGAAGAGCCAGGTTTTGAGGTTTCATGCGAAGAGGGGGAGGGTGTTATCTGTCTGAGGTGGAACGGAAGGTCATTCCAGGCTCTGGCCACATGGAAAGAGAAGGAGCAACCACCCTATCTGGACTTCCTGGTGTGGGGGACCAATGCATAGGTGAGCTGGGCTGATCGTAGGGTCCTTTGGCATTAGCGGAATTTGAGTCGGCTGTTCAGGTATGCTGTCCGATGTCGTGGAGGGCCTTCTGAGCATGGGTTAGCATATTGAAGGTGACTATAGCTTTTATGGGGAGCCAGTGGAGTGTCCGCAGGTGCAGGGAGATGTGGCAGTGTCTTGGCAGGTTGAGGACCAGTCTTGCGGCGGCGTTTTGGATGATCTGTAGCTTGAAGGTGAGGTTTTCTTTATTCTGGCATTCTGGCATAGAAGGCGTTGCTGTAGTCGAGCCTGCTGGTGACCAGGGCGTGAGTGACAGTCTTTCTGTGTTCGAGGGGGATCCATTTGAAGGTCTTAATTAGGAGGCGGAGGGTGTGGAAGCAGGACGACGAGACGGAGTTGATCTGGCGGGCTATTCGGAGCTCTGAGTCCAGGATGATTCCCAGGTTGCGTGCGTGGTCAATGGGGGTGGGCGGGCTTCTGAGGGCGGGGGGCCACCAGGTGTCGTTCCAGGCATCTGGTTTTCGGCCCATGATGAGGACTTCTGTACAGTTCTCTGTGATGGTGCAGGTGGAGAAATAGTGAATCTGTTAGAGGTCACAATTTGACCAATCAGTCATGGTTGTTGTTGCATCTTCACAAAAGCAGTAGTGCTTCTAGCTACAGAATGGCGGAGTAGTCACAGACATCCCTCTCTCAACAGGATGCCCCTCTCGCTGATGTTCCTATCTCATCGGATGTCCTGGAAGCCCTCTTTACTAGACTTCCTCTGGACTGGCTGTGCTTTGCCGTGTCACTCCACCTCCACCCTCTAGTTTTGTGGAGGAAGTGCTACGAGTCCCACCTTCAAGTCCTTTGCTCCACCTGGATGGTAGTTGTTTCTTGTTAGGAATACTCCTGCCACCTAGCACAAGATTTTCATCTTCTTGGGACCTGAGGAGGATCGGCTGTAGACTCATCTCCTGTGGTGGGACCCGCTCTCACCGGCATCCTTGAGGCCTTTGCTGCTCGGTCACCATGGTTTGGTGTGGAGTGTTCGGATTCTCTTCTTCAGGACGTCCACACAGTCTCACCATCCAGTCTACCGTGTGACCCCAAAGGTGGATGTCACAATAGTCCAGCTTGCTCACCTCAGCAGTAATCAGGTTTGCTTGGTGTTACAAAGACTCCTGGAAAGCTAGCTTCTCCTGGTGCCTCCGATGTTACTGCAGTACTGTACTCCATTCCAGATGTTCTAGCACTCAGTCGTCTTCTTTGTGGAGAAGTGTGGCTCACTGGTTAGAAGCGGCAGACCCTGAAGCAGAAGTCGGCCCGGGACCAGGGTTCAATTCCCGACGCGGCAGGGTCTTGGGTCAATGTCCGCGGACTCGATAATTCTCGCCTAGGTGCCTACGCTAACCATGGGTCCCACTCTGCAACTCTGGGCAATAGCTTGCTTAATCTCCACAACGGCCCGAGCAGCGCCGGGGATGCCCGGCTTCACCTTGGGGGTGCCCTCTCACAGGGAAAGCCAGGACGGGTTCCCCAGCGGTATACAGCGCCAGGACACCACGTAACGAGGTAACAGTGCGCTTTACAAGTATACATACATTACATACATTACATTACTTTATCTTCTGGTGTGCCAGTTTTCTGATCACACACTCCTCTCTTCTTGAAATATCATGCAATGCAAATTCCTCTTTCTGGTTCTTTCACTTCGCGGCGCTTTCTAGTTTCATCAGGACTTGCACTTTTCCTCTTACCAGGCCTCTCCACATGACGTGCACTTCACGTGGGTCTCCCTGGTGCTTTCCTACCCCTAGGACAATGCATTCTCTTCTTTCGGTGAACAGACCTGTCTTCTTTTCACTACTTCTCATAGGCTTTCATACTTTGACTTCGGGTCAATCTTGTCAGACCTCTTCTTGGTTATTTTCTCTGACCTATCTAAGGTCACTGCTTCTCTGACCTCTTCTCAGGTCACCGCTTCTCTGACCTCTGGCAGGTCGTCTTCTCCCTGACCTCTTGCAGGTCATTCTCGCTGAACTCTTGTAAGTCATCTTTGCTGACCTCTTGCAGGTTATCTTTGCTGACCTTTTGCAGGTTGTCTGCGCTGACCACTTGCAGGCCATCTCTTCTCATTCTTGGGCTCCAGCCCATACTGCCAGTGTCTAGGGTAAGATCTTCACCGCACTTCTCTCCTTGCGCTCTCCATCCTTCCTCTGATGGCACTCGGGCGCCGGGTGGCTTGCGCTCTATCTTCTTCCACTTGCGGAGGCGTCCTTTCACCACTGGGCATGCATGCAGTGCACATTCTTCAGTCCTTCAAAGATTTTCTGCCTGGGGCCTGTTGCACTGCACCACACCTGGCGTCCACATGCAGTGCTCACTGATGTCATCACCCCGGCAGTATCCACCCATGGCCAGTAAGCAGCACTACCCATCTCACAATCCCTGGCAGCCTGTCTTCTTGAGATTCCGTTACGGGCTTTCTTGCAGATCAATGCTGTGATCCTTTCTTCACCCCCAGCAAAACTTGGGGGGTCTGCACTCCAGTACAGGCAATTGTTCATCTTCCCCCATCAGTTTTACACCACAGCAGCTGTACCTAAGCTGCTGTGCATGCGCCTTGCCCCATCACTTTAACCCTTTCTTTGCGGCGGCTATTCCGCCGCAGCGCTAACTGGGAGGGGCGGGGCGGCCGCGTGGCGGCCGCATGCTGGTGACAGAACCGCTCCGTCACCAGCCGTGGTTGCGCTGTGCTCGTGATGGAGCGGTTCCGTCATGGCTCCGCCCGCCTAATAGAATGCGCCGCGCAGGCGCGAAATCAGCGCCGCACAGGCGCGGCGGCCGGGCTATGACGGAACCGCTCCGTCATCAGCACAGCCCAACCGTAGCTGATGACGGAGCGGTTCTGTCATCAGCAGGGTAGGGGTTTAAATGTTTAATTACATATATTTTTGTCAGGCATGGTGCCTCCCGTGTCCTGAAGGTGGTGCTGGCGGATCACTGACATAATATAGAATCACAAAATATAGACTTACCAAAATATAGTCACCAAAATATAGAATGCCAAAATATCGAATTCCTATCTACAAACAGGTAAGTACAAAAATATCGAATCCAAAATATAGTCTGTAAAAAATATAGTCAGTCAAAATATCGAATCTTTTTAAATGTCTTAAAAGTAATTTAAATTTAATGAAATAATAAATATAATTAACTAAAACATACTTAAAAATACTCAAATACCCTCAAAATTAGTATATAATTAATTTAAGTTATTAATAAAAAATGTACAATATTTTACCGTAGGATAGCAGGAGGGTAACATTTAATATTACCACTCCAGTGAGTGCAACAGTAGGGAAAGCGTTGCATAGCGTAGGGGTAAAAAATACTATTCCCACTCCAGTGAGTGCAACAGTAGGGAAAGCGTTGGATAGCGTAGGGGTAAAAAATACTATTCCCACTCCAGTGAGTGCAACAGTAGGGAAAGCGTTGGATAGCGTAAGGGTAAAAATTACTATTCCCACTCCAGAGAGTGCAACAGTAGAGAAAGCGTTATATAGCGGGAGGGTAAAAAATACTATTCCCACTCCAGTGAGTGCAACAGTAGGGAAAGCGTTGGATAGCGTAGGGGTAAAAAATACTATTCCCACTCCAGAGAGTGCAACAGTAGGGAAAGCGTTGGATAGCGTAGGGGTAAAAATTACTATTCCCACTCCAGAGAGTGCAGCAGTAGGGAAAGTTTTGGATAGCGTAGGGGTAAAAATTACTATTCCCACTCCAGAGAGTGCAACAGTAGGGAAAACGTTGGATAGCGGAGGGTAAAAATTACTATTCCAACTCCACAGCGTGCAACAGTAGGGAAAGCGTTGGATAGCGTAGGGGTAGGAATTACTATTCCCACTCCAGAGAGTGCAACAGTAGGGAAAGCGTTGGATATTGGAAGGGTAAAAATTACTATTTCCACTCCAGAGAGTACAACAGTAGGGAAAGCATTGGATAGCGTAGGGGTAAAAATTACTATTCCCACTCCAGAGAGTTCAACAGTAGGGAAAGTGTTGGATAGCGTAGGGGTAAAAAATACTATACCCACTCCAGAGAGTGCAACAGTAGGGAAAGCGTTGGATAGCGGGAGTGTGAAAATTACTATTCCCACTCCAGATAGTGCAACAGTAGGGAAAGCTTTGGATAGCGTAGGGGTAAACATTACTATTCCCACTCCAGAAAGTGCAACAGTAGGGAAAGCGCTGGATAGCGTAGGGGTAAAAAATACTATTCCCACTCCAGAGAGTGCAACAGTAGGGAAAGCGTTGGATAGCGAGAGGGTGAAAATTACTATTCCCACTCCAGTGAGTTTAACAGTAAGGAAAGTAATGATTTAATATATTATTAAAAATAAATTAAATATCAATACCAATAAAACATTAATTAAAATGAATAACCAATGTAATATTGTGTAATAATTAATTAGAAGTACAACTACATATTAGTTATTAAAAATTTATAACCTATTCATAATTATTTAACAACGAATTAATTTTCAATAACAAAAACTAATTAATAATAAAAATTAATACCAATTAAAAATTACCAGTAAATTAATTATCAATACACAAAAAGTATTTTTAATATGTAATTAATTACAATTACTTTACTTCCCACCCTATTCCCCTATAAACCCACATCCCACTACAGAAAATACATTAATACAATTATCATAATTATCAAATATTTAATTAATACAAAATAATTACCAATTAATAAAAATTAATTGCCAATTAATAGAAATAATTACCAATTAAAAATTAATTAACAATAAATTCAAAATCAATACCAATAAATGAAAAAAATTATTTACTTAATTACAATTACATTACTTCCCACCCTATTCCCCTATAAACCCACAACCCGCTACAGAAAATAAATTTAGAAAATTAACATAATTAACAATTAATCAATTAATACAAATTAATTGGCAATTAATAAAAATTAATTACCAATTAAAAAATAACAATTAATTTAAAATGAATACCAATAAATAAATAAAAATATTTAATTAATTACAATTAAATTACTTCCCACCCTATTCCCCTATAAACCCACAACCCGCTACAGAATTAAATAACGCAAAAATTAAATAACATAAAATTCCTTACTTAAAATACATTAAACATACATTACAAAAATAATATACACTTTTCACACATATACTAACATACAAAACACTTTTAAAAAATTGATATTATTAAAAAATCGATATATTTAATGCCTATATTGTATACTTCGATATTTTGACTTCTATATTTTGAAAATCGATATTACTTACCTTAAATTCGATATTTTTAACCACTATATTGTGTCCATTCGATATTTTGTCCATTCTATATTTTTACTTCGATATTATGTCCAATCTTTATTTTGGAATCAATATTATGACTGTTTACCGGTGCTGCCACCATCTCTTGGCCTGCAGGCCACAGCCTCCACCTGGCTGGGCTGCCACAGGTGTACATTCAACCCCTCACAGCTCTCTCTATACCGTCACAGGCCTCGTGGAGGCCTTACCCTACCCCTGCACAGCAGGAAGTGTTCAACTCGGCGGCAGCACATCCTCAGGACTCCTCACGCTGCCAGCAGTGCTCCCACTGTACTGGTAAGTGTCTACTCTTCGTTTTCCATTGCGAGTGGGACCGTTGCTATATCATGTTCCACAGCAGCCCTCCCACTCACTTCAGCTTTGCCATCCTCTAAGTACGGCCGCACACGCGGCACTCCTTCACACCTCGCAGGGGTCTCGCACCGTGCCGGTGCAGCCTCGCCTCCTGCCCTGCACCTCTTCGGTACTTTGCCTGCAAAGCTGCCGGGGTTGAACCTCACATGCTGTGCCAGGATCAGTCGGCCTCAACTAGGGTGACCAACTGGCATTGGTGCAAATTCAGGACGGTGAGTGTAAAAATTCTGGACAAAGGGTCAAAATTCAGGACACAAATTCAGGACAGGAGGTCAAAATTCAGGACAAAACTTTAGGACAATTGGATAGATTTTACAGACACATCATAGGTCTTGCAATAGTATATAAGTAAGCCCAGCCATATCCAAACATATTCAACCATTTGCAAACCTATCCATCATGTATCCTTCTATCTATCCTTTCACTCATCCATCCCTTCATCCATCCTTTATCCATCCATCCACCCTTTCACCCTAGCCATCTGTACACTCAGCCATCCACTCTTCTACCCATCCATTCACTCATCCATCCAGCCATTTACCCTTTCACCCATCCAGCCATCCTTTCACTTACTCATCCATCCAGCCATTCACTCTTTCAGTCATTCATCCTCCTTCCTTTCTCTCTCCATTTTCCCTTTCACTTAGCAATCCTTCCTTCCATCCATCCTTCCACCCATCCATCTACTCATCCACTCATGAATCCATCCATTGACCCTATCACTCATCCATTTATCCTTTCACTCCTTCACTCATCTATTCATCCTTTAGTCGATCTACCATCCCTTTCACTCACTCATCCATCCTTACATCCACCCTTTCACTCATCTGTCCATCCAAAACCCTTGCACCTATCAATTCATCAATCCATCCATAATTTCTCTCATCCATCCACCCACCCACTCACTCATCCACCTTTTTACTCATCCATCCTTTCACTCATCCATCCACCCTTTTACCCATCCAGCTGCCCTTCCACCCATACATCCAGCTATTTACCCTTTCTCCCTCCCATCCTTCCACCACTCACTCATCAATCCACCCATCCTCTTTTATTATCCATCTATTCAATATTTTATTCATCCATTCACCCTTTCACTAATTCATCCAGCCATCCACCCATCCCTTCACTTACTCACTCGCCCACCTTTTTATATTAATTTTGAGCTGAGCCTTTTTGAGCTGCAGGAACCATTCCTGGACTGGGACAGAAGCCACCCAGGGCAGAGACAGGATCCACCACAGGTGGGGGGCGAGGGACAAGAGCCATCACTGGGGGGAGGGTGGGCAGGAGGGGGACCAGGATCCACCAGGGTGGGCACAGGGGTGGGCATGCGGTATTCTAGTATCATCTTGGTCTCTTCCAGGGTGGGGTAGGGCTCCTCACCCCCTCCTAGACAAGACAACGAGAAGACAGGCTCTCTTTCCAAAATGTTAGTTTTGCCACCCCCCACTGTGATGTACAGTACTTAAAGGAGATACTCCAAGAGTGCTGCCATCAAACTTACCGAGGCTTTGACCCCGCTGGGACTGATCCCTTATTTACAGGAGCCTACGCACGAGAAGGGGCACACTCTTGACCAGGTATTCTCGTCTTCCCCTCTCGAGGAGATTGAGATTACACCTGTTCTATGGTCAGACCACTTCCTTGCCAAATTTACGATCAAAGGCATAGCTAAACCGGTGGCTACCCTGGCACAGCAACAGGGTCGTGTCCATAGGGCATATCATCGAGTAACCCCAGAGATGATGGCCCAGGCTGCAGTGGCTCACCCATGCCCCCTCTCGGGCGATCTGGACAGGGATCTGGAGACCCTGCAGGATTGGCTTCTTGACAGGCTAAATGATCTTGCCCCGGAATTGACACCTCGCCTGACACCGAAACGGGTCTCTGCGCCTTGGTTCACCGCTGCACTGTCGGCTACGCGGCAGCAGTGTAAGGTAGCCGAAAGAGCCTGGCGGGCACAATATGATACTGTAGCCAAGCTGACCTACAAGACGGTGGTTAAGGCCTATCACCGGGACATTCGCCTGGAAAAAAAAGCATATCTAGCTAGGAGAATAGAAGCTGCTTCTAACTCCTGCAAGGAGATTTTCTCCATTGTGAGAAAATTTACTTCCCCATGGTCTAACACCTCGGACGAAAAACCATCAGGTACCTGGGCTTCGGACCTTGCTGATTTCTTTACGAGCAAGATCCAACGCATACAGGATTCCTTCCCTTCGCCTGGGCCCATGGGCCAGACTGAACCTGAGACCACCGTATCTCCGCAGACTTGGCCAGGTGTGACGCTGAGTGTGTTTCCACCGATCTCTGCTCCTGATTCCTTAGCTCTAATGGGCAATTTAAAATCGGGTTCACCCCTCGACCCATGCCCTGCTAAATTTCTAGCGAAAGTTGCGGAGGTGATCAATCCACTGGTTAACCCGCTGTTGAATCTCTCGCTGAGTCAGGGAGTGGTCCCACAAGCCTGGAAGCAGGCGATGGTGATTCCTTTGCTCAAAAAACCAGGCCTAGATCCGAAGGCCCCGGTTAATTATAGGCCCATCTCTCTGCTGCCAGCTCTCACGAAGATTGTGGAAAAACACGTTCAGGGTGTGCTTTCCAATTTTCTTGAGACCAACGAGATCTTGCATGCCACCCAATCGGGTTTTCGTCCCCATCTAAGCACAGAGACTGCGCTCCTTGAGGTCGCAGAAACCATTAAAGGGGTTCTGGACTCTGGGGGCAAAGCCATGCTGGTGATGTTGGACTTGTCGGCGGCGTTCGACACCGTCCCCCATGATGGCCTTCTCGCAAGACTCTTTGAGATAGGTCTACGGGGGACGGTGTTCGACTGGTTTTCCTCCTTTCTTGCCGGCCGCCGGCAAACGGTCTGGGCTCCGCCTGATTCCGCCGTGATGCCGCCTCTGGGAGTCGGGGTCCCACAGGGCTCTATCTTGAGCCCGACCCTATTTAACATCATCATGACCCCGTTGGCGGCGTTGGTGGAGTCGTATGGCGCCCAGATCGTATCCTACGCTGACGACACCCAGCTCCTCTTCTCATGTAAGAGAGGAGGTGACTTTGAGGAGGAGAGTATCCGGGATTGCCTTGGGGCTGTTTTCCAATGGTTCCAACTGAACAGCCTCAAGTGCAATTCCGATAAGTCCGAGGTACTTTTCTTTGGGTGTGACACAGAGCCAGACTGGCAGGCCTGGTGGCCGATTAATATGTTCCCTCCGTCTTGTTCTTCCCAGGTTGCTAAGAATCTGGGGGTCAAGATGGATAATGGGCTAACATTGAAATCCCAGATCCTCGGGGTGTCGGGCACCTGCTTCGGCATCCTTAGGATGCTGCGGAGGTTTCTTCCCCTGCTGTCCGAGGAGCACAGGAAACTGACAGTGCAGGCTCTGATTGGGTCCAGGTTGGATTATTCCAACAGTCTCTACCTGGGCCTTCCAGAGTACTTGCTGCAGCGGCTTCAAGTGGTGCAGAACGCCGCTGCGAGAGCAATCTATGGTTTAAATAGACGGTCCAGTGCATCGGGCCTGTTGAAAACCTTGCATTGGCTTCCTATCCGGAAACGGATCGCCTTCAAGGCTCTGACTCTGGGCTATAAAGCTCTCCATGCGGGGGGAGCAAAGTACCTTCAAAAGAGACTGGTCTTTTATCAACCGACCAGGTCTTTGAGGTCAGAATCCCTGTACTTGGCAGTTGTTCCGCGCGTTAAGAGAGGGCGCCTTGGAGGCCGCTCTTTCGGATTGCTGGCACCACAGTTGTGGAACTCTCTGCCGCTTGCTCTGCGGGGAGCTACTAGCCTGCTGGCTTTTAGAAAAGGCCTTAAAACCTGGTTGTTTACTCAGTAGCCTGTTTTTTTGTATGTACTTGTTTGGCACTCTGTTCTTTCTTTTATCGGTGTTATGTTATTATGTTGCAGCCTTCCTTTTCCAATAAAGCGCCGGGACACTCTTTCTGAGTAGCCGTGCGCTATACAAAAGAATAAATAACATAACATAACATAACAATTGATTTAACCGATTGTCCTCCATACTTTGTTAATC
Organism: Lissotriton vulgaris; assembly: GCF_964263255.1. Lineage (NCBI taxonomy): Eukaryota > Metazoa > Chordata > Amphibia > Caudata > Salamandridae > Lissotriton > Lissotriton vulgaris. The sequence continues at coordinate 75,580 of NW_028255812.1, read as the reverse complement.
AGTGTGGGTGCGATTGTGCCATTTCTTTATTTTATTACATTAAGACTTCATGTTTGAAGAATCGAGGTTTGTTTACAATTTAGTGCCAGTAATTAAGCTGTGTGCTGTGAAGAGAACCACGTGCTGCCTCGGTGTAATCCAGACCTGTAATACAGACCGGTTGTAGGATGTTTGGGGCCCTGGGCAGAAAGGGAATGTCTCACACAAATTGCAGGGACATGACGCATTCAGGGCTGTTTGCATCTGAATAGATGCCCCCTGCTCTTGAAGCTGCACCCCCTCCCTCTCAGTCACCTTCAAGCACCTCTTAACAGCTCATCAAGGGCTGGAGGTGTGAGGGGTGGGGGCTGCAGCTTCAAGAGCAGAGTGCATCTATTCAGATGTAAACAGCCCTGAATACGTCAAGTCAAGAAGGGAGGTGGGTGGAAGCTGTGCCGGCTTTAGGGAGGTGTGACCGGTGCCCGGGTTAAAATTACGGACAAATGGCGTCCGTTAAAGAATCCTTAACGGACAACGGACAGATGGCCGAAATTACGGACTGTCCGTGAAATTTACAGACGGTTGGTCACCCTAGCCTCAACAGCTTCGCCCACTTTTTCCTCACTGGTGCTTGAAGCTAGCTCTTTTTCACGACGGCCACTTCACAGCAGCAGCCTCACGCCGGTTGGCCTTCCGGTGTTCACACCACCCACGGGCGAGACACCTTTGCTGAATGCTGCCGCTGGTCTCCATGCAGCAGAGACCTCCCACATGGCAGCAGCCCCTCTTTCATAGTATGGTAAGTCTATGTTTCTTGGGCCGTGCAGGCCCTCATGCCATTCACAGCGCTCTAGTGCCTGTCCGGTGGGGTGCTCTGGCATAACACCTCTTTACCATGCTCTGCTCCTCAGGTAGGTGGGCCCCAGTACACTTTACGCTCACGGGGTCCTCCACATCTACCCAGTCTTGCTTCCTACGCTTGCCGGACTCTCCTTCCTGGCACTGGTATGCTGTCTTCGGCAGTGAGTCACATTGAGCTGGGTTTCAGCTTTCACTCACGCTGCAGTTGCTGCCACTTTCCTTTGGTCTAACTTGTGTCCATGTTTTTGTCTCTCTCTCTGCGCTGTCTCTCCTACTGGTCGGGTGGGGGTCCGTTTCACTGAGGGCTTCTGTGGAGGTCTCCTTTCCCCCCACGCTAGTTCTCCGCACAGCCTATCCGCTTCTACGCACCTGCTCGGGTTCAATTCATGCCCTTCGGGCAATCAAGTGCTTCCTGTGCTTGCTAGCAGGGGCTGGCCTTGATATGGGGTGCTCTCTCCCCCTCAACCACCAACAAGGTGGTTACACACGCGGGTCCAACCTGCTCATCGCCAATGTAATGGTGCAGGGCCTTAGACCTCATACATAAATAACAAGGGCACAGACACTATTAGGTGGTTGGGAGAACTGGCCCAAAGCACGTGCGCCCAACCCCTTTTATTCTCATGGTCATATGTCCTGTGAGGCCTGTGGTGGATGGGTGTGGGGTGTAAGTCAGCCCTCCGGGAGTGGCTGGTACATAGGAACACTAGACCAGTGACCAGCAGGTCACTACAGGCCCCTGCAGTGCAGAAGAGGATGCGAGCTCCAGGGGACCCTCTCAGCACAGTAACCTGAGAACTCCTGAGTGGGTTTGGAAGGGGGCACGGTCCTTGTACTGTGCAGGGGGGCTCCAAATTTCGTTACGCTACTGCCCCATCGAGATATTCCTGTCTTACCCATACTTACAATAATCCACCCAGCCCTATTTCTGCAATTCAACGCACACAAAGCTACAGAAATGTGTCTGTCACCTTTACGCTCAATTCACAGCAGTGACTTGGAATGGAGGCCTACTGGCCGTGTTCCATAAGGCTGTGCCAAGCCGTGGACAGTTGCTTATTTTGCAAAGGCTAAGTTACAGTCTTTTTTTCTGCTATGTTATGGCAGACTTCATTAAATATTCATGTAAAATATTGTATAAAGGATAGCAAGTGACATGCTAAACAAACAAGCACTTGCATCACCATGTGAAAGTCCTGTAAACGACATCATTCCTTGAAAAATGGCAGAAGAACATTCGCACAGCATGGTAAATAAACTATCATGCAAAGAAACAAAACATATTTGACACAAAATAGGTCTGACCACATTTCGCCCAACCACTTGTTTCCAGCATTTGCAGACAAAGGAGGGATTGTTATCCTGTCTGCAGAAGACATGTCTGCGACCCAGCGCCGTGGTGTATGAAGTTGTTTAATTACTGAATATTCGGCCAGCTGCGCACACTGTCAGGCAAACTCCTTGGAAAGCGGGCCTTCTCAGTTACCGGTGGTGTTTACTCTGGCCCCGACAGGCATCCAAGTTGGCAGCTTGGCGCATTGCTGGGCACTCACTGACAGAGGCAACACAGGTGATTCACAATCGAGTCTCTTATGGGCTGAATGCTGGCAAGGAAATAGCACTCTTTACAAAGCACATTTTCATACACCTTTCAAAATGATTAATACTAGTGAACACACTGGAAAAATATGGGTGGCGCTTTGAAAGCTGATTATCTGCAATTCCTCTATAGGGTTATTATAAATGCCACAGTGTCCGCCCGTTGCTTACATTGCTGCAACATGTAATTGTCAATTTCTCCATCACCAAGAGGGCCCTTGAATACCCACTGGTGTAATATTGTAAAATGGCAACGATTGCTTTTGACACCGAGGATTTTTTTCAGTATTTAAGGAAAGGCCGGTTTGTCTACGGTTAGAACATATCGGTTGCAGAACCCCAAGCGACCCAGGAGATGCATAGAGCGGGAAAAGAGGAACGGATTGAACACAGTCAAACAAGCGATGAAAATCACTAGTAGCCATGGCTAAAGAAAGAGATGGTACCTGGTGAGAATGTCAAATTTGTGTCAAGACTCCTTTCTGACACGGTATGCCAACTGACCATCTGTAGTCTCAAAATAAGTACTTTTTAGGTCTGGCGTTAGCCAAGACCTTTTGATTTTACAAAAATTATATGTATAATATTCTCACTAAAATAAGCTGTTGTGATGTTATTCACATTTTACTTCCACCCCCTACAGCATGGGGCAACTGGTTAACTTCACTTTGAGTGGCTGCATTTTGCTCTTTCACAATGAGCACCTGTGCACCCAAGGTAGTCTCCTTCAGTGCCAGTGCCAGTGCCAGTATGTTTGTTTTTACTTCATAATTACTTTAGTGTTGATGTGAAAGCAGGAGTTTTCTACCATATGTGAACAAAGGCCACATTCCACACTTGGTCCAGGTAACATATGTCACTAGCTCATGTTAGCTGTTCTATGTGGTTTTTGTGTTGTTCTCCAACAGTGTTCTCAATGTCGGTGGGCTGCAGGAATCGCCCCGAGTGGAACTCATTTTGAGGCAGGTCCTCATAATGACTGTCAACTTAATTTGGATGTGGCTGGAAAGCAGCCGTAGACTCCATGTAAAAGTCCAAAGAATTACCGTGAATATTAGATCCAGAATTTAAGAATCCCGCAATAATTTCTAATTTCTTAATGGGCTCTCGGTGTACATCTTAGAATGGGATGGATTTTCCACACCACTTGAGATACTGTTAACCCCTGTATCAGTCAGTCCAGTAACAGAGAAAATCCGGCCCATTTCCCGGGCCTTTTAGTAATGAGTGCCTAGCTAGCAGATGCCCTATTCAGAGGCTATATGACTTCCTTACCTGCAACCCGAAGTGGGAATAATGCCTACTGGCGGCTCCCAGTAAAAAATTAAAATCCATGTATTCCCTCATATCTCAGCCACTATATTGTAGCGTTCATAAAGGTATGGAAGTAACCCGAAAATGTGCTTTTTCTGCAAATGCCTCTATGCTCTTTCAACTCTTAAAGCCTCCCTACATGTCTGTCTCATTTGCAGACAATTAGCTTTAGCTCAGGGAACATCAAGAGGAACTACATCGATTTTTTACAGTTATACCATCAATTACCACAACGCTTTCTCTGGAGGGCATATGTACAAGCCCCTATCACCACCACAACGTCTCTTTTTCCGATGTTGTGGTGGCGATAGGGGCTTAGCCTTATTTACAAGGCAGTGTTAAGCCACTTAACATGGCTTAACGGTGCCTTGTAAATAAGACCCCCTTTCACGCTTTGGTTAGTGTAAAAGGGGTGGGCAGTGGGTATTGCGGGGGGCATTCCACAGCAACACCCATTGATTTTGATGCTGCCCCTATGTACAAGCGCAGTGTACATGAGAGGCAGCGCCAAAATTAAGACCAGGGAAAAGCTGGTCTGAACTTGGCAAAACAAGGAGAATTGCTTTATTTCTCCTCATTTTTGCTTTTTCCATGTGAACTGCCTTGTGCAGCACAAATGGAAAAAGCAAACTGCCATGGATTATTTATGTACAGTTAGGTGTCCTTTCCTGTACATAACCAATCTGCAAAAAAATGCCATTTGTAACTTTCCTGTGCGCTGCATGAAGAAGCACACATAAAAGTGCCAAAATGGCATTATAGGATGTGCAGGAAAGGACACCTTCCAACACATAAACAATTCTCCCCTGTAAGCAGACATCCTTGAACTGTGGTGCATGGATGCCTGCATTGGCGCTAGGCTGCTAAGTGTAGCGCCAGCGTAGGGGGAAACACAAGGCTGCTCCATGTTGTTGTAAGTATAGTGCATCCTTGCGTTTAAGAAGTAGCGGAGTGAGGCATTAAGCCATGACGGCTAATGCCCCACTCCGCCACTTCTTCATACAAATGCCCCTAATTGTCTACTCTCGGATACCATCAGAATAATTTACAGCTTTTTTATGTTAGAACTCTTTACCCAGGCTGACAGTTCTACTGACTTACAGCAGGATAGGGAGTTACTTGCACACTATAGTGACTAGTCAAAGCTTTATGTCCCGAGGTGAATACTTTAAATAAAAAAAATATTTTTTTGTGATTGAGATCATATATTATAGCAGGTAAATAATCCATATTTACATAACAGCAGGACTCAATAGCTATTGCATCCAAAATTACAATTGTATCAACCCACCTGAAACTGGACCAGCATTAGCGCTGAATTACCACATATGCAAGTACCGGTTTTAAATCACTTGCATCTTCCATATAAGACATTGCAGGAGCCACGAACATTGAAATCAAGGCTGAGTCGAGTGCAGATAGTCGAGTAAATTTCGATGAAGCAGCATGATCATGTGAGAAAATAAATCCTCCACTTTCTAAAAATTACTATTGGAGTCTTCGATAAAATACAATGAAAAGCACATGCCATATCGGTGAGACACAGTGGATAAATTACATGTCACAGTTGTACACTTCCCAGCTTCCTAAAAGGCATCTTACTACAGAAAAGAGGGTTTCCTCCTCCAGCCAACTATAAAGCTGAGGCCTTGAATCAAGGAATTAAACATTCACGGGCATATGGACCAGAGCGAGCCCATGTTACTGTTCTCAAAAGTACCCTGAATCACTGTGCAGAAGTGTTGCCAACTCAGTTCCACGACTGTATAGAGAAAAGAGGGCAACTTTATAATGTAGCTGCATTTCAAAGTTTCAAATTTACAGCTACTAAAAAAATCCGTAATTTCATTGAACTCCATTGACTCAATTGCAGATACAGCACACTCTCCCGTGCGTGAAGCAAGTAGTCATAAGGCAGCGTAAGTCTTTAACTGGAATTTATGAGTCACACAAAGCCACTGTGCCAAGCTTTCAGTGGGTTACTAAATACAAAGTAACACAAGGTAGCTGTGCCTTATTTTGTGTCGGGTAGCCATTACATTGGTGAAGCATGAGCATTCCCAAGCATCCGGCCATGTATTTTACTGCGAACTCAGAATTTAAAAAATGTATACAGCTTGGTTTGTGCCAAAATGGTGTCCATACTTGATAAAGGTGTAAAGGGGAGAAATATCTTCATTTCTCCTTGTTCTTTCCTCTTTCCACGAGTGCGCAGCAGACATAGAAGGAGGAGTATGCCTCTAAGGATTGTTTTTGTGTATGAAGGTGTCCCAGTTTGCACAAAAGCAATCCTGCCCGTAACTCAGATACCTTTGCACTATGGTTCAAGGGTAGCTGCATTGGCACTAGGCAGCACACAGTGCTCCAGTGCATGGAGAGAGATGAAATGCTCCATATCTTTGTTATTATGGGCTATTATTTCTACTGTTACGAGAAGCACCCTCGGGGAAGCGCTCTCTTCATCTTTCTGCCTGCATCTGTATTATGGAGGACTATGGGGTCACACCACCAGGCAAACGAGGGCATGCTTCTCTTGAGAGTGCACTAGCGCACATTTAGCAAATGCACAATCTGTATTACACATGGGGCCAACAAATGTATGTGGGTCCCTTTGAAAAAATTGAATCAAACCCCTGTTGCGCTCTAAGGGCATTTCAAGAATGCTACCCCTGAACTCAACAGGCAAAGCACTGGTTACAGTTCTTCTGACACATCTTTTAAAATAGTAATTTTTAATCATGATCATTCTCTGTGAACCATCTTGTTTGCCGATACAATCGCCAAGCGAGGCTGATGTAGTTGCTTCTTACTCCAGTGGCGGCTCCTCTGCTAAGACAGAAGAGCGTCACTCCACTGCTCAAAAGGAAAAATCAAATGATAATAAAGTACCATTATCATAATTTTATTTTCCCTATTGCAGTCATTTTTGGGGCGGGTGGGGCTGGCCAGAGCACGGGAGGAGTGTTGTGCACTCCCTAAGTGCACACAAACTGTTTGGCCGGCCCTGTGCATTAAACTCCCTGGTCAGGAACATTCCTGTTCCAGCCTGAGTGCCGATCCATGGTGCTCAGACCAATCACAATGCTACATTGCAGTGTTGTGATTGGCTCAGTAAGTAGCTTGTCTGCCCGGGTCCTTCCTGCTGCCGCTGGCCGGGACAGGAAGATGAAGAGGACGAGGACGGAGGAGAGGCGGCGGCTGGCCATTAAAGGTAAGTCCTTTTTTTATTACATTCCTCCACCAATCTCTTTCCTCCAATTTCTATCAAAAGTTCTTCCTTCACAAACAAGGAAAACTATTCCTCACCAGACTCCCAATCTTTCCTTTTTTTACTTCCCTAGAATATTTGCTACAAATTCCTGAACTTTACTCTTCATTTCCTGTTGAATTAATTTCCACACCCACTCCTAACCTATCAAAGACCCACCTGCACCAACACTGCGTCCTTGATCTGACTCCATACCTGCTATCTATCTAATTATATACCTATTTCAACTGTCGCAATTCCCAATATTGTTTCACAAAATATCTTCCTTAAAATGTTCTTCCCTCCATCTATCTAAAATAAACGAATTATTATGCCCCTAACTGTAACTAATTTAAAATACAAACTCATCCAATATACACACTATGTTTCATAATGATCCTACTGTTTAAATGCGGCCTAAATGGCCCTCGCTTTTATCGCTCAGTGGTTTTGTCACTTTCACACTTACCTAATTTGTTCTTTTCACATCTTCCCGATGTCCACACAACCAAATCAATCAAATGACCCAGTTTCTTGCTAATGTGCTTCTGAAAATTAGAAGCTTTATGATTTTTTCCAAAAATGTACAAACTGGACACATCTCAATTAAATGCATGCTTAAAATCATATTTAAACACAAATTCATCTCTTTTCAAACAAACAACTGCTGTAAGAATAAACAACTGCTGTAAGAATAAAGGTACTTATCTGTTGTAGAGCAGCATTTAAAAGGGGAAGAGTGTTCTGAGATTGGGTTACTCATGGACTGTAGTGTTCTAATTCTAGATTGTTTATTGTTGGATGTTCTTTAAAGGTGCTGCAGAGAGTGTCATTAAAAAGGTGTTTATGCATTTTTCCATGAGGAGAGGATGGTTTTATAGGCTAGGGTGAACATAAGATCAATAGGTGAAGGTTGTCCCACTGTAGGCCAGCCGTGAATTGGGGGTGAAAGACGCCGCACACTGAAAATGAAACGTTCACAGGATTGTTGGTATGGAGGATATCATCAATGGTGTTGTAGATCTTGGTCCAGAAATTGTGCAGTAGAGGACAGCCATTCAACATGTGGCAAAGATCTGCATTTTGGGAGCTCCAGCTCCAGCAAGTGTCTTTATCAATGAGCCCTAGTGAGGTCAGGCAGTGTGAGGTCCAGAAGGTTCTATGTAAAATATGTAGTTTGGTCTGTGCAAAGTTTGGAATTATCTTCTTTATGAATGGGGAGGTTCACAATTATGGCCAGTCATTATTTGTCATGTTGGGTAAACTGTTTTGCGACCAGTCATTCATTACACCATTTATTTTTGGCAGTACTACATACTGAGGTAGATAGTGGTCTTAGTTTGACATATCTTGGAGGCCATATTTCCGCATTTTTTGAATGCAGGTAGTATAGATGGGAGGGAGGCTACAATAAAAGGGAATGCTTTGTGTTTGGATGTGGCTACTTTGAGTTTGAGGAAATAGTATAAATCAGTAAGATCAACATCATATTTATGTCTTATATCTAAGAACTATAGGGGTTCTAGTCATGAGCTGAGATCCCGTACACAAGAAATACCCTTCGAACTCCACAAACTTCCAATGGATATCTTAAGGTCATGTTTGATATTTTTTTTAACCAAATAGACACTTGTAGATATTGTGAGGTTCTCAAAATTGAGAGGCATAGATCCATATATAATAAGGCATTTCTAGTGTGTTTCAGAATCAACATTTTAACTATGTGATGGTCGTTGAAGATGCTGACCAGGGAGATTAGGGGTAGATTGTCATTTAGCATCTGTTCCAGAGAGAGCAAAGGGGGTACAAAATCAGGGGATTTATCTAGCCGTTTTGCACCTTGGACGGTAATGAATGCAAGTTGATATTTTCTGAAGTCGACAAGAATGGCCCTGTCTAGATGCTTGGGGAGAAGGAGTTTTTTTTAGGGATAGCTGAGGTTTTTGGAGTTCTAGATGAAGTTGCTAAGGAGATGTTCTATGGTATGAAAGAATTATCTGAGCAGGGAATGGGGGACATGCTCAGAAGATAGTTACCAATTGAAGTGATAATCATTTTGTTGGTCCTATTTTATATAATATATTTCTGTCTTAGGCATGAGCCTTCAAATTTGCTGTGACGTATGTACTATTAGAACCATCATAGTCTCTGTTACCTGTACTGTCACCTATGTGAGTTCTATTTACATTTTAGTTTTTCAATCCTACCCTTCCAGTTAGATTTTCAGTCACAAAATATGACTTACAATTCACTTCAAATGGCAGCCTGAAAGTACGGAAAGGAAGTGTAGTATCCAAGTCGAGTAAAGATATCATACACATTTGAAAACTGCCATGCAAAGGGCAATTTTTAAACTGCCACTGACTCCTATGTAACCTGGGTCAGTGGTAAGAAAAACATATGCTAAACATGCATAAATTTGCCAACAATTTCTCGAACGTTTCATGAATCCCGAATATCCCTGTTGATGGTCAGGCTTGTATGCACACCATAAAAGAATTGACATATTTCAAAAATGCACTTTTACAACCTATGACTTTTCAGTCAAATGAGGTAAACTATTATACACTGAAATGCATTATTTGATCAATTTGCATGTTTCAAAATGTTCTAAGGAGGCACGTCCTCCAGATCCAAATAAAAATATCTGGCTTACTCACTTTTAAATCACAGTTAAATTTGGTATATGTATTTATAGCCCACCACTTTAAGTAGTCATTAGCTCCCACTGTTCATAGCAACATTGTGACACTATTTACAAGATGGCAACTAACTAGATGTATGTTCTCAAGTTATCCGGCACCATGAGTTTTCAGCACCAGAAATCAGAATAACATGCCAGATCCAGAAATAACAGGTCCTTTGTTACTTGTGGTTCCCAGTTATGGCCTTTTTTTCTCTCTCGCTTTTTGTGAGTGGAAATTGTCAGCAAAAAGTGTTTGGCTTCACAGAGTGCATTCTGCCGTCTGGTAAAAGTCATGAGCAGGCAACTCGATACTGCACACGAGAATTCTGCTCCGACCTACTCGTAACGAGAGCCTGCTAGTCCTATCACTTTAAGGGTGAAAGTTCAAATGTTACCAGTGCAAATCTTGCACCTTAATGTGCATTTTGCTTCAACTTCGTGGAACAAAAGCTTACCTCTAGCATTGGATGTTTGACACCAACCGTACAACAGACATTTTTGAAGAGGAACAGTCTACAATTATGTCCTGGTCCGTATGTCCTTGTTCAACTCTTCTCTTCCCTCGACACATGATAAGTTAACAACCCCTGATAACTTATGATATCAGTTTTTTTATACTAATGTTGAAGATGTAATTTTCCCTAGTCCATAACAGCAAACCTTCAGTTTCCCGAGCAGACTTGGCCCCCATAAGAATCACAAAAACCCTATGCATTTAAATTACTTTTGTAGTGTAGGTTCTAGTTTCCCACTAGGCCCTGCGCATTGGAATAACCTAAACAGTTGTGTCGACGTAGAAGTGCGGATCTTCCAGGCCTCTACTGACTATGCTAAACTTAATTGGGTGTGTTACCAACTAGCTCAGAGGTCACTGGAAACTTTCTTCTCTGCATGGGAAGTGATCAGCTTCCCTGGCACAGACACGAAGGGATTCAGCTTTCCAACAACCGTGCAACATGACAACTTTGCTCCTCAGATCAAGAGTCAATCTCTAGGGTCGTGTGAAACAATAGACATGTATTTCACTCAGTCAGGTTAGTGCAGTTTACTTTCACGAGATGTAGAGAATAGAGAGACGGGCGTTTGTCAATAAAAGGTTAACATTTATTGAACAGTCTTTCTTCTCGTACAAGAGAAATGTATTGCCACAATTGCAAGACTTGTTATTATAAAAAGTACGTACAGTAAGATAAGTATTGCAAGATAATACTGTAAAAGCATTGATATGGTTTCTTAGCCATACAATGGTTTAAAAGTAATAACACATATATACATTCATATATACATTAGGCTAAAATACTCAACTGGTGCTTCTAACTAAGCCTACCCCAGTGTGCCTGACCTAAGCCTAACACGTGGAAGGGGAGTAAGTAAGCAGCTTTAAGTTAAGTTGGTTTTGCCAAGGTTTGCTTCAAGAATTCTCAATAAGGGTTTAGTCAACACCATACCTCTGAATAGAATGATGGAGGTCTGGTATCTCCTTCAGGAGGAACTCGGTATCCCAGTCCCCCGCAAGGGCAGACTAGAAACGCTGGAGCTTGATTTCTCTGCACGAGAAAGGCAGCGTCTCTCTTCAGCGCGTCGAGGAGAAGGAGGGGGGACAGCGTCCGCGGGCAGCAGGCTTCTGCTGGATGTCTTCGCAGAGGGACGGCTGTTCAGCTCCTAGTTACACCACACCATCGTTCGCGCTTTAGCAGCGATAATGGTATCAGCAGCTTCGGGCGATGGGCAGCAGGCTGCAGCAACAGGGTGCTAGCTTCAGCTAACAGCGGGGGCAGCAGCAGACAGCTAGCAACAGGCAATTGCTAAAGGCAACGTTGGTAATATTTATACCTGACAGGTGCCTGGTTTGACGTAAGTTTGCTGGACATAAGACGTCAATTAAAGATGTAACTAGGAAGTGATAGCTATCAGTTGCTCATTAGAGTTCCATTACTAATCAAAACAGAGCAAGCGGGGATTTCCAGGTTTGCTGAGTTTTTATCTTGTTGAAGAACTCGGAGTGTTAATCTAGGAATATCAGATAGTGACTTCTGCTCTGTCATTGCACTAATTGGTTGCAAAGGAAGTGGCAGAGAACTATTCTGGAATGTGGCTCTGTTTGTGTGAGGCCAGAGATGACTTTCTGAATATCGCACTTGAACGGTTATGCCAATATAGGGAATAAATGGATTTATAGCCGAATAGGGGCATAAGGTCACAGTATCGATCAGGAACCTAGATAAACACGCAACACTTTCTACTAAGAGCCATTGTAAATCTGTCTCATGGAGCATGTTAACAAAAGTTTGAGGTTTGCTTGTGACACTGCCGTATAAAATAATCCATAACTAGACGTTTTCCAATTACCACCCTATTTCGCAACTTCCCTATGTGATCAAATTGCTGGAAAGAGCATTATTTCTCCAATTCTCGAAGTTTGTATTACTAAACCAACTACTTCACCCCACAGAGGTAAGTTTCCACCCTGGATACAGCACAGAGTTGGCAGTGTCTGCAGCTCTAAATGACTTGTATCGCTGTGGAGATACATTTTCTGTTTCACTAATTTTGTTGCAGTTCTCCACATTGTTTGCCATGGTGAACTATCAAATCCTGCTACGTAGGCTTGAACATTTGGGTGTGAAAGATTTAGTTCTATCTTGGGGTTGTAACTTCCTAGCAGGCAGAATGCACCAGGTGTTGCTTACCACTTTTAGTTAATCAGTTAGACCTTCATCGTATGGTGTCTGTCTCCTCTTCTTTTCGATTTATGTATGATTTCATTGGCTCTCATGCTCTGGAATCAGACCTCTTCCTTTATGTTGATTACACTCAAATCATCTTACAGATCTCGTGGGATTTCAATAGTGCTGCTGCTCAGTTGTTTCTCTGTCTCTCCAGGGTTGAGAGCTGAGCGTTACCCACCTTAAGCTTAGCAGTGACACTCCAGAGATCCTCTGCCCTGCCAGGCCATCCCTGCATCTCCACAGATCTTCCATTTTGGCCCGCTGTGCTGATCTCCAAGCTCATCACCATAGCCTCTGTGAAAGATATTGCCATTAGCATGGATTCTGCCTCGAATGTGGTAGATTAATCAGAGCCTGTCTTTTTTTTCAACAGCGCCCATTGAAACGCATTCGGCACCTGTTTTTATTCTCACATAAAATGCAACTATTGAATGAATTTTTTAATTTGGTGCATCTGGACTATTGTAAAACAGTTTACCTAGATCTGCCTGGTCCCCTGATTTGAAAAGACCAGCTGAAATTCAATTATGCAGCCAGGCTCTCTTTTTGTCTGATGTTGAAGGGTTATATTTCCCCAGCTCTAGGGACTCTGCTCTGGCTCCTGGTGAAAGAACATATTATGTTCAACTCTCTGTTGATAAGACGTTTATGCTCCCTGCCTTGCTCCACTGTTATAGCGTTCTAGATGATACAACCCTCAACTGTCAGCTCACACCCAGGGACCAAATTCATCCTGGGGTTCTGAAGCAGGAAATGTTAGGGTAGCTGTGCTCCTTTGTGGTCTCAATTACCAAATGGAATCCCTTGCCTCTCCAACTCAAGCAAGAATCAGACTTTTGCAATTTTAGGAACGCTTTGAAAACCTGCTTTTCCCACAACCACTCATGTTCCTCGTTTCTTCTTTCTCAAGTCTGTGGTAGAATGGCTGTTAGAATACAAGCTTTTTGTCCCAGTGCCAAGAGATCCTTCAGGATGTACGGTGCGCTTTATAAATACTTTAACCTGAACTAACCACTTATGCACACCACAGGGGTACACTTCTCGTCATCCTTTCGCCTCAAGCTTACACTCAACGGGCCCGATTCACAAAGGTTGTCTAACTTTACAACGTTCGATATTCACTAAGGGCATTTACGAGTAGTAAATGCCCTTTGTGAATATCGAAAGTCGTAAAGCTAGATTTTCGTCTACTTTACCTTTGTGAATGGGCCCATAGTTCATCCGTACAACAAATAAAACTACTGTCTTAGCATGCTAATCAATGACTGTAACGAAATTCAATTAATTACCCAAATTCTTTTTACACCTTATTAATGTGCTGAAATATTTTTAAATAATACTATAAAAAAATAAGGAAATATGCAGATGGCCAAGATCAGTTTGACTTATTTAGGCAAAAAAGAACCCCACCGTGTTCAAGAAAGTGGTAAAATGTGTATTTTTAGACACATTTGTAGACCCTTATTTTTTTATATTAACCACGTTTTAGAAACAAATGAACAAGCACACCTCCGATTTTGCCTGTGTCATACATGTAATGGCATGGAAAGTTACAAAAGTGATTTATTATGGGCACTATTGTAGTCTGTAAATGAATGCTGATTGTAGAAAATAGAGGGTGCAGGCAAAGAATAGGAGCGCAATGATTTTTCACTCACTTTCGGGGTCAGGGAATTTTGCACCATTACCAATATTTCTTTGCATAGCACTGTTTGTAAAAACTGGCTGATGCATCAACCAGTAGCAGTCACTCATATTGTGAAGTTGTGAGGCGGGGAGAGTGGGAATACAAACTAAAAAAGAGAATTATTGTGATATAAAATCGCACTTACCTGCTCCGACGGCCACCCCCTTGCTCCCGATCCTCTGCTCCCAGACATCCAGGAACTGCTGCACAATGAGCAGGTTCCCAGATGCCAATTGCATTCCCCGCATGAGAGCAGCTCTGGGATTGGTCTGAGTTCCCTGGTTTGGTGCTCAGTCATGGACTGGGAGCCTGTGTTGATTCTCTACCGAGCTGTACAACCCAGCTCTAGTAGGAGAAAGGCTAAGTGCGCATGCCGGTTTGGCCGGCACCAGAAGGCTGGCCAAACCTTCATGTGCACTTACCAGTGCCTCCTCCCAGGTGCTGCAGCTGCAATGTCAGTAAGGATGTCCCCACCCTTCCCTTGGCTAGTATTGTCATTTTATTTTTGTCGTTTGCCTCTGCTAGCTTTCAGCAGGGGGTGTAACCCTCCTCCGCCATAACGGAGGAGCCGCCACTGGCATTAACGATAATTGCAGAGACTGGTCAGTAGACCATTTGGCGCCTGTCGGCTCATCAAAGCACTATGTAATGAAGGAGCAGCATTGAACTGGCACAAATGCAGATTTGCCTAATATCTGCAACTAATATCTATGCATTGCAAATAATAGCGGAAATTATGCCAGAATTATTTTATTTTGAAGGCTATACCTACATTTTTGGAACAAAAGAATGGGTAATTATTTTGCTTACTGCTTATGAATATGTCTCTTGTGGGCTGTTTCATTAAATTATAGGGCAAAGCAGTACAGCAACTAAGTTACTGCACTGTATTGCATAAGGGAAACAGATCAGTGCAGGGCCATATTCGCTAAATATCACCTGCTGCTGCTCTCTTCCTCTGTGCTGGCGCAGAAACAGGCTACCTAGCATCATGCATACTCCTTTGCCCCATAGTGTAAAGGCATGCTCATGATGTCTATCACAGGTTTAGTGCTGGAATTATGCCTTTCCAGTAGAAAACCCTTAGACAATTTTAGACAATGTTAAAACACTTCAACATTGGAAGTGTTCTGTACCAGCCGCGGTCAGTGGTGGGTGTACCCACAAGGCGGTGACGTGGGGAGGGGATAACGGTGGGGGGTAGTAATCTATGGATTAGGGAGCTTTACAGGTAAGTCAACATTTAAATAAATAAAAGAATTTTGTTGCGTGCACTGCATCCTCAAATGTGATGCAGTGCGCACAACGAAATTCATATTATTTATTTAAATGTTTACTTACCTGTAAAGCTCCGTAATCCATAGATTACTACCCCCACCCTGCCACTCCCCCTCCCCTGGGCACCGCCCTGCAGGTACAACCATTACCGACCGCGGCTGCTCTGTACATTACAGCACACGTGAAATGTGTGCAATGTTAGGAGAAATCATAAAATGTCTCTAGCTTTGCACATGCCTCAAGGAGGCATTGTTTTTTTTATACCAAGCCTGTCTAATAATTTTAGTAGATTGGGATTTGCGTCAAAGAAGTTGCATGGTTATTCTGCAACGCCAAAGCAGCACCCATGGAAGGCACGCTAGATGCAAATTTTCATAAAAAAGTGTTACAGTGGAAAGTAAATATCCTATCAGACAACAGGATGTGGGAGCACACCGCTGACCTCTCAAGCAAGGTTTACCCCTGGCATTCTGGAAATGCAGTCTCTTGTAGCTTGCTACGATATTTTCGAGTATTTCGCCAAGATTGGCGCAGATAGTATTGATCTCTAGACACGTGTTTCTGGTTTATTAACCGTCATCAGTAGAGAATACAGTGTGGTATTCTGGGGTTTGCTGAGTAGGCTGCCAAACATTATATCAGGTCCAGTACCTCTCACTGGCGCGCAGGTGCTTCATCCACAAGCTTGTCAGCTCAATGACTCACGGGAGTACTTTAATTAGACAACAGGATGTGGCCGACCTCTCAAGCAAGGTTCACCCCTTGCATTCTGGGAAATGCAGTCTCTTGTAGCTTGCGAGTATTTCGCCAAGGTTGGCGCAAGTAGTGCTGATCTCTAGACATGTGTCTCTGGTTTATTAACCGTCATCAGTAGAGAATACAGCATTGTATTTTGGGGTTTGCTGAGTAGGCTGCCAAACATTATATCAGGTTCAGTACCTCTCACTGGCGAGCAGGTGGTTTATCCACGAGCTCGTCAGCTCAATGACTCACTAGAATACTATAATTAGACAACAGGATGTGGGAGCACACCGCTGACCTCTCAAGCAAGGTTCACCCCTTGCATTCTGGAAAAATGCAGTCTCTTGTAGCTTGCTCCGATATTTTCGAGTATTTCTCCAAGATTGGCGGAGATAGTGCTGTTCTCTAGACATGTGTTTCTGGTTTATTAACCGTCAGCAGTAGAGAATACAGTCTTGTATTTTGGGGTTTGGTGAGTAGGCTACCAAACATTATATCAGTCAGTCAGTCAGTCAGTAGGCTTTATTTTGATAAAACATATCTTTAAAAGCATTACATAGAACAACAGCTTGAAAACCACAACATATCAAATGCATCAACAGATCAGTTAAAATAATATACATAACAATAAAATACTTAAGAGGATCTACATACAATGACCATAATTAAACGATTTTGTTAAGCCTTTTGGATCTAATCGACCAAGCCCATCTTAAAAATGTTGACAGTCCGCACACATACAAGGGCCGGGTGTCAGACGTCAAGATTCGCAGTGCGACTATGTAATGTCTGGTGCCCAGCTCCCTGCATAATGGTTTTAACCACCTAGATCTCGGGGATTTATAAGCTGGGCATTCAAATAGGAAGTGGGCAACAGACTCCACTCTAGATGTACAGAATAAACAAAAGGGTGAGGTTTGGGCCGGGATTTTCCAGTGTGCAGTCAGTTCACCCACTGGGAGCATGCCTACTTTAAACTTAAAATACAGAGCCCTATCTATAGGTTTTAAAATCATGTCAAGGTAGGGTTTGCTGAAGGCCACGTGCTTAATCCTAAGAAACTCAGTGGTTGCTCTACTTTGTTTGGGGTCGGAGCTACTTTTGTTGGATACCCAACTCCAGTAAATATTCTTAAGGACAGTTTTGGGGGGGAGCAGATCTAGATACCCAAGCATCCCGAGCCCCAACTCAGCAAGCAATAATTTTCTTTTTGTTTAAAATATTTTATTGAACAAAAGCAGAGGTAATGTTTAGCAAACAGTCATGAGTTACAATCTTGCCATAAAACACTTACATTACAGCAGCACACCACAATCACGAGTACTAAGGGGGAGTAGGTCTGGTCATTCCCATGTCTGCTGAGGGGGAAGTACACAATTCACCTCTATAAATATTCCAACGACCCCATTTCTTATCCCAGACACCAGGACATCCCCTGATCTTGTAGACCGTTTTCTCAGATAACATGCACACATCCATAGCGGCCACCCATCTAATCAGGAGCGGTTTAGATGGTGAACCCCATTGCATTGCTATTTCACGTTTCAGTAAAAGAAAACCCAGAGCCGCCCATTGTTGTTCTATTGCAGTTAAGTCCGTGGGGTCCTATATATTGAGGAGTTCACATTTGGGGGTCAGAGGGACAGGTTTTCCTATTGCATCAGCCATTTTCTGAGTGGCGCGGTCCCAGAGGTCTTGAATCACCGGGCATTCCCACAGAATATGGTAGAAGGTACCAGTTTGACCACAGTTACGGAGACAGAGGTCAGATGAGCGTCTACCAATTCTGGCTAGGAGAGGAGCGGACATGTATGTTCTGTGCAAAATCTTTAGTTGTATAAGTCTAAATCTGTGGTTGATAGCTGATTCGCGCGGAGACATCAATGCCGCCTGCCATTCGGTCTCATCTAAGATTCCGATGTCATTCTGCCACCAAGCAAGAATTTAACGTCCTTAAGCCACCTAATTTTGGCCCAACCAGGCATCGACAATACTTCCGACAATCCATCCGCATAGTTGGCAAGTTCAGGAACACTCAACAGGCGGGCCCAAAGTAGTAGCGGACGGAGTTGTGCCTGGTCTTTGATTGAACGGCACCCCGTATCAAGTAGCAGGGGTAGCATCGGGGTACTCTGAGGAAGGGCCATCAAATCCTTCAAGAATTTGTTCTCCGATCTGGATAGCTGATCGATGTTATCAGTTCCCCAGAGTTCTGCCCCATAGAGGGCTGCGCTAACTCCTCTCGCCTTGTATATATCTATCACAGGGGCAATAGGTTTGAATAAGGACGAGCGCTGTTCTTTAAGAAGTACACCCACAACCCTTTTGTGGCTTAGCAACATCATCTGGAGATGTGGGTTCCACTGCATGGTGTCAGATAAGCGGATGCCTAAGTAGTCAAATTCCGTGACCCTTTCCAGGGGCACCAGGTTCAGTACAGGTGGACATCCAAGCTTTTTGGGGGGGTTCAGTACCAGATATTTTGTGTTGTTAGTGTTAATCTTAAGCCCCCTACTTGTGCAGAAAGACTGGAAACTATCCAGGAGGCTCTGTAAACCCACAGGGGACTTAGAGATGAGGAGGGTATCATCAGCGAATAGGAGAGTTGGTATTCTCTTGCCCGCCAAGGATGGTGCGTCAGATGGATTTTTCAGGAGATGCTCCACCACTCCGTTCACATAAAGTGAAAACATAGTGGGGGCAAGGACGCATCCTTGGCGGACGCCCCTATTCACTGGCATTCTAGCAGTCTTCTGACCCTCGGTACCCCACCTCACTTGAGCAAAGTTTTCCGTATGGAACTTCACCAGTAATGACAAGATATATGCGGGCATGCCCAAGTCGGACAGTACCCCCCACAGACGATCCCGGGGCACCAGGTCAAAGGCAGTCTTTCGGTCAATAAAAGCGAGATAAAGACTACCTTTGCCTAGTACGACCACCTTCCAGTATATGAGCAGCAATCTAAATGCCTGCTCGATGGTCCCTGTGCCCGTCCTAAATCCTGCTTGGAAATCTGAAAGGATTTTGTTGTCATCGGCCCACTGAAGCACTCTCCCAAGAACCACCTTTCCGGCAACCTTCTGTGTGGAATCGATTAGGCTTATAGGACGGTAGTTAGTAGGGTTGTCCCGACACCCCTTTTTGTAGATGGGGACAACCTCAGCCCCCTTACATGAGTCTGGAATTGCCGCACCGTAGTAAGTAGCGTTAAGTAGAGATGAAATAAGCCTCCCCCATTCTTTATAATTGAGGCAGAGCAAGTCCCCCGGTAACCCATCTGGTCCTGCTGCTTTATTTGGAACTAAGGATTTTATCACATTTTCCACTTCCTTAGCTGTAAAGGAAAAAGCCTCGCTCACCACCGTGGGGCCCATTGGTAGTGGTTTAATCGGCCCCTGCCAGTCATCCAGGTGGGTAGTTTAAAGAAGAGAAAGGTGATCAAACCACATTTGCCCAGTAATGTTACACGTTATGAGGGTGCTGACAGGCCTATTCCTAGCCCTTACTAGATCCCAGAAACCCCTAGAATCTCTCCCCGCACTAGCTTCCTTTAGGTCGCGCCAGAACTGGTCCTCCCAATCTTTCCTTGCTTCACTAATGGAAAGCTTCTATTCCTTCCTAGCAGCCCGGATCAGCTCAGGGCCCTTGAGTTTGACTGCTTTCAAGAGTGCAGTTTTCATTTGCCGACATTTCTTGGAATGCCAACCCCTTAGGTCACTGGGGCTCCCTTACAGGGGGATCCCTGCTATGTGTTATAAATAGGTTTCCCAGGGCATTAATAGTATCACAAAAAAGTATGGATACTTCTGGGGGATCCAAGGTGGTAGTGGCAATCTTGGACAGGGCCGCTGCCATAAGTGCCCCTATGTTCTGGACCTTCCCCTCATCCAGGATGACCTTACACCATTTAAGACGCCTCCCAGAGTTTGAAGGACAAAATTCTGAGGTTGACCGTAATACAGATGGTTCCTGAGGACCATTTGTGAGCGACCACATAGGGTGCAAGATCAAAGATAGCGGATTATGGGCGTGGCTTGGAGGGCGAAGATGGCGGTCGCAGCTTAGAGGAGCTCCCGCCGGCCCACACGTTATCCGATCATTATCCTGGCCCCCGAGCCCTGCAAACTGCCCTACCTGTACTGGGAGTGTTCCGGGTGGCACCGAGACCTATCCGGTGTGCGGCCCCGCTTCATCAGCTGCTCCAGTGACCCGCGATTGTCGGCGACGCGGTGCGGCCTACTGTCCACGAGTGGAGCCGGGGCCTCGATTTTCGGGACCCGGGACCGACGGCCAGTGGTCGGGCCGGTCGGGGGATTCCCCACCCAGCAGCATCGGCGCCGGAGCTCACGAGGACCACTGGGGGTACCTGGAACGTCGGAGGCTACACCTGGGGTGTTCCTGGGACAGCGTGGGGGCACCGCGGCCTGTGCGGACCCCGGGAGACCGGGGCCTCGAGTTTTGCGACCCCGGGCCGGACCGAGTCTGAGAGACTGGGGGTCGCAGAGGATGGCTCCTGGGGTCGGTGTGGCACCTACTGTGCGCAGTGACCACTGACCACGTCCAGGAGGACCCTGGGGGCTGGGACGCGGACCACACCCGACTGCCCGGTGGCCTTGCATTTTGCTCATACCGTGCGCTCTGAGGCGCGCCTCTCCGGGCCTGTTCCCGGGACTGCTTGGGGCCGGTGAGACGACGGAGGAAGCCCCCCGCTGGGTCCTGCCTCGGATACTGGTGCTCTGGAGTGTCCTTGAAGCTTGCCTGGCCCTGGGGACGCCGGGGCCTTGAGTTTGGTGGGCCTCGGCCGGATGGTATTCTCCCTGGCTCCTGGACCGGGAGGTGGGCTCGGAGCGGCTGGAGAGCTAGAGACTTGCACGCCACGTCGGACTTGGATGGCTGGAGCTGGTGGTGCCTGGAGGGACGAGCCTACTGCCCGGATGGTGCGTGGAGGTCTCCCACGGATAGCCCGAGACAAACTGTGAGTGCCCCCCCCCCCTCCTCCTCCCCTCTGGTGGACCGGCGCTGGGGCGCTGTGACGGGACTTGTGACTTGTGACCCGGGAGGTGTTCGGGGCTAGTCAGTCTGAAGACCCGAGTGTCTGCCCTGCATCATCTGCTGCTTTGGGACACGAGTTGGGTGTGGGGTGGCCAGGCAGACGACGGGGCTGGACGTCCCCGGTTCTTGAGACCTTCCTCTGCGCGTCCTGGCTCGCAGATCCTGGGTGAGGTCCGGACCGAGATCCAGGAAGCCCTAACCTGGTGAAGAAACTATCCTGTTGAACGTTCCCGCTGGGGCTTGCTGCCCGGAGCTGAGCTGCGGTGTCTGTGTTCTGGGGGTGCCCACTGGCCCCCGAGTGGACGATACTGTTGAATTGCTGTTGACGAGGGGCCCACCGCTGGGGCAGTGAGGCCCTTTTCCTTGCCACTAACCATGACGAGAGGTGGGGGCGGCACTGGGTCCACCAAGCAAGGGACGATTGATAAATTCACAGGGCCCAGTGGAGGCTCCGGGGCCTCCGGCGGTGGCCAGACCACAGGCCCTGATAATGCGGCCCTGATGGCCGCCATTACGCAGTCCAGAGACATGCTTGATGCCAAAATTGGGGCGGTTGGCGCTGATGTCATGCTGCTGCGTCAGGATCTCCGCAATGCTGTGGCCCGCATCACCGAAACCGAAACTCGGATTACAGGGGTGGAGGACGATGTGGTGGCTCTGAAAAAGAAAGTGGAGGACATGGCCAGGATCCAAAAGGGGCTAGCGCTCCGTGTCGAGGATGCGGAAGGGAGGGCGCGAAGGAATAATCTGCGCTTTGTGGGCTTTCCAGAGGATTGTGAAAAGGGGTCCATGGATGTATTCTTGACACGCTGGTTGGAGAGCTGGCTTCCCCCGGACGTCTTGTCACGCTGCTTTGTGGTGGAGCGCGCCCATAGGGCCTTGGCGCAGAAACCGCCGGCCGGAGAGCGACCACGTCCAGTCATCGCCAAGATCCTTAACTTTCATGACAGGGACGTTATTCTCCGAGAAGCAAGAGCAAAGGAGGACTTGTCGTTCGAGGGTCACAGGATTATGATTTTCCCGGATTATACCAGGCTGGTGCAGCAGCAGCGCCGATCCTTCCAAGATGCGAAAGCCAAGTTACGTGGATTGAAAATTCAATATTCACTGTTGTACCCTGCTCGTCTGCGGGTTGTGTTTCATTCCAAGACCCACTTTTTCGACACCCCGGAGGCGGTGTTTAGCTGGACAGATGAGACAGTCAGGATCCGACCGAATGCCCAGCCGGGCCTGAACTCCGGAGCATCGCGTGGGTCGTCGCAAGAGAGGGGCGAATCATCCAACAGGAGCAGGAGACACAGGAAGTCTAGGTCACGGCGACGCTCCCATTCCGGGGGTGGCCAGCTGGATGGTGCACAGTCAGACACTGCTCAGTCTGGGACTGGGACCTGAGAGCCGTGGAGCCCCCCTCTTGTCTCCTAAGCGACATTTCGTTTCTGGCCTTGGCAGATGGCCATTGGGGTAACACTACTGATTGATGGGCGGGTGCATGGTGTGGTGTGGTCTAGGCCATAGCTGGACACAGGAAGGGCGTAATGTCTGTTGTAGTTCTGTCCCGCTGCACTTATGCGGTGGGTCACATGTGCTTAATGGGGTTCGGGGTGCTGACCCATGGGCGGCCTACTCCTCTCATGTTCGAAGGGGGCCCTAAGGGGAGGTACTGTTAGTTGGGGAGTGTGGGGTGAGCTTGCTGTTCTCTTTGGGGATGTTGGGATCCATTGGTATGGGTGGGCCCGGGCCCTGCGTTTTGGTCTCGGGACCACCCATGCCGCGACAGGTACTTCATAGTTCATTGAGGTATAGGGTGGGGGGAGGTGGGATGTGGGCGGTCGGGGTTGGGACCGCTGAGTTGGGGATTGGGACTGTTTGGGGCTGTGGGACTGTAGAGTTGGGGTTTATTTTCCTTGGGGTGGGCGGTAGTGTGCATGTGTGTGTCGCAGAAATGTGTGGTGGGTGGCGCGGGTGTGGAGGGCTTGTGTGGTGGATCTTCATGGACCATGGCTGAACTGACTCATAGACTCCCTGAAGACTCTATGCGGGTGGTTACGTGGAATGTCAGGGGCTTATTAGACAAAATTAAACGCGGGGCTGTGCTACGCTGGGGGAAAAAAGAGGTTGCAGATGTTCTATTGCTACAAGAAACCCACATGATGGGCACAAAGGCTCTGGGCCTACAGAGATTTGGTTATCAACAAGTTTTCCATGCGGGTTTCTCCAGGGGATCCAGGGGTGCGGCCATTTTGATCCACCGTAGAGTGGCGTACACCCATGAGAAGCAGTGGGCTGATCCCCAGGGTCGCTACTTGTTTATTAAAGGCATGGTGGGCACGGACTCAGTGGTGTTTGGCAGCGTTTACGCCCCTCCCCCCCTCCAATGGGCCCTGGCTGAGAGGTTGTTTGCAGTGTGGGAGGACATTGCCGGGTCGTTGGCTGTGATTGGGGGAGATTGGAACGATGTGATGAATATATGCGTGGATCGCCATAGGCGCCGAGAGGGGATCGAGGTTCAGCCCCCTTCCCCTTCACCCACCAGACTGCGTGCAATGAGTGAGGGTTTGGGCTGGGTAGATGCTTGGCGACATATGCACCCCGCAGCCCGGGAATATACTTATGTCTCAGCTGTGCACGGCTCGTTCTCGAGGCTTGACTGTGTGTTTGTGCCTGGGGAATGTTTGTGTAGAGTAAAGGGCGCTGACATCCTGCCTAGGGGCCTGTCCGACCACTCCCTTGTCTCTGTTGATGTGGAACTCACCCGGAAGAGGCAGCCGTTCCGTTGGAGGATGTCTTCTTGGCATCTCCTGCAACCGGAGTATGCTAATCACCTGCGCGAATCCATTGACCACTACTGGCGGGAAAACCTAGTTGGGGATGCCGATGTAGGAACGGTATGGGAAGCCATGAAGCCTACCATACGGGGAATAGATATTGCATGGTGCTCGGCAGCTCGGCGGAAGCGTCAGGAGCAAACTACCGAAGCGGCCGCACGAGTGGCGACCCTGGAACAGGAAAGCCGCGAGGGTGACGATGAAGTCGGGATACGTCTGCTGTTACAGGCACAGCAAACATACGGGTCCCTCCTGATGGATGAAGCCAAACAGGCATGGCTAGCCACCAGAAGTAGGGTGTATCAATGGGGGGACAAGTCGTGTTCCATGCTCCATCGACTGTGCCACCGAACTTTCCAACCCCTCCTGCTGCCAGGCCTTACAAATGGTGAGGGAGAGGTCTTGACCGACCCGCACGAACTGGCGACGGGCTTTGCTACGTACTATTCAACCCAGTACGCCCCGCGCGACCACCTGTCTGACAGTGAGCTGGCTCGCTTTCTCGCAGAGCTGCCACCGGTGCCGTTATCGGATGAGACCAAGACGGCCCTAGAGGCGCCTCTCACAGCAGAGGAGTTGGGTGATGCACTGGGGCAACTCAGCACTGGCAAGGCCCCTGGCCCTAACGGCTACCCGAGTGAATTTTTCAAGAAATTTCATGTACAGCTTGGTTCTCCGTATCGTCGGGCGCTTGAGGTGGCGCGTGAACGAGGGGTGTTGCCCCCGGACTGGCGCCACGCCGAAATAGTGGTCTTCTTGAAACCGGGCAGACCCCCAGATCGCCATGACTCTTATAGGCCCATCTCGTTGATCAATGTTGAGGCCAAGGTCTTGGCCAAGGCCCTGGCGACAGGCTCGCTCCGCATATCACGGACTTGGTCCATCCTGACCAGGCAGGCTTCATGCCTCGCAGGGCGACGCGGCATAATATCCGTCGCGCACAGGCGGCGATCGACGCCATTGGGACCTTAGGGGACCAGGCGGCACTGTTACTGGCCGACATTGATAAGGCGTTTGACTCCGTCAGCTGGTCGTTCCTATTTGCCTTGCTGCGCTGTCTCAACCTGGGCCCGGTCTTTCTGTCGTATGTCTGGCTCCTCTATACAGATATCACGGCCTCGGTGCGGGTCGCCGGGGCAGTATCGGGGATGTTCCATATCGGCCGCGGGACCAGACAGGGGTGCCCTCTTTCCCCTTATTTATTTGCACTCGCCATGGAGCCTTTGGCTGCCAGGGTGCGCCAGGACGCGCTGATACGGGGCTTCCAGTGGACTGCCACCCTGTCCGACAAAATCGCACTGTACGCCGATGACGTCCTCTTCTTCCTTACCGACCTGCGGCGCTCAGGCCCGCGTGTCCTAGAGGTTATGCAACTGTTTGGGGAGGCTTCAGGCCTGTTTCTGAACCTCCATAAATCCACGCTGTGGGTGTTGGAAGGGGGCAAGGTGACGGACCCCTGGGCTTCGGGGCTGCGAGTGGCCACGACCGGGCTGAAATACCTGGGCGTGTTTCTCTCAGACTCGGCGGACATTGCATGGGACCGTAATCTCATACCAGTCTGGGAGCGGGTACAATCAGATGTTAAAACCTGGTCTCGGATGCCCCTATCAATCTTTGGCCGCTCCGCTATATTTAAAATGGTGGCGCTACCGCGCCTATTATACCAATTACAGAACCATCCGTATCCCATCCCGCCTCAGTGGTTTAGGCAGGTCAACTCGGTGCTGGGCCGCTTTCTGTGGGCTGGAGGTGCTGCCAGAGTTGCATTGCGTACTTGTTTTTTGTCCACCTACTGTGGGGGTTTGGCCACTTCAGATTTACTGTCATACTATCAAGCCGCACATCGTCTCATCCTGAATGACTGGTGGTATGGCGATTGTGGAGACCCAGCTTATGCCCTGGAGCGTGCCTTGATGGGTGACAACTCGCTTCACACCATCCTCTATTCACCCAGACTGCGTCGCTCGTTGCCGAGGGTTACGCGACTTGTTTTTGCGGTGTGGCGACAGGCCTTGCGTCGCATGGGCTGGTGGGGCAGACTGACCGCGGAGACGCCCCTGTGGCATAACGGTATGCTGCCGGAACTGTCTAAGCTATCGGGCTTCGACGGCTGGGACGCGATTGGTATCTCGCAATTAGGCCATGTGCTGTCCGGCACGACGCTCAAATCTTTCCAGGCCCTTCGTACCGAATTTGATATGCCCCAAACTCAATTCTTTCGATATCTACAACTCCGGCATGCGCTGCTGCCCAGTCTTACCAACCTTGACTCACTCCCTGATTTCAGCCCGATCGAAGCGAAAGTCTTCATGGGCGACCTTGGAGATAGAAAACTTTCGCGCATCTACCAGACTATGGTCATCCATTGCTCCTCCACCCTCCTCCCGCTGAAGGCGGCCTGGGAGGCCGACGTCGGTCAGTTGGATGAGGATGACTGGCGAGAGGCCCTGGAGTCCCCGAGGGGTGCGGCTATTGCGATGCGTTTTCGACTCATACAATTCAAAATTCTCCATAGGGCCTACTATACGCGCGAGCGTCTGTGGAAGACGGGACTGATTGGGACCCCGGACTGCCTGCGGTGTGGGTCGGAGATAGGTACACTACTCCACACAGTATGGTCGTGCCCCAGACTGATTGGCTTCTGGAGAGGTGTGTGGGGCTGTTTGTCAGAGGTATTGGGCTGGACCCTCCCCCGTACCCACCGTTTGGGCCTGCTGCACATCCTAGAGGGGGTGGGTGGAAATATCTACAAGAGGCACCTGCTCCTTCTGGGGCTGGTGGTGGCCAAGAGGGATCTGGCCCGAGCATGGAAGGATGTGAGCCCCCCCCCCTGAGTGCGTGGAAGGCTGGCATTGACTTCTGTATGGGTTTGGAACGCCCAATCTTCGAGGCTCGGGGATGCCCCCGTAAACACTTTAAAATATGGAAAAGATGGGCTGACCACAGGGGCTTGCAACTGGACCCCCCTGTTGAACCGGAGGAAGATCTTTAGCCCCATGTGGCCTGGTGACCCCGCTCCCCCACACCTACACTTGCCGCACTAGGAACTTACGTCGATACTGTATATGCGCACATGCCTGGGGTTAGGGTGGGATCCAGGGGAGGGTTCTGGGAGTTGGGTTGATGGGTAGATGAAAAGATAAAGACGGGGTTAATGTTTCCTGTATCCTTGTATTACATTGATTTCTTGACTGGACGCTTAGTCCTATCTTCATGATTGTCTCGGTATGTTTGGTGGTGCCATCCTGATTGTAGGGGGCCACTCTATCACATGTGCTCATCTTTATCAATAAACTTGTTGTGAAAAAAAAAGATAGCGGATTATGGTCACTGTCCGCAGTGGGCAAGACTTGCATATCGCGCATAAAGCTCCAGAGCTTTAAGTCAAGTAGGATGTAATCTATCCTTGAGGAATGATCTACCCTATTGAACGTATGGGCTCTGGAAGGGTTCGATGGTGATCTGCCGTTCACTGCCCTTAAACCAAATTTCAAAGTTAAGGTATTAAGCTGGATGGCCCGTTGGGCCCACCTCTTTATGGGCGAAGTTGTTAAAGATGGAATGCCCCTCGTCTCATCCTCGTCAGAGATACCCAAGATGTCCTCTGCAACAAGGGCCTCAAAAGTACAATTGAAGTCCCCTGCGACCAGGACAAACATGCCATCACTACACTGACTAAGTTTGTCTTCAATCCCAGAAATGGTTGGAGATGGGGAGCCACCTTTTGGTACCCCTAGCGGAAATGTTAAATATCTCCAAGGTGCGCCCTCTCTGGGGCCCCCTAACTGATATTCTTAATATGTCTGGGGAATTAGTTTCTCTGTGCCTGATGTGACAGCCCAGAGAAATGCTGACCAATATAAGGAGGCCTCCTGAGGGTGACCTCTCCCTGTAAGAGGGGGAATTGCTGGTACAAAATACGTGGTATAACCAACCTTATAGCAAGTCTCCATACTCCAGGTCTCTTGAAAGAGACATATCACAAAAGACTCAATAACGGTATTCCAGTCTGGGAGATCTAATTTTCTGGAAATACCCGCTATGTTCCAGCTGAGGATCCTCACATCGCTATTCTCTATAACTTGCTCAAATGGAGACTGTATGGCGAACATGCTATACCCAGTTCGGGTCTCCAGTGGCATACCCTCCAGCTCTACAGGCCTGTGGGTATTCTTTGGTTGGAAACGGTCAAACGCAGACTTATTCGTGGGGCTAATAATATGAGGAAAAAAGTACTCGGGGGAATGTAGGGGCCCATGTGGTGCACCACACTCAGTCACCTCACTACACCCAAACGTATCGGCTGCAGCAGGAAGCCTCTCGTCAGAGGAGAAAGCGCCAAGTCAACAGCCAAGCCCCATCCTGTAGACTCCATGGCCTTCATTTGACATGTAGGACATGTGGGTATGGAAGTCATAGGGGTGGAACCCTCTTTCCCTCCCACCCCAGGACTGGTAGCTAGCATTCCGGGGAAATACAGGGCAAAGTTGGAAATAGCTAAGATCGTATGTACCAATTCCTATGTTTCCTTGGCCAGAATATTGGTTACAGATATACCTTACAACCCTAGCATCCCTGAAATTAACCAGAATGCAATCTCCCGTCGTGTCCTTGGTCCTGTTTCCAACCCAACTGACCCTTCTAACATGAAGAACCAACCGTCAAATGAACTAGGCAGAGGTCTATTCTCATTTAGCCAAAACATAGTTTTGTTTTTAAGTTCGTCATACGATTCTTGTTTGCCGGCCTTACACTGTGGGACCCCAGTAAGCACAACTACATAAGGCTGACATTCTGGCGGTAGGTTAATGTGGGGAGTGTTGGTGTCTCCCTTCTCAGCCGGGAAGGGCATATGTATTGGTGCAGGTGGATTACAATTTTGACCCCCTCTTCCTCCCACGGTGATATTAATGTCCTTGCTCTGAGCAGAGAGACTTTGGCGGGGACCTTTAGTCCCTTTGTCCATGTTCGGATTGCAATTTGAGCTTATTTGAACATTAGTGTGAATAAGTCCACCTTGTACAACAGTGTTCGCACACGCTTTAGACCCAGGAACTTCCCCTGGCGCTATTGGTACCCTCACATCTGTAGGTGTAAGATCCACCTGGGGATTTTTATTCGCCTCTAGCACACCCTCCCGGTTTTTAGAATGTAATTTAATTAAAGACTTGAGTGAAAAGAAATTGTCGAGAGTGGATTGCTCAAATTTATCCAGCCTCTCCGTCAAAACTTTCACCCTTTCAAGTACAGGGAGTATCAGAGATTTCATAATTTTCTCTATTTGGGCGATGGGGAGTATCTGGGGTAAAGTGCCTAAAGTGGAGATAGGCTTTGGGTTTACATTCTCAGCTCTCTTGGGGTACATATCGACAGGCCACCTGTCGGGGAAGTCCCTTGTGTTCTAGTGATGGTCTGCTTCTCAACCGCCCCATAGGTTTCGCACAATCCTTAGAACATTTTCCCCTGAACTTCTTAGGGGGTTTAAGATGACCACCCCTTTAATAGCTTATGGCTCTTTTCCTTTTAATGGGTGCTGCTTTAACTCCTCCGACAGCCGCTGTCTCAAGTTGCACAGGTGGTCCCTCAGAGGTTGAGGGATTACTAATAGGGGCATGGTCCACTAAGGGCAAAGCAGGCCCCAATGCTGAATAACCGAATGCCTGCGAGATACTAGGGCATTAAGCCTCTCCAAGCTGGCCCTTATAGCTCCTGATCTAGGTGGGTCTACACTAGAAGTAGCTTCATCAGGGAGCTCATCTCTAAGTACAGGAGAGACGGCCAGTGCCAGGGGCCCTAAGGAAGAGCGCTTTCGATTAAGGGGCTAAAGTGAGAGGCGGCGCTCTGTGATGGCAATCTCTTTCTCGAGAACCGAGAAGGCTGTAGTGATGAACTGGTCCATAGTGCCACTTAAACATCCTCCCCCAACCCTCTTACCCTTGACGGATCGGGTAGCCATTGGCATGGGCAAACACACTTTACTATAGGGATCGCAAGACAACTAATCTGTGGAATAGTGCAGGATACAATAGTATTGTCCTAATACCTGTTAATGTCTAGAATTTAGAGGGGTGGCCCAGCCCAGCCTTGGCCAGCCCCGGACAGCCACAGACGGCCCGCCCTTTGCCTGGGCTTCGCCCGGTTCGTCCCGCACAGGTCCCATGCTGCGGGATGCTCAGTCAGATTTTGTTCACCTGTGGGGGGCGTGCCGTGGCGAGAACGTGCCTCTATGCCCAGATGGATTGTGAGCGCTGTAGTTCACCTCTCTTCCCGGCCCTCAAGCCCCCAGTTGCGAGTGTTTCCCGCGAAGCAGGAAACGCGAGAAGTTGTGCAGGAATCCACTGGAAAAACTGAGGAGCGTGGTTCTCCACCTGATCATGTCCCCGCTGCTGCTCCTAGTAAGTTCACCAAAGGTACAATTGTTTCCCGCGCTGCGGGATGCTCAGTCCGATTTTGTTCACCTGTGGGGGGCGTGGCATGGCGAGAGCGTGCCTCTATGCCCAGATGGATTGTGGGCGCTGTAGTTCGCCTCTCTTCCCGGCCCTCGAGCCCCCAGCTGCAAAGCGGGAAACGCGAGAAGTGGTGCAGGAATCCGCTGGAAAAACGGAGGAGCGTGGTTCTCCACCTGATCGTGTCCCCGCTGCTGCTCCTAGTAAGTTCACCAAAGGTACAATTGTTTCCCATTATATCAGGTCCAGTACCTCTCACTGGCGCGCAGGTGTTTCATCCACGAGCTCGTCAGCTCAATGACTCATAGGAGTACTTTACTTAGACAACAGGATGTGAGAGCACATCACTGACCTCTCAAGGAAGGTTCACCCCTGGCATTCTGGGAAATGCTCTCTTTTAGCTTGCTCCAATATTTTCAAGTATTTCGTCAAGGGTGGAGCAGGTAGTGCTGATCTCTAGACACGTGTTTCTGGTTTATTAACCGTGACGGATAACAATCCAGAAACAAGTGTTTAGAGAAGGCTAGCACTAATCTGCACCTACCTGTGAAACACTCAAAAGACTTTGCAAGTACACACACTTTGCGAACTGCATTTACCATGATGCCTAGGGGCGAGCTAGCTGGGAGATGAAGCAGTGGGATCCCACATTTGTTTCCTGTTTAAAAAGCTCCCTCGAGCAATTTGAGCTGACGAGCTCGTGGAGAGGCACCTGCGCGCCTAAAGAGGTACTGTGACCCGAGAATACTTTGGCAGCCTGCTCACCAACCCCATATATTCGAATTGCTTAATCTCTACTGATGACGGAAAACAATCCAGAAACACGTTTTTAGAGATGTCCAGCTCTAATCTGCACCTTCCTGGTGAAACACTCAAGAGACTTTGCAAGTACACACACTTGGCGACCTGCATTTACCATGATGCCTAGGGGCGAACCTGCTGGGAGGTGAAGCAGTGTGATCCCACATTTGTTTCCTCTTTAAAAGGCTCCCTCGAGCCATTTGAGATGATGAGCTCGTGGAGAGGCACCTGCGCGCCTGGAGAGGTACTGTAACCCGAGAATACTTTGGCAGCCTGCTCATCAACCCCTTATATTCGAATTGCTTAATCTCTACTGATGACGGATAACAATCCAGAAAAACGTGTTTAGAAATGGCCAGCACTAATCTACACCTACCTGGTGAAACACTCGAGAGACTTTGCAAGTACACACACTTGGCGAACTGCATTTACCATGATGCCCAGGGGCAATCCTGCTGGGATGTGAAGCAGTGTGATCCCACATTTGTTTCCTGATTAAAAGGCCCCCTCGAGCCATTTGAGGTGACAAGTTCGTGGAGAGGCACCTGCGCGCCTGGAGAAGTACTGTGACCTGAGAATACTTTGGCAGCCTCCTCAACAACCCCATATATTCGAATTGCCTAATCTCTACTGATGGTGGATAACAATCCAGAAATACGTGTTTAGAGATGGCCAGCACTAATCTGCACCTACCTGGTGAAACACTCAAGAGACTTTGCAAGTACACACACTTGGCGAACTGCATTTACCATGATGCCTAGGGGCAATCCTGCTGGGTGGTGAATCAGTGTGATCCCACATTTGTTTCCAGTTTAAAAGTCTCCCTCGAGCCATTTGAGCTAACGAGCTCGTGGAGAGGCACCTGCACGCCTGGAGAGGTACTGTTACCCCAAAATACTTTGGCAGCCTGCTCAACAACCCCATATATTCGAATTCCCTAATCTCTACTGATGACGGATAACAATCCAGAAACACGTGTTTAGAGATAGCCAGCACTAATCTACACCTTCCTGGTAAAACACTCAAGAGATTTTGCAAGTATACACACTTGGCGCACTGCATTTACCATGATGCCTGGGGGCGATGCTGCTAGGAGGTAAAGGAGTGTGATCCCACATTTGTTTTCTGATTAAAAGGCTCCCTCTAGTCATTCGAGCTGATGAGCTCTTGGGGAGGCACCAGCGCGCCTGGAGAGGTAATGTGACTCGAGAATACTTTGGCAGCCTGCTCAGCAACCCCATAAATTCGAATTGCCTAATCTCTACTGATGACGAATAGCAATCCAGAAACATGTTTTTAGAGATGGCCAGCACTAATCTGCACCCACCTGGTGAAACACTCGAGAGATTTTGCAAGAACACACACTTTGCGAACTGCATTTACCATGATGACTAGGGGCGAACCGACTGGGAGGTGAAGCAGTTTGATTCCACATTTGTTTCCTGTTTAAAAGGCTCCCTTGAGCCATTTGAGCTGACGAGCTCGTGGAGAGGCACCTGCGTGCCTGGAGAGGTACTGTGACCCGAGAATACTTTGGCAGCCTGCTCAGCAACCCCATATATTCAAATTGCCTAATCTCTACTGATGACCGATAACAATCCAGAAATACATGTTTATAGATGGCCAGCACTAATCTGCACCTACTTGGTGAAACACTCGAGAGACTTTGCAAGTACACACACTTGGGGAAATGCATTTACCATGATGCCTAGGGGCGAACCTGCTGGGAGGTGAAGCAGTGTGATCCCACATTTGTATCCTAACTATCCTATCACTTTATAATTTTCACCCCTCTGCGTCACTGTGCATGAAATTGTGGCAGCACAGAGTTTTAAGAAATCTGCTCTTGTTGTTATTGGACCACCACTGTAAGTCTATATAGCTAGGTTGCTTTAGTCACTATTATTATTATTATAATTGAATTTATATGGCGCAACAGCTACCCAGAAGTTTCCCGGTACCTACAGACACGTGAATAAAAGAGGGAAGCAGAGGGTCAAAGCTCAGACATTGAATAACCACATTTTGATACTTTTCCGAAATTTAACATAATTTCGTTTAAAACACAGTGAGGGTGGAAACTAATTCCCAAGAGATGGGGCCAAGTATGCAAAAGACCGTCCCCCCATGCGGGTAAGTCTAAACCTAGGGACTACAAACTTTGCCTAACTTGATGATCTGAGAAGGCGAGAAGGGGTGCACGATTGAACTAGTGCATCAACGTAACAGGGGGCAGTACCGGCATTGATTCTGTGCATATAGCAAAGGGCTTTGAA
Source organism: Lissotriton vulgaris (assembly GCF_964263255.1). Lineage (NCBI taxonomy): Eukaryota > Metazoa > Chordata > Amphibia > Caudata > Salamandridae > Lissotriton > Lissotriton vulgaris. Next base: position 42,056 of record NW_028255812.1, on the reverse strand, counting down.
TTTAGACCGGTTTTCAATCTTTAGCCAGTGTAAATCCCTGAGAAACCCTGTAGTGGGAGTCATTTGAGGTAGCTGATAAAGAAGTCTGGCCGCTAAGTTTTTGACCACTTGAAGCCTCCTGATTACATCCTTGTTGGCACCTAGATATAAAACATTACCGTAGTCCAATCTGGATACGATTAAGGATTGAACCACTGTCTTTTGAGTCATAAGTGGCAGCATCCATAGGATTTTTTTTAGCCACTTCAAAATTCCAAAGCAAGTAGATGCAACCTTGACCGCTTGTTGTCTCATGGACAGTTGTTCGTCAACAATAATACCAAGGTTGCAAACAGATTGCGAAGGTAGGGGAAGGCACCCATTTGCAGAGCCCAGTGCTGCGGGCCCCAGAGAGCTTTTTTTCCACCGAAAATTTAATAGCTCTGTTTTTCCTCCATTCAACTTTAATTTATTAGTATGCATCGAACCAGCAATTTCTTGTAGACCAATTGTAGGGAAGGTGATTTCAAGGAATCCTCGGTAGATAACGAAAATATAAGCTGGGTGTCATCAGCATAGGAATAAATAGTTAGGCCAGCTTCTTCTGCTAGATACGCTAGAGGGCTGATGTAGATATTGAACAGCAAAAGGTTTAAGATAGAGCCCTGGGGCACTCTATAGGGGGAGTAATGGGATCTGGAGCTGGCTGTTGGGGAAAAAACCTGAAACGTTTGGTTTGTGAGGAAATTCGCCAGCCAGTTCAAAGCAGAGCCAGCAATGCCCTTAGATTGTAAAACTTGAAGATGGGTCTCATGGGATACAGTGTCAAAAGCGGGACTCAAATCTAATAAAATGAGGGCCACTGTATCACCCTTATCCAGTCAGTGGCAAATAGTTTATGTGACTCCTAAGAGCCTTGATTCAGTGGAAAAGTCTGTTCTAAAGCCAGATTGGAATGGGTGCAAAATGTTTTGAGAGTCCACAAAAGATGTCAATTGGCGATTGATGTGTTTTTCTAATACTTTGGAAAATGCGGGGAGCAATGAAATAGGATGGAAGTACAAGAGCACATCTGGATCAGCATTAGCTTTTTTTAGAAAAGGGAGAATCATAGCGTGTTTCCAGGTGGCTGGCACTGTTGCTTCCAAAAGTGAGACATTAAGAAGTTCCATAATAAGACTAAGAATATGGGGGTCCAATTTTACGGAAATAGGAAAAGGGTCCTTGGGGGAGCCAGATTTGATACTAGTTAATAAGTCACCAGGCTAAAGTTCACATCCAGACAGGGGGTTGTGAGATTCTCAAACGTTTTGTGCTTGGTTAGTGTCACAAAAGTGACGCAAACAAGTACAAAATGTTTTCTTCCTGATTCACTTTCCAGGCAAAATTTGTTTGTGCTGGAAAGTACCCAAAAGTAACGCTGCTTTGCATTACTTTGCGTCAAGGGGGCACTACATTAGTAAACAAGGTTTAGCGCCTAAAATTAACACCACTGAAAAGCAGGCGTTAAAAGGAGAAATGTTTTCATTTCTGGTTTCTTTTCCGACTTTGCATGCGTGCTACACAGTACAGCACACATAAAAAAGAGGGAAAAGGTTTTTGACTTGTCTAGCCATAGTATTTTGTATAAGGAGGATACTGTACAAAATCTATCACAGACCCAGGCATGCACCCTAGTACTATGGTGCTAAGGTGTGCGCCTGGCGCATGGCAGGTGAAATCAGCAACAGCGCTAGGGAGAGGGGAGGAAAGAGCCATATCTCCTTTGAATATGGCACTCTAGCTCCTCCCCTGTCATGGACGCAGCGCAACATTTTTAGCTGTTGCATTGACACCTTGACTCCATGACACCTTTAAGAATTTGGGCCAAAGGTTTTGTGATCACGGATAGAATTTTTATTTTAATTCTAGGCAAGTGAAAATAAAAAAATAACTGATGATGATAATTCGGAAATGCATTAATGCAGGAGATAACCTTAAATCCTGCTGTACACTTGCTCTCAGTGGCCTGCTGTTGAGAGCCTCGTTGTGCCTGCAGGGCCTCCTTCTCAGCTACACAACAGGAATAGCATGAATTGGATTTATTCACAGTCAGAGCGGACAGGACTGTCAGACATGTCTTGGATGCTAAGGAACCGTTCCAGATGAAAAACAGCAAGAGCCGACAGCTGATCAAGGATTAACTATTTGAAACAGACCGGAGATGCTCAGCACAAATTCCCGGTTGATCTGGTCAAGTGGAAATAATGTAGGTAGCAAAAATTGGGATCTAAGGAAAAATTGGCACATGAGGCTTAATTCAAAAGTTCCTTTCAGCAAAGAATGCTAAATGTGCATGACTATTCCAGATGTTCTGTCAGATGAAACGAAACATACAGTGATTGTTGCCAGATTGAGTAAAGATGCAACTGGTTGAGGCAAGGGCTGAGGAGGCAGGGCTGGGCGGATGCGGCACCTGCAGTCTACGAGGTTAGGTTGCAAGCCCAAGAGAGGGGAGGGGTTTTCAAGAAGCCCATCCGTCAAATGCCCATAAGAAACGTCAACCAAATGTAAATGGGCTTTCGGAAAGTTAAGAAGTGAAACCTTAGGCAGAATGACTGCACTCAGGAAGGGGTGACTTCCATTTGCATTAAGTTAATGCCAGTATTCAGGGGAGCCCTTTGAAATGCTGCTGCTTTGGGGGAAAGTAGAATTGATTTAATTAAAAAAGGGAAAATAAATGCTGCATTTTTATTTCCCGAGTTACTGAGTTAGGTGATCTTACTCCTCGGCTTTCCTGTCTTGCTGCAACCCTCGAGTTGTATAATTTTGAGACTAATCTATTAAAAATTATATGTATACAATTTATCCACTACATAAGCAGCTTGGCTAATAAGGGTCTCAATGACGTATCTTCATACGTCTGTCAAATCTTTCAAAGCAATAGTGAGAGAGACGCAAAGCGCCAGCTGCCTTCAGCCATTGCTTGCCACGAGTGACATTTGCATTCTGGATGTGTCCGCATAGCATCCATGTCTGTCCCGACCAATGTATTTATTAATTATTTGCAATCTTTATATAGGCTGAATAGATCCAAGTGAGCAATAGAATGCTTTATCTAAGAACAATCAAATACGTTCGCTCTTTAGGTTTGTTGCATTTCATTTTGCTGAGGTTTCAGGCTCCTATCAGGAGCTTGACTCTTTTCTGCAGAAACCCTCATGGCAAAGGAGTCCAGGTCTGAGGGTCACAAATCAAATTTATGAGGGATAGAAATATTCCTCAAGAACTCCCCAAACTTTTCCGGAGCTATGATTTTAGAAGGAAGTTAGCACAGAGGTTCAGAGAGGCCAGCTACCGAGGAGACAAAGTTAGGACATTGTAAATATCTGGAAACCACTCCAAGGACTTATGAGATATATGTAACAATAACCCATATCATAATCCCTGGGTGACTAGATGGATGTAATCAACACTGCAAAACAATATTATACATTGTCATTAATAGATAACAATTAAATGATCCTGTAGTAATAGAGCAATAATAAATAAACTAGTTTCTGGACATTAAGCTTGGAGCCTCTATGTTAATTGTTTGTTGATAGATGAAGGTGAATGTTCTTTTCCATCAAGATGGAAGTTCAAATTATGTTCTGGGGTGGAGGGGATGTGTGGGGGCGGGGGGGGCGGGGGGGGGGGGGGGGGTTCCCGCCTTGAAGCTATGACAGCTGTTGAGCCACGTGGACTCAAGCCTCAAGATAGAAGTGGGGAGTGCCTTAAGGGATGAGCCCCTCCAGAATACATTTAAACACTAAATCATATTTAAGGACCTGTACATGTTGCTCAGTAAATCCCAAGTAAAGGGGCAAAATCAGTTAGCATTGAATAATTCAGGCAATATTCAGAAAGACCTACCTGTCAGATACCACAATTACTGAACAGAAAGTGACTAGCCTGTGATAACTGTTCCAGGAGTAGCAATGCATGATGCATGTCCTTCCTCACCCCTGCTGCTCAACCAAACGAGTTGTACACAGCACTTATTCTGGAGGAACAGTAACGGGAATGGGACAAAATATCATAACATTTTTTTTTCTAAAGTGTACAATCATGAAGACGTGTATTGTGGCGCTGAATAACATATGTCTATTGTTACCCAATGGTACTCATTTTATCAACATCAGAAGGATGAAAGGCAGAGTGGACACAACATGATTCGAACCTGTGACCATGAGGTCAAACACAGGCCCTAATAGTGATGCATTACTCCACTGCATCACCATGCACAGCTATTAATGAAATAGCCAACCCGCTAACTGTATGACAGCTTCCTTGGATATATTTTTTTCTTCATTTTTTAAACCTTTACAGCTTGTCATTTACAGTTTCTATCATTTACATGGTCTCTCTTAATCTACACTCAATATACCTTTTAATTAGCATGAGAATCCTTTCAAACATTAGGTCTTTTGCTTCTAGTTGTTTTTTTACTAGAATTAAATTAATCCCAGGATTTGGCACACGCTGCATTGCTTCCTTAAAGTTTGCAGACTGCGCGATTCACTAATAATAATTAACTACCTTGTAAATAATCGAGTATCTTGCATTTTTGTCCACCATGTTCTTTTACTGATGCTAATCATGATTTCTTTGTCTGAAATTTCTGACTTGCATGCGCGCATGAAGGAAGTAAACATTAAATGTACTTAGCGTTCTCTTGTCTCTTTTATCTTGCTCTTGCAGATAACAGAGAACTCTCTCCAGGAAGTGCAAGGTTCACAGAAGATGAAGAGTTCCTGGATGTGTATGTAAGCTGGGTTTGGCGGGAGAAACGTGGGTGACGTCTTCAACGGAACTTCTATTACTTAGCAAAGGGTGTGACCAAAGAGAGTGATATTTATACCCTCCTGAAATCAAAAATAGCTGCCACCATCACATGGCTGTTTTTCAAACCTTCCGGTTTGTTCCAGAATAGTATGGCTTGTTCTAGATGGACTGGCATGAGCTGTCAATGTCTAGTTACTGGCTTGTTTCAAAGCCTTCTGGCTGGTTTCAGAACCTTCTGGATTGTTCTGGATAGATTGCAATGCGCTTTCAAAGTCAATTTATAAGTGATTTGTGGACAACCTTGTTTCCTGTTACCAACTGTCTTACATTTTGCATGTTCATTACAGTTCTATTACTTTTGAACACCTGTGACTTCACCTGCCTTTAAAGCTTTAGGAATCATCTTTGTTCATCTCTACAAACATACCCAATAAGGCTAACCCCCTGGAATGTTCTGTAGATGGGGTGGCCATGACACGACCTGTGGCTTATGGCCAAAGAGTTCGTCAGAGAGTCCTTAACATGCCAGAGAAAATGTATGCAGGCAGAATCCAGGAATATTGCCACTCTAACCATAAATCAAACTGTGAACCCTTTTTGATCTGGAAGAGCCAACAGAAACCCAAATTCTATCTGAAATTCATATTGGTGACCAAACACAAGACTTCATATGATGGGTCTTGTAGTTTTATTCAGGCGAAGGAATGTGCCAGAGAGCAAACATTTACTCACTACAGATGTATGGAATCCTTTGACATACTTGCCACCACAGATGAGAAGAGAGCACATACACAATCTGAATGTAAACCAACCAATTGTGGAGCATACATCTTGCAGGCTCTCAACTGTCTTCTCCTGATCAGCACTGCTTCATGAACCCCGCTCCCACAAGCATCAGTGATACAACCTGGGGCTATGCCATGCATGTAACTCGATGACCCGTTAGGCAGATGAGAACGCCTATGCATACGGTCCTTTAAAAAGGACTTTATTAGAGTTGCAAAGCAAGACATATAAAAAATATTAACAACTAAAAACATAAAATTCGGCAATATACAAATCATATTTACAGCATTTCACAATAGCAGGTAACCAAGGGCCATACATACAAAAATCAAGAATTGTGATTTCCCAATTTCATTTCTTACCGAATCTCAATTAGGAAATCACAATTTCTAATGTAAGAAAGCATGTATCTTTTAAATTTGTATTTGTATTTTAGACTTGTAGAGCACCTTATCACCCCGGGGTCTCTAAGCTAGCAATTCTAGTCGGTCGCAAATTGACCTACCTCATGAATATTAATAAGGTAGTTTGCAGTTTGGCACTCGTTAGGTGACCTGCTGGGGTCAGCAGGCTAATGTGTCTGTGATTGCTCTTTAATAAAGCAATCTTTTTCTATTTTTTTAATATAAATCCCATTTTCCTTAATGAAAAATGGGATGCATTTAAAAAACAGAAAATTAAACTTAAAAGCAGGGCCACTGGAATTATGTAACACAAGGGGGACATATTATGCAGCATAATGAGCCACATTTTGTAATAGTATTACTTCATTATCTCACCATTTTGAACTTGGCAACTCTCTCTGGGCATTGGAGGTACCTGATTAGTTGTATCAGGGGAAGTGAGAAGCTATGAAAAGGGTAACCTCAGCCTCCTGAATTGAATTCAATATACACATACGCAATCAAGGAGGGTTAACCTTATCTTCTATGATGACTCTGCCACAAAAGATCAATAGTGGGATCCTGGCATATTTTCGATATTTTTGTAGGATCCTCACCCACAGACACCACCTGTGGCATTCTTCATCTTTGGAACCTCACCCACTGCACCTAGTGTGAGTGGGTGAGCGCAACACAATTTGTTAGCGGAGCACTTTTCTAAGAGGGAGGGATTGTGTCAATGTTAAAATTAAAATTGTCTTCTGGATCCTCTCGTCTTTTAATCTGAGGTCCTTTGGCAGAGTGTTGTAATTGGGTATAACGGCCCAAAACATCTGTGGGTCAATATGTTTCAGCTTCTCTATATGCCTCTAAGTGTCAGCAGGCTCTCTTCAGGACCTGTGTAAATCTAATCTCTACAATACATCACTTGGTATCACCAATTATCTTGGTGGTGTGACACTATCACTCATAGAAATATGAAGCTAATACAGAGCATTGATGACTTTTTCCTCTGTATTATCTAGAATTAGAGGAGAAGACATCATTTATAGCTTAACTTCACACAGGGCATATAATCATGCCCCTTTTATAGTGTAACATCATGTTTTGTGAGTGTGTCAAGGCATGCACACGTGTGAGATCACTCCACTTTCAAGCTCATATTTCATCACAAAGTTTTTTGGCAACATTTAAAAACACTTAAAAAAACTGCACACATAGCAAAAAACAAAACAACACAAACAGTAGTTCATCCACACACAAGTGCCCCAAAAAGGTATTCCCTGTGAATTAAACTCTGCGTCGATTATTTCAGCTCTGTAAGGCACTGGGGAAGGGCGATCTCTGTGTTCACACACTAAGGAAATAAATATTGCAATGCTCAAATTAGTGGTTCCCTGGTTGGTCATGCTGTCCTTAATGGCCCCTCCTAATATATGCGCCCCAGACTTACTTCTTCAAGGGAAGTCATCCTGCCATTCAACCACATGGATTCCCCGAGCCTTGCATGTAGCTGTATCCGAGTCATCAGGAGAAAGGGAAGGCAGTGCAATTGGGAATTAAAAAAAACCTTTACAAGGGAGTTATATACTTCCTCACATGAGTGTTAGAATGAACCTACAGTATGTTCTACCTTGGAATCTTGTTATTCAGCCCATGTTTATGTGCAGATAATTTATATATACACACTGTTGTTCTTTCTCAGAGACAAGATTCTCAATATGTCTGTTCTCCCCTATTACTTGTTCCAAAACGTCCCATTTGAGGTCTTGTAAAGAGTGTGCTTTGCTAATACTTCTTTGCAGCCTTGATGAAGTCCATTTCAAATGTATGACAAGCTTTGGCTGAGCTGGCACTTTGATTCTAGCAAGATAATAATAAAATTTAAGAATAAAATAAGATTATTGTTGTAACAAATAGAGATTGGAACTTATTTGATGAACGGAAAAATAATTATTATGTTGCCATAACATCTCAAACAGTTGAAAATGTAATGAACTGTATCTGGGGAGAATGACCAAGTAGAGTTTCTCTCTATTTTAAATCGGTATATTTACAAACAATTGATGTTACAGAAGAACACATAAATTGGAAAGCGGTGTTATTTTGGTAATTCATTGCATTTTGAAAGCATGTCCACTAATACCATAAAAGATCTTCCTCTCTGCATGCCCGTTAAACTAGGTGGGTCACAAACGTTTGTCATTTAAAAATTGTGATGTGGTTCTAAAAAGGTTGAGAAGCACTTGCATCGAGGAATCAGACTGAAACCATGATGGATACTAGAGAAATTGGAAATGGGCAGAGCCTAGAACTCATGAATCATGGATGCTCAGTAGCTCTGATCTTATTGGTAATGTAGCAGTCTTAGATACTGTAGTCCATGAGACTCTCCTGCAGCATGGGAAAAAACAGATGAAGCTGGGGTATTTTCCTTCCCAACCTACTGCCTTGAGATGTGAAGTACCCAAAGGATATGCCCAAGCACCCCTTCTTCCTAATCTGTATTTTCTACCCCTTACCACAATTGGCAATGACCAGAGGCCTTGTTTGTGAAATGTCTGCTGATGATACTCACAACTAGTTGCTAAAATATGGATGCAAATCAGTGATCTATGTCTCAATAGAAAAATAACTAAATATTTAATTTCAAAGAAGGGCACAACTGGACCTCCTCTTCTGACATGGCCTCTTGACCACAGCCAAGCACCAGCTCCTCTCACTAGAGAATGAAACTATGAATCATGATTGATTCACAGCTGCCATCCTCACCCTAGATCCAAGCCATAGTCAAATCAGAAAAGTTTCACTCTTATACCAAGGATCTTCTTCATGTTGACAATTAATGTGGTAAGTTACTGGTTCAAGTTGTGGCAACCTCACGGCTGCTAGAATAAATATCAGAAAATGGACATATGAATGATTTTTTGGGGCCTAAAGAAAAAAGATCATGGATCCTCCCAAAAAGAAGAGTTACAGTGTCTGCTGTTAGATCAACAAATCGAACAGAACTGAGATTATTGTCTGGTAAGAACTAAATTGCAAATCCCCAAATCAACTTTGTTATTTTTTTCTTATAGCTGATTGGTCAGACGCCTACATTTTAATCAAGATGAAAAACGAAATGTACAAAAATGGCCCCAGCACAATTTGGGGGCATCATGTTTGATATTGCAGGGGCAAAAATGTGGAGAAATCTCCTTAAACATCCCAGATTGGTACAAAGTTTGGCAGACCTCAAAACGAGACTGAAGCAGCACCTGTTGCAAACTTACAATTTTGGATAACTGGTTTGACATGTTTTGCAACTTGTTTGTCAGGTGCTAGGCACACATATATTGTCTGTATAACATTGTCTTTTCCTTATAAACTTACAAAAGCTGTTTTATGATGCAGATAGGAACAAACAGCGGTATTTAGAGTTTGGCAGGTGTCCCCATCATCCTGCCATGGAGGAAAAGGTCAGGATGGATGACAGCCTGTCATATTTAGATATCTCTGCCTGTCTAGTGGAGATCTTAGTGCCTTCAGAAGAGCTCAAACGACAGTGGCTCCTCTGAAAGCGCTGTAACTTTGATGAGTGGCTGGCATGTGCCCATCAGAAAAACTTTTAATACAATTCTTAGTTCTGTTGTCCAGCCACACTCCCTTGTTTTTAAAAAGCAAATTCCCAAATCTGGATTTTGTTTTTGAAAGACAAACATTTAATGGGAGTAGTCTTCCTCCACATTGGGGGTCATATTTATATTTTTTCTTTTTGGGACCACCCGGCATTCCCATGTAGTCCCAAGAAGGAGAAACTGATATAGAAACAGCTATCCTCAGTATGGCCGATCATCTGACATACATCGCCAAATTTCCAATTAACAGTTGGTCAATGGTTTCAATCTATAGTCAGTGACTGCTTCGCTGCAGGAAACATGAAAGTTCATTCTACTCAAAATAGAGTTAGCAGACCAAGAGTCTGGAAGACAAGAGGACCCTGTCTGCCAAAACTCTAAATAAAACCCAAAGTTTTTTCAGTTCTTGACTGTAGAGTTTGGAGCTCCCTGCCACACGAAATCAGGCAGAAACTAAACTCTCCTTTCATTTTCACACCTGCCTTTTCAATTAGAGATTGTTCCCCATTTTTTTAAATGCACACTTCCACCGAAAAAGTTTATTCCTTTCTTTCGTTTGTTTGCTGTTTTTATTTATGTAACCTAGAGACATATAATATTGAAGTGTGCACTTTAAAAAAAAAATAAGTTAAATGAATACACAAAATTTGCTGGGATGGTTTTATGGTTATTTCTGTTAGCTTTCTGTGATTCATAATGAACCTGATCATAACATTCTGGTACTAATTACAAAGGGAAGGCCATACTTAATGATCACTGATTCACTTTCAACAAATTTATAACTCTGTTGCGTTGATTCTGCTAATTCTGGTCCCCTACCAAAATTAGCAGAGGTAGAAGAATTTATGATAGAAAGTAATACTCCAAAAGCCGGTTTACTGCCCGCTGGGCACATTCTGGTGAATACATAGGCCCAAACCTATCAAGGTTTTGCGTTGTCCTTGCGCCACCCATGTTGGCACAGGGTGACTGACCTTTTGTAGCCCTGTGTGGCCTTGCTAAATATGGAGTAATGCAAGGCAGTGCAAGTCTCTGCCTTGTGTCACTGTGCCCTGGGAAGGCGATACATCTGTAGAGCATGGGTGTTCCTATGCATTTAACCATGGATTTTGGTGCATTCCCCAGGATTACCAAGACTGGTAAACCTGACAATGCTTCAAAATGTTACGTCTTCGCAAGGGAGATGCAACTAGGATAAATATCTTTATTCCTCCTCGTTGTCTACTCTTTCTTTTTTTTCTTTTTATAAATATTTTTATTAGAACCGGAAAAATTGGTAAAGTAAATAGTTTACATGTCAGTTTACATGTCAAATAGCAAGACCAATAAGTTAAGCAAGCATAGTCAACAGTTATAAAAAAACATTCCATATTGAAATTCAAATGGCAACCTACAAGGAATCTGACTCCCACCACCTCTAACTAGAATATCCTAACTGACATTTTTTTATTTAATAAGTTACATTAAATAGGATTAATAAATAAAGTGCAAAGTGCCAAGTGCAAGTCATTTTGTTTCCTGGCTGACAAATATAGGAATACGATAACTTCTACAAAGTGCCGTGTGCATATATATATCTTATTTTTAACTAGTTCATGATCCTCCGTTTTCATCTATGCACCCATAAGGAAAAAAACGTTGCCAAATACCCCTAAATCTTACCGCAGCTCCTATACGTTTGGCATAGGCCTCTTCATGTCTACAAGTCCTAGTCATTTTATTAAACCAATGTTCAATGCTAGGTTGTAGACTGGTTCTCCAGTTTTACAGAACAAGTGATCTGGCAACTGCAAAAGCAATTAAAATAAAATATTGCTGTTTTTTTGTAAAACATTTCACTTCTCCTGAAGAACCAAATAGCACCAGCATGGCTGACAGACTAATTTGCATGGATAGAATCAAAGAAATTTCCGCAAAAACCCTCTTCCAGAAATATTGTAAATCAATCATCTCCTCTTTCTAACTGTGCGGCATTCTGTAGCATACTTAGAAAGAGAAAAACGACTCTAAGCATGGTATCTGCTCAGAAAGGTGTCACTTCCTGCACAAAAACAATCCTGCCTGCAATGCAGGTGCCCTTTCACCACGCGGAGTGCACCAGAGCTAAAAAAGGACAGGAATGCACCATATCCAGATGCTTATGACCCATTCCTGTCCTCTCCCTTTCACACAACGCAGTACAGCACAGCAAGTTGTGTTGCTGTGTTGCCTTGGGTGAAAAAATATAAATCGAGCCCTTCGTTTCTCAGGGTCACTGCTTTCAAGCTGTACATATATGTTCTCCAATGTTAAAGACCCAAGTGCATCTTGTGCATGGGCATCTGCTTGTGTGTTGCTATGATTATGTGTGTGTGTGTACTTTGAAGCATAGGGCTACCTATGCACAGTTGCCATCAGTCAGCTTCCTTCTCATTTTTGTATTGAAGATCTTCTTTTCAATGAAGATGATGGAGACATGCATCTTCACCCACCATCACCCTATCAGCTATGGATCTGTGTAGACACGCACTGCCATGGAAAAGCAGGACAAGCTGAATAGTGGTTCTCACAGTGACTCATCTATGTGGCACCAGCCTCAACTGTCACATAGGATCAGAGAGTGTTCCTTTTGGTAGTGAGAAAAAGAAAAGGTGTGATGGAGCAGGGCTTTATGTAAATAAAACCTGCTTGGATTAAACCTTCCATTGTGTGAAAATGATAAGCAAAGTTTTGAAATGTATTGAAAAAGTATTATTAATCTTTAGTTCTGGAAAGGAAAATAAGAAAGGTGAGGGAAAAGGACAATAGGTTTAAGTAGGCCACAAATTATTCCTCTACGAAAAGATAGCAAAAGATGAAATATTATTTACATGAGCAAATGTGGAATGAAAATATGTCTATCGTTTATTGTTTAACTAAGCAATATTAATTAAATTGAATAATAGTTTCAAATGGTTGCGTTTCTATTATATATTAAACTAATGAAATTAATTATGAAATGGAGCTTTAATTTTGAGCAAATAACTGAATCTGTTTATTTCTCCTAGAGAAAACTGCACGCTTTACAAAGAAGGTCTCAAAGTTATCATTAGGGTTAATTTTGCTTTAAAAAGTAGAAATGCAGAAAATTGTCTTTTATTCTTCATAGATGACTATTGTGTTCTTTCTTGTTGATGGCTGCTATGTGTTCAGAGTATCAGCGAAACTTCTTACAAAAGGGGAAATGTTTTTGTGGATAACTGTGCTAGTAAAATGTTACAACTTTTGTTCGAATGCGTGTGTGTAAAAGAAGTGGAAGATTTTGGTTTCTTTTGCTCAAGGACGATGATGACAGCGTGAATCAAAACAAAGAACTTTTGAAAGAGAAGATCGATGGAAGCGGTGTGACTCAACACCCTATGCTTCTAGACCAATAAGGAGAGAGACTTTCCAAGGTTTCAATACAAGAGTAGGGTTGGACTTTTCACTTTAGGGTATAACTATCAGTGATAGAATATATGTTTTTGCTCTTCTGAAAGAGACAACTTTAGCCGAGAGGCTAGATGAGGAGTGGCATTTGTGTGAGCTATTTCTTTCAGATCCTATAGATGATGCTCTCTGTAAACTGATTCCTTAACTTTGCTCCTCATACTTTTGTGAGGATTGCCCCAGCTTTCCCTTCCAGCCAGAGGGTTAGCATTTCCAGCTATTAGCACACTGTGCTATACTTTTTTTTAGATTTGTATGTCATTCTGTATTTGCATTGATCATATAAAAATGCTCTTTTGTCACTTACACTATCCACTCAACTAATTCTCCTTAATTGAGATGTTATTGTGAATTTCTGGATGTGTGTTCTCTTATCTGATGATTCTAATTTTATACTGTAGCTTTGTTTGACCATTCCATACGCTTTGAAAGATAAATAGATAAAAGCCTATTAATAGAGAAACTAAGTCTGTCTTTATTGATTATTGTAAATGATGAGATATATTATATAGTTTTATATAGTGTGATTTATATTAATATTCCCTTTGTTCTAGGTCCTCATGAGGGGAATTTTCATCTAAATCCTTTGCCAAATCCCTGTCAATTATCCTTTCTGCCGGAGGACCTGATGTTGATATGGGCCATAATTCAGTCTTATAAATAGAGATTTTATAACTGTTTTAGCGTGTGGTATAAGTCAGACAGTAATTACTTTATTCGGTTTCAACTTGTAGAAAACCATAAAAGTACATACATAAATTAATAATACATTTGTATAGAGGAAAAATACACTGATTGAATAATTTAAAATACAATTGAGTTAAAATGAACCGCAATTAATTAAAAAGGAAAAGGCAGCAAAATTCATTTATAGGTTCTTTCTGTGTCAGATACAAAATTTTAAGAATCTAGCGATGTTTAATGCTAGGAGATCAGACTCAAGAAGTTGAAGAACCAGGAAGGCGGGGCAACATTGACGGAGTCCGAGACTTTTTAAAATATAAACAAGATATGTCTTTCTTGGCTCGAGATAGAACTACAGAAAAGGATCGAGTGTAAAGTGGATTGGGGAGACATCGTCACAGGGGCACCGGGGGAGCATCTGCGACCAGTCATTGGGGTTTGGAAATGTGACTAGCCAAAAAAAAGTATTTAGCCTAAACCTGGTCAACAAGAATCTATCATAACTGCTTAAATTCCAGGTTAGGTAGGGCTGGATCAACATGGAGGATTGAATCAGTAGAGCATGCTGAACCGTGGGTTTGCTGGCTTCCACGGTCAAAAAAAGCTCCGCTAAATGGCTCAAGCATCGATTTTTCAAAGTTTTCCTGGAAATCGATTACAATGCTTGCGGGGTAAGATAGAGATTCTCTAAACCCATGTCATAGAGAAACCCTTTAATATATCTAAGCCAGCCAATCTTGTTGTTTTCTAGCAGAAGACTGTCCCTCACAATGCTTTGAGTGAAAGCCAGTTTTTCGGAGGTCCAAAGATGGTATGGGCTCGACCCTTATAATGTCAGTAATAAAGGACAGGCCCAATTCTAAATGGCAGCTAAATGTGAAAGTACCCTGGGGAACGGCAGGCAAGAACCTCCGAAAGCTGTTCTCCACTTTTTGCAGGGAATCTGCCTGAAAATAACCCCACACCCCATCCCCATAAGTAGCAGTACTGATATATTTAGCCTTATAAATACAAATCAGCTCCTCTGGCGCTCTTCTACCTAATCTCTGGGTAAATGTTTCCAGAGCCATAGTTGATTTTAAAAACTGCAGTTTTCTTGCCTCAATGGCTCCTTTCCAAGTGCCCTTTTCGTCTATTAGGACCCCAAGGTATGGGTAAGTGGGGAAATTCTCTACGCTAGTGTTGTTAAGGTAACTTGCTCGCCCTTTAGTTCTTTTATGGCCACAGTTCACAATGAAGGTTTTTTAATGTTAATTTTTAAGTCTAGATTTGACATAAATGAATTATAATGGGAAAGTGCACGTTGAAGTTCAATGGGGGTGCGGGTGATAATCACCGCATCATCCGCGTAAAGAAGAGCAGGAATCTGACGGTGTTGAATTAAGGGTAGGTCTTTTGCCCCCTCCAACATGGCTTTTTCTAGATCATTAGTGTACAAAATAAAAAGGAAGGGGGCCAGGACGCAACCTGTCTGACTCCCCGCTCAACCCTGAATGATGCTGTCAGCTCACCTCCCGTGCCAAATCTCACTAGGGCTGTGGCATTTGCGTACATTTCCCGTAAAAATTTAACTAGCACTAGGTCAACTCCCATATCTGTTAAAATGGGCCATAGCTTCGAGTGACCCACGCAGTCGTACCCAGCAGTAAGATCTATGTAGGCCAGATGAAGACTACCACCTTTTGCGTCCACGAATTTACCCTTGAGCAGGGACAGATTTAAAACCTGCTCAATGGTACCCAGTTCTTCCCTAAATCCATTCTGAATATCAGATATGATATTATTTTCTATGGACCAAGACTGTAGTCGTTCTAAAATAATACGCCCCACAGTTTTTCCAAAGGAATCCAGTAAGGAAATGGGACGATAGCAAGTTGGATTTAATCGGTCGCCCTTTTTGAATATTGGTATCAAGATAGATTTTGACCATGAATCCAGCAATCCGATTTTATAGGTTGCATCTAATACCCTAAGTAGAATTGGGGCCCAGAGATCTATTTTAAATTTCTAGAGGTCAACCAGGACCCCATCGGGGCCCGGAGCCTTTCCCCCTTTGCTGGCTCTTAACGCAGCCTCAACGTCATTTAGCGTGAAATCCAGTGCAAGGGGAAAGGAAGGAAAGCTAGTACTGTTCGGAGTAGTCCCTGCGGGGGGCAAATCTGTAGACGAGCTAGCGAATGTCCCAAATATTTTAGAAAAGTGGGTAATCCAGGCCAGTACATCTATTGTAACCTCAATTTTATTTGAATCACTGGACCTGACAAAAATGGGGTATTTATCACTTTTCAAAAAGCGGCACTGTCATTTAATTGAAAACTTTTGTGTAGTTCTGCCCAGAGTTCCTCTTTTAATTCCAGCTTTCTTGATCGTATGACTTTATTATAGGTGGACCTAAGTTGGGCGATCTGTTTCCTATCTCTAACTAAAGCGTTAAGGGCTTTTTTCAAGTTTAAATAGGCTTTGGTACATGCAGGGTTAAACCAGCCGATCTGGTTGTCTTTTACGGATGTATGACGTTACAACGCATACTTTTACAACGCATACCTTTACAACACATTTTTTACAACGCAACATCCATTACAACGCATTCTATTACAACGCATGCCATTACAACAATTTTTTTTAAACTACCTTTATGATGCATTCCATTACTACAATACTACCTTTACAACGCATACCATTACAACGCATACCATTACATTGCATGTATGGTAAGTATTGGATAGTATAGGGGTAACAATTACTATTCTAACTCCATGGGGGTGCAACAGTAGGGTAAGTGTTGAATAGTGTAGGGGTAAAAATTACTATTCTTACTCCAGGGGGTGCAACAGTAGGGTAAGTGTTGGATAGTGTAGGGGTAACATTTACTATTCTAACTCCAGGGGGTGCAACGGTAGGGTAAGTGTTGGATAGTGTAAGGGTACTATACGTTGTGATGGAATGCGTTGTAATGGTATGCTTTGTAATGACTGCGTTGTAATGACATGCATTATAGTGGTATGCGTTGTAATGTAATGCGTTGTAATGGTTGCGTTGTAATGGCATGCTCTGTAATGGATGTTGCGTTACAAAAGTTTTGTTGTAATGGTAGTGCGTTGTAAAAGTTGCATTGTAAAGGTTGTTTCCCTCTT
Organism: Lissotriton vulgaris; assembly: GCF_964263255.1. NCBI lineage: Eukaryota > Metazoa > Chordata > Amphibia > Caudata > Salamandridae > Lissotriton > Lissotriton vulgaris. The sequence goes on along the minus strand of NW_028255812.1, from coordinate 25,217 downwards.
TTACTCCTTTAGGTTTGATGGTTAAGGCTTGTTTTGTGGAGTTGGTCAGTAACAATAAATTATCTATAATCTCTTGAGGGGACGAGTTGTCTGCCAAACAGGTGATTATTTCTTTCATGGAGTTCTTCACCACTTTTTCTGTGAGTTTTACCGGATCGACCTTTGCCCATTTCAGGGCATAGCCATTCAACCTGACCATAAGTAAGTTTTCCTCCCCATAAAGGTTGGACTGTTAATTCCTTCCTTCAATCAACGGGATGGACAAGGTGACTAATATGGGCAAGTGATCGCTAAATACGCAATCATGGGTTTTAAAGTTTTAGATAAAGGAGGAGGACGTCCATGTTAGAAGAATGAAGTCTATACAACTAGAGGCACCATTACCGTTGAAAGTGGGTGTCAAGGGAACTATGTGTGATACTAATTCATTAGCCATGGTTCATTGTAGGCTAAAGATCGTCTCGTTCAGACAGGCCCCACTTTGGGAATGAGTGAAGTGGGTGATACTAGTATAATTTTCATCCAGGAGGCCACACGCTATATATATTAACTTTTTGGACACAGTGTCAAGTTAAAGTCGCCCCCCCGCCATATGATAATAGGGTTTTTTCCTTGGAGTTTAATATTAAAATCTAAAAGAAAAGTACGAATTTCCTTTAAAATAACAATCAGCTGAGGCTGAGCTAAGTTATTGTAAAAATTAACTATCACAAGGTGATCCTTTTTATTTATATCAATTAAAATTATCTGATAATTTGTCTCTGTTTTTAAAGCAGTAATTTCCCGAACTTGGATTAAATTTGTGATATACACTGCTAGCCCTCCTTTTGCACGTCCCGATGAAGATGGTATTGCGGGCGAGAAATAGGTTTTTTAGCCGTTTAAAAGTATGGGTAAAACAGCCCAGGTTTCTTGTAGGCACATAATGTCATAGTCCCGGGCGAAGATAAGCCACTCACCTATATTTACTTTAGAAATAAGGCCGGCGATGTTCCAAAAAACTATCTTAATTGGGACCCCTTTCTTGGCTGGTGCATCTGATGTTGAAGGCTGCACCCGTTCTGATTGATCCGAGGTGGGGTCAGGGAACATAGGTGGGCGATTCACCACCCTGCCTACTGCCAGAGGAGATTTAGGAAGGAGGATAGGGTGATAGACCCCACTATTTACTTCCTTTTGACCCATAATGACACCATCAACATGAGTTAATTGGCAGTCTATTTCCTCAAGAGTGGACAGCTGGTCGAATCTGTTCGAAGTTATGACGGACCCATTCCCTTCTCTTCTGGAAATTGCTGGAGGTTTATAGAAAAAACCTAGTGGGAGTGCCAGGATATTTGAGCAGAGTTGAGGGTGAGCCTCTTTATTGTTTAAAAGAGAACGAACCATTCGAGGGGACCTAAAATTTACAACAATGCAATCACTCTCAATTGTTTTTGTTGAAGAGCCCAGTCAACCCACCCTGCGAACCATGAGAATTTCATTAATATGGTCAGGGTTAAAACGCTTGTGTTTGGTCAGCCAGTCTACCACTTTATTTCAAAGGGATGGCCAGGGTTCAATCTGTCCATGTTTTAGGACTGGGACCCCCGAGAGGATTAAAACATATGGGCAAGAGGCTGGTGGTAAACCCAAATTTACTGGGTTCATTCTAATTTTGAGGTTAGGTTCCTTTTCCCTACTTAATAACCCTTGTCTGCTATTGTGCTCCTGCCTAACGGGGGGACGTTAAGTTGTTGTGCGGCGGATCGTGCTTGTTGACGTTCCTATATGTGCGTTCCCTTAACGAGCCTGAGATAATCTCCTTGGAGCTCTGCTTGGGGACTTTTTTTCGTAAACGACCCTCCCTGGCATATTGTTTGGAATTTAAGTTCACTGGGGGTGTTCTAAGTGATTCTATGTCCTCTTTTAGTAAGTCCAATTTCCGCTCTATATTTCTCATTTATGAAAGATCTGAATGAATTCATCATGGCCTTAGTGTGTACTTCTAAGTGGCCTCTGATGAGATCTTCTATCGCAGTTTTTAGGGTCATTAGGGTTTTGTTTAGAGGCATTTAGATTCTGAGTGGATACTTCTAAATGTGGTACATGGACACTAGCAATTACCTCCGTTTGTGTTTGTGCTGATTGGGTTCCTGTTGGAATTGAACCTTGTTGCTCGTTTTTCTCCCATCTTTACCCCCCTTTATTCCAGTTTGATTTGTATTTGCTGTTGTCTCTTTCTTTAATTTTGATTGATTCCGGGTTTTTGGGCCTGGCCCTGCTGAAAGAGGATGTTTAAGATCTCTATGATGGCTCGTAGAGGGATTAAGTTGAGAAGACTGGTTAGGAGTGGAGATTTGTTGTTGGATAATAACCCTTGGGGTTACAGATCTATTGGTTTCTTCCTCCCTGGATAGCTGGAGCATTGTTGGATCAAGGGAGAGCCTTCGCTCTGTTATTTCGATCTCGTGGATAAGGAGCGATTCTGCTCTGACCAGAAACGCATCCAGGGTACCCACTGTACTCTTTGGTTTCTCCATCTTCCCTTTACAATGGTAGAAGGTTTTAAGTAGTGTAAATGCCTATGATAGCTCTATACTGGGGATTGGCTTCGCTTTGGGGGAACGAAGAATACGGTGTAAGAGGTCAAAAGCCTTGCCTAACAGATGTAGACCTAGACCTCATAGGAGATAACTCTGGGACCAAGGGGGGTTGCCCTGTGCTGACCCTTCCTGACCCGCATGGACGGGCCCGCCCTTGGCCCGGGCTTGCCCCTGGTGAGCCCGCGTGCGTCCCGCGCCGCGGGAGTCCGCACAACTCCTGTGTGGCAGGAGAAGTGCCACACGCCTCTCGCGGGACCGTGCTGCTCTCTGGGAGGTGTAGTCCTGGGCAGCGCGTGGTCCGCGAGATGAGGAGGCGGCAGGCAAGGCAAACAAGCAATCCCCCACAGCAACCGATGCAAACTCCCAAAGGCAAACGAAGGCGGCAGGAGTTCCAGGTAAGGAGATCCAAATAGCAGCAAAGTCGTTCCAAACAGTGTGTCCCGCGCCGCGGGAGTCTGCACAACAATTTGAAGCCCCGGAGTCATAGGAGAAGTGCCACACGCCTCTCGCGGGAACGTGCTGCTCTCTGGGAGGTGTAGTCCTGGGCAGTGCATGGTCCACGAGATGAGGAGGCGGCAGGCAAGGCAGACAAACAATCCCTTACAGCAACCGATGCAAACCCCCACAGGCAAACGAAGGCAGCAAGAGTTCCAGGTAAGGAGATCCAAATAGCATGAAAGTCGTTCCAAACAGCTTGTGGTATAAGTATTATACACTCTGCCTTAATTCGCCACAAAACCCTTTTTATGCTGTGCCACACGCTATCAAGTGTAGTGGGTGATGGAGCTGGGTGAAAGAAGGACAAGTAATTTTTGTATTGGCAGTGGATGAGGACAGGGTATTGTTGAGAGTGAGAAAGAAAGGTTGGCTGGACAGCAGAACTAAGCGTTGTAAATGAAAACACGCAGATTACATTTACAAAAAAGTGGACTAAAATATACGATGTACTGTAGCACGTAATACTGATTCATATTTTGATGGATCAACAGGGACATTCCCTTTAGCATATTTTATATTGTAAGAGGGTGCTAAGTGTTTACACATTATAAACACAAATATAAGATAACACCACAAAACAAAAATATTTAACAAATGTATCAATAAGCGGGAGTTAATATTTTCGAACTGCAGCATATACAGTAGGCATTATTAAAGGTGAGCTTGCAGGTGATTGCAGTTCTTCTCGACTAGACACAACTCCATCTGTGATGTGGCTTTGGGTTCTTAATCATCCTCGAACCTCGGAGAATGGTGGTGTGAGTCATATTATAGTACAAAAGTTATTACAATTGGAAAAAAGATTGGCTTGTCCAGCAGTAGCTTAATTATATATGAAAAATATATCAATAGGTATAAATCCCTGTCAGATAATATTATCTGACCATGACCATGCACACACATATATCACATACACAGTTAAAATATAACACAGCTAAATTGCACATACTATACACATCCCAATACAATCAGAAATATGTGCAAGCACCAGAATACCACTGAAGGAGATACAAATTTAACACAATGCAGCCATTGTTTAAAAGTAGGCCGAATGTTAAGTACTAACAACATGCCATTTTCCATCTCAATTTAGGGTTAGATTTGTAGTTTACTTAAAATGCGGATTTTACATGACGTAGGTTCTTATGACTCTGTTTCAGTGACTCTACCCTGAGGGACTAGCTACATAAGGGTCTGATTACGATCCCATTCTATCCAATGGAACTTGCAATGTGGTGGACGGGCGACCTGTCATGTTTGTGACGGAGTATTCCATCCGCCAAGATCGTAATCAGCCTTAAGTGATGATGAGGGACAGGTAATGGCATGAACATGGAACAAATAAATTGTGGAATTGTGGACCAGAGCCACCAGGAATACACTGACAATGCTGAAAGCAGTGGCAATAGCAGACACATTCAAAATAATTCAAGATGGCCACTGTGTTTACAGTCCATACAGTCATCCTGTGCTGATCAACAAGGAATCGTGGGGAGAAAGCAATATGAATAGGAGGGAGTCAAGAAGCGGATACAAGGGCTCATATCAGGTAAAATATGTTCCATGTATTGGACAAAATTCCCAACAATAAAAGCAAGTAACGTGCATGTTACAGTTTGTGTCTTTTATGTAACACCCGATAGATCTCTTAACATGTCGCTATATGTAAGAGGTGACATATTGAAGAGCTAACCCTCGCATTTGAAATGTGCCCTGGTCCTCCCCCTCTTCTACTCACGGACCTCCTTAAAGAATTGATTGATGTACCATAACCCAGACGACTACACGTGCTATCATCCTTATCGCCTACAGTACAGATTTAAGGATGGCACTCTACATTTTTTTTAATACACTTCTAAATAGAATGTACCGCAAACAAGCCCAATTTAAAATAACGCAGAGTATTGAACGGCATCCGAATTATGGAAGTTAAGCCTCAGTACAAGACATAGTGGGACAAAAGCGGCTATACCAAACGAACACGAAAAACAATGGAGTCCAAGTAAACCAGCCGCCTCTTTTTTACGTCCCCGGAGCATTAGGAGAAACATGGGAGGAAAGATTGCACCATCTATCTAGTTTATGATGACATGGTTTATTTCACTTACCCCGTGCATGTAATGGGCCGATTCAAACTGAGTGGCGAGGCTAATTCAACTAAATTCAAAGTTAAAAGCCTGGAAGCTTAACGGCCAAGTACTGACATTGAGTAATTGAATATAAAAGATTTAAAAGCCCCATGTGGGTGTCTAGCATTGTCGTGTTCAGGCTTCATAGTGGAGGTCAAGCCTTTCTTGCTGCTTTCTGTATAAGTTATAACCAACGCGCCAGATATATTCAATGCTTACCTGGAAATGTACTTCACTCTAGACACTGAATAGAGCCCAAAGCACGTGTAAAGAAATGAATACCTTAGGATGGGCACAGCTGGAAGAGATATCTGTGAGTAGTAAGGGGGTGAACAATATTTTTGATTGAGCAATTTCTATTGTATAATGATGTTCCCAAAGTATACACCAGGCACAACAACCTGAATAGTTTGTACGAGAAAAAATAACTTGATTTACTACCCTCAGGTGGATGAAAGGCAGAGTTTTCCCCTCGTGTTTTCCAGTTGTGAGCTATAAGCATTGCTTTGGCCTCCAATCCATTGTTCTCTTTCAGTGACAAACATTAAATAGATGAAATATAAGTTCTAAATCGAATAACATTATATTCCCTGGAAACTAGAACAATACAATTAAGGGGTACCATATTGGGGGACAGTCACAGATGCTCAATCCCTCATCCAGGGATGTATCATGAACAGGTGCCCTGGCTCCATGCAGAGCCAAGCGCCTCTTTTCATGCATTTGCAGTGTCTAAAGTGTGTACATATAACTCTGTGTTAATGTATGAACTGCAGACAGCCCCAGTATGAAACAGTGAATGGTGATTGCACCCTCCTCTATCTGTTTCCTAACTCTGCTGCCTACAGTTCATGCAGTCATCCAGGGAATTCCTATTTATATGTATTCGCTTTAGAAAAAAAGAAGAAAATCACCTGCTCAGCGCTTATCTGAACCTCTGTAACTTGTAATGATATGGCTCAGATGTTCTACTGGGTGTATAAAACCCATGGGCCTCATTTATGGGGATTGGGTGTGGGCAGTGCAAAAAGTCACCTTGCTGCGCTGCCCCATGTTTGTCTAATATGGTGCTTTCCTGTCCTTTCCCTCAGTGCTGGTGAGTTTCACCAACCTTGCACCAATGCAGGCCCCCTTGCACCATGGCATATGGTTTCCTGTGTTGTCAGCTTGATTGTTATTGTGCAGAAAGGGGCACCTTCCTGCACAAAAACAATCCAGGGAGGCGTTTTCCTCTTTCGTTGTGTGCCGCAGAACGCAGCACACATGGAAAGAGATAAATATTTGAAGAGACAAAGGTTTGGAACATCCCCAGGTTTAAATAATTTTGTAGATCTGGGGTAGCATCAGAATCCATTGGTGCTGCGTGGGAACACCCACCACAATCCCCATGGAACACCTCCCTAGCGCAGATGAAGGCAACACAGCGATTTGCTCTGCCTTACATATTTTCTGTGGGAGGACATTATCAGTGCTAGGCCATGTGTGGTGCAAAACCTACCACTGTTTCTTTTAGGTAGTAGTAACTTACACTTGTAAATGTAGCGCCACCCCCTTTTTCAGACTTGTAAGTGTACACTTTTGAGTAACTTGATTTGATTTGATTTGATTTAGGATTTATAAAGCGCCTGAATCACCCCAAAGGGGTATCTCCGCGCTCGTGAACTGCTTGGTCGGTCTGAGAAAGAGCAATAGATTAAAACAATGTAGTCTTCAGAAGCCTACGGAACTGCAGGTGATCAGAGCACTCCCGCAAATGGATTGATAATTGGTTGCAGAAGGTAGGGGCTAAGTGGAAAAAAGCTTTCCCACCTAGCCGAGATTATTTGCAGCGTGGGACAACAAGTAGAGATTTGGTCCCTGAGCGTAGTGTCCTGATAGGCTGGCATTTTTAAAATGTCTCTGCCAAATAACTCGGGCCTTTGCTGTTTAGAGCTTTTTGCACTTGCAGTAGATCTTAAAGCAGACCCACTTCCGCACTGACAGCCAGTGCAGTCTCTGCAAGAGGGGAAGGGAGGGAGTAAGGGAAGGATCATTGGAGAACAGTCAGGCAGCTGTGTTTTGGACCACTTCCAATTTGTTCAGAGATGCTTCACTGGCTGAGATCAGCAATGCATTGCAGTAGTCTAGGCAACTTAGTACTAGTGCCTGGATCAGGGTTTTCAGAGTGGACAAGGGGAGAAAGGGGAATACTCTTCGCAGAAGACCTAGAGCACGGAAGCAGGCGCCAATGCTGGTAGAGCCCTGATCCTTTATAATTAATTTCTGGTCCAGGCAGACGCCTTCATTTTGACCCCAGTCTTGGGCTCCGGTGGGGGTCCCAATTCCATTGGCCACCAGCTCAGAGACCATCTCAAAGGAGCATCACCAAACAGCATAATTTCAGTTTTTCCCTCATTGAGCTGGAGAAAATGTTGCCTCATCCAGTCGCAATGGCTTTCATACCTTCTAAGAAGATGGACTGAGCATTGGGGTCATGTTTATCAAAGGGTAGCAGGAGCTGAGTATCATCAGCATAGGAGATGAGTATAAAACCTAACTTCCAAAGTAAACCTGCCAACGGAGCAATAAAGATGTTAAATAATGTGGGACTGAGAGAGGATCCCTAGGGTACTCCTTTGGTCAGTTCCATGGTCTCAGAACGGAAAGGGCCTAGATTGATGGTATGAGTTCTGTGCAAAAGGAAACACCATCCATTGTAAGGCTATTTCTTGTATTCCAATTGAGTCTCCTGAGCAGGATTTGGTGTGAGACAGTGTCGGAAGCCGCGACAAGTCAAGCAGCACAAGTAGAAATGCCTGTCCTTTGTCCAGAGCCTGTCTGATGTTATCCGTGACGGCAATCAAGGCTCACTCTGTGCTATGTCTGGGTCTAAAACCAGGCTGAGATGGATCAAGGCAGCCGGATTCCTCTACAAACTCCGAAAGATGTTTATTAATATGTTTTTCTAACAAATTGCTCAGGAGAGGTAACAGTGACATAGGACGATAATTGGTCAAATCATCCACAGGGGCCTTAAGGTTCTTCCGTATAGGAATTATGTGTGCTGCCTTCCACTCAGTAGGGACTTGAACTTAATTTAGTGAGAAGTTAAGAATGGAGCAGATGGGGATAGCGAGCTGTTTGGATAGTAGTGAGGTGGTCCTTGCTGGGATTATATCAAGGAGCCTGATTTAACAATAGCGAGTAAGGACCCTACTGCATCGGCCGTGACCAAGGGGAAGTATTCTAACTTCTGCACGGTAGCTCGAGTGGGTGAGAGATTGGCAGATATAGTTGTGAATCAGATCTATTTTATTTGTGAAGTGCGTAGGTATTTTGTTGCATATGGCTTGCAAGGGTGCCTGCTGATTATTACATGCCTCTGAGTGAATAAAAGCCTGCTCCAATTGAACATAATATAAGCTTTGCAGGCATGTCTTATATTATTATGATATTTAGATAAAACAGATTTATAGTGTGCTTTATCTAGTGCATTATGGGAGAGACACCATCACCGCTCCAATTTACTGCAGAGACTCTTGTCCATTTTGAGACTGGAGGAGAACCAGGCAATTTCACACTTGGAGTTTATGAACAGCCCAAAGGAGTAAAGTTACTCAAAAGTGTAAGAGTAAACTTGCATGTGTAAATTTCTAAATTACTCACAAGAGTAAGGTACCTTTGTGAATTCCCCCGATAGTCTCCGATGACTCTACAGACATGTACAGTTAGCTTTGCTATTAAGCCTCCCCTTCTTCCCTTGGGTAACTAAGAAGTAATCTGTCGGGTCGAGATACTATTTCAGATATGGTGATCATACTGAAAAGGAAGGAGGTTCCATCGCAAATGATACATTTTACAAATGAGTGTCACTTTATTTTCAATAACCCTAATCATTTCTGAATTAAATTTGGTGAAATAAGTGAAAACACAAAGCGAGGTTTGCAGATTTTTTTTTTACTATGCAGATTCCTTGCAGTTGCTCACGTTCTTTAACCACTTGGACGCTATTGGAATCATGCCCATCTAATGAGATTTCCATTGAAATGAATGGGCAGTGCATGACGAGTTACCCTTGTCATTAGCATTGAAGAGGTTAAGAGCATTACATTTAAAATAACCAGACGTCTTCTTGCATTCAGCTCTTATTGATAGCTCCACAGCAAGTGGTAATTGGTTTTAACCTCGAATTTATCTTCATGACACTTCTCAGCTAGTGATTATGCCCTTCTGCAGGTCTTAATAAAGCAAACCAGACTTCTCAGAAAGAGATTTAAAAAGCCGTTATTTGATTAATACAAAACAGAGACACGCCTATGGTGTGCGGAAAGAATGCACATTGTTTTAATTGGATTGGAAATTATGGAAATGATGCCAAATTATGCTTTATTACCTGCATTACTGTCATCAGCAGGTGATCATGAAATGTGAGGACAACAAATGGCTCTCTGTAAAGCGTGTGACTAAGGTAAGGCACATGGGCTAAGTTATTGAACTATTGCTATTTTTTCAACAATTGTCTTTGCTGTGAAGGCGAAGGCCCACCAAACCGCAGGCATAGGGAAGCTAAGGAAGGTGGGGGGAAGACATGTTTACTACATACACGCAATAAAGAAGCAATGCAGGTGCTGATTAAAGAGTTGCAGATGTGTCTTTACAGATGAATAACCATCTTTCCTTCTCTATAGGTGCAATTTCATTGATTTTTAACAAATTCATTACCACTATGTTGAAGCATGCCTGAAAAATAATATAGGGAAAGACATCGATTTTTTTGATCCTTCCCTTTTTGGTGTCTGATTTTGTTGGCTTTTGAACTTTTTGTGGTGTATCACTGGTAAACATTAGTAACACGCCTGTACTTCCCCTCTAAAACATGTACAGTGCAACTGGGACTCACAGTTTCTATTTAACTTCCCTTTCAAACCCTTGTGGATGGTGCCTAAAATGCACCTGTGGCATGGAAGGTTAAATATAATATGTAGGCTGCTGTCTGTATTTACACCACTCACATATATGACGTACACATATGACTGCCACAAGTATCACTCTGCTCTTCCAGCGTGAAGTTTAAAGGCACTGCAGCAACATATGGCAAGGAAAATTGCCTTCTTCATACAGAAAACCTATGTTTAATGGTGAGTCCAGATTTTTGATAACGTATGTGGAAAAGTAACTTGAGAAAAATTTGCTTTAATCTGCCTGACCTAGAAGTGGCTTAAAATCAGTATTGCCACTCAATACACCTCCAAATCTTGAGTTCTCATACATGGTTGGTAGAGTTAACAACCCTGACTCAGTGGCCTGCCTTTGAGCTCAGTAAGGACATGGAGGTGCTAACTGTTGATAACTTAGTCTTATTAGCTATATGGGACTAAATATGAAGAGTAGCCTGAACAAAGGACATCCTTAGCACGACCTCTTCTGTCTTGGAGATGCCATTACCTGGACTCAGAGCTTTTAGATCCAACACCATCAGCAGGAGTTCAATGAGAAAAGAACCAACTTCAATGGACCTCGCTAGTCAAAGCCGTGGAACTTGACATGTTGGGAGATTTTGACTTCCCTTTCAGAGACTAAGGGCCTAATTACGACTTTGGCGGTGTGGTAGTGGGCTGCCTTGCCACCGCCACACTCCCACACTACCAAAGCCATACTGACAGCACCCGCCAGATTAGGAGTTTCCTCCTGGTCTGGAGGGGGGTGCTTTGGTGGTCCCAGACAGTGCGCCTTAGAAAAGCACCGAAAAGGGAATGCCAGAACAATTTCCTGCATGGCATGGATCTTTAAGCCCATGAAATGCAGGAACTAGGCATGCATGCATACAGGGCTGCGCACCATGTGCCCTCTGCATGCATATCCATGGCCCTGAGGCACCAGGAGGCCCTATAGGGCCACCTTAGTTTTCTCACTGCCACAGTTTTCATTTCCGGCTCACCGTCATAAAAACTATGGCAGTGAGGATACTTATAATATGCTTGGTAGTGCAGCAGCTGCACAGTCAGCATATTCTGGCCTCTGGCCACTGCGCCACCGCCATGTGGCACCACTGTATTACATTGGGTGGACCGCCACCACGGGATCAGCGGTCAAATGGTCTGCCAAATTTGTAATTGGGCCCTTAATCCAAAGGCAAAATCTTTGATCAAATGACCCCTTGGTGTACCTGATGTTGTCTCCATCACCTACAGCTGTGCGCCCTACTACCTCATTATATAAACAACAGCCTAGAAAGACGGGGTCCATGGGGCCTCTTGAAGGCTCGGAGAGAGGGACCGCATGCCCTCTCCCCCACAAAATATTAAAATGAGCCACCACCCATGTCCTGGCCTACCCTGGGTGTTTATAAAAAAGTACAGAGCTTACTGTTAAATTGGTTCAGAGGATCCGTAGATTCGATAAAAGAAAATGCAATTTTTTGCTCCTGGGTAGCTCTCTCTGGGACCCCCACCCCCATGGGCTATGTGGAAAGGGTTTCCCTACCGCGCCCCTTTAATTTATTTATATTTTTCCCCGGACAGGGGACTGAATCTCCGATTCCTAAAATGGTTGCCACCACATCTTTGTTGATGTGATGCCTGCCAATCAGATTTTATCTTGAGATCTGTCAAAGCTGGGGTTTCTCTGCAGCATGATATATATTAAGTTGTTGAAACTTAATTTAAAAAAAACATCTAAACAGATTTACACTAAATCACAAAAAGCATACTTTCTGTACTAAGATCGATCTTTCTGTAGTTGTAATTCCATTCAGGAGTTTTTGCTGTACCACTGTTTAATTCTCCTATGAAAATATGGAAAACATATTTTGGGACACCCCTTTTTCTTGGTCCTTGCTCGACACATCACACCAACATTTTTCAGAAGGGAACTGAAGTGGATGTGACTTTTTGGGGAAAGGTTTTTGAAGATTTATCAAATGGTGGCAAAGTTATTAGCATACCAAAAATTGCTTTCCTTTGGAAACGTGGTCCAAACTATAACCAACCAGCGGCGAACGTATATATAAATATATATAAGTATATATAAATATATATCATACATATATGCATATATTATAGTTATATATATATATATATATTATACTTAGTTCAGCTAACTATAACTCGCGCGCCCGCAATGCACTGCTGATGACGTCACATATTGCATTACTCATCACATGGTCAGTGACATCACTGATGACATCTTAAATGACATCACTGATGGCATCACTGATGACATCTCAAATGACATCACTGATGACATCATCCACTGAATGTGTGTCTAACTGAAAAATACATATTTTTATATATGTATATCTAAAGGTCGACAAAAGAATAAATGGGTAAATAAGTGTCTAAATGGATGTTTTGTTTGTAAATTTCATTGTATAACTGACTTATTAAGTGTATCTTAGTGAATACATGTATTAGCGAGTAATGTTTAAATATATAAATATCTGTATCAGTGTTTCCCTTTGTGTATAAGTGGCTGCATGGGTTGGATGAGTAGCTACACAAGTGTCTATATGGGTTATTAGTTGGTTTTTGAGTATTAGAATGAGTGTCTGTATGGTTAGGTAGCGGGTATTACTTAGGGCACAGATGCATGAATGACTGAATCACTGTTTGTATGTGTTTTGAAGACAGCATGTGAGCAGGACTGTATGGGTGGATTAATGTGTGTATGGGTGTGCTAGTGAATCAATGACTGCCTCAATAATGTCTTTATGAGTAAGTACATATGTTTTAAACTAGTATATGTGAGTATTGATGTGTATAAGTAAGGATATATGCCAGTGACAGATTGAAAAAGTTCCGGTATAAATAAGTATGTGTTTCTATAACTGATTGTTTAAGAGAGTAAGTATGCGTACGTTTCTGTAAAAGTAAGTGTAGTGGTGTGTGTATAGCTGTATATGCAAACAAATGGATGTTTGATAGTTTATTTGCCTGTGTGAGTATGTGTGTGAGTAACTCTATGGATGAGTATCAGTGTGTAACAGGATGTATAGGTGTATGAGTACATATGTTGAGTGAATACATATTTAAGTGACTTTATAGAACTGTAGGTGGATGAGTGAATGTGTATGTAGATGTTGGAATTACTGAATAGGTTGTTGTAACTGGTATTGGTATCTCAATTTTTTTGAAAATTTTCGTATCTATTTTTTAATGTGTGTATTATACGTTATATTAGGGTGAGAGGATGTCTGCCACTCTTTCACATGGATGATTTCATCAATGATGTCATCAGAGATGTCATTTGGATGTCATCAGTGATGTCATTTAAGATGTCAGCAGTGATGTTATCAGTGATGTCACTGACCATGTGCTGAGTGATGTAATATGTGACGTCATCAGCAGTGCATTGCGGGCGCGCGAGTTATAGTTAGCTGAACTAACTATAACAGGGGAATTTCAATGGTTTTGTATGAGAGAAATGTCCAGCTAACTATAACATGGGTGAAACCTATGGTTTTTTCAGTGAATTTCTAAGGTTTTTTAAATTCTTATTCCTAACTATAATGTGGCTGAAACCTATGTTTTTTTCAGTGAATATATATATGCACTGGAAAACTAAACACCCACTTCCTTTACAAAGAAATGGAAAGTTTGCATCTCTACAACCTCTCTAATTGTTCAAGTTTTTCATCTTCCACTCAATGTACACATCATCCACACATATACACATCTAATTGCTGCATTCCTTAACTGTGATTATTAACTATTCTTTTATTTTATATTCATATTCAAAGTGCACGCCCTTTATCGAGCCTTTTTTGTTGTAACTACTGTTCCAGGAATTCTGCTCATACACAGAACTGTGCATAAAGACTTAGGACCTCAGTGTATTTCGGTGTTCCAAAACCCACCTTACTACACAAACAACCTACCGGACTAGCAATCAGAGACTCATTGGTACTTCGCCTTAGAGCAGTGTTTCCCAAACTGTGGTCCGCAGACCCCCATGAGTCTCTCACACATTCCCAGGGGGTCCGCAAGCAGCAGTTTTAAAAGCACTGCAAAGTATCTTGTTTAATTACCAGTTTTCAAAGAACAATAAAAATGTCAAGATAACAACAGTGATTGAGTTCCCTGCTGGAGAGACATGAGAGTTTTGTCCAGTGACAGCTGTGACTGAACTAATGTAACACAGAGGGTTAATATGTCTACTGCAAAGAAGTGTACCATACCATACATTTTACAGTATTTGATATGCATTGGTAAGTGGGTTCATTCTTTCAGTATCCTGATGCTTCTAAAAAGGTTTCTTTGGGTGGAAATACATTTTTATTGTTAAAGTCAATGCTAACTACTGTGTTATGTTCTGAATCCTGAGTTGGTGCTTCTCCAGACCAGCACTCCTTAAGTTTATGCTTCTCCAGACCAGCCTCCTTGGCTTAACAACACACTCTACTACTTCAGAAACGCAAGGCTGCACCATATTTACAAGAATATGGTGCAGCCCTGCGTTTCCCCTGCACTGGCGCTACATTTAATAGGTGAAGATTGTTTATGTGCAGGAGGGTCCCCCTTCCTGCACATAAACAATATTGAAATGTCATTTTGTCACGTCTATGTGTTCTGCTTAATGCATCACAGAACGCTGGAGGCTTTGACCGAGAAACACTGAGGTAAGCGATGCTCGCGTGGCACTTTGTCGCTGGTCTTTGTTTTACTCGCGGTCAACGCTTTAAACTAACTAACCTTTTTTCCGTTTTCCATCAGCGGATACGGAGCACGGTGAAAATTAACACGCCAACATCAAAATTTTTTATCGGAAAACAAGAGACCCCTTCGCACCGACTCTGACCAAAATAAAAAGGTACGTCCCTGTTACCCAGCATAGAACTCAACGACAACTCATATCCCCAGCTACCCATTACCAACACTTATTTTTCTGCATACCGCGCCACTGGCCACAATCTTATCGAGAGCCCGCAGAAGAACTTTTCTTCTACATAAAAGGCAGCCGCCACCGTCAAGTTAAGAAACAGTTGACGGTATGTTTGTTTTTACTCATTTTGGCAATATTGCACACTAGGGCAGTAACACAATGAAACTGTGCTAACGTAAACTCACCATGTTTCAGGTGGCCCCGTCCCTTGGACTCCTCATGGAGCTCACCGAGTCTGCACCGACAAATCTCCTCTGAATTTGTTTCGCTTAAGAAATGGTAGGTCCCTTTGCTGAGTGTCACAATGTAGGGAGTCTTGCCTTGTTCTACCTAAAATACTCAAAATAGTTCTCCTCCTTTCACCTTTTACAGACAGAGTAATTGTCCCCTGATGAGAATCCGGAAAACAAGTACCTGGATTCGAAACGCGTCGGCCAATTAGAAAGGAATATTCATACACCAGCACTAGCTGGTCGATAAAGAATCCCAAATTTACTTTTTTGCTCCTTTCCTAATTTCCCTCCTTTTCTATGCTTCTTTGCTTCAATCAATGCTTTATTTATTTGAAAGTGAGTGTATCATTTAATGCCATGCATGTTCAATGTCACTGTCTGTTTCACATTGCTTTTCATTTTCGTGATTAATGACGATATCCAGTTGGTGACACTTTGTTGTGTAGAAAAGTGATTATACCTTGGTTCAAATTCACATTGTACATATGTCTTTGTCTGTCCACAATATTTTGTTTCTGACAAACAGAGTCTAATCAAAAAAAAATGTGTTGGTATAAATAAAAATACCCAGTTGATAATGACAAGCAGCGTGTTCAACTTTCCATAAATGTGGTTGCAAATGTGAGTGGTGGGGCGATCGTTTTTGATGACACTGTCAGGAATAAGCACTTTTAGAACTAGCACTTGGTAGAAATAACACTTTTGGAACATAGAACAAGCATAAGCTTCACACATGATGCATAAAAACACATTCAGCGGTGTCAGGAAGACACATGACGCATAAAAACACATTCAGCGGTGTAGGGAAAACACATGACGTATAAAAACACGTTCAGCGGTGTCAGGAGGACACATGACGCATAAAAACACATTCAGCGGTGTAGGGAAAACACATGACGTATAAAAACACATTCAGCGGTGTCAGGAGGACACATGACGCATAAAAACACATTCAGCGGTTTAGGGAAAACACATGACGTATAAAACCACATTCAGCGGTGTCAGGAAGACACATGACGCATAAAAACACATTCAGCGGTGTAGGGAAGACACATGATGCATAAGAACACATTCAGCAGTTCAGGACACAGGGTGCGCAAAACATACTACACACAGTACATTTCCTAACACCCAAAAAGCAATAGCACATAAATCATAATAGCACCTAAACCACAGTTAGCGCAGAAATCACATTTAGCACATAACTCACATCAAAGTCCAGGTTGCGCCACTGCGCCCAAACCTAACCGTAGCAGGTGCCCACTACTTGCTGGGCAGCTGGGGACAAGAGCAGGGCCTAAATGCTGCTGCTGGCACTAAGTGCTGCGCAGCTGTGGGAAGGCCAAAGTAGGGATGAAGGAGTGTGTCTCACTCCTAAGTCTAGCTAATCAAAATTGGAAGGATCACTTGTCCTGCATAACATTGGGTATGCGGGAACGGCTCTTAAATCCCAATAAAAAACCTTCATACACGTGTTCACTGATGGTAACGTTAAGCGGTATATTTTCGTTCTCCGCTTTTCCCCACACGTGTCTGCAAAATCATGGGATTTAGTGGTTATGCAACCTCCACCTGGCGGTAATACCCTTTGTTAAAACAGTAGGGACCAGAAATGGTGCTCGTGAAAGGTGAAGTGTGTTAAAAAGTCTCTAGGTTCCAGATACAATTCTTTATTCTTTCCGGGTTCTTAGAGGCAAAATAAAAATAATGTGGGTGATTAAGAGCTATTATGGCTCCAACACGCAAAGACTGTGAAAATAGGTCGACATGTTTCAGCCCTTATTCGCCAGGAGGTCGGGTGGGCTTTCTTCAGGACCAGGGGGTGAAGTGAAAAGAAGTGAAAGTTACTCCTAAGTATTACTTGGAGTATCTATTACAGAACATCATTTGAGTTGTTGTTCTAAAAAGGTCCTTTGGTACCTATGAGAAAGAGATATTTCAGAAACAAACAAAACAAAGGGACGGGGTTCGGGATTCACACAACATAATGTCCGGTCTTAAACCGGTAACATACAATGCTCATTTGAGTAGTATGTGGTCTTATCTATACTATTGCTCTTACTCCCCATGTCATGAGTAAGGTCAACTCTCTCATGTAACCTTGGCAAACTGGTGTTACAATTACTGTTTAATCTCTAGTAGCAGTACTAACTGTACAGATGGAGTAAGAAAGGCGTATTTCATATACCTTTCAGATGTTGAGTTAATACTGTTTATAACGTTACTTAGGCACTCTCTCATTTATTCATCAAATGGTAGTCTCGAAGGCGTATTTCATGTACCTTCCATATATACTGCTCATGTATTCACCATACTTCTGGGGTAACGTTTGTTTTATACACTTGTTTGTGCTCGCGTTTAAGTGTACCAACCATTCATGTAAAAAAAGGCGTATTTCATATACCTCCTTAAGATCTCATGCATGCATTTGGGTAACGTTCGTCATGCAGTCTTATTGGTGTTCAAAAACATTCACTCCAGTACAAGACGGCGTGCTTCGTGTGTCCTCTGTGAACTCCACTACACTCAACAGCGTGATTTAGTGCTAGAGTAGGATGCGTGTAGTCTTTGAATTCACGTACCTTCTTTTCGGGTTGTTTTAACCTCATCGGGATCCGCGTGGGTCAGCGGGGCCTGATATAATAAATTAGATCTCAGTTAACCTATCCCAAGGGTAATACGTTATGGTTTAGTTGCAGTAGTTTCTGCTGCTACCTTCGGCCACCTCGTCACTCGGCTTGTGTTGACTCTACCACTCCTGTCCCGGAAACAGTTCTACTTCCGGGTTACGGTGTTTTTGTAAGGAGGTCGCATGGGGGAATAGAAAGACTAGAAAGACTTATCCAAGTCTTTTTTCATCAAATTTGATCATAAAAGTGAATTTAATTTTTATAAATCAGTATACATTGGTGAATGCCAGAGTTGATGTTATAGTATTTGATGGTGCTTAGATCGTTCTTAAATCACTCATAATATTCATGATAGGATCGTGCAGTTGGTCATTTTTTTATTATTTGTAGATATTGCCCCACGGGATATTGTCATTCAATCCCTCGCGGTCTGTGCCCAATCTGTGTACCCATCTTTGTTCCTTCTCAAAGAGAATACTTTCAGCATTGTGATCTCTATGGGACAGAGTCTCCAAAGCAACCCATTCAAGGTCATTGATTGTATGACCTGATTCCACAAAATGTGTTTCTCGTTGTCGCTTTTTTACATTTAATATTGCTTCTATGTTCACATAGGCGGAGCTTCACCTTTCTACAGGTCATGCCAATGTAAAGTTTTTTACAAGGACATGTGATCATATAAATCACATGGCTTGTGTTACAATTGGTGTGATTTCGCAATTGCCATTTTAGATTTGGTAGTAATTGTATTTCTTTTGTCACTTTCGTTAGTGGACAGACTGAACAGGAGCCACATGGATAGTGACCAACAACTGGGTTGGCATTCCAAGGTGACACTGTTACTACTGCCTGTTTTTTAGGTGGAGGTCTCGTGTGTATCAGCATATCTTTTAAATTTCTGGTTCTTTTATTGGCAAACCTTGGTTTGGGCCATTTGATGTTTGCTGATGTCAAAATTCTCCAGTTCTTATTGACACTTTTCTTCAATTTATTACTTGCTGGACCATAAGTGGTTACACATGTCATAATGTCTGTTTCAGGTTCATGTGTGGTAGGTTCGAGGAGCCCGTTTCTGTTTTGATTGCGTGCTCTTTTCTTACACTTCTCAATGATTCTTTTCGGATAATCCCTGTCTCCAAGTTTCTGACCAAGTTCATTAGCTTGTTTCTTATATTCTGTAATCTCACTGCAGTTCCTGCGTAACCTCAGGAATTGACTGTAGGGAAGATTTTCCCTCAATGGTCTGGGATGGTATCTTGAAAAGGAGAGTAAGCTGTTTTTGGATGTTGGTTTGTGATAAGTTTTGGGTTGCTGGGAAGAGCCTTTTAAGTCCTCAGAACAAGTCCCTAGAAAGCAAAAACCTAAACGGTGCACCTGCCCACTACTTGCTGGGCAGCTGTGACTCAAAAACTACGACAGGGGGCTCTCGCTAGCCCCTCAGGACAAAAGACTGTGCCAAAACGTTGGAGCCTTCTGGCTCTGGAAACAACTTAGGCAAGGGCTGAAGCTCAAAATATCATAGGGGAGCCACTCAGGGCTCTAGGAACCATGATGCCCCGCGTGGGCAGGAGCCCAGGCCTCTCTGGCTCTTAAAACGACAATGGCGCCTTCACTGACACTAAAACTACACAGGCCCAGGAGGGGACGGGTGTCGACAATATGCCCCGATATGCCCCTCCCTCGTAAGTAAGGAACCTCGTGGGAGCGGTCCGCTTCTAGACGGGGCCGCACTACCTCGGTGCCTCGTTCGGGCACCACCTGCTCCCTCTGCTCCTTCGGGGAGTGGAAACAGGACTGTCTCCCCCATCCCCCGGCCAGCCCTAACTTCCCGGTCTGCTTTCTTGGGGACCGGTCCACATCCAGTGGCGGGGCTCCCTTGCTGGCGAGTGGACTCAGCCGGGTCTCTCTCTTCACTAGAGGAGCCCCGCACACTCACAGAGATGCTTGCAGTGCGGGGCTGTCCTTCGCTCCTGAAGCCCTGCGCTGCCATAGCCGCCTTTGTTCTTCACCGGGCCCCCTCCTGGGGGCCCCGGGACTCAGCACGCGAGGAGGCCGGGTGGGCTCCCGACCTCCTCTCTTCAGAAAAACAACCTCCGGCCGCACTTCCTGGTGCCAGCGTCACTTATGTCCGGCAGCCCCACCCACAACCAGGCGGGCCGCGGACGGCGGCGCCCATCATAACGCAGCTCGGGCCACGGCGGAGATTCTCGGGGGGCAGAATGAGGGGTGGGCACCCTCGAATATAAAAATATATTAATATATCGAGCGGATGGGCCCTCACATAGGTTTGAAAAGCAATGGCATCACGCAGGGTGAGCACCTGCTCACCATCACGAATCGAAGAGCAGGGTGGGCACCCGCAAGGGCACACAAGGAGAGGGGGAATCCCCAGGCAGGGGCGGCAGGGCCGCGCTGCTCAGCCCCAAGGCTCTCCCTTCTCCAGGGAAATCAGACCAAAGCGCACCCATAGGAGTAAAAAGTCCAACACTCCCCAAAGCGCTGTAAATCAAGTCCAGGGACAAAGAGAGGGAGGCCATACAGCTCCTAGCCAGGGAAAGTCTTACAGCCCTCCCAGGCCAAGCACAAAGGGTCCAAAGAAGAAGTCCTCCAGGGATCCAGGGGGCCCCTGGTAGATCCTAGTCAGGAAAACAAGAACATTGAACATGAGGTCACAGCCTCATTTTATACAGAAAATCCCTTTATCTCTATGGTTGTAGGGTGGGGGCAATACCAGACACAGCTGGTTTGGGAGCACTCTGATGGGCTCAGTCCCTCTCACTATTCACTGGCCAGGCTAGGGTCATTGGACGCAACACAGGGGGCAGAGCCAGTATTTTGTGGGGAAAGCCCAGCCCTATTCAGGTCCTAGGTGCAGCCCCTCGCTGCCATCAACATGCAGATCTTCCCATTCACCTCTGGGGCAGACCCACACAGACTCAAGGAGCCTGGCACACCAGCCAATCACAAGCCAGCACATTCACTGCACAGACAGGCCAATTTCTAGAAGTGGCACTTCCACACTAGTCACATTCATGCTGCACACATCATCGCTCAGCATTTTTACATACGAGTCCACACATACCAAAATCGAGCCTTTACTCCCCACGCATCAGGAACTACCAGGGACACACACATTCCCCATGCATTCCTATGGGAGGGCAGGCCAATCTCACACACGCACTCGAAGAGCGTGCGCACTTTACACTGCGCCACAGTGCTAAAGTGGGCAAATACCAGAAATCATTATATTTAGGTAACACTAAAAGGCAAAAAGTTCAGGGGTGAACCTGCCAGAAGGGCCAAGTCCAACAGCGACGATATTGTATCGCCTTTTGTTGATAATATGGACCATTGCTCTTTCTTTGACCAGTAAACTTAGGTGCATATTATCAAGGACCGGTGGTAAAATTATCACTGTGTTATTGGCAGGAAACTGCAGATAAAACGGCGATAATGAGCTTCATAATACGGCCTTGTTATTTCCCATAGAAGCCCATGTTAACACCAGAACATAGACTTCTATGGGAATTAACAAGGACGTATTATCAAGCCCACCCTCCCAACATTAATAAAAAACTCCAGACAATGCAGGTACCCAGAGCTGGAAGGTCATTTTACAAATCACTGCCCCAGAAAGGTGGTGTTGCCCGTCCGCAACGTGTACTGTGAGAGAGGGAGGGAGCACTCAAAACATATTTATTTTTTAAAAGACCGGAAGGGTGCCGCTCCCCGAAAACTGCGGGGAGTAGGACCGTAACCCCCCCCGCATACTTCAAAATATTATGCAGAAAAATTGCCCCCGTAATTTGCCCCCTGGACCTAATGAATAAAACAGACTTCTACTTTTTTTTTCACCTTTTCCACCGCGTACAAGTACTGCAAGAGTTCCCCGCCATTTTTTATTTAAAATAAAATAAAAATTGACCCTAAAGATCCAGGTACCACCCCCTGACCAAGACTATAGGATACAAATGTTTCTATCCTGCCCCCTTTCCTTATTTCTCAACTTTGTTTTACTGTTTTCTTGTGGCTCTGCTCTCCCGACAAACAACATGTGATAGTTGTGTCATGTGTCCCCCATGTAATGTGGTACATGTGTGACACAAACCTCTTAGTCAGATTCTTTGCACCCATGCAAACCTACTTTTGCGTGACTCTGAGTCGCTTCAAAATTCTGGAGTAATACAACGCTGTGCAAATCATTGTATTGAGTTACTCTGCCCTGGAAAGGTGTTCTATGGGCATTGAATGGGTTTTCCCACACAACTTCCATGGATTCTGATGCATTCCCAGATTTAGAAGAAACTGTAAACCCGGGAAACCACTAAAAAACCACCACAATCTTACACCTTACCAGGGGAGGCATACAAAGGAGCAATATCTCTATTGCTCCTCATTTCTTTCTCTTTCTATTGGGTGCTGTATTCTGCAGCACATACAGGAAGAGGAATATGCCTCTCAGGATTGTTTTTGTGCAGGAAGGTCACCCTTCCTGCACAAAAACAATCCTGCATGCAACATAGGCACCATTGCACCCTGGTGCAAGGGTGTCTGTGTTGGAGCTAGGCTGCTAAAAGGGCACCAGTGCATGCGAAAGGAGAGGAATGCACTGTATTCTTTTAAATACGGTGCATTCCTGCCCTTGCACTGTCATGCAGCAAGGTGACTTGCTGTGCTGCACTGCTTGACAGTTCCCAGAAAATATACCTGTTGGACCTGGGCCTCTTGGCAGGGTCATCCCTAAACTTTTTGCCTTCCTCCAATACTCTCTCTGACCTATTTTGTTTGGTTTAATGACTCTGGGCACTTTACCACTGCTGATCAGTGCTAAAGTGCATATGCTCTCCCTACTGAAAAGTGTACATGTGATTGATGTCCATGATTGGTTCATTGGATTTACTGTTAGTCCCTAGTAGAGTGCACCAGGAGTCCCAGGGCTTGTAAATGCCAATACTGCTAGTGGGCCTGCAGCGCTGTTTGCGCCACCCACAGAAGCAGCCCTAAAATGTGTCTAGGGTCTGCCATTGCAGAACCTGTGTGCAGTCTGGTACTGTCATGCTGGCTGGGCAAGTGCACCCACTTGCCAGCCCCTAAACCTTCCCTTAACTTCATATTAGTCACCCCTATGGTAGGCCTGAGGGCAGGGTGCATTGTAAGTGTAAGGTAGGACATGCCCTGATGTGTGTGGCATGTTTTAATAGTGAATTACTGCCAAATTCGTTTTTCACTAATGCAAGGCTACCTGCTCCCCTTAGGCCAGAATGGGCTGCTGGAATTATTACACTCTATAATCCCAGCAGGCTCAGGGAACATGGTAGAGAGTCATGTTTAATATGCCTGAACTCAGAATAATAAAATGCTTCTTTTAGTAAAGTTTATTTTAATATCCTGGGTTTGCAAATGTTACTTTTAGAAAGTTAGCATTTGCTTGTCTAACCATTTCAGCCCGCCTCTGCTCTTGTGTGTATCTGACTGTCTGAGTGTGTGAGTGACAGGGCTGGGAATTGACAGGTTGTGAATAGCAGGATGACACCTTAGTGGGTGGTGGGAGTTTCCCCTGAATGATGCATCAGGCTGTGCTCTGCCTCCACAATGCTGGCTCCGCCCCCCTGGGGAGCGACTGATGACTCAGCCTGCACCTGGCCCAGGAAGGACCGAAGCTTGTCAACAAAGTGCTCAAGCTGCCCCTGTCTTCACAATGCCGGCTCCGCCCCCCTGGGGAGCGGCTGATGTGCCTGCCCTCCCACTGAATGCAGAAGCAGAAGTACCCACCACAAGTGCTCAGGGACTGAGAACAGTTATGCAAAGGCCCCCCTGGCCTGCAAGAACAAAAGAAACTGGGTATAAAAGTAGGAGCCCTGCTCCTTGTAAATTAGATCCTGTTTGCGCTACAGAAGAAACTCTGCCCGAAGAGAAGGACCTGGAAGGACAAGGAGGAGTGCTGTCTCTGGCCGGTGTCTGGTGCCTTGCTGCAGAAGGAGAGGAAAAGAAGAGACTACAAGAGACTTTTGCTTTTTGAACTTTGTGCCAAACTCTGCTGAAAGATCTCCAAGGGCTTGCCTGTGAACTTGCCCCCTGACCAGCGCCCCAGGAACAGTGGGCGCTACCCCTCTGAAGGAAGCTGCTGCTGGCGTGTGCTGTGTGTCTCTACGGCGCCGAGTGAAGGAGACTGGAGAGCGCTGTGCCCGCCGCCCCGCTCTCTGACAATTCGTGCAGCCGTGTCCCTCCCCCGACCACCGTGACTGTGGCCTGCTCGTGTGCCAGCTGCAAAGTAAAGACCAGCCCCACGCTGGTCCGAGCGCCGTGACTGTCCGCGCCGTGCCGCGCTAACAAAGGAAAGGGAGGACCTGCCCGGTCCAAGCATCGCCGCCTGTGTGACCCCCGAGGTTCAGGCTGCCCCGCAAAGACAGGCACTGCCAAGATTGTGCCCCTCGTAACTTGGGCGCTGAGACCCCCTGGCCCCCGCAGCTTGGAAGTGACTCGCTGCCGGGCCGTGCCTGATCTGTACACCGCGCTTCGTGAAGTGCACCCCCCTCAGCCCCGCCTGCTGCAGCCTCTCCCCTTCGGAGAACGAAGTGAACCTTTTCGGAAGAGCCCGTGACCCCATCGAGCACCGCCGCCCGCCCAGGAAGCAACGCGACGTGTGACAGCTCCCCTTGAAGCCGTCCGTTTCAGAAGTCAAAGGTACTGTGCTTGTGTCCTCACGGTGCGGGCGTCCTCCCCCGAGCTCGCACCGCGCTGTCTGCTTCACAGCGCGAGCCGCCTCTGAAACCGAGGCTCGCACTGCTCCTGGCCCTCGAGGCCCACGCGGGAAGCGTGAGCTTTGGCCGGCCGGGCCCGATCTCCTCTCTGAAGCGAGCGGAGACAGCGGAAAGCGCATTGAGGCGCTACAAAACACTGAACCTTGCTGAACCTGGGCAGAAGGGCCAAAAGATTGCTTATTGCTAGAAAGAACTGTGGCAACTTGAAACCAAGTAAACTGGAACCGATATCTAAAGTTTGAACCAAGACTGTATTTACAAGCCTGCTTGAATTATATAAAGAATATATATTTTTACAAATACAGTTTGGTGTCATTGTGTGGTGGGTTGGTTGTGATGGTGTAATATTGCAAATGTTTAACCCTATGTGCCCCAGAGATTAGCCTAAGACTGCTTAAGCCACACTACCTAGAGGGTAAGCAGAGGTTGTCTGGAAGGTAACCCTCAGCCCTGACGAGGAAGAGAGAGTCCCTGCTTGTCGCTAGTGCTGCACTGCGCCAACTAGAGACTCCCCCTTCCTACA